>NC_046332.1:47545554-48172110 GCF_000738735.6 Corvus cornix cornix
CTCTGTCCCCGGGAGCGCCCAGGCTTGGGCAGCGCCCGCCCAGCCGAACTCCGGGCTGCCTCCTCGGGGAAAGCTTGGGACGCATCCCCCTCCTTCGGGGCTTCTTAGGCAGGGCCGGGGGTGCTCTCCCCCACGCGCGCAGGACAGAGCTGTGGTGCACAGTCCCGAAAGGAATGGCGGGGAGGGAAGGGGATGGGGAGGGGGACTCGCAAACAGACGGCTCCCGGGCAGCAGAGATGTGGAGGCAGCCGGGGAGGTGAGTGCGACCCGGGGCGTCCGTGGCGGGGCTGTGGGGATCAGGCCCTTCCCCAGCGGGTGGCACTGGCTGCTCCGCGGGCCTCACGCCCCCCTGAAGGCCGAGCGGCCCGCGGCCCCTCCCGGCGCTGCCTCGGCCCGCCCCGTCGGGCACGGCCGCCTCACTGCCAAACGTGGGCCCGGAGCTCCCTCTGGCGGCGGCGGAGAGGAGGGAGGGAGCCCGTGCCGGGCCGCAGCGCCAGCCGGGCCCGCCGGGACCCGCCGGGACCCGCCGGGACCCGCCGGACGGGGCCGCCGCCGCTGCCGCCCTCACGGCCCGGGCTGCTCCCGGGCGAGCGCGCATCGGAACGCCGGGAGTGCGGCTGCAGGGCAAATGTCTTTGCAGTGACATTGTCGTCAGAGCCGGCGGGGCTCGCCCTTGAAGGACAGCGCTGACCTGCCCTTGGCAGAGCCCCGAGCGGGGTGAGACGTGCTCTGCGCAACGAGCCCGGCAGCGGCTGCCTTTTGGGATGGCCGAAACCTCCCAGGGTCTTGTACCACCCCTGCGTGGTCCCGAGGCCGCCGGGAATCTGCTCTCTGCCAGCTGAGCGGTCCCATCAGCTGCTGGGGGCGAGTTACAAGAAATTGTAAAGATCGGATCTTTCTCCTTCCAGAAGATCCTCCGAGATAAAGTACGGTGATTTTAAACGTGATACTCTTCTTTCTGAAGAGGAGCAGAAGAGTTTGTCCAGCATGTTGCTCAGTGGCAGGGTGGCAAGGTTTGTCCTTGGGTTTTAGGTGTGAAGAGGCTGGTGCCAGTAATGATTTTTGAAGATGGTTCAAAACTGCCACATTCCCTCAGATCCATGTGCTTTTTCACCAGAAGGATGTGTTACACCTGAGAGCTTGGACTAATACAGGCAGCAAGCCTCTTGTGGTAGGGCAGAAACGTCCAGGGGAGAGTTAAGAATTAACTGTCAGAGAGACAGCTCACTATGCCTGGAAGAGACAGGAGCACCTCTTGGGCTCGTGAAGGTCTCTGTGACGGTGGCCAGGGCTGTTCTGCTCTGTTTTCTCTTAAATTTTGCAGTTTGACCCTGCATGAACCTAACAGAGGATCTGGAAAGACCAGGAGCTGTGAGGGCCAGCTGGCAGCCTGTCAGGACCAGTAACTCCTCATTTTTTCAGTGCCCACAAGAAAAGTTTCTGGAGCACTTAAGCATGTTAAGCACCACTATTTCAATCTCACTGAAATCTGGGTTAAGTGCGACCATAAGGGCAGCCCTAAATAAGAGTACTTCTAGAGCAAGGTGTGATGTTGCAGCTGAGCATTGCTAACAGCTGCTGAACCACCACCTGAGTTATCCTTACACCCAGCAGCACTCAGGGCTGGGTACCTGATCTAATGTAAGCTCTATTGAAAAAACATTAAAGAGCTATCTAGAGGTCTGTTATAGACTCGTAAACTACTGGCAAAGCATGGAAAGATATTAAGGGACAATGGAAGCTGGGATGATTAATCCTGGAGTAAGAAAGGTGTGAACATGGGTAAATCCAAGCACACATAATGACTCTGGATAAGGAAACCACACACCTGAATGCCCATAAAGAGTTGGTGATTCAAGTGAGATAGACTATCAATATTAATCTGACATAAAGTCTTCAAAGATAAAACAACTTCAAGATGATGTGCAAGATTTTTAGACCATTTTAACACTGGCTACAACTGTCTTTCAGTCGAATGAACAAAAAAATGTGCTTTTTTCTACAGCAGCTTGTTCAAAATAAGCCTGGAAAAGGTAGGACAACACTTCTTTAAAAGGAGTGTCAAAATCAAAATCAAACTAATATTCTGCAATTTTATCATTTGTTGCTGTTTCAAAGTTGTTTAGCCTATTAGTGCTCATTTAAAGAAATTAAGCCAATATCCAGACAAACATATTTGGAAATGAAATGTTGATACATGATCTATGAAATGTTAAAATTTAGGTTGTGTTAAAGGGGTTGTTGTTTCCTTATTAAATTACTGTCTGAATGTGACTGGAATTTGACATCTTAGAACAGTGTTTGGGGCACACCCAAAATAACCTATTGAGGTTGTTTGTTTTGTTTTGGGTTTTTTAAATTTATTTATTAACGGTATCAAAACCGTATTTTCTTCCCATACCCCAATGGATCACCTTGCACACACCCCACTTTGGGGACAGCCGTTCAGCCTGTTGTGTCGCAACAACATTGGGAACTATAGTTGAATTTGGGTCCAATGACCACATGAAATGAAGAGCCAACAGTCTCATGTCCCTTGAAATATGTTTTTCTGAGAGACCTTGCGGTCAGTCACGTCAGCTCTGATTCAATGAATCATACTGCAAAGCATGATCCCTGTTTATGGCAGTGGGAATTTACGTGTATGTCAGTGACAGGACAGATTTCTCAGGTTAAAAGAAAGTTTTAAGCAATTTTCACAGAGTGCTAAGATGTATGAGCTCCCAGGATAGAACAGGTACAAGTAGACTCACCCGCTTTGACAAACAGAGCTGGAGTGGAGATATAGAGGAAAACCTGCAAGCTCAGGTAACAGCATGCAATATCCAGAGGCTTCGGAGCATCACTTATCATCGTTAGAGAAATTGGAATTATATGGTGCGGAACACCATGTTTTTGCAATTGTCATTGTTATACTTCACTTGCAAAGAAAGTTGTAGGGAATCAGTCCTTTAAAGGTTTCCTGTTTCATAGCTTAGAAGGCTCTTAGAAGTTAGCAGCTCTGTCAGCAGCACTGACTGTGCTTCCAGTGGGGACAGCAGGAAAGGAGCAGAAATACATTCCTCTGCAGTCCTGAGCCTGCCTATGCTGTTCCTCTTCCTCTGGTAGCAGGGAAGCTGGGAGAGAGAAAGAAAGAGCTTGGCTGCTTTCAGCTGAAAAGCAGGGAAGAAGGAAAAGAGAATAAATTACTGGTATAGATGTCACTTACAAGTCCTGGTTAACCCTAGAAGATTCACAGGACACCTGTGGGACTGGGATAAAATATGATTGCATAGTGTTAGAGCAATCATTAATGTTTAAGAATGGAGGCTTATCTCACCTCAGTGTGTTTCTCCTCCCAGCTCCGTGCTCCAACCCCCACAAGTAAGAAGACATTAATTATGCTACGGATGCTCAGACAAAAGCACTTCAACAGAAGTCAGTGGAAATGTTGACATACTACTGAGCAGGAGTGAAGGCTGAAGCAGCCAGCCTAGAAGAAAACAAATGGGACCATCCAGCACACATCTCACCAAAGCTTTCATATGTGGACTGTGTGCCAAAAAAAGGCATTTGAGGCTATATTCAATACAGATCAAATAACAGAACCTTAGGTGCCTCTTGTGGGTTGAATCCACCTGGCCTGGTAAATATGCTCTCTTATGTATGGAGTATCACCTGGGCACCAAATGATTTATTGTCTCTCGGTTTTCGTTTATAAAACTGACAAAGTCGGGGCTGATAAATGCTGATATATGTTAAATTCAACCAGCTTATGATAAAAGTTGCTTGCCAAGTGGCGACAGCTGGCCGCTTCAGTAAACATGTCACGTAGCTACCTTCACCCCTGAGGAATGTTGATTGCTATTTGATATAATAAAGCATGTTTAAGGTCCAAAGGAAATAGGCAAGGAGGTTAAATGCAACAGATACATAATGCTACCAGCCATAATGTCTACCACTTAAAAATTTACTGCGAAGTAGCAAAACAGCTAATACCTGCTTCAGTGAAGCCTGCCAGGGCAGTGATAATGATTGTAAATAGATGTGAAATAATTATAATCATGATGCTTCCAGATTTACAGGATACCATTGCTGAAGCATCATCCAGATGGCTATGGAAGGAAGAAAGCATCTTATTGGGAGGGGAGGTCAGTACCACTCCGTACAGTTAAGTTCCTCCAGATACCTCCACTGTGGCAGATGGAGCATTGGCCAAAGCAAAGCCTGGAGCCTGGTGTGAACTGTGGCTAACAGAGAGTCCATCCCCACCCCTGCTCCTGGATGTGCTCACTGAATCCAGGCACTGAGTGGCTTCCCCAGCCTTTGGTGCTCTTGAGGCTAGTCCATGTTGCAGGCACAAACACTTTAAAGTCCATGCTGAGAGACAGCAGGAGTTCAAACTTTCTCCTTGCTTTACCCCACATCTCATTTCAAATTAGTGCCTGACACAGAGATTGGGTCTGGGGCAAGATGCAGCTCGCGAATGGACTTGGGTCCCTACTTAAGTGCCAAAGGAGCACTTAAGTAATGCGACTGGGAAAATGAACAGAGCTTAGGGGCACCAAAAGCCATTTCAAACCTGGTAGAGAAGTGTGGGAAAGCACTTGTGTTCAGGAAAACCTGCCCATTTCTTCCCAAGCTTTCCACTGGGCTAATTAAAGACATTGCCTCTCCCACAAAATTTGCCCCATTTACAATACTGAACCTTTGGGCTTGTACAGCGCTAGGAGCAGCAAGGCACTGGAAGCCTTCACTGTAATATAAATCATAAAATAGTAATATATGAAAACCTGCTGTTGGCATTTCCAGCCCTGGAAAAGATTCATAGCATGATTTACAGTCCTACCTTACACCGAGTAGCAGCTATTTTATGAATCACTATTTCTGTCACATTGATTGAAAACAAACCTTGGCATCACCGTCTCATGGCAGTCTGGTTGCTGTGAGCAACCTGGATATTTTCAAGGGACTCATGTTTTATTTGAATGCTTTTTATTGGGCTGCAAGAAGGACAAAGAACTGTAGGTTGAAGTAACATAAAAAACATCTTGTTTATAAGAACAGGACGTGGTAGCAACCAAAGTATTTCATAGGCAGTAGGGAAATTACTTAGTTGCCTAAATCTTAATGCCAAGGGTCCTTTAATTGTGTAAGATATCCAAGGTACCTAACAAAAATAACATGGGTTCTATGGGAGATATCCCTGTTGCAAAGCTGCAACTGGAGACCAGACAGGATATCCTGAAGTAGCCCACATAGCACCTACATTCAGGCAACTGAATCTCACACAAACCCTTTTTGTTTTCTCAAGTGTTGCCTTGATCTTGTTCAGAGAGATTGCCCCTCTGAAGAGCTGTCCCTTTCCCCTTGCAAAGGGCACAGCCGAAGTCAAAGTCCTGGGAGCCTGGAGGGATTCAGCGGGTGCTGGGTGTGTGAAAGGCTGTTTAGCTAGGAGACAGACGATGCTAATCCCTGCTGAAAACTCCTCCAGAGCATACTGGCCTGGCTCAAGAGCACTCCTTTGCCCTCTGGAGTGGTCCTGCAATTCATTTAATAAAATATTCTTCTGTGGTTTTCTTCTAGTGATGTTCTGCAGAGCATAAATATGTTCTACATATGCAGAAAGGGACAAACCTCTGCTAGACCCTGCTGGACTCTACTGGAGAAATTTTATTGAAACCTGGGACCAGATGCCTCATCCTTTCTCCATTGCCACGTTTCAGGACCAAGCAGTTCTTGCTTAATATTTGCTGTTGTTTCCCTGTCAGGATTACCATGTTGTCATACTTAAAACATGTAGTGCTTTAGAGGAGAAACATCTGCAAATTCTGGGGGACACCTATTGTTGTTTTGGGTGTCTGGCATAGTGAGAATAACCAACAATCTGATGGTTTCACTGCGCTGAACTTTCTTTCCTGCAAAATTCCTCTGCCCATGAGACAGCTCTTTAGGTCAATATGCCCACGTGCACAGCACAGTAGAGCCGTGGGTGGCCAGGCAGAGCAGTGTCTCCTTTAGGTCACTAAGCTCACTTCACTATGTGAAACTCCTGGGATGCACAATTAGAAGCTCTTACCAAGCAGGAACAGCAGGTAGCAGGAGCTTCTTCCTGGACTTCACTCCCAATTTTCTCTCCCTCCTCCACCCAGGGTCACAGGGAGATGGGTTATGGGGCTGTGCTCAGTTCATCACATATTGTCTACACTGCTCCTTCCTCCTCAGGGTGAATCTCCTCACACTCCTCCCCTGCTCCAGCATGTGGTCCCCCCCACAAGAGACAGGTCTCCATGAGTTCTTCCCATGGGCTGCAGTTTTTCACAAATTGCTCCAGCATGGATCCCTTCCACAGGGTACAATCCCTCAGGAACAGGCTGCTCCAGTGTGGGTCCCCACAGGGCCACAAGTCCTGCCAGCAAACCTGCTCCAGCATGGGCTCCTCTCTCCATGGTTCTCTGCTAGGAACTTGCTCCAGCACAGGCTTTACACAGAGTCACAGTCTCCTTTGAGCATCCACCTGCTCTGGAGTAGGGTCTTCCACAGGCCGTGGTGGGTATTTGTTCCACTGTGGACCTCCATGGGTTGTTGGGGCACAGCTGCCTCACCACAGGCTGTAGGGGAATCTCTGCTACAATGCCTGGAGCACCTCCTTCCCTTCCTTCTTCGCTGACCTTGGTGTCTGCAGGGATGTTCCTCTCATGTATTCTTGTTCCTCACTTCTGCTGCAATTGTGCAGAGGTTTTTCCCCCCTCCTTAAATACACTGCTATGACCATCACTGATGGGCTTGGCCTTGGCAGTGCTGGGTCCACCATGGAGCCAGCTGGCATTGGCTCTGTTGGACGAAGAGGAAGCTTCTGGCAGCTTCTCACAGAAGCCACCCCGTGCCCCCCCACCAGCAAAACTTCGCCACAACCTCAACACATTTAGGCAGTGTCAAACATGACCTATGGGTATTGGAGAATGTTGTGGTCAATATGCCATCATCTAACCAAGCAGTGAACTTCAGTCATATGAATGAAGACCAGAATGTCTGTGAGATGCAGGCAGAGTGAAAAATTCAAATATATGTGTCCTTAAAATAGTCTCTGGAGGTAACTGTTGGATGTAAGCCTGGAGAGCAGAAAGTTACAGAACACGTCATTTTGTCATGACTGGAGAAAAAAATCTTCTGGCATCTAAATTTTCAGGTTAGTTTTCTTCTTCCAAAATTTTCAAAGCAAAATTAATGCTCTGCATTAATATACATATTACTGATGCTATTCTTCAGAATGGTGCCAAAGGAGTCTAAACACGATGTAAGGGAACTCACAGTACTTAAGGATGGGATCAACTACTATGACCAGCCCACAAAGTCTTGCAATTGTTTTTCAATTTAAAATGGGGTTCTGCAGGGAATGCAATTCCTCTTCCAATAAGTGGTTTCGTTTTTTTGCTGAAAAATCAGAATCTTGATCCAAATGTTTCTTAATTGAATCTCTGGGACTTTAAAGGCTTTTTTTTTTATTAAATTGAATAAACATTTTTTTAAAGAATAACCATCTTCAAATTTTGTGTTTAAAGCTACTGAGTAGTTTCATCACTTTACCAGGCTGTTGTGAATTCAAAATCCTGATTCATACCTTGTTTTTCAAGTTTGTGGTATCTGCAGAAATGTACCTGGAAAGACTCTTACACCTGCAGTGAGGTGATCCAGGACTTCAGGTTTTTGGACATGTTTCCATTGTAACAACTTGTGTACTTTCACCTGTTGAAATGGCTCTCCTTCAACAACTTTAACTGAAAAATTGCAGACAGTATATAATTTGCTTGTCTGTCAGCATCTGGCAGTATAAACAGTGCTAATAAGCCAACATGCATTTTTGTTCTTCACAGCTCTTTTGGTTAATAATAAGCCAGTCTGGATCGTGATTACATAGAGAAAGCCTCAAGGCTCCAGATCCCTAAACTAAAATGATGGTCACAGGATTTTCCAGGCTGACAGATGAGAAAGAAAAGGATAAAGGAGTGCAAGGAAATAACAGGGAAATAATTTTTTTCTGCTTGGAATATTCATAATTGCCATTCACCTACTTTCAAGAAGGTGTCCTAATTCATGTCTAGTCCAAGTTTATCCCCTAAGCCCCCTCCCATCTCATGTCACCTAACCATAAAGCTGAGTTTCTGTACGTGGAGAAGAGGTGCTGCCCATGTCTGAGGGTTAGCAAGTGCTCTTCTCAGGGCTTTTTGTGGGAAAGCACTTGCACAACCTACTACCTTCATGCCTTCTTGGGGAGAACCTGCATCCTGCACAGGGATGTGGAACTGTCTCCACCTCCCAGTGTGGACCAGCCCCAGGCACTTAAATGATGCATTCTGCTTAGACTGGCAGTGGGTGGATGGGACACAGCTATTTTATGTCCTTACTGTCACTGAATGCTTTACAGATTATTTTCCTATAACACCTCTAGAGTGACCTTCCTGTCAACTTCAGGCAGGTTCCCACTTGGTCACAGCTTCGGTCCCCACCAGTGAATGCTTCTGCACAGGCAGTCCTGGACTGCTTGTCCTAACTGTGAACTGAGATTTCCGATCTACTCACCAGCTGCAGCCCTAACCCCCAAACTTTCTAACCTTATAAACTTCTTCTAAAAGTGTCCTAGAATTTGTGCATCCAGGTGCAATCTTTGCTCTTCTGTACTCACAAACACTTTGCAAAGCACACCTGTTATCACCAATTACAGTTGTAGGAAACTTGTATTTCTGTGTGGGGAAGGAAAAAAGCCTTGGTGGTCTGCAAAATTAAATATGCCAAGCCTTGTGGCAGAAACAATCAGTGTCTGAGACAGCCACCTACTTACACAGGACACTTGGCCCTCCAAGGCGGCGACAATAACAGGTCTTCTTTCCAGCACACTGTGCCAAAGCTCCACTAGAAAAGCAGGTGGAAAGAAAGGAAGCTTTGGCTGGTTCTGGGAGCAGCTTGGAGATGTCATCCAGCTCTGACAGCCCAAGCTGAGGCAGCCCTTGCCCTTAGCAGAGCTATGACTGGGGACTGCGCGCCAGCGTGAGGCAGAAGGCTGGCAGCAGTGACTCCTGCCATGCCCTGGCAAGTCAGACCGTGCTGCACCTGAGAGCTTGGACTAATACAGGCAGCAAGCCTCTTGTGGTGGGGCAGAAACGTCCAGGGGAGAGTTAAGGGTTAACTGTCAGAGAGATAGCTCACTATGCCTGGAAGAGACAGGAGCAGCTCTCTCTGTGACAGTGGCCAGGGCTGAGAGCCTTCTGCTCACCGCCTCCTGTGTGGTCACAAGGGAAACCTCTGTCAGCAAGAAATTAAGGCTCAGACTACTCTTCAGTCCAAGTCCATGAGCTTATAGTGCATCCCAGAGACAAGAAGAACAGGTCCTGAACTGTCTGATCCCAGCACACTCCTGGCTCAGGTTTTTTACTCTTTTGAAAAAAATTACCAACCAATCAATCAGAAAAAAATCCCTCTTCAAGGAAGTCCGGGAGCAAGGGTTGATGCATCACTTTCCTCCAAGAATGTCTTTCCACTGCAGAATGGACTTGTCCTTGGTCCTTTTGAATGCCAACCAGTGTTTTTCACGTCCATGCAGAGAAGCTGCAGGGACTTCTACAGAAGGAGACCTTCTTGTCTGTGCCTAGCCAGAAAGATACTGCAAGTGTCAGGCTTGGGGTAAAGGTGATTGGGATGGGGGAATGGTCTTTGGGAGGAGGTCAGGTTCCTTGGGGACCTGACTGACTTTAGGCAACCAATGAACTTACGTGTTGTTTCCTGAGGCAAGAAACTGCTCTGTCTTCCCCAGCCCTGTAGATATCATTACTTGGTATCATGTTTGTATCAGGCTATTGATATGACAATGGCAGTGTTTAGAAATTAATTAAGGGCTATGGGCACAACTTCCCACCTCTTCCTTCTCTCCAAGCCCCAAAGCACAAATGTCTTCATTAGCAGATAATGCCAAATTAAAACAACAACATATGTAGGTGGGATTTCTCTCTCATAACTACAGAAGTCCAAGCCTGAGTTAGCTGTTCCCTTTGCAGCAGGTCAAGACTCATGAGCTAAACACATTGCATCCTTCTGCCTGGTGCTCACGTTTAGTCAGCGATTAGCAGGGGCCATTTGGCTTTCCTGAGCACAGCTTAGAGGTTGTCTCTGAGGGCTTGGCTGGCTCCCTGGTCCTTTTTCCACCCCCTTGTGGAAAAAACCTGCAGCTTTGTGGTCTGCAGACAGCAGGCCCCAGAGCCCAGCCCTGCTGCTCCCACCCACCAAGGGGGATTAAAACATTTGCAGCTGTACACAGGGAACAAGTGCAGCCCTTGGTAAAAAAAGAGGTGCTGGCAAGGCAGGGTCATGGAGGCAGAGGGACCTGTGCCAGGGTCTGGTTTGAGCGGAGTGGCTGATGTCAGAAGCAGCACATGGCCCAAGTACAAGCCACTGGATGGCAGGAGGGAGAATGGGACTTTTGCTTTGCTGAATTCTAGTTTGGAAGCCTTTTCCCCTTTGGCTGATGGAGTGTTTAAGTCTAACACTATAAAAAAGAAATGAGGAGCTTGGGTGAAACCCCAGGGAAGGGCACAGAGAGTGTTTGCAGTGTGGCCTCGCCTCCAGAAGAGTTTGTTTCCTTCAGCAATCCTTCCATTGCTCCTGCTTGGCTCCTGCAAGGGCACCACAGCCACAGAGGCTGCTGGCCCCACGTATCATCCCTCCAGATGGGAAGGAAATTGTGAGATCATAGAATGGTTTGGGTTGGAAGGGACCTTAAAAATCCTGTTTCCAACCCTCCTGCCATGGAGAGGTACACCTTTCACTAGACCAAATCCTTGGAGCTAATTCCACATCCCTCCCGAGCTAATGTTTCATCTTAGAAAAAGTGTTCAATCTATCTAGGCTTTGAAAACACTGTGATATCAAATCTGAATTTAAAACAATTTATGCATAGCCCATAATAACATTTTAATGGGGAAAAAATACACAGTCATTTCAAGCTTGAGGAGTTTAAGTACTGTGGTTTTGTATAAATGGCTGATATGTTATTTGTTTATTGGGCAATCTGCTTTTTTATATTGTTTGTCAGGATATATAATTTTAGGTGAAAGCTTTTTAGCATGCTGCACCTGCCAGAAGAACTTTCTTTATGGACAAGTTTCTGCTCCGGTGTACATAGGAAATAGACCACTAATTGCCTTCTTACCCACTCTAGCACCGTTAACCAGAACCTGGCTGCTCTGTAAATTAGACAACCAAACTAATGGTGTTGCTGCACAAATCAGATGAGCACAACACAGTTGATTTCATTTGAGGTTCACAAGAGTATCATTTAGGTTGAGAGGCTGGTTTTGGCAACAGTAGCACTCTTTTATTAAACTGTAGGTTTCCTAACCACAATGGGGAGCAGGAAGTGATGGCTTCATTGGACACCAGCCAAGAATCGGAGACCTGGAGTCTTTTCCTGGGTTTATTTCTTGGGACAGGCTCCTTCCTACCCTTGAGCCTTTGCCTGTGTTGGTCTGCTCTGGATCTTTGGACTGCGTATTATTCCAAGAGGAGGTCATCTTCTAATTTGAGCTAGTGATAGGACCATATGGCCCAGATGGCTGTGGGGTTTCTGAAAGCTTCTTTGCTACAAGGTGATGTCTCACTTCCTTCAGCTTCTATGACGAAATTATTCTCGCCAAGGTTTCTGCAGTGCCACGTGGATTTTATTGACTGTGAAAAACTGTTGTAGATGCAATAGGAGAACTGCCTCAAGTCAAAAGATCTAATGGTCATGCCTGACTAGAAAGCCAGTGGCTGGGTGTTGCTGTGTTGTAGCCCACCAAGCAGTGTTTTAAGGCTAAAGCATTCATCTGCTCCTTGGCAGTGCAGACACCAACTTTGTCAAGGGTCAGTGCAGGCCACCCAGAGCTTTTACAAACTAAAACAAGCTGAGAATACCAAGTGTCTCACAATTCCCTTGCAAGCACTCTGTGCTCACCGTGCATCCTTGGGCTCTCTACCTGCTCGCCAAGGGCCAAGTCCAGAGGTGCCCTTCCAAGGATCAAATGCCCGGTGCATTTCTTACCAGTCAGGAGAGACTCTGACCATTCGACTCTCCCTTAATGTACTACAAGACCAAATAGTCTCCTAAGCCACACCGAGTGTTTTCTGACTGCTGCTTTTTAAAGCCTCCTGTTATTCCCAAAGCTTGGACCAAATACTGAGTTAATGATTACTGGGTGAAGTTTCAGTGGTTATTTTGAGGGGACAACCTTTTCCAGCCTTTCGGACACCTGAGGCAGGACATTTAATCAATGTCTTTGTCCTTGTCAGCTGATGCATTAAATCAGGTGCTGTTCAAGTACATAAAATCATTTCAAGCATTGACAATGTGCTTTCCAGTGTGCAGGTAAGGACCAATAAAATCTACATGCATCATTCAGAGAATAAAATCAAGTCAAGTTTTCAATTAAGTGTGCAAATCTATACCCATCACGTGTATACAGTTCATCATTGCTTCATAAAGATAGTGATTTTTTTTTCTAGTCTGCAATGTAAGTGTGGGTTTAAATTACCGCTTTATGAACTTGAGCTGGAGTTGAATTGCAAGTCTTATACAGAAATAAAGATAAAAATACTGAACAGAAGTAGTATACAAAATAAGGAAATTTATATATAATTAAGGGATTTGGAAATACTAGATGGAAATATAATTAAGAAGATTAAAATAGAGAAAAAGAAAGTGAAAGAGAAAGTGAGTTAAAGAAAGTGTCAGAAGGCAAGGCAAGGGGCAAGAAAGGCAAGCAGAGGAGTTTTACAGATCAATGGAAACATTCAAAGCTACATGGATCCTTAATATGTCTAAATTGCACTTAAAACAGTATATTATAAATAAATAAGCAAAGCTAAGAGGTGTTACACTGCACAGGAAATATTTATATTATTTTATATACAAAGGAAACCAGTGGTCATTGCTACTGAGCAAGTGAGAAATCTGTATTATTTAATCGTCTCCACTTACTTTTGTCTTAGTGAGTGATCTGCGAGAAAATTCTAGTTACTTTTCCTTCATTTTTTAAAACATGAGAGGTCCTAAAAAGTTTTCAGAAGGCAGATGTCTCGATTTAAAAAATGTATCACTATTTCAATATTTAGAATTCAACCTGTGTTAATGACTGAATGAGCCTGTAAGGTGTAGATGGATAAATTTCTCTTCCCTTGTTGGATAAACATAAAAACTAGGCCCATTGTGGTGTATCACACAGGCAAGGAATTACAAGCAAGGAAGCTGACTGAACAGCTTCAGTTGATGCCACATCTGTGTACTCTGTGACATGGCATTTTGTCTGCTGCCCTCCTGCTCTTCCTTCCCAGGGCTCTTCTCTTATCTGCAATATATTATAGACAAACTCAGTTAAAAGAATGCTCAATTTGTTCTACTTTGCCTCTGTAGGTCATGGAGTCCAACACTTATTTACTGCTCAGAGGACGGAGGGATGGGTTTTCTTGTGGATTTCTTCCTAGCACTTGCCTCTGTGGAGTCTGAAAGGTTCACAGCACCTCCAGAGATGATGTGGTATCAGTTATGGAGGAAAGAATGAAATCTGGTGCCTTGGTTTTCAAATGGATTTCAGTCATTGCATAACCACATAAATACCTTCTGAAATCCATCTTAGATCAAGTGCCATAAGGATAAAAAGTCTCCACTAGTTCTTAGTGTCTATTTGAAGTGCTCAGAAGTGCTACTGGACCAGCTAAGAAAAAGCCTGTGTGGACAGCACTGGAGGGGGTCAAGACACTTCCAGAGCCCAGTTCTTGTGTCATTGGGTGTTCACAGCCAGACACCCCAAAAGCTTCCCCTTCTCTTGGGAGTACCTTGAGCTGCTGCAGACCAGCTGCCCAGAAAAGCAAGGTGTGGGCAGCTGGAAGCCCATTCTGGAAAATTTAACCCAAGAGATTCATCAAGGTTACATCATCTCCCTTTGGTCAGACCTGCTGGAACACAGCCCAGGTCCTGCTTCCCACTTGGGCAGAGGCATGGTGAGAGCACACCCTCCCTCTCTCCTGGCCTCTAAACCTATGTTTTTCACTGTGGGCAGGGAGGAGGGAGTGGACCTTCAAATGCTTTTGTCAGATGGGTGATCACCTTATGTGTCTTTTGCATAAATCACCTTCTTTCTCCATGCCCAGGGCTGGAGGATGGAGCATGAGGAATACCTCCCAACTTTTCAGCTGAAGGGCTCAATATCGCAACTGCCACATGGTGAGTCCTGAGGTCCAGAGCAGGGATCTGCTCGCTGTTGTGAACACATAAAGGACTTGGCTGCTAAGTTTTAAGATGTATCTGTGGAACCTATGTGATGTGCAGCAGTTCAAAGTTTGATTTAATGTAGGCAGCTTTGCAAAAAGAGATTGGTCTGGAGAGACATTGCTGTGGGACAACATCCCAGCAGGAACTCTAACATACTTAAATCCAGCAAAGAAACACAGCAGCTAAGAAAACAGAGCAGGAAAAATCTGTGCAGGGTTGCTGTCTGCAGATGTCAGCAATTCCTGTCCTCTACTCTTGTTTGGGATCAGCCATACATCATTGCTTTTGCTTTCAGAGCCTTGCAGAGGAGACAATGACTCCACACCCTCTCCACACGAGCAGCTACTGTGCATTGTGTGGTTTCCCAGCTTCACTTTCATACCAGTCCAAACAATTTTATGGAAAGTTTCCCCACATGTTTGGCGAGAGGTAGAGATACAGAATGGAAAATTTCAACTCAAATAGTTGAAGTCCGGCAAAGTTACAATGGACAAACAAGAGGGGAGGACTATGGTGAGAACTGCCAGGTGCCACCTGCGCGGCCAGGTTCTGTCTGAGCCCCAAACCTGATGTGCCCCAAAGAGCCTGGGGTCTAGGGGAAAAAATCAAGCAGTCAGCGGATGTGAGGAGGAGTTCTTTCAGGCTGGTGGTTCTACACTGAATTCCTCTAGCTGTAACTTTATGGAGATATATATATATATATATATATATATATATATATATGTAGACACATATTGATTTTTTTCTGCTCCTATCTGGTATAATAAACATTAACTAGAAAATAGAAAACTGTGTGGGGCAAAAAACATGAAACATCTGTGTTTTCAGCAGGAAGGTTCACAGTATTCAAAAGTAATTCCTCAACTCTTCTTACAAGACAATGAAATTGTGCTTCCCTGGTGATAATGAAATGCTTAATTTTGGGGAAGATGGGAAAAAAAATGCAAGGGTATAAATTAGAAAGTGTAAAAAGAGACTACACATATAAAAGACTCTACTATTCTCAGCCTTCCCAAGGCAAATTCCCTATATATTTCCTGGGCAAGGTCTTATTTAAAATGGTTGCGTAAACATGTCTTCCTGCAGCTCAAGCTCTGTTCTCTCACACCTGCAGTGTGAAGAAGCTGATGTGTGGTGGGAAGAGCAAACTGAAGCTGCCGTGTGCCAATGCTGAATCGCTCAGAGGCCTAAAAAAGCTCCTTGCCAAAAAAAAAGCTGATGAACCAGTCTTAGTTTAGGGCAGGTGGAATAGTTTGTGCTCTCATTTTTATCGTTAGCTCTAAGAGGGAAAGACAGATTTGTTTTCACATGGTTATTGATTATTAACCAGCTTTGTGAAAGGTTACCTTTCTGCTAGATACAGCCATGGTGGGGGGTTAAAAATCAATCCCTGGGAAAGCTCTGTTTCCCAGTCAGCTTCTCCTACTGTGGTCCCTTGCCATGGATAGAGTTTTCCCATGTTGGTTTGAGCACAGATGAGAGCGAAAAAGAGATTCTTGTGAATATGCTCCACTCACCTTCAGTACTTCTTTTCTGTCTAAAAGTGGATTCCAGAAAAGGGTTTGAGCACTAAGAAGTTGTTAAATATTACACAGATAGAGAAAATCAAACCAGATTACTTTAGGAAGTGTGACTGAACTACACTCCTTACTATTTTACTGTCTAATTAGACACTCAAAGTTCTGGGAGGAATGATAAAACTGTCATCAGTTATAACAGGAAAGGGAGCTAATTGAGTAGGGGTTCACAAATTATTTGTGTTGAAAGGCAAACAAACTGCTCCTGTCACCTTTCCTAGGGAAAAAAAAGCCCTAATACTGCATCCAGATGGCTTTGCATTTCACTGGTCTCAGTAGCCTGCAGTGATGTCTGTCAGACACTACTGGGGAAGACTTCCAAAGTACAGTAACTCACATCAAACCCCTGTATTAACCATTTAGAGGTGGGAATATTACAAATGCCCTTGAATTTCAAGAGGTGTGTTTTGTATGTTGGCATACATCTTAAAACCACATAGATATGACATTAGACATGTGACTTTTCTTCCCAAACCCCTGTCTGTTCCGAGATTTGTATTATATTGCAAAGTTTGACGCTTCATATAATATGGAATAAGAGTTAACCATGCAGATTGTCTCTTCTCTGTCAGACAAACACCAGGCTAGAGGAATGTGATCAGATCTTAACAAGTCCTTAAAACATACTTGAATCTAATATGGTAACTCAAGTATCGCAGCGCAGTTACTGTGTGATGCTACTGTAGGATGGCAGCAGCTGAGCAGCTGAAGTGTTTGTTACTGCTGCTCGAATATGTGAACTCCTGTGCTTGTGTTGAGGGTAATTACAACCTGCTGTTATAAACACTGCTGCTATCACAATCCTCCTTTAATTGCTGGTATAGAACCATGGATTCATTTTTGTCTAATCTCTTAGACTAGCATGGTTACTACAAGAACTTTTGTTTATGTGTACAAATATCTCAAAGGTGAGTTACAGAGGATGGGGTCAGACTCTTTTCAGTGGTGCCCAGCGACAAGACAAGGGGCAACAGGCACAGACTGAAACACGGGAAGTTCCATTTGAATATGAGGAAAATCGCCCTTGCTTTGAGGGGAAGAGAACACTGAAACAGACTGCCCAGAGGGGTTGTGGAGTCTCCTCTGGAGATATTAAAATCTGGAGATTGTTCTCAGCCTGAACTACAACTGTATTAATGACTTTGGGACCATGCATCAGACACAACTAGGAAGTGTGAGCTTTCCGGCTCCATGGATGAAGTTGGGTGATTTAACAAACATGCCAGCCGTAAATACCCCCAAGTTATGAGACTTCTGCTTAAAACTTCCTAAAGAAGGTAAAGTACAGGACCTCCAGCTGAACTGCTGCATACATCCAGACAGGCTTTAAGGTGAGGGAAAATCTGCCAGATCCATTGTTAATTTGTTCCTGTGTGCAACACGTTCATTACCTGTCTCTGTTTTCAATGGTTACGACTTGACTGTACATCTCTCAGTGGGAACAAAGATGTTTGTATCAGCCATTTTTTCTGCACATGGTTGCCTCCAGACTGAGGATGGCCAAGTCTCTTGTCATTCCAAGCCTGCCAAAACCAGACTTGGAGAGTAAAGACGGGAGGTTCTCAGCAGGGAGATGACAATGTATATACAGGAGAACCTGGACTCACCATTCAAAGTCCACACATAAGCAGAGGCAAAGATGCACCTTTTAATTTCTTACATTGAGCCTACACATCTCAAGGCTCTTCTAGTTGGAAAATTAAGACTGTTTAGATGCAGTCAGATGCAGGGTCAGCAGTGTCTCACACGGCAGCAATTAATCTGGGGAACGCTTTGCTGCAAGGTGGTGGGAGGTAAAATGTTTACAAAAAGTTTCAGGGGAGAATTATAACGTGGAAAAATCAGCTGAGAACTATTACATTCATAGCACTCAGGAAATCCTTGGAGCAGAAAATTCTGGGAGTTTAGTAGAAAATGTTTTGGTATCTTACATGCACACCCTGCTGCACTCTCTCAGGTGATGCATACAGACCACTTCTAGGGACGCATTTGTGTCTGCAGAGCCCAGTTCTGGGCAAAGCGGGGCCGTTGGCCATTGACATCATTCCCATCAGCCTCCTCCATCACCCATTTTCCACATCAAGTGGATCGTTTTCCACTCCGGTGGGACCCGTTCACTGCTCAGAGGCTTCTCCTGGGAACCCACAGGTGTGGAAGGACTCAAGCCAAGTATCAGTGATTTCATTCCAGGTCGAAGAGGCAGGCAGAGGTGATCCTCGGGTTCTGGCTCCAGACCGGCTCACCTTCCCCGGGAACCCGGGGCTGCCCGACATCACCGCCCCCAGGACGTGGCCGGGGTCCCCAGTGCCGGGATACCCAGCGGGGCCCTTTTCCTGCACTGCAGCTCGCCACCTTGTTGTCAGAACGGCAAAGCGTGCCCTTATCGCCTGCTCACGCAGGCAGAATGAAAGAGAATTAGCTCTAAATTATACGAAATTCATTTGCTTTGGAGGGTGAAGTGTTTGCTCTGTTCAGAAACGTTCGTTATAGAGAGAGGACCGCATTAAGACGCCGGGTAATGGTCCTCCCAGGAGATGAATCAATTTGCTCTGGGTTTTATGGCCTCGGGTTTGTTTGTCCGCACCGGCTCCCCATGGAAAACCCGGAGTAGTAAATGCTCCGGGTAACACATCTCTGGGGAAGGGGCTGTGGGTGCTGCTCTGGGGTCGGGGCACAAGACATCTCCGGATCAAAGACACCCGTGCCTGGAAGAGACCCGAATAGAGGCATCGCGGGAGCGGATGGGGGAACCACCACGAACGGGGCTGCGCATCCCGCCGGCCGCACACTGTCTGCGAGCCCCGCCGGGCCGCGTACCCTGCCCGGAATGCCAGGGGATGGAGGGGGCGGGTGGCGAGCGCAGGGAGCCCGAGGAGCAGCCATGTCTATCTGTAATTCCCGCTAATAAAATACTTTTTCACTATCCGCACTATAATTGGTTTACAGCCTTTTTTGTTTATTTATCCATAAGAGCTGCTGTTAAATGGCTTGGGAAAGCAATCGCTTAATGGCTCAATATTGAATCAAAGGCTCAGTGTGCTTTCTAGGAGATGGGGGACCCGCGTGAGTTCAGAGCGGAAACTCAAAGTGTAATGGACTGGGCGGGTTTACGATCCTACGGAACCGGGCGCAGGAGCGAGGGACCGGAACCATCCTGCCTCGCCGCTCAGGGCGTGCATCACCACTGGCCGAGCCGGGCCGGGCCGGGCCGGGTCGGGTCGGGTCGCCTTCACCCGCCCTACACGGAGCCGCGGGAACGCGCCCCGACGGCGGCGGCCGGAGCCCCGGTGTCGGGGAAGCGGCGGCGAGAGGAGGCGGGCCAGGCAGATAGGAAGCGTGCCTGCACCCGAGCAGGAGAGAGCGGCGGCTGGGCCGAGCGCGGGGAGGCAGGGAAATGATCTTTGTCCCTTTCGGTAGCTCTCCGCCTCCTCATAGCCTCGTCACCAAGTCAACCGGCACCAGCTCGGAGCACATTATCTCTGAGGGTCAACACATTGCAGCCCAAGCCGCGGGGAAGGCTCCCAAATTTACCCCTTGGACAAACAATCCGCTGCCTATCGCTCGCTCTGGCGATAGCATTGTGGTCCCCCACCGGCCGGTGTTGGCCTTCGCCCAGGGCTCCGGAGCACGGGTACCCCCGAGGGAGCGTCCTTCCCGTCCCTGGACACCCGCATCCCTAGGCGAGATGCCCTCGCAGCCAAAAGTGCCCAGTCGCTAAACCCCTCCAGGAGCCGAGTCTACCTCGGCCCTCCGAGGGTTTTCCTCTCCGTGCCCGGGGGACGTTGGGGGATGAGCAGCTCCTGGGCAAACGAGGGGGACAGGGAAAAGATGTGTTTAAGGACCGTCCGTCCCGGAGCGCCCCGCATATCGGCGCAATCCCCTGAGCCCCTACCCGGCCCCGCAAGCTCACCGCCGCGGGGCTCCTCACTCCAAAGCAGGGAGCAGCCCCCGGCAGAAGGGTAGGGGGTCCCGGGGCCGGCCAGGCTGAAGGGAAGGAAGGGGGTTGCGGGACCAGGGCCACCCCAGGTGGCCTCTTACGGCCCGCGCCCCGCCCCGGAGGGTTGCGGGAGGGCTCACGTGGGGGAGAGGCGCCTATGGGGAGGCGGCGGGAGCCGGGCAGGGCGGTGGGGCCCGGCGGGGCCACCAGCTGTCAAAGAGGCATCCCGGGCTCCGGGAGCGAGAGCAGCCCTATGTGTCCCTAAGCTGCGAAGCCCCCTTGGCCCCGCTCGCCATGAACACCGAGGAGCAGTATTATGCCTCGGCGCAGCTCTACAAGGAGTCGTGTGCGTTTCAGAGAGCCCAGGCGCAGGACTACAACCCTAGCCCCCCCGCCTGCCTGTACATGGGCAGGCAGCAACAGACTCCTTATCCCAGCGCCTTAGGGGCTCTGGAGCAAGGCAGCCCGCCAGACATTTCACCTTACGAGGTGCCCCCCATCACAGAGGATGCCGGGGTCTCCCACCTTCACCACCATCACCACCACCCTCATCTTCCTCCTCCCCACCAGGACGCGCTGCCTTTCTCAGACGGGGCGGACACGGGAGCTGTAGAGGAGCCCCGAGTGCAGGTGCCTTTCGCCTGGATGAAGTCCACCAAATCTCACGCCTGGAAGGGACAGTGGACCGGTAAGCCCCCCCGCATCCCTCCGCCCCCCTGCTTCTGTCCCGCTCGGCGGTCAGGAGCCCTCCCTTGCACCGGTACTGCTCCCACCGCTCGGATGTAGTGTGGAGAGGTCCTGGAGGGTCGTTTCCCCCTCAGCAGCCTCTCCAGACCCACTGCTCTGGGGCTGCTAGTGTTGGGTTGAACACTGGGGAGGGAGCCGGCACTCCAGTCCCCGCCGGCGGGCTCAACGCTCCCTGCGCCTCAGCAATTATTAACGAATTATTTTTCACCAATTAACTAATTGTGGCCAAGCCGGGACTTTGTGACGCCTCCCGGGAGCTGCTTCCTCGGGCAGCAGGGTGTCCCCGCGGGCGCGGTGAGCTCTGCGCGGGGGCCGGGTCGCGGAGACACCTGCGAGGTGGAGCGGGCGGGGAAGCGGCAGGCAGGGCTGGCGGGAGGGGACAGCCCCGCTGCCCCGCGTCCCTGCGCCCACTGTGCAGCCGCGGGGCAGCCTCCGAGCCCCAGGGCAGTCGCCGAGCCCCTCTCGGCTGCCTGTCGGCTCTCCCCGGCGCAGAGCCCATCTCCCCTCCTGGCCCCTCTATCCCACTCCCTCTGCTCCCCGGCGGGTTTTAGCCACAACTGCTAAAAACTCTCCAAGTGAAAAAAACAGGGCAGGGAAAACAATGCACAAACGAAAAAGAGTTGCCAGTGAGGGGAAGAAACTCTATCTAGGCAGAAAGTTCCGCTGCCCAACAATATTTCTGTCTCTGCCTGCACAATGTTATCGTGTCCTGCGCCTCCGTCACGCCTATACGGCAAATATTATATTAATGGCTTTGTTCAAATAGACAGTTGGAAAAAGGACCGGAGTATTAAAATCTCCACGAAATAGTTTGGGAATTGCATGGGACAGGCCGAGGGGGAGGGAAGGAGAGGTGGCGGTCCCCAGTCTCCCCAGAGGAGCATCTGCCCACAAAGGTAGAAAAGAGTGCTGTCCCAGGCCACGGACACGGCGGCAGGGATTGTGCCGGGGGGAAGGTGGAGTGAGAGAGAGAAAAAATCAGATATTTTTCCTTGAGTTGAGTGAATTTCGGAAATAACAATAGTAATAATCATAATAATATAAAGGCAAACTTTTGAACTACACTTTTTTTTTTCTCTTTCTCCTGTACCCGAGGAATGACAAAACCAGCAGGAAAGCGAAACTTTCCCGTGGAAGCCTAAAATTCTTGCCTGCTGTCCCAGCCCTCCCGGGAGGAGCAGGCAGGGGCCGTGCATGACCCGGTCGGTGTGATGTGTGGGCAGGGTTCCTGCCGGAGCACGCCGCAGGAAGAGAAAGGGGCACGGCGCTGTGCCGAGCGCGACAGAGCGCCCACAGCGAAACCGCGGCGTATTATGTACTGTGTTTGTGGCAAACTATATGGCCCAACGATTTATTTTTCATGGAAACCCTGGGGATTTAGGCGTCCGTGGATGCTGCGGGGCTTTGTGCTGTTATTGCCGGGGAAAGGCACCCAGAGAGGCCGCGGCCGAGCCCGGGCTTGCCGGCCTTGTTCCGGGGCCCGACCGGCTTCGGCCCTCCGACAGACCCCGGGCGTTCCGCCTTCCCGGTAGCTCCAGTTTAGTTTAAAGTAACAGAACAAGTTGGTTTTTTTCAGATATAGACTCATGTAAACGGGTATGTACATAGGTTTAGATTTACCAACATTTTTACACATATATACATTGATTTTAATATTTATATACGCACATAGATGTATACATATCACTTTGTAAACATTACATGTGTATTTAAATATATATTTTAAATACATATATAAGCTTTATACATAGGTTTACAATTACAATCATTGTATATATAAATACAGAATCATGGGAATAGGAAGATGAGGGGTGAGAGAGCCCACGTAGCTCTCTTGAAATTATTTTTTCATTCTGGCTGTTTAACACACCGTTCCCCGCAGATGATATCAACGCCAAAAGCATGCCCAGAGGGGCGCTGGCGCTGGCAAAAGTGGCCCTGAGTTTCCGTGCCCACCGCCGGCCCCTCTCGATGCGACCGCCTGTACTACCCGCGCCTCAGTGCCCACTCAGGACTGCGGCGGCCGCGCTGGGAACGGCGATCCCTCTTGCTGCCGCTTTTCACGGCAACAAGAAACCCAAGATTTCGTCAGCTTGGCGAAATGGAGCGGCTGCGGTCCAAATCCCCTCCCGGCCCGGCAGGCTCACTAATTATTTTAATTATTATTTCTTTGTTTTAGCGGGGTATTTTCCAGAGTTGGTTGTTTTGTTTTTTTTTTTTTTGAGGGGTTCCATTTTCCCATTTTGCTTTGGTTTGTGTGTGTGGTGGAGTTTTTTTCTTTTTCTTTTTTAACCTTTTTTTAAACATTTCTAAAGATTTTTAATTTAATTTTAACACGAACCTGAGCAATTGCAGCCCTGGATCCGGGAGCCCTTCTGAGCTTTCAGTGTCACACAAACAGTGGCACGTGAGTCTCTCCCTCGGCTCCAGAGACGGCGCTTTCCTGAAAACCTCATCCAAATAATTGTTAAAAAATATTAAGTTATTGTAAAATAAAATAACAGCAGTGGCGACTGCTGCCAGCAGCACCACCTCACTGTGCCCAGCCGGAGAGCTCCCCGAGGCCTCCTCCTCACCCCACCTGCTTCCCCCCACGTATCCTCCGCGCCGCGCAGGGATCCTGGGACGTGGTCCCCGCAGCCCGAGAGGGCGGCCGGGAGGGCCCAGGCTGACTCTCGCTTCTCTCCAGGGGGATCCTATATGGTGGAACCGGAGGAGAACAAGCGGACGAGGACGGCGTACACGCGGGCGCAGCTGCTGGAACTGGAGAAGGAGTTTCTCTTCAACAAGTACATCTCCAGGCCGAGGCGGGTAGAGCTGGCTGTCATGTTGAACTTGACCGAGAGACACATCAAGATCTGGTTCCAGAACCGGCGGATGAAGTGGAAGAAGGAAGAGGACAAAAAGCGAGGGGCGGGCAACAGCAATGACCCCGAGCAAGACTGCGTGGTGTCCTCTGGGGAGCTCCAAACCAAGGAGGATCTCCAGCCATGCCCCGCCGGGAACCTTCCCTCGGGAGACTCCAGGGACCTTCTCGCCCCCAGCCTAGTCCCCAGAAGGCAGCAGGACTCTCGGTGAGCCGCGGGGAGCCCCACGGCCCGGGAGGAGGAAAAGGATGGGACATGGAAAAGAGCCGAGAGGCTGGCGCCGGCTTTCCTCCGCCGTGCCGTGCCGTGCCGTGCCGTGCCGTGCCGTGCCGTGCCGACCCACTCCCGCCTTCCCTCTGGGAAACTCGGTGCCCCCAGTCTGAAACTCGCGTCCTCCGGAAAGTAAATGTAAGATGTCCAGCTCTCCAGATGACAAGGAGAGGCTCGCTGTGGGCCCTAACGCCAGGGGAGCCCGCCGGGATGGCGGCGAGCTGGGCCCCACTTCCCCGGGCCGCCCGCGCCTCAGCGAGCCCTACGGGACACCTTCCCCCGGGGAAGGTGGGTCTCAGGTCGCCACCGACGGTGTGTGCAACCCTGGGTGCACGGAGAGGTCTGGACACCGGAGGAGAAGCGAGGGCACGCTGCGTTCCTTGCCGCGGACAGCTGCTCGGTCGGGGCGCGCGTCCCACCGTGTCCGTCGGTCCACAAGCGCAGACACGGACCCGAGTATCCCGGACCATTCACGGGCTGGCACGCCGCCGTCCCCGTCCCTTCCAGTCACCCCAGGGCATCGGCTCTACCGAGGACTCTCTCAGGACTGTTACTTACTTCTTTGGAAACTGGAACCTGGTTTCTTTCGTTTTCTTTTTCTTTTGGGAAAGAAATAGGCGGGGGGAAGGAAAAAGGGAAAAAAAAAAAGAGAGAAAAAAATTTTTTAAATTGAAAAAGAAAAGGCCTACGTGTCCTGCGGGCAGGATTTGTCTCCCCCGATGACCGGCTCTGATGACCGGCACAGGCAGCCAGACCCTCCCCCGGGCTCCGGCAGCGGCTGCGGGGACCCTGCGCTGCTGCCCGCGGCTCCGCGCCCGTCTGGGCTCCGGGGAACTCCGCGGCTCCAGGGCTGCGCTTGCCTCTTCGAGGGGTGAATGCGAGCCCAGGGCTGGAACAGAGGAAGTCGCGGTCTCTCTCTGGGCAGCGAGCAGACAGAGTGATATATCTGGGGGATAGGGCCGGTCCTAGGGACACTGTCCTTCGTGAAAAAAGCTCCAGCCTCTCTTCCAACTCTTTCGGAAGCTCGGACTCTGCCTTGGAGAGGAGAAACCTCTGTACAGCACGAGCTCCTGTCCCGGAGTGGCTCTATGCGTGGTTTTTCTCTGCAGACTTACTTTTACAGCCCAGCAGAGGCTGGAGGCCGGCTGCCTCCCGAGGCCCTGCAGAGCACTGGGGAGTTTCCCTGGGCGCTGTTTTTCGGCCCGGGCCGATGTGCGGGAGAGCTCGGCTGCTCCGGGATGGAGCCGGGAGCGCCCGGCCCGGGCTTCCCTGCGGGGAGGTGGGTAGTGGAGTCGGCGCCGGCTGCCCCGGGCCCAGCCTGCCTTCCCTGCTGCCAGGAACAGCTTCCCGGTCCCGACAACGGCGGGAACTCCAACTAAGTGGGGAACAAATCACAGCCGAACTAGAAACAGAAAACAGCGGTAGGAAGGAACTAGGAACTGTCTAGTTTGCTGTCGGTCAGGCGGATCTGCCTTCTTTCCTCGACGGGGAGGTTCCTGCCCTGTACCCGGCAGCAGCAACCCCTCGAGCATCCCTCGGGGGCCGCCACAGCCCCTCCCGCGCTGCGGGCCCGGGAGTGCCATGGGAGGAGGAAAATGAGGAGGAGGACAACCTGTCGCACCCTGGCCAGAGGATGTTCCCAGTTCCTCGGCTGAAAGCGAGGGGGAGAGCAAATAGCTCTGTACAGCTCTTTGGGGGTTTCCCATCTTACATGAAACTTCTTACACTAAGGCGGAGACTTGAAGGTGTAATTTGTCTATTGCTTTTCTTTCCTCTTGGGACATTAAGATCTGTGTGCAAACAGGAGTATTTCTGGTAATTTTTCCTGCAAGTTGACTGAGAAATTTATCACCCAAGCCTGTATATCCTTATTCATCAAAACGCAGTCAATGAGTGAGAATTTTATTAATCATTATATCAGCAAAATTCAAATAAAGCTGTTCTGCTTAAGAACCAAAGCACCATATTAATTAAAGTAATATTTCTTAGACTTTTGGGGGACATGAAGCCATTTTTAAACCTCAGAATTTTTAATCACTATTCATTAGCATTAACCTGCCACTGGCAACATGAAGTGGAACAATTTCCACGTACCTTTTACAAGGTCTGGCACTGACATTACAGTTCGGGAGCCACTACAAAAACAGGTCCAGCGGCAGAAAGGACGGCTGTCAAACAAAGTACCTCGATTTTATTCTAAGATTCGTAGAGCACGGTGCCCTGGCTGGGCAGCATATGTGGTAACTGAAATGTTGCCTGTCCTTTTTTTAGTAGGTTTGATTTTCTTTGTGCTCTGCTCTGAAAACGAAAAAGGTGCACAATTGATATGAACCGTTTGACCATGGTGCCAAGGTGTTTTTATTAGTAGAAGCAGAATCGGAACTGCATGGCTTAATTTTAACGAATAAAATATTTTTCTTCTAAGAGCTGACATAGTTTATTGGTTTAGCACTTACATATATATTTTTTCACCCTTTTTACAACTGCACCAATGGAAAATTAATATTAACTCGATCAAGACAGCTCTGGGATGTTGTAGAGCTAAAGATTCACGGTAACTTCACCTGACAGAACAGCCAGCCCTACACAGTGCTGGGGCAAGGCAACGCTGACATGGAGAGTTGTAAGTTCACTAGAGTTCTTGTGCTGAGTTATCTCACCAAAACCAGTTGTCCAGATATATCCTAGGAGACACCTCCCCCTGTGAAATAGTTTATGATTTATATGTAATCACCTTTAACCCTAGGATAGGATTTCCGCAAAACATTCTGGAAATACTTTTAAAGTTAGGCAAGACATAAACAGTGTGAGAGTCTTTTTGTTTCCTTCTTCGGCAATAGTGAAGTCTTTAGGCAGGTGTGGGAGAGGTATGTCCCAAAAAATTGTATGTGTTCAGTGTTAATTATTTTAAAGAAAAGCTGAGCAAGATTCAGGGCAAATTTCCTGTCCCTGGTTGCAGCTTGCTGTGGCATCCACCCCAATGGGAGCTATGGAGACATCAATTGTACCTATGGCTCCAGGGAAGATAGTGAGGCTGCAAGTCTTGATTGAGCTTTGCACAGGCAACACCTTTGCTGCTCCTACTTTGCTCAGATCCATCCCCCAATACTGCAGGGAAAGTGTTCTTCTCCTGCCTCTGTGCTGACTGCTATTCCATGAAAGAGCACAGGGCAGGACCTCTCCTTCCTCCAAGCAGAGCATCCAAGGTGCATGGCACAGTGCTGGGCAAACCCTGGCAGCAGCTTGGGGCCAGTCTGCTGCCATCTGTGGAGCTACATCTGCAGCCCTGCTGGGGCCATGCTACCTCCATGCCTGGACAGAGGCTAGGCAAGGGAAACAGGATCTCCTGCACCCCCTGTGCCAACCCCTGCTTTACCTCCCGCCCAACAGGACCATGTCCCATTATCCTGCAGCAATGGCCATATGAAAAGTAGGATTGCAAGACTATACTTGTCTCCTCTATTACAAACCCATATTTTTGCCTGAAAATCTCTCCATTTATGCATAATTATGCCCATAAATCAATTCTGAAAGCAGTGATTTAACCTAAGGTGTGAAAGACTTTCCAGTCAGACACTGAAGGCTGCTACCTCCTGCTCTGTGGTTGCTGCTGCTGCCACGAACACAGCTGAAGAGAGATGTTGCAGGCTGAGAGAAGACATATTGCTCAGGAAGGCTTTGGTGCTTTGAAGTGCAACTGGGAATGGGATGCCAGCCCTGCCACAACCACAAAAGCAGGGCCTGGTGGCCTGGGCAATGCACCTCACAGTCTGTCCTCCACAGGGCAGAGGTGGCTGGGGGTTAAGAGCTGAGTTTCAAGGCTTGTTTTGGGGGTAGAAAGAAATGGCATGGTGCTCCCTTCACTCCTTATAGCTTAGAGGGTTGTTCTTATGAGACCTTTTCACATAAGCATAGGCAAGCCATGCAAACACACATACACACACCAGCTTCCAAAAAACTGTGACTCAGAAAGGCTTTCTGAGTCCCTTTCTGTTTTCTTCTTCCCTGGATGGGGATAGGAATGGCCAGATCTTCAAGGACTTTCTTTTTATAGCAATCAGGAAGAAATCTAGGGAGGACAATGAAATGAAATGACAATGAAAGGTGGAAACACTGCAGTGTCTGTGTTAAGTAGTGAACACTATCTACTTTCACTTACCCTACACCTCACCCACTTACATTCATTTAACACTTAACATCTATCACCATTGCTCCTGTCCCACTGGCTTCCAGCACCTTTTACAGTCTTTCCGTGCACTATGCCAGCACCAGTGTGCCCCAGCAGTGCTTTAGCTGCAAGTGCAAAGAATGGTGGAACAAAGGGGAAAGTGCTTGGAGGCAAAGCTTCTCCTGATCTCTGCCTTTCTCCGTCTCCTCTCTTCCCACCACTTGCTGTCCTGGAATGCAACTCCTCTGCTCCCCAGCACTTCTGGGATCACAACATATGCAGGAACAAATGAAATGCAAAGGAAATGAGTGGAGTCCCTCTCTCCCCAGCATGCCTTGGTGGTGAATCAGGCCTGGCCAGCCTCATTCATGGAGTAGGAAACTCAAACACGTGGTTCCTCTACTATAAGGTCTGACGCACTTGCTGCCTCATATCAGGGCTTGTTCCAGAAATGATTTGCTTCCAGCAGCAGCACCACGGCCAGGAGGAGAGGCTGCAGTTGTGCTCCTTCTGCATGAGGTGCCTTTAGGCATGTTCACAGGAGCCCTGATGTCTGGCTTCATCCACCAGGATGTACTGGTCAGAAGAGGCAGGTGCCTTTGCAAACAGGCATATTCTTCACAAACAACCCAAAAATAGATTGAATGGGAAGAGTTTTCTGGAGATGTAGGTGAGCTGGACCAACAAGGCAAGAAGATTGCAATGACCACTGCAAATGCAGTGCATTTGCCAAGGAGCATTGGCGAAGAGGGGGTTGCAGAGAACAATGGGAACCATGAGCTCCTGACAGTGGCAGCTTCGTTTTCTCTCTGTTCTTTGACCCAGACTCAAAAGGAGGAAAACATCTGCTCAAAGAACCTTTGGCACAGTGATTTAAGATTCAAAAGTAAAACACATCCAGCAGGCTCAGAAAGCAGAGAGTGTAATGGTTTGTGTCTCCACTTCCAGGGCTAGACTTTGTAGTGGATACTGGAAGAGTTGTTTTCAAGAGCAATTGGTAGCATCCTGGTGTTTTGTTTGAGCATGGGCAGTGTGGGCCATTATATATTCAGCTGTGCCAGCTTTGGACATTCCCTGCAGCCCTCAAAGCACAGAAGCAGATGCAGGCAGGGATTACTGACTTCACTGCTGTAAGAAGTCAGAAACAGGGGATGGAGCTCCCCTTGGAGAGAAGGGAGGGCACCCACAGCCCGTGCTGAGAGACCAAGCTGTCTCAGGACCAAGGTGGAGCCAGGGGAGGTATACCAGGTCCTGGACTGTGCAGAGACTTGTGTTTGAACACTTCCCTGGGCCCAAACCCTTCTCCAGAGAAAAGCAAACAGTTACCTGTTGGGAGCCTCAGCTGGGTGCGGCATCGTGGGGCTCCAAGTCATGTTTTGAACACAAGCCCTCCTGCAGAGGAGGCTGCACCTCCCTGCAGCAAGCACTAGCAAAGCAGCCCCCTTGCATTCTGGCTTTTAACAACATTTCAGCACAACTGCTCAGTCCCTCTCATTCAAACACGTGCCTCTCACTCCCTGCCAAGGTTCCAGCCAGGAGAGCTGATCTCTCATCTGGTATGCCCTCTCTCCCTTTCTGCTGCTAAGCCCTTGGTGGTGAGTCAGTATTTGGCTAAGGGTGAGACTGCATGAGGTGACATTGCTCAAGATAAGATGGCAGAATAGCAAGTCCTGTTTTGGGATTATTTTTTTTAATCCATTCTGTAAGCTGAATTTTTATCCAAAAAATGAAAATTGTCAAAAAAGGGGAAGGAGGGGGAAATCCCTTTTACTTTGAAGGCATCAAATCCTTTACCCTGGAATGGATGTGGTAGAACTTGTTAAAGTCCAGCTGGTTCCTGGAGCTGTGATTGAAAACCTGCTCACAACTTCACCCTCTGCTGCCACATTATTGATGCTTTGTTATATTCATCCCACATACTTTAGTGAGACAGTTTCACTTTAAATTGGAAGAGGTACATCTGATCGCAGATGTGCAAGAGAGCATTTTAAGCTGTACATGAGATTAGGTGGAGGTAAAGGCAGAGGAAAGGACCATAAAGCGTAGAGTTGCATGACCCTTTCATGACAAAGAAGGGATTCCTTAGGACCATCTCTACAGGAGCAAAAACAGTACTGAAGTTGGAACCACTGAGCTTTCTACTCTATTCTTCTGCCCAAAGTAAGATCACTTCAGACATGTTGTTCTGTTCTCTTTATCAAGGGCTACATAGCTGCAGATTTCCCAATCTTCTCTGTTCCAGCGTATCATGACTCCTACCACGAGTGCAATTTCCTAGCATCCAACCAGTCTTACATATTGCAGTTACAGCCTATGCTTTCTTGCCCTCTTAGAAAGTAGAGGATGGTGTACTTCCCTTCTCTTTAAAACAGCCTCCCAAGAAGCCAAAGGAAAAGTTTTGGTGAAGAAAATTAATTTTCCAGGCAACTTTTGCCTTATTAGAGACTTTTTAGAGAAATTAGAGCAGATTCCCCGAGCTCAAACGCAGGAGCTGAACAGGATGGGCCCATAAGGCAAGTAGAGGAATGGTACTCCCGATAGTGAGGGAAGGCAACACTGTCAGTGAGTGGACAGGCAGAAGGATGAGCTGGCACTGAAAGCAGGAGGGGTCAGAAGAGAGGCAAGTGAAGGCTGAAGCAGTTGGTTTGTTATGGGGAGAAGCCAGCGGGAGGCATTAAAGGAGAAGGGTGAAGAAAAAGGTAACTGATGTAATGCCAAGACCTCAACAGCTACAGGATTATGATACCAATGAAGTCATTAGCTGGGAATGCCATTTGGCTTCTAGGGAAAGGTCATGATACAGAAACCAGGTGCTTTGTGTGTTTTACTTAGCTGTTAATTGCAGCTTGCACCTTTCTTGCAGAAGTTTAATTCCCCCTTGTAATGTGATGGAGTTTTCTCACCTGTCCCCACATTCCTACTGGTCCATACACTAAGGGGAAATGGTGTGATTCTGGCAGAGATTTCCATTTAATGCCGTTGCTCTGCGGTAGTGTTTATTCACTGCTGCATGCAGGGCTTGTTCCAGCTGTCCCTGGTTATGTCAAATCAGGTACTTAGAGCCCTGCTTGCTCAGGGCTCTAAGTGAAGCTCATTTTTGGCAAAAAATCTTACAGACCTGCCTTGCAGTTCCCGTGAAAAATAATCCAAATTCATTTAGATGCAGGCACTGGACATTGTCAGAAAATCTGTAGAGATGTGGGAGATAAAAATCCATTTAAGGTAGCAGATTTATGTCCTGCTCCAGCAAAGTCCCATTTGCCCCTATGTCTCCTTTTACCCCATCCTCTCAACTTGGCTCTGAGGAGTGAGGTAAGCCACACAGCAGCACTGCTCGTGGAAGATCTGGAATATCCCACCCTCACCATGGAGTCCCAGCCATTAGGTTATGGAGGGCTGGGAATAGTGATAGCTTGTTGGAAAATCTTAGAATCCATGCCTCTCCTCCAGATGTGATCACTAGATAGGTCAGGGCAACATTCTTCACTGGTTATAGGTCTATAAACGCTGGGGAGAGTGGGGGAGGGAGGCTTAGGAGAGACAGGGCTTTTGCAGGCTGACATCAGGACCTAGGAAGAGACAAGCTGACACCTGCAGGCCGTGTCCGCATCAAGGTGGGGAAGTCAGACTGAGGGAGATGTGGTGTTCCCTCTGCACGCCTCTGCAATGCCAGCCTGGCACCATGCCTGGTTATGGAGCAGGGAGTGGATGACAGAGGAGGATGCCACAGGAACTAAAAAACACCTAGGAAGGGAACGACTAAACAGACAGTACTTCCCTCCATGCCACAGGGAAGGAATTGTAGCTGGGAGCCAGAAGAGTGGCAGAGAGGAGGAGAAGAGGAGCAGTTTGCTTTCAACCCTCCTCTCTCCTTCAGGTCTACATGGAATAAAACATGGAGCAGAAAGCAACGATAAAAATGGAGGAACCATCAGGCAAGGGCAGAGTTGGAGAGCAGCAATGGATGGTCAAGAGCCAGAAAGCTGTCACACTCCTATCTGAGGGTGCAGTACCATGTCACATTAATCTGAAATCCTAGTGCTCCCCTCTTCGCCTCCTGTTTCTGTAGCAAACAGAAGCAGCTGGATGAGACAGCTCAACTCACAAATCCAACAAAACACTCATCATCCTGCAAAAATTGTCATGTCTTTCATTTTGGAAACAGCTCACCACACACCTGCACCTGCACTGCCTTTGACATGAAGCAGGAGCTTCTGCAAGATCTGGAGGCCAAAGAGAAGCAGGCAGGGAAGCAGAGGAGAGTTACCCGTGGGACCATGGGTGCAGCATAGCTACTAGAAGAGTTTTTTGCCTTGCTTAAGTTTCCTTTTGAGGCCTGACACATCTTGGCTGTTTGCTGCCTTAATTTCCCTGCTGCCACTCCAGAGATATCCCCCTTTGCCAGGAATCTCTCCATCTTCTGCCATCTCTTAGATGGCCCCTGCTACATCCCAATGTGCTTTCTGAAGCCATCACTTACTCAGCGTAGAGAGACATCCTGAAAGAAGGAGGACTAAGGGAAATTTGATGAAAGGGAGTCTTCAGAGACAGAGAGACTGTTCCAAGTGAGGGCTTGGAAGAGGCATAAAGCCAAGAGCCAGTAAAGGAGATCTAGGCCATGGTCCAAAGCTAACTGCAGCCAATGGGACTGATTTGAATGGGCTTTGGACTGTATTCTTGGACAGCAGCTGTAAAAGAGGATATCAGGAGTATGATGAGTGTGGAGAACTGAGGATAGAAAAGTGAGGAGGGGTTTGTTCAGCCATTCAAACATGGTTTATGTAGGACATATAGTGCCACCAGGGCTCTCCAGATGGTGCCACAGCCATTGGCAGGTTCTGCTCCATGGGGTCGTGTTTTACATGGCAGCACTGGCTGATGTCTTTTATTGCAGTAGCAACAAGTATCAGAAGAAAGGAAAAACACTGCAGAGGAAAGAAGACAAGTGGAATTGTGCTCTGTGCTGCTGTGCTGCCTGGTGGGAAATGGATGCTGAGCGATTTCAAACCCTTTATATCAATCCGTGGTGGCACAAGCCGTGGCAGGGGAGGGAGGATGTGCCGGACTCCTCTTGTGAGGTCAGATGAAGACAGTAACACAGTTCGGGGCAGAAACGCATTTCGGACCGCCACGTCTGATGCCTGCGAGTCACCCTCCGCCGGCGCGACGCTGATGGCAGCTACTCAGCGGGGCATGTTGGGGCTGGCAGAACGCAACCCCCTCCCGGAGAACCCCGGTGGCATCCCCCCGAGCCCGCCGGGGCCGGGGCGGGGAGGGCGCGGAGCCGGGCGGGACCTGACGGAGCCGCGGCCACGCTGCCACCTGCCCGCGGCGCCACGACACTGCAGCCCTTCCTTCTTTCCTTCCTTTCCTTCCTTTCCTTTCCTTCCTTCCTTCCGAATTCCTTCCTTCCTTCCTTCCTTCCTTCCTTCCTTCCTTCCTTCCTCCCTCCCTCCCTCCCTTCCTCCCTTCCTTTTCCTTCCTGTCCTGTGAGTTCAACACAGCTGTTAGATCTACCCCAATTCTGGTGCTTTTGCCTTCCTGGTGAGCAAGTAAACAGAAAGGAGTGGATCTCCTGGGACATTTCACTGGGAGTGTTCATGTCTCCAGGTATCCAGGTCTTCTTACAAAAAACACAAGCAGGAATGCCTTTCTGGAACTCATGGCTCACATGATTTCAGTGCCACTTAGGATTCTGAGTACCCCTGTAGGTTGTGCATGCCCCAAGATCAGCCCTCAGAGCTGAGCCCAGCTGTCACCAAATGGTCACCAAATGCAGGCGACTTCTCTGTTACCCTCTAGAACAGGTTGGCTGTACCTAAACTGCATCCTGAAACCAATCTATTGCTTGTCCTGACTTTAAATCTCTGCCCAGAGGTTTCCTGGGCAAGCAAAACTGGCCCAAGCCAACGGCTGGCTGTGGACCATGCCAGTCATTTACTAACTCAGCTGATTGAGCTGCAGTGCCCAGGAATATTTCCTGGCACTTTCCAATTTGTTTGGACAGATGTAGGAATTCAGCCCTACCTTCGCTTATCAAATGGGCAACTTGACTGCAGCAAGGAAGATTTCTGTCACCTAAGCTGGCTCTGGATGACTTCAAAGAATTTCCATGAGAGTGAAGAAATGCAACTACATTGATCTTGACTCTGTGAGACAAGTACTCCGCTCAAGGGGTTTGATGCTGCAGGACGCCAGAGCAGTGCAGTATCTAGGAGCCAGGCTGAGAACCTCTGAACTGGCTGGACTGGGGAACAGTCAGGGGAACAGGTCAGGGGAACAGGATCTGACTCAAAAACAAATTCAAGGACTGGCTTGAATTTGAAGAGCACTGCTGAAGGGATCTGAGCACATGCTGATTTGGGAGAAAACAGTCTCGTGACTTTTATAAAACAGCATACGTAGAGCATGATGTTCATAGTGGAAAAGTAGATTGAGCGAGGTTAAACATTTAAAGTCAGATAAAAACACACTGCTGCTTCCTTCAGCATGAATCATCATTTTGTGCTGACTGTGGTCCTAACACTTCATACTGGCCCTTGCTTTTTCCTGGACTGCCAGGAAGCGACCACTGAGTTGAGCAGGTTGGGTGGACCAGGAGGGGAGTGGCATGGTGAGGCACAGTGAGGGACCCATCTGGAATGGAGCAATGGCTTCTGAGGTCTCACTCCTTCCTTCCTTCTGTGTTTTTTGTGGGCTCTGCAAGCTGCTGTGGAGCATTTAGCTGTGTCCCTCTCAGCAGGTTCTCCCTTTGCTCTGGACCTCAGGGCACATCGCAGACCACAGGAGGCTCACGGGGCACAGGCAGCTGCCAGGTCGGGGTGAGTGGCACTGCAGTAGCAGTGCCTGGGCTGCCTCTCAGCAGGGAGGCAGCAGGTGCCACTGAGGACATCCCCTGCCTCCTGGAGCACTTGGCACTGCAGCCCCTGCTCTTTCCCTTACCATGGCAGAAATAATCTCCTTATCTCTGAGACAGGAAAATTCCTTCTTTTCTTTCTCCTTCTACACTTGAATTTTGCTGCCTCTCGCATAAGGGGTCAGGACCAGGATATTTGTGTGATAGTAGCTTCCAGCCCATGGAGCATATAGGAGCACTTTCCTAGGCCAAGAGGGAAGGAGGCAGGTTTTCAGGTGTCCATGGTAGTATGCCTGAGTAGGGATGTGCATAGGAGCAGGCTGAATCCCCCCAGACTCTGGACCACCACAGACTTTGCTGGACTGCTGGACCCTCGCCATGCCAGCCCCATCTGCCCCTGCTGGAGCAGCTGCTGTCCTTGGGCCAGTGTCGATGTTTTCCTGCTCCAATTCAGGAACGTGTGCCCACAGGCAAAGAGATAACAAAGAGCATGTTTTACCGGCAGGAGCCGTCAGCAGAGACCAAGCCTCTGAGGATGGAAAACACCTTTGGAGCCACGATAGGAGACTGGTGAGGGAGTGACTGAGGATGAAAGAGTAGGTCCAAAGTGTTGCTCTGGCCTTGGAAGAGCAGGATGTCGTTACTGGGAACAGAAAAAGGATCATGTTTCTAGATTGAAGTCCTCGAGGAAGAAACACGCTCCTGATAAGAGAAAGTCGCTTTTTCTTCTGAGTCACTACATTCCTGGGAGTAGTTGTGCAAGGTTTTCAGAGCCCCATTTTCAGATCTCCGTGTTTAGCTCTACCTCCACCTCTGTATATGTATATAAGGGCCTTGGTGGGGATGAAAGAAGATCTGAAAAAATAAGCATAATTGCCAGAAAAACTATGTACACTTATGCACTTAAAATGTATGAAAGTTGAGTGATCTGATTATTCTTAAAACAGCACATTTTTATTTTAAGCTGGAATAAAAATTCTTTGGTGTTATGGATAGGAAATGATTCTCACCGATGTAAATTCCATCTCACTGGAAATTTTACAAATAACAAAAAGATCCCTAGATCAAGAGAGTACTGGAATTTCCCTAAAACATAATCAAAAGCTTGAGTCATCTTTAAAGGCACCTCCATAGTTAACTTTTGCACAGTTCTTTATATCGCTTCCAACAATCTCCATGAGAGTAATTGGCTCATTTTCAAACTCTGGAAGAAGGAAGAAAAATCTTGGATACTTATGTCTCTTGACTCTTGCTTGCTTTAGGAATTTAAATGCCTTTGGAGGCTCAGAAGGCCGCTTGGTGTCCATGCCTTGCCCATACTGCACTCGAGGTGCCTAAAAGCAGAATTGTGATCTTAAAAATCCTGAGACCCACCTGATGGTGGAGTGCCCTGAACCATGCACCTGGTTTCTGTTTGAGTTCTGCATCAGGATGTTCTCCAAGGACTTGATTACAAGCAAGCCTTTGTTGAAAGCCCTAGCTGTTGTCACTCAGGCAGGCAAGAGACCAAGCAAGTCTTGTAGCCCTATGTGATCTTTCTGTTTGCATGGTCATACCACGGCATGGAAAAATTAGACCACAAGCAATCTCAGTTTCCAGGGCTGAAAGCTTATCTTGTCTGCCAGCAGAGGAAGGGACAGGACAGTGAGGAACATCCCTTTCCAAAGAATGCAGGAGATAAGGCAGCTTTTCTCTCTCAAAGGTCTTTGGGTCTATGTAAGTTATCTGTAGGACGGGCTGTGACTCTGTGGAAGGCAGCAAGACATGTCAGGGGAACAGGATCTGACTCAAAAACAAAACTGCACAAACTTGCAACAGCTGCCCAAAAATACCTGGGTGACTAAGGGAAGAAGAATGCTAAAGCAGGGAAGTTCCATGTGTTCTGTTTGGCTTGTTCTCTTCTTTGGAATGGCACTAAAAGCAGTGTTTTTGTTCCCCCAACCCTGCCTGTTGCAGCTGGCCATGGGGGCAGTGAGGGGTAGATGTTACATTTGGCATCTTTCTAATTTTCTTCAGTCCAGCTCAAGTGCTAGGGATCAGCGGGTTGGAAATGAGCTGTTAGAGATTTAAACTAAAGGAGGCTACATTTATACCAGATACAAGGAAGAAATTTTTACAATGAGAGTGACGAAACACTGGAACTTGTTTCTCAGAGCGGGCATAAAGGGCGTGGATTGCTCAGAGAGGGGTGGATGCTCCATCCCTGGAAACATTCAAGGTCAGGTTGGATGGGGCTCTGAGCAATGTGATCCATTTGAAGATGTCCCTGCTCATTGCAGGGCAATAGGATCTAGATGAGTTTTAAAGGTGCTTTCCAACCCACACTATGATATGATTCTGTGGAGCACACTTAAGAAAGGTAATGATGAACTTCCCTTAATTTGAAAAATTGGATCAAAACATCTACCTGGACCAATAGGTTAGATATTACATGAAATAGGTTATCTATTATACAGATTACATTCGATTTTATGTTAGCTTAGTTAGTATTTTAATTAGAGGAAATTAGAAGCAAAGAGAAAATTATTCCTGATACTTGTCAATGGTTAACTGGACCGGAGCATAATGAATGCCACAGATTGGTATCTAGACATCCATGTGAACATGTAATGAGAATCATCCATGAGTTTTCATCCTATGTTTTCCTGCACCTACTTTGAAGCAAGGGGATCCAGTAGGTGTCATCCCAAAACAGATGATACCTCAATTAAAAATGCAGGGCTTGAAAGGGATTCCCAGGTCTCTAATTCCAGTCCCCTGGCAACAAACTGTTTGTTTTTGTGAATAGCTCGAATTTTTCCTTTTTCTTTGCAAGTAGTTCTCTGTTGCCCTCTTTCAAGGAGGATAAGTTTGACATCTGAAAGTGTCAAAAACTGAGAATGGAACTGGGGGCATTGCAGAAGCTGTGACATTAATTAGAAGAAACTGTGTTCACCTGAGTCACAGCATGGCAGAACATGCAGGTGAGAAGGAAACAGCCCTTCCTCATCAGCAAGGACAGCGGGAACGTCCTGCTCCATCAAAGAGCTGTTCTGGAGCAAAGCCCAGAAGGCTGCTAAGGCTTCTGGGAGAGTTTGTTCCCATCTGTCCCCAGAGGTTCCTGACACTTCTCTGCCATGGCTTTCTGACAGTAACCAGAGCTGTTTTGCTAGGGAGGTTCCTAGCATGCGCCTTCTTGGCACCTGTACTCTGCTGCATCAGGCCACGCATCTCATGACCTCTTACTCCAAGGTGGCCTTGTCCTCTCGCTGAGCTACCTGTGCAGCTGGACTGCTCTCCATGGACTTGTGTCCTGCTGACTTTTGTTACCATTTACAAGCTGTTTGCTTCCTGGAAGGCCTCCAGTGCTGCTTCTCTGGCATCAGTTCAAGGTTTGCTTTCAGCTCTATCTGCTCTAAACTTCAGCACACAGCTCCATTACTTGTGTGGGACCGAGGGAAAGTAATTTGTCATGAATTTTGGCTATGACACAGCAGAGCTGTGTCAACAGAATTGTACGCTTCATGATTTCGTCTTCCACACCAGCTGCTGATGGAGTAGCAAAGAGAAACCTATGGCCTCACACAGTCCTCTGGAGCCATGATTTCAGTCAGCCATAGCAAACCCCCTTCAGTTTCTGAAGGATGGGCTCTGCCCTCTGTTAGATGGCTGTGATATGCGCTTCTAGCCACTGCTTCATCCACAGATGGAAACAGCCTGTCTCACAGAGGTCACTTGTGTGGGCGAAAAGCTGGATGGAGAATATATCAGAAGTTGTTGCTTACTCCTAATGTAAGATTTTTATTTTTACTATTTTTTAAAAAAGCTTACTGTCTTCATCCTGCAGATCCAGAGTGCTCAGCCATCAGACTGAGGACACATGAAGTGCTCCTAAAAGATACTTCAGATAGGAGGAAGCAGGCATTTGCTCTAGATGCCATTCAAGTCTTCTAAGGACCTTACTGTTCTTCCCATGATGGGTTATGACACATACTGTCGTCCCTTGCCCCAAACTCAAAGAGCTTTCTTGAGAAACTGGTATTTGCCTAAGAGTTAATCCAAGAGAAGGAATCCTAATTGGTTTGTTATTGTACAGTGATAGAAGCAGGAAAATCTGACAAGAGAGGGAGAGCAGGGGACTTCCATCCTGCAAATTTGGGGCCAAACCTTCTGACTTCCTGGATTTTTTTTCACGGACTTCTGCTCCAGCCCACGTGAGGTGAGCAAGGTGCAGCAGCTCTGACCTGTTGGGCCCCATCAATCTGTCTTGGCTTTCTGCTGCAGGACAGCATGGAGCTCTGTGAGAATTGAAAACACCCATGGGTTGATCAGGGGGCTCACCTCTGACAAACAGACCTAGTTCAATGTCATGGTTCAGCTATGGACTGATCCAGGTGCCTGTAAATACCCACTTAAATAAACAGGCTACCCAATTTGTTCCTTTTCACACTCCTTTATGGTGCATCAGGAATATAAAGGAAGACAGAAGGTTGGTGGTTTGCTTGCTTGGGGACAGGAGATGGGACATAATTGAAATTGGAGTGGGTATGATTTGCTTGGTTGCTTGCTTCTTACACTCAGAAATCTGAGTTCTGCATTGCCAGAGTCAAGGATTTGAGGAGAGCTCAGAAAATGAATGCTTGCTAACAGAGAGAGCAAGAGATCTGGAAAGGGGATGTTTAAAAGGTGTCGGGGTTGTTAGTATGTCTCTAATGAACTTTCAGGAGAAAAACTTCTGTGGACATCAAGCAGCTCACCTCAATGAGGGCAGCTCTCTTTCTCAAAAGTCCTACATGCAAGAAAGAAATTTTCACACTTCCAGCATTAAAAAACCCTAACCCACAAAGCACACTACTGAAAGATTACAGGGACTGTCCCAAATGTTGCCATGACTGGGCTGGTGCCAAGGGCAACTGTGTGCCACCACTGCAGTAAGGAGTCCTGGATTCTGCCAGTTCTATGTCACCCCAGCCCCATGGGCATGGGTCAATGCCAACAAAACCACAGCAAGCAGCACCTCTTACACCCCCAGATCCTTTGTGATTAATTTACTTATTGATGGTCTTTCATAACTCCGTGGTCATCTTTTTTCTCTCTGCCATTAATTATTCCTGGAAGCAAATAAAAGGGCCCACCGATATCTCTCCCTCCCACTCAGCAGAGCCAGCTTTTCCTTAGGGAGAAAAAACTTGTGCTCATTTGCAGTGGGACAATGCCGACTTTTGAACCTCTAACCACTAAACAAACAAACCTTGCGCTCTGCTCCACAATCCAAACAGGGTTTATTGACAGGCGTATCGCAGCAACGCGCAGCAGCTCCGGCAGCAGCCGGGCTGGGATCAATGCTGCGGGGGTGGCCCCGGGCTCCAGAGGACATCCTCGAAGGGGCGGCCCCGCCCGGGGCTGCTGCGCCCTGGCTGCTGCCGCCCGAGAGCCCTGGCGCCCGGGGACAGCGCAGAGGGAGGAGCGGGTCGTGGTGCCTGCAAAGCCCTTCTAGCTCAGAGAGCCCTGGTGCAACCGCTCTGAGTGGGTTTAGGGCTGCTGCTGCAGAGCCAAACCCCTCGCTTTGGGTGCTGCTCAGATTTCGTTGTCCCCAGCAGCTCCTCCAGAACAATACAAGGACCTTTTAGAGTCGCAGAGGGATGAATCAGGCTCCTGCGTCCCCCTGATCAGGAGCGAACCATGAACATTGGACCCAGCAGGACGTGCTGTGTGTCAAGCCCATGCGCAATGAGCATAGCTGCTTTGGTGCTGCACCCATGCCTCCTGGCCAGACCCACTTCAGAGACCACATAAGCAGCAGAAAATCAAGCAGGTTCCTTGGACCAGAGCTGCTGCCTCCCACCAAGCTCTTCTCCCAGGCATAGGAGCCCTGGATCAGGTCTGCATGGCCACATGTCTGCTGTCGGATGGCCAGCCCCTAGCCTAGCAAGGCACAGAGCTGCATGCAGAAAAAATGCAGTGCAGAGACTTTGGGGCTGGTGCTTTCCATTTCCCCAAGTTCCCTCAGGCAGAGAGAGCTGCCTTGCCAGTAGGGTCAGGCCCTGACTAAACCATTCTCCCCATGTAGTTCTGTAGATGCTGCTGGCATTTGGCTTTGGCTTTTAACAAAAAGATAAGAAAAGCTTCAACAAGGAAAAAACCAAAGTGCCCCAAAGAATGCAAGTGGAATAACTTAAATAAATTTGATGAGAAAAACTGAACAGCATGGGCCTAAATCCTGGGGAAATCAATAATCCATGTAAAGTGTTTGGGGCTGGACAGTGCTCCCATCCCTGCCAGGGTGCAGGCCCACATGAGCTGGCTGCACATCCAGCCAAGGGCACTGGCTGCAGCGTGACTGCTCCAACTTGGCCTCACTTCACAGCTGGGCTTCTCCCATCCCTAAGTAAGAAATACATATGGCAAACAGCCAGGACGATGTGGCCAAATCAGCTGGACTTTTCTCGTTTTCATCTCTAAGTGAGTCGTTTGGCATCTCCACGCTGGTGTCCTCCATCCAGCCAGCATGTGGAAATGGGCCACAGCCTGTGCAAAGTAGGCTCTGATACAGCACAGAGCTCCTCCGAGGATTTCTGCTTCTGACGGAGCTGTGATGAAGCTTACATAAAGCTGATAAAATCAAGGGAATTTTGGAATATCAACTGAAACACTTCCTCCCCCCCCCCCGGCCCGTCCCCCCCACCCCGCCCGCCAACAAGACAGAAATTGTAAGGACAGAAATTATAAGGATGTGAGAAACAGCACGGTTTAACCAAGGGGACATTGCACATGCAAACAAAGCTCCTCACTCCAGCATGACAGGACACCTTTTTCAGAAGGGGTGAAATTCTTTCAATTTTTCTGCACTGCAGCTAATAAATCTGGATGAATGACTATCTGCACTGGATTTATGGGCTCTTTTACAAGTGTCTAACGTTAAGCAATTCACTTCTGAACGTTTAAACAGTCCCTTATCTTGTCTGCTCTGACCCTTAGGGCAGAATGAACATATTGCATATTCATGGTTGCAAGAAGAAAATAAAATAAAATATAAAATAAAAAAAAAATGTGCTTTAATTTTTTTTTCCTGCTAAAATTCATCATTAGCCCAACAATTCTAAGGTCTTTTGGACCGATCCCTGAGATACACCGGGGGTTGACTGGCGGGCAGTGCCCCCACTTTATCTAACAAATTCCAGGGTAAAAAAAGCACCCGAACATAATAATAATAATAATAATAAAGCGATGGACACGCTTCCCCCGGACGACGAGACACATACACTGTACACCTGTACACACGGCCGGCCCCGCGGGGCGGTGTAGTGCATCGGGGGGCCGCTCCCACCGTGCCCCCCGGCCCGGCCCGATCCGCTGCGTCCTCCAGCAGCCCTGCGCCGCTGTCCCCGGCCGCTGTCACTGCGGGGCACCGGGGCCGAGCCCGGCGGCGGCCGCCCCCGCCGCGGGACCCTGCAATGAGGCGCTGGGGCTGAGGGGCTCCGCGCCGCCGGGCTGCGCCTGCTGCAGCTTCTTCTTGTTGATCTTCCTCTCCTTCGCACGCCTATTCTGGAACCAGATTTTCACCTGCCGGGGGGTGGACAGGGGAGTGAGGGGGAGCGGTTCGCCGGGGATGTATCCCCCTCTCAGCGGCTCTCACCGAGAGCGCATCCCAGCCCCTCGCGATCCGCCCCCGCGCAGCCCCGTCCCGCGCATCCCTGCCCCCGCGCAGCCCGGCCACACGTGGTGAGCGTAGGGAGCGCCACTCTTGGGACAGACCTGCCTCTCCGACAGCCCCAGGTTGGAGGCCAGCTCCGCTTTTCTCCTGATGGTGATGTAGCGGCTGTAGTGAAACTCCTTCTCCAGCTCCAGCCGCTGGTGGTCGGTGTACACGACGCGGTACTTGTCTTTCGTCCTGGTTTTAACTGCGGAGCACAAAGCCAGGGTTGAGAAAGTCAAAGCCAAAGGGCAGAGTTGACCGCAGCCATCCTCTCTGCCGTGCAGAGCGTTCAGGAGCAGTCCTATCCCCCCTCCCGAGCTGGCTACTCGCTTCCCCCTGCCCTGGGCTCTGCTGAGCGCAGCAGAGGAGAGGAGACGTCCCGCAGCTCCTTGGAGACATGGGCGCAGGCTTCCAGCCCCGGTTGCCAGCCCTGGCCCCACCGCACACCCCTGCCTTGCACGGAGACAACTTTACTGCGCACTTTGTTGGCCTTTTGGTTTTGTTTTGCCTTCCCGAGCGACAATAAACTTCTTATAGAGAAACAGGAAAAGAGAAAGAGAGAAAAGGCCCGTTCAGGGCACGGTGATTTCGTTTCTAAACGAGAAACAGCGATCTAAGGGTGGAGAATCGGGAGCGACCACGGGGAACCACTCGTGTACCGGCCCAGCTCCCCATTTTCTGTTCTGGCATGGGAGCTAAGGGGATTTCTTGGAAAGCCTGGAAGTGTGACGTGCAACTTCAGAGTTAAAAAAAACCCGACCCAACCCAAGCCAACGAACAAACGAACAAAAAAACCCAAACCAAACACCGAAAACGCAATGGAATCCGTAGGCGAATCCCAGCGAGCAGCCGGGGAGAGTGCATCGCCGCAGTCGGTGACCTCCTTTTTCCCGAGGGTTTCTTGTTTAACTGGTTGTGTCCCCGGCCCTCCCGTTCTCCAGGGAGCCGAGGCGGGGAGTCTCTGCCCCCAAGGTGCTTAATGGCTAGCAGGCTGACTTTGTTCAGGTAAACTCTCTGCAAACCACAACAAAAGCACCCTGTAAAGATACAAGCCTGATCAGAGAAAACTCCCCAGAGCCAGTGAATAGGGAACACAATCCCAAACAATGCAGGACAAGGAGATCTTATCAAAGAAAAACCCTTCTCAAAGCCTTAATGACAGCCACATTCTGTTTGAATTACCACTACTGAACAAATGGCGGCAGGCGCTTTCATCCCCCCAGCTCTGCACATTAACATAAACACTGGCTCCAAAGGCAGAATTTGAATGGAGACAAGGGACCGGCCACCACCGCACAAGCCCAAACTGTGGGAATACCATGGGCTGCTGTGGGAAGCGCGGTGGGCCTGTAAGAGCTGCACCGCCACCGGCACCCGGGACGCGGCTTTACCAGCGGTCGGCACCGGGGCACCGAGGCTTTTCTCCCGGGGCGCGGCAGCCACAGGCGTAGCCGGAGCTCCCGCTCCGCGCCGCCCAGGGAACCCCCGCCGGCCCTGCCGTCGGTCACGCAAGGCAGGGGATGAGAGGGGAATGTCATATCATTATTCACTGCGAACGTTGTCATCCTTTTTTTTTTGTTTCCCGGCCACTATATATAAATATTTTAAAACATTTTTTTAAGTGCAAAAAAAAAAAAAAAAAAAAAGGGAAAAAAAAGGAAAATAGGATAGGATAGATAGCACTCGTGGAAGGTGTATATCAAAGCGCGGGACACGCATGTCCCCTGGCGGATGCACCGTGGGAATAAAAGAGGGGGTCTGCGGGGGTATTAACATCACAAGGGAGCGCGGCGCCGGCTACGGCCTGACCCGGGAGGGCACGCCCTCGCACGGCCCAGCACGGCCCGGCCGGGGGCACAGCCCGGCCCGCAGGGATCGGGCGGGCAAGTGGCCACCGCTGTCGCTCGGGAGGCCTGGCCGCACGGAGACCTTAATAAAGGGCAGGCGCCCAGTGACTCAGAAACAAATGCGGAGCGACACCGGCCGATGATTTATATGACTATAATTGGTTATAAAAATCTTCTAAGTGGCTATAAGCAGGAGAGCGGAGCAGTGGGAGGAAGAGCGAGCGTTTCCTCAGGCTCCGGGCCATTCCACCCTGCTCCGCCGGAGCGCACCCCCGGGCACTGAGCCCCCGGGGCCGGCAGCGGCTGCTCACCGGCGGAACGCCGCTCCTATCGCTGCCGGCCCGGTGCCCAGCAGCGCGGACTGGCTGCCGGCAAAGCCCGGCAGTCCTGTTCTCCCGAGGACCGACCCTCGGGCGGGTTTGTTTCGGGGAGCTCTCCCCGAGAAAAGGCTTTGCCGGGCTGCCCGGGGTACGGGGAGCGGGCTGCGCCCCGGGGGAGTCGTCGGAGGGACAGCCCTCCCGGCCTCGTCCCGCACTTACCCTGGCTGCTGAGCGGGGGCTGCGCCGGCTTCCTCATCCCACTCGCAGAGGCCGCGGCGCTGCCCACCGGGGGAGAGCGGCTCGGGGGCGGCGCTGGCGGCGGCGCTGGCGCGCTGAGGGCTGCATGACCCCGGCGGAGCAGTGGGCCGCGGGGCCGGCGTGGTGGTGGGCGTGCGGGTGGTGGTGGTGGTGGTAGTCGGCGGGGCTGTAGGCCATGGGGGCGGCGGGGGAGCCCCCGTTGAGGCCGTGGACGGCGCCGGCGGCCGGCGGCGCCCCTTGGCCATAGGTGCCCCAGTCGTCGCGGAGCGGGGCGGCGTAGGGCGCGGGCCAGGCCGGCCCGGGGGACTGGGCGCCGTCGAGGTTCACATGGTACCCGCTGTAATCCGCGTACTGCGGGGCACCAACGAAGTTCTGCGCCGCCAGGTTAAGCCCCCCCGAGTGCCGCACCGGGCCGGGGTACATGGGCCCGTCCTTCTCCAAGAGGTAGCTCACGTACATGCTGGCGGGGCCCCGGCGGCGGCTCTCCACATGCTGCTCGGGGCTCTCGCCGCGGCGCGCCTGCTGCTGCCTGGGGCGGGCTGCCCGGGGCGGGGAGGGGGCAGGCGGAGGGGCCGCGGCCCCGCGCTGCGCTCCGCGCTCCTCCGCGCTCCCGGTCCGAATCCAATGGCCGGCAGTCCTTACATGATTAACGATTGTTTACAAGGCTCTATTAGTAATGGCCCAGACACACCAAAGGCAGGTGACGTGGAGAGGCGCTGGGTATATAGCTACTACCCCTAAAAGACGATTTGCATTTAAAAAGATAAGGAGAGGGCAGCGACCTGATCACAGCTAAATATTCAAGCCTTTATTGTTTAAGAGCTTCCTCCTTCCATTGCAACCTGGTGCACTTTAACCTCCAATCACAGGTTCAAAGGATGAAATCAAGAGACTTGCAAAAGACAGAGAGGGAGATCTAAGGGCGAGGGTGGGAATATGGGAGACGTGTATCACGGCCGATCTCTAGGCAGCACTTCAGCCATCTCTTCTCTGTGCTTTGGGGCTGGGAGGTGGGGGGGTGGGGGGGTGGGGAAGGGGCGGAAGAGGAGGAGTTTTGATTAAAAATCCACAAAGCTATTTTGTCGTGGTTGTTTTAAGCAACAAACCCCATCGCGACGGCCTACTGCTTTTTCTAAAACGCTTCCCACCCGCTCCCGCTCCCACTCGGTCATGGGCGATGAAGGCGAGGTAAGAGGAGAAATCCCCCCCTCCAAGGGCGCTGTCTCCTTCCTCCGCGTGTGCCTGCAGAGATTCGAGGCTGGGCGCGCCCAGTAGGTCCGGGAAAGGACGAGGACTTGGGGTGCCTTCGTCTGAAGCACCCTCTGTCCTCAGATCCACCTGGAGCGAGGCCGGATCATCCCGCCGCGCGGGGGGGGGGTGGGGGGGTGGGGGGGGGGCTTGGACCGAGGCAGGGGATGGTTTTCCTCAAGGGGGGGAACCATCAACCTCCTCCAAAGCCTGCCACCTCACTGGGCGATTCCCTAGCTGCAGCACGGCCGAGCCCGCGAGGAACCCGACGGCTTGTCCCTCCGTGCACACTCACTTCTTCCCTCCCCGACTCCTTGGAAAACCCTCTGGAAATGCTGGCCCTGGAAGGGCGGCTCCCAGGCAAGCGGCAGCCGGCTCCCCCGGCCCAGCCAGTCCCCTTTGAAGAGGCGACCCCCTCTCAGCTTCCCCCGCCGCTTTTATGCTTTAACTTTTCACCCTGAGCGGGGACAATGCGAAACGACGTTTGCATATTCGCATCTTTTCCCATGACACAGCGAGGAAACCTTTCACCCGCCGAGAAAAAATGGACGAGGAAGGGAACGTCCCCCCGTTTTCCCAGCACGTTCCGCCGGAGCAGCGCAGCACCGTCTCAGCCATTCTCACCGGCTCTCCGGTCCCTTGGGGCGGCTGCGGCTCGGTCCTACCGGGGGTCCCCCAATGGGCCCCGCGCTGTCCCGGACACCCGTGTCCCGGGTATTACATACGGAGATCCACGTGGTCGTGTCCCAGGGGTATATTTCCTTCCACGTGGGTGGCTGTTCTGCACACTGAGGAGTGTCACTGAGACGGGGCGTCTTGCAGCTGAGGGCGCATTTCAGCTCTGCAAAGGCAGATATCCCGAACCCACTCTCTGAAAATCTCCCTCTCTTTCCCTCTATCCTATCGTTCCTTTGGTGCTGAGCGTGGGGCTGACGCGGAGCCGTGCTTTAAAGCCAGTGGGGGTAATTCAGCGACCGCTCTCAAAATGTCCGAAGGGTTCCAGTGTCAGTGGCCCTGGGAGACCAGGACGCTCATGTAGGAAAGGATGGAGCATCTCTCCTGGGGAAGAGGCCACAGACGGCCCCCCCGGAGCCGCTGTGAATGCTCCGGATGCGAGGAACGGGGTATCCCCACCCGGCACACATGCCTGCGCCCACACCGTCACTTGTTCGCAGGCTGTCGCAGGCGGCCGCCGTTGCGACCCTGCGATAACAGCAGCACAACAGCAGGGATGTAGAGATGCCTGCCAGACGCTTTCTCTGGAGGGAATTTCTCTCTGTGTTGCCTATTCCCACCATGACACTTTTCCCCCTCCCCGACGGTTGGGTAACGACGAGAGGGAGCGGGGCTTGGAGCTCTCACCGCTGTCTCAGCAGGAGACTGAAATGTAACTCTGGAAAGGAAATGCTCTGTCCTTTCAATGTAATCGCCTCTCCCGATAAGCACCGACAGAGCCGATCTATGCAGATGTGAGTTTGATGATGCCATAAATGGAGAAAGGGGCCATTAAAACGACAAAACTCTGGAGATATTGTAATAAAACGCACTACAACCCTGATCAACCCCGAAACAGCCCGGTTCAGTGTCTAAGGCTCCTTCAGTGAGTCCCTGGCAGGCAGGTGACAGCTTTTTGGGGTGAGACCCGACGCCAGCCCGACCTGGCCGGGCTGGGGGCCGTCGGCCGCGGGGTCGGATGAGAATCCTGGGTCGTCGGTGAAGGACCAGGATAAGGCTCCGAGGAAGCACCGCAACTACCGGGAATGGCAGCCAGAGCGCTGCGCTGCTACTTTGCCGTTCTGATAGTGGTCCCAGCTGCCTTCCGAGTACGGGGAGGACTTGGAGAGAACGGGCCCCACCAGCCATACCCTAACCAGGGTCGGCGGCGAGATGGGGACGAGTCCCTCTTCCCCCGTGGATAAATGCTTCGGAGCATCCTCTGCCGCCGCTCAGCTGCTCCTCGTACGCGACCCGTGGCAGCTGCTGGGGATGGGGACACGCTGCCCCGGGAAACTCTTGTCTCAAAATAAGCGGGATCCCGATCCGCGCACTCCTAGATAGCTTTGCGGCTCTTCGGGCTCGTTTTCGTTGTGACTGGCACAGGATTCGTCCCCCCTCCGGCCCTACCCAGCTATCGGGGCTTCTCAAGGAGGTTGGGGAGAGACGATATATCTCTCGGCCGGGTTTCACCCCTTTTTTCCTCTCCGTTCTGCCCACTCCCTCTCTGCTTTCGTCTCGGGTTTTCTCTTTAGCTCCGGCCCAGAGCAGCAGAGCCAGGAGAGGAGTGGGGACCATGGGACCAGACCCCGACATTGGAGCGTGGGTGAAGGCCCGATCTCTCCCTCTTTGCTTCCTCCGTTTTTTTCCTATTTAGTTAGATCCTGAGCAGGGAACTGCGACCCAACGCCTCTCAAGCTGACAAGTGCCGGATGGGGGACACCGTTCGCAGGGAAATATCTTCCCCCGCGTCTCCATGCTGACCCCGATATTTCCCCCGCCGGGCTGTTTCACCCAGGGCTGCCTCCTGGGCAGACGCCGGGCTCCCCGCCTTCCTCCTTCAGCCTCAGCCTTGCTGCTTGATCTGAAAAAATAATTACCGACATTATTCCGGGGGGAGTCAGGGCAGCGGTACGACTGCGGGGAAGTGCCGGGGGCAGGGCTCTATGCCCGCTGCCGGGCCCTCGGACTCCGGGCAGGCGGTGCTCGCATCACCTCGCTTCGGAGCCAGCGCTCATCGCCGCCGCGGGTCACGGGGCTGGCGCGGACTGGGGGATAATGGCTCGAGCAGCACAGCTCGAGGACCCCCGTCCCAGGTCAGCGACGTCCCCATAAGCCACGGGAAGGGCCGAGCGCCGCGCAGCACCCGCGATCCCTCCTCCACAAACTGTTCCCACTCGGCGGGAGCCGGCCGGGGATGCGGATTCACCGTCTTTATTTCTACTAGTTTTGTGGTTGAAATAATTGATTTTTCTGTGATTTAGGAGAATCTTGGGGTGGGATGGGGGAGGGATCTTCCCGTGTCCTTCCACCTTAACGACACGGAACCGGGAGCGTTGTTTGCAAGGTAAAGAAAAAAAAAAAGCCCGCTTGAAAGCCCTTTGACGGCCGCGGAGAGAGAAGGGAAGGAGGAATCGTGTGTTAGTTAGTCCGACCTGTGGAATTTATGACTCCCCCTAAGCACAGACATGATAAGGACTTAGAAAACATCTTGGATCTTTTCAAGCCGGCAGCCCCCGAGGCTTTGATGTAGATTACCTTGCAGAATAACCCAATACTTTTATCCTGGGGTTGATACTCGTCTTGTTTAAGCACATGCCTCTAGGAGGGGGTTAGATGCTGAACGCTCGCTCCCGAGCGGATTCGCGTTGCTGGGAAGAAAGCAGACTGGGAGGGAAGGGGGCACCTTGTGCCTGGCCGGGGCACAGTCGCCCGCACCAGCACCGCCACGGGCCGGCCCTGCGACCCCGGCCGGCCTTGCCCCTTTGCACAGGTGCTGCCAGGCCTGAGTTCACACGGCCCTGTTCCCCTTCAGGAAACAGGAACGTAAACAGAGAAGAAGAAAAGAAGTCGTACGATACACCAGAGGCTTCTGCAGCCAGAGGCTTGTGAGGGTGTCCCTAGTTTCTCAGGTCCAGTGGCTGGCACACCTCTGATGGTCAAGGAAAGAGCCTTGGTTGGATTTTATTTTAGTTTAGTTTATTACTTTTCTTTACTTGATTTTTACCTTACTTTATTATCTTTCTTAAATGCCACAGAGAAAAATTGCCGCACCAGGGCGCCCCAGCTGCCTGCAGAGCGCTGGTGCCCGGCCCCTGCTGGCACGTCCCGCCTGGGACGGCCGGGGCCTGATCACGGGAGCCGTGAGTCACCGGGCAGCGCGCATCCGCAGGACGGCCCCGACGGCGCGGGCCGGGCGGGGGCGGTCCCTGTCACGGAAGGGGAGTCCAGGGCACGGCTGTTATCGCCCCTGCCCCCCAAGGACACCCCCCTCCCACCCACGGACGCTCCCCGCAGCACGCAGGGCCGCTGTTATCTTCCCCGGACCCGGCAGCGCCCGGCACGGGATGCAGCGGGAGCGCGGCGCTGCCCAGCCTCACGCTCTCGGCTTCGCGGCGAGGCACGGCCGGCCCGGGACACCGAGGCAGAGGTTGCTCCGCGGTCTCCCAGCCCTCCTTCAGAGCCACGCCACTCCCCGGGAAACCGCAAGCCCTGGCCCAGCTGGTGGGATGGAGCCACTAACACCAGTGCCGGCTCCCGTGCCAAGCAAAACACCGAATTTGAGCTGATGCCCTCACTGCTTTCCTCACTGATTAATTTTCTACATCTCCCAGCTTTGAAACCTTAGCAGGGAGGTGATGCACGCCCCTTGGGTGCATTGTCCCCAGCTCGACAACCTGCAAGTCTTGCCGATTTTTCCCCCTCATTCCCTCTGCTCCAGGCCCTTCCTTGGCAACATGCTTTGGGGTGGTTGCCCCATACCACTGTCTCCCTCAGCACTGAGTTCTGTGGCAAGCCCAATCCTACAAACCCCTTCAGTGAGAGGAGGCACATGGTGTTGCTGACCCATGTAGATGGTTTCTTGTTTGCCAGACCATAATTGTACGCATCCCTACAGGGCCATGGTGCTTTGTGGATCATATTTCATGCTAGGAAATACAGGAGTCCAAAGCAGGCAAGTGCCAAGCGGTTCTTTGGCCTGGCAGGGAGCAGGCCAAGGCTCCCACATGGGACCTTGCTTTATGATGGGGCTGTAGGAAGGCAGAAGAAGACTCATCTTTCTCCACAGACAAACCTGTACTCTCCAACCCAAACCCTTAGTCCTTCTGGCTCCAAGGAGGAATTGGTACCTGACTGCTCTCCATCATCCCACATTTGCTCCCAGCTGTTTTATTCTAGTACTTGAGAGATAAAAGGAGTCTCACCACACTTTGTTTCTGGTCTGAAAAGAAGCCCCAAAAGGAGCAGAAGGTAGGGCCAGGCAGACCCAGAGCCAGCTTCCCAGCTGTGGCCCACACTCCCCTCCCCTGGGGTCTCCTCTGTGACTCAGCTCCCAGGGACCAGCCCAGCCCTGTGTCAGTTTAGCTTCACAGCCCTCCTCACCCAGGGCAACCCTATACACAGGAGGCTTTCAAAAGGAGAACCCAGTACACATCACGTAATTGCTTCTCCAAGAGAAATATGTGGGAAACTAGAGCTAGGCATCTCTTTCTTTTTAGGATCTGAAGCCTCCAACCCTCCTCTGAAGACAGGGCTGTCATGGCACTGGTGGGACTGGAGGACTGTCATTAGAAGTAACTTCTGGGTTTTCTTCAGCTGGAAGATGGTGACGTACACACAGCATACAGCACGAAGGGAGAGAAACCCTAGTGCTGCTGGAAGGAGGCTTCTCTGGGCAACCAAAACTAAGTGTCAAAGCCTGGCTGTGGTGCAAAGGATCATGAACAGGTGTAGGCACTACATGGCAGCAGGAGTGGGTCACTGTCAGGATCTCCTGTCTGTTTTCATCCCAGCTAAGCAGTGTTTAAATGAACTGGATCTCACCCCAGATTTTATGTGCCTCTGTGGAGGTGACCACAGAAGTATCACCAATTTCCTACCTCTCTCCACAAACAAGTCTTCAAAATTCCTTCTTAGCTGAGATCTGAACCAAATTGTGCCCCAGGGCACCTACACTTTTTCTAGGAGTGTAACTATCAGTTTTCCAGTACATAATTAAACACCCAATTTTCAATCTGTCAGCCACCTGTAAGGCAGGATCTCTGCCCTGAGCAGCTGCGCTATTTATCTCATCATTATGAAGCATTTCAGGAAGCATGAATCCAGGTGTCAGACAACCTGCCTGGAAGGGACTCCTTCCAGGCCATTCCATAATGCTGGGGTGCTCGCTGAGGGTGAGAAGGAGCTGGGCTCGGGTTCCAGCTCTTTCTGAAGCCTTCCAGCTCTTTCTGAAGCCATTTGAGACCTTTTCAGTGGGTCTTTTTGTGTCCTTTTTTAAAAGCTGTTTTCCTTTGCATGGTCTAATTAATTAGCCACTGATGAAGGCGGCAGAGTGGGAAGCCTGAGCCCTGAGCCACTTGATCTAATTCAGTGTCTGAGAGAAGGGGCTGAGATTTGGTGTATCCAGCTCCATAGGATCCACTTATCCTCAGTCTGCTTTGATTTTTTGCCTCTGAAATAATTTCCAGCAGAAGTTTTGCCTCTTAAAAAATAACCATCTGCAAATAGCTCTGGAGCAACTTTTACCTTAGATTTCTTCATTGCCTTTCACAGTTCCCTCCACGAACATGTGGACTGAAAGCCACTGCTAGCATGCATGACAGGGTCACTTCTGCGCTTCTCTTCTGGTTTAACACATGGTTAGTCCCAGCTTCTCTCAGAGGGACCCCACAGAGCCCATCCCAGGTATCCCAAACCCAAAAGCATGACGTGTTGGAGAAGCACTTCCAGTTTCTCTTGATCGGGACCGAGAAGGGTGTCTTATAGTTTTGGTCCCTGCTGCCTGTCACACACGGACATGGTTGTTTGGGAAAACGCTCTGAGGGGGCTGAGTGGTTTGTGCTGGTACTGGGCTTGTCCCATCAGTGCTACGAGGTTTTGGCTGTGCAGTCCTTTTGACCGACACTCACGTCCCCAGTCCTGCTCTCCTGTGGCTCAGACACTGCGGCTGGCCCAAGTCCCCCTGCTGAGCGCCAGCCCTGGTCCTTGTGCCCTGCCCAGCGCCCCTCGGCCGTGTCCGCCCGGCAGCCGCGGTCGCGGAGCTCCACCTAGTGCCGGCTGCGGCGGCGGAACGGGGCCGCCCGTGCCCGGGCATCCCGCGGGCGGAGCCCCTCGGGACACGGCTGCCGGCTCCGAGGTGTGCTCTTGCAGATAGGGGGGAAAGAAAATTCAGGCAGATTCCGCAGCGCCATCCTGTCTTTCAGCTTGGGTTGTCAAATTATGTTTCTTCTTATTTCGTTACTGTTACGAGGGAGAGCTCAGTGTCCTTTGCCCTTCAGCGCTTTTAATTGACCTCAATCCCTTCTATTGCTCTTCTTCCGGGATTAATGATTACTGAATCTTTGTCAGTCTGTGCCTAACTTAAGGCATCCGCCTTAGACTAAAGGCATCTCTGCTGGAGGTCTTCAAACAAGCTTAACTCTCTCCATTCACTATAGGGGGAAAGCATCACTTTCTCATGACAACGTGCTTCTGGAGGCACAGATTAGGGGTCTGGATCCTAATGAGAGAAATGTGGGCATCTCCCTTCAAGAATCATGAAACTGCTCCCTAAACAGCACTGTCTGTGGCTCTGCGTAAGCCTCAGGAATGGACCACCACTTTGCTAAGTTGTGTTGGAAGCATCCAGGAAAGGAAATGTCCTAAAAGAAATTATTTTTCACTCAATACCTCCTGTAGCTTTGTTCCATCTCTCTCTTCTATGTTCAGCCCTTACACGGGGGTTTTTCTCCTGATTGCTCTTTGTCACAGAGTGTTGTGTTGCCTGAGCTGCTTTTCATGTGTGGATCATGAGAAACTGTACTTACTCCAAGATTCTCTATTTGCCTTTGTATTCCCAAGTCTCAGCTCAGCAGTGATGATGGGGCCGGTTGATCTATGTCCAGTTCTTTTTAAATCTTGTGGAAAAACATGTGACACAGCTCCCTGGCATGTTTTTAAGTACATGGGATTCCCAGCTGCTCCTCTTTGAGCCAAGTTCACGTCTGCTTAGTTTCTAAGGTCAGCCAGGCTTGGAAGTGACCAGTTCAGCATTAGGTTCCTCTAACTCTGAAGGCTGAAAACTCCTGTCTGCACAAGACACTCAATTCCCACTGGCCAGCCACTGCAGGCTGTGTGCTAACAGTGCTGAACAGTGACATCTGGCATACGAACATTTTCAAACTGTTATGGGTATGTTAAAAATAATATACATTTTCCAGAGAATGCAATGTTGAAATTTATTTCTGTCTAAATAACTCCAAATTGCTCTTCAGCAGTTTGAATCTGATTAAAATATTAAGGATTCATCAGTAATTATTAACAACATTAACAAAAATATACAAATCATAATTATTGTATTGCAACATTATTTTCAGACAGTGTTAGTTAAGAGCAGCTCAATTTCTGTGATAGCACATTCTATCCAAACAGTTATTAATTTATAACACATGCCTCTGAAAAATCCTAACTGAAGTTAGCACCTTGTAAAATGAAAAAGAGAAAAAAAACCCTATTAACCAATATATTCTCGTCTTCACCCACTGTGATGCAGACAAATATATCCTATTAGTCATGATGAAAGTTGCATTTAGAAATTCCTAAACCTCATAATGAAAATAGCTGTCTTTTAAACTATACTGAAAACACATCAAGCCTCTGGGTATTGTCCTTCGTGTCTATGAGAAAGCTAAAGAGACATACTTTAATTTTAGTGCAGCAGAGTTCATACACCCAGGCCAAATTCTGTGGATTTGGAGTGATGATAATACACACCTAAATTGCTACAGAAGATAATTTCTTCAAAATTAATATTTTCTTTTTTCGTTTTCTTTTTTTTTTAATTTGCTATTGTAACAGACAAAGCCCCATGAATGGAATTAGCTGTAACTCAGCTGAAGTGAGACTTCCAGCTGGAGACTGCCAGCTGGATTTTCCAGACCAGGGAGGTAGAAGGTTATCTGCAAATATCACTTCTCCTGGTTATTTTAGATGCTTATTTTAGGTAGAAAGAAATCACTCCCTGTGAGTGCCTATGTCTCATCAGAAGCTGCAGAATGTAGCCTGGCTGAGTAGAGGCCACCTGAGTAACTAAATCTTGATAAAATGAGCTCACTTGAACTGGACATCCAACAGCTACTCCACAGCCATCGAGATGTCCAGGGTAAGACAGTTACACACAATCAAATTAAGAGCTCCTTGTAAAACAAGACTGATAGAACTTTAACAGTTGGACATCTAAAACTGGTGACCCCAATGGGTCTTTTTTTCCAGTGCTCATTGACACCTGGAGATGAAGATGTGAATAGCACTTGTGGAAATCACACCAGCTCTCCTTAGCTGCATAGTCAATGCTTGTAAACATTGATAAAACAAAAAGAAGTATTTTCTCATGTTTGGTTGCAATGTGGCAAGAACAGTATGAATTCAATAAGCTGATCAGGCACTATTTACACAGCACCAGGAGAAGAGATATTCAGTCGTAGAGAGGCAGCCATAAAATTTGTCTTGCTATAGATCTGCTGAATTCAAACAAATGAATGACACCTTCTTCTCAAAGTCACATTAATACGGACTGGCCCACAAGAAATGCAAACAGTGCAGCAGTTGGTAACAATTTCTCTTCTTAGAGCTGATATAGAACACTTATCCTACACAGGGTTTATGACAATACTGAGACCAAATCCACAACCAGATTATTTTTCAACCTGAGAGTCTTCATGCTGGAGCACAATTGTGGGCAGCAAAGATTTCTCATCCCTGCTTACACGTGGTTTAGTTTTGATGCTGGAATGGTGTGTAGCAACATTTTTCTTCATATTATGGTAAACCTAGAATTGGGAAGAGGAAATAAAAATATCTTCTGTTATTATTTATTGTGCTTGGAAAACTGCTCTTCTCCCCATGAAGCAGGCACTTGTCGGGTACAGACCACCTCCTTATCCATGTTAAAAAGAGCTGGTTTGAGGAACAGCACTGGACTCTAAAGGAAGGTTTTTTCCCTAGGTACAGTGCTATGAAGCTGCTTATTAGTTTGCCTCTACACTTCACAGCTTCTGCCCGGCCAACAGCCTTCAGAGAGGCACAATGCTGCAAAGGCAAGAGCCATTCATAGCTCCTTGCATCCCAAGATATTCTCAAGGACGCTGCACTGGGAAATAGCGTGTCTAGTCCAGAGTGGATACCCAGGTAGGAATTGGTAGTTTGGGAAGGAATTGTCTATCCTCCCTGGAGAGGAGATAAATACCTGATATGGACGGAACAGGACTTCCTCAGATCATCTTTATTATTTTGGCCTTTGAGAATGACATACAGCATGTCTGTGAGGACATGGCATGGTGATCCCTCATGAGAACCCCTGGCCCCTGGTCCATGCTCAGCTCCCCTCCCATGGCAGCTATCAGCATCACCAAACCTGACTGCACTGGCTGCTGTACAAGGGAAGCCCACTCCCACAGTGCAGGCTGAGAGACTTCAGCTTTCCAGAGTCCCAATGCAGGCATTGGGAGGAAGAAAATCCTAGTCAGGAAGGTCAGGATTCTTTCTGACGGCAGAAAAACATGCCCCAAGCTCTTACATGGGTCCATGGGCAATGCATCCATAACACAGTTGTGAACTTCAGTAGAAAGCAGAAGGCTATTCCTCAGCTCATCATGATCTGTGGAACTACATATAAACCCCACAAAAACCCAAACACAAACATTGTTCACATGTTCATCTTACTGTGTTTACTTACTGCTCCTTCTGCCTCAGCCAGCTGACAGGCCAGAGAGGAAACCAGGTTGGAAAAAGAGGGTCTTTTTCTGGAGTCAAGAGCCCAACAGGACTGCATCATGCAATAGCTGAAGAAGCAAAGACATGGCACAGAAAACATGTTAGCTCTTGGATTCTCTGTAAGTGACTACATGGAGTTGAAGGACTTGGATGGGAATCATGGGGACCAGAATGATTTTATAGAAAGAGGCCAGAATAGCAGTGTTGCAGCAGAGGAAAAGAAGCAGAAAGGTAAGGAAAAAGGGTGAAATTATCTTTACAGTGGCTTTATCAGAGAGTCCTTACTAAAATCCTCCTCGTAGTATCAGGGGCAGGATTTCACCTTGGCTGCCACGTAATGGCATGATGAGTTTGTTTTTCAGCTTCCACACAGAAAATGTTAGGAAGACAGTCCTGTCTGTCTTTGGGGCTAAACCTGTTCCTTGTGGACTATGTAGTCTTAAGTACACTTTTCACAGCAAGTCTTTTTATGTAATTTAACATCACAAAAATCTTTCTGGAATTTAAACACCACCTTAGAGTTATTGCAGCTTCATCAGGCCCCAGTGCAGTGTCTGACTGCTAAAGTCCCTTGCAAAGTTACTGGGACAATAGGCTCCCTGGTATTTAAAACCCTCCCATCAATCTTTCACGGGTCAATCTGTCAGATTTACCTGTACCTTTAATGCCATTACAGTCTTCGTGTGGAGATTATAAGAGCAGTGCAGTGTCATAGCAAGGCGCTGTGTCCTTAGAACATCTATGAAATGCCTGCCAGAAGAGCTCAGCCAGCCCAAAGTCCTTCCCTTTCCTCTGTATTCCAGATCTCACAGTTGTCTGTCACCTTCTCTTCTCTTGTTCCCTGGGGCCTATCTCTGCCCAGAGTCCCCCCAGGCACAGAGGCACAGGCTGAAAATAACGTGCTGAGAGCACAGAATTAGCTTCCCCCCAACTCTTCCTTAGAAGGGTGTTTGTCTAAGAGGAACTCTAGCCACGTGGAACTGAAACAAACCTGGTAAAGCTCAATTAAGAAATAAAGTTTTGGAAAAAACCACCAAAAATTTAGTCAATATGGAAAACATAGCTTTTAGGAAAACAAACAAACAAACAAACAAACATAAAGAAAAGGGAAAAGAGAAAAAGCAAAAGAAAAAAAAGGGGAAAAAAAATCTGTGGCCTGAGAACAAGAAGTTTCCTAGGGAAAGAAGGCACAATTAAATAAATACACATACACACATAAAATTTTGTGTTAATCACTTCTATTTTACAACAAAACATGCAGAATCAGGCAGTATTTGTTAGATTTAGATGAAGATCTCATGTTTTGCAACTAATTTTGGGTAAGATACAGTGTACAATAAATAAAAGGTCATTCAAACAGTGATCTAGTAAGTATAAATTCTCATGCTGTGCATCACTTGGAAATACACTTACACATCTTTTGTAGCATAATATGGTTGGTCCATTTTAAATCCACTTTGTATTAATTTGTAGAAATTTGTGTCAACCTGAATACCAGGGTAAGGATTTACACCTGTGGAAATTGTTGGAGAATATATGTTAATTCAGAAGCTGCCAAAATGAAACACCGCTCTTTTGTCCCATTGCAAACGTACCCAAAGAGAATATTTCCCATAGCAGTATTCCATAAGACCAGACATCACTCTTCATGGTGTATGTCCTCTCGAATATGCTTTCGGGAGCCATCCACTTGACTGGCAATCGAGCCTGTGCAGACAGAGGGAAGGAGGCCAGGTCATGCTGTGACAAAGGCTTTCTAGGTGACTCACTGTGCTTCTCACTGCCAGCATGATCGATTCATGTTTGCTGTGTGAAAAGCTGTGTCTCTGTCACCAGTCCTTGGACATTCCCATTACAGGGAGAAATAGACACTTCTAAAGAACCAATTTGTCTCATCCATTTCAGATCACTATTGAAGGGAGAGATGAGCTCAGTCCTGGAAGAGCCATCTTCCTTCCTCTGGCTTCCAGCACAGAGAGGCCCAGATGGAGATGTCCACACTGTACTTCTTCACAAAGCCAGAGAATCTGGCACACCCCCACACATATGCTGTTGTCCTACACTGTTACTGCCCACAACAGCAAACAACTCCCAGTGCTTCCATCGATGGATTTCAGTGTGCTTTAGAAAGAGCATGAGTACCACCTCATTTACACTGCCAGCTTGATTAGTTTAATTACAAGCTAAGAATTTGCATTTGCCAAGGGCAGAAAAAAGTGAGATTTCTGCATTGCCTGTACAGATACGCACAAAGCTAACAAGGAATTAAAAAATTTAAAACTTTTTTTTCTTAGTTCCTTGTAATTCTTACAATGGTATGAAAACCAGAGAGCACTCATGAACTTACATTGCCCCTGACAATGTAGTCGGAGTCATTCATTACATCTCTGGCAAGGCCAAAGTCACATATTTTCACCACTCTTCCATGGGTCACCAGTATGTTTCGGGCAGCGAGGTCTCTGTGAATGCACTTAGAAGGAAAGGAAGGGTTAACACTCTGCAGCATTTGGTATCAGAGGTGGACAATTCCCTGCTCTCCAAACTGGCATCTCCTTCCACTTAAATAATTTGGTGAATGGCCAAGCTGGACACTCCCTGGTTGCTGGTGGCAAGGAGACAGGGCCAGAGCAGGCACAAGTGTGCTGTGCAGTTGCTTCTTACTCAGGGTGTTGCCTAAAACTGCAACTCAGTCTTTGCTGTTAAGCCAGGTAGGTAGTTCAAGCCTGGAGGTATAGTTCAAGCTTGCCACTGAGTGGCTCTGTTCTTCAACCTGCTTTTTATAAACTGACCTATTTTTAGCACCTTTTCTATCTGAAAAATTTGCTACCCTTCACCATACCGATTTGGACTCAAGAAATTCCATTCCTTTGGCAACTTGATAAGAGAAGCACAGAAGGTCTTCAAAAGTGAGCACATTAAAATCCTCTTCTTCATCCACCTGTGTTCTTGCATCTTTAATTTTATCTGTAAAAAATAATCAAATGTATGAGTTTTCCATGGACTTCCTCACTCTCTGATTAACTCCACTGAGTGTTGTAAGAATTTTAACATGCTCCTACCAAGAGCAACATCACAAAGAGCATCCATCTTTTTTATCCTTCACTCAGACACAAAATAAAGGAGAGTGTTTTCATATTCATATACTATGTATAGCACCAGCAGAAACATAAGCCTCTGGCCTTAAGTGTAGTCGAATCCTTCTTAAGAAAAATTCCTACCAGGATTGAAGAGAGACATATGATAGAAAGAGGCCTCTTTTGTCACAGAATCTAGTCTAGTTAGATCAATAATACAATAAATACAATAATAACAGAATTATTGAAGATATAATCAATTAATCTCTTACCTTCCTCAGAAAGCACCACAGTTCCATTTGCTCCAGGTGTCACATTTACGTTTTGACTTCTTTGCATGATTTCAAATTCATCCTCTCTGCTTAGAGTTGTGTTCACACCATACTTCAGGTGAGTCCCAACCCTGGAGCGGGCAATACATTTTCAAAGGTTTCACACAGTGTATCACATGATCTTCTACACATAGACTCTTTTGCAGTGAAAAACATGAACAGTTACTACTACTAAAAATCTGAACACAGACATGATTCTTCTCAAAACTGGAAAGAGAAACAAGAGATTGTTTGTCTTCTGCAGTCTCCATAAGGAGAATCAAATCTCAGTTCCTCCCAAGGCATTGCTTATTAAAGTATGTGAAGGCATATTCTCAAGAATTCAATAATTTCACCAGTGTGCAGCACAGATGAGAATGCAGCTTTAAAAGCAGCAGCAGTTTTTAAAAGTATCAAACTGTTACTAAATGCTTTACCTAGAGTTTTGGTCCTGATGGATATTGTAGTAAAAGCTGAAGTTTTGTTGTTTAAAAATATCTGTCAGTGTCCAGTGAAACTTTTCTCTCTTGCTCCTTAAGTAGTTCAGAAGGTCACCATAGCAACAGTATTCAAATATCAAGTAGATTGGTCCTGAAATAGTTGGAAATGTAAATGCTTGCTGCTATTTATAGCACTCTCTCCGTTAAAGCCCTAATTCTGCTTCATTTTCCCTCAGGATTAATCTGTATTAAGACATCCCAAGCATCTTCCATTCCCAGGTAAATAAGCTGTACCCATGGGCAGGTAATGAGAATTTTTTTACTGACTATAATGTCCCTTGGAAAGTCTGTATAGCTTCTTCCTTGTGGTGCATCTCTCAAACTGCACTGAAAATCCCTATAGAAACAGAGGAATCCTTCCCCATTCCAATGGCAATGGGGAGGACAGTATAGGCTATAAAGATGCCCCTGTTAATTATCTGGATGGTGTGAATTTGTATCCTTTGACCTACATCCTTCTGTTTATCTGTGCTTCCTTCATGCTCTGGAAATATCCTTTTTTTTCTCCCCAAGAAGACCACCTGAAACCCAAGAGTAATTGCTGAGAGGACCTATATGAGGGATATACACCTTGTAAGGGGAGGTATCTGAGTAGAGCACTGGTCAGGCCACTTTCTCAAGAAAGGGAAAATACATCCAATTCCTGACTCGGGCAGGCTTGGATAAAAGCCATGACCAGCCAGCAGGAGCTCAGAGTGGTCACACATCACCCTGCAAAGCCTCACGCTGGCACCACCACTTCTGGCCCAGAAAGGCCGACTATGAATCTGTGGACATTTCTGTCAGAAGCTCACTGTCAAGCAAGGTAGGGCAGGCTGGAAAAAGCTGTATTTTGTAAATATTCTACTCTTTACTTGTCTCATTTCTTTTTTTCTGCGTCTCTCCTGCCCCTGTGAGTTTTCAGTTTCTTTTGTTTCCTGTCTAAATTTTAGCTATTTTTATCCATTCATTCTACAACTTCACTGTTTGGTGAGCCACATGAATAAAAAAAATAAAATTACATTTTCCTAAGTGAACATAATCATGCATATACAAAAGTCCTTGACACCAGATAAGTTTTTCCTTTTCACTTAATAAACCGGCTCATACCAGTGCCATCACCCCTGTAACAGGAAATCCTCTTCTATAGAAGGACTGTTGTATCACTTCCTGCCAGTACAGTCAGAAAGGACCCTTTTCTGTACACATGCATGCCCTTGTATTTGCTTTCAGTTCATCTTCATCTTATTTTGGGCCAACACAGAACAGCAAAATTGGTCCTCATTATTCTGGAGGTTTTAATTGGTACCTTTCCACAATTTCAAGTTACCTGACACAGTACAAGCTCCTAGTAGGTTCACAATATTTTCATGGCTTCCAATGTGAGTCATCATTTTCAGCTCAGACATTAGAGCATCTTTTTCTGAAGCATCAGGTTTTTCTGTAAAAGTAGTAACATAGATTTGGAAATCTCCAGCAAAGAAATGAAAATTTAAATGGCTGTGATGCTTTGTCACACGCAAATCTTCATTTCAAATTCATTGGCCTGACAGTACATTTGGGAACATCCTAAAAAAACCTTTCCAAAGTATAAAATGATTCAGTCAAAGGTGGAAACTAATTTTTTGAGTGAGTGTGGATCATTTGAAAGCCTGGGAAAGCAGTCATTAAATGTCAACATTTGTCATTCTTGGGCTGGCAAGGGATGACAACAATATATTAAAGTGTTCCCAAGCACAGAAAAAATGGCAGTCAAGCCTGTTGCAGAGAAGTGTTAAGAGAAAAAAATGGCAGCCATATGGCATACAACCAGTTGCAACCCAATAGCTGAGATGGCCACCCTGTGTTTCAGTAATAGCTTTAGTCTTGTTTTTCAGCAAGCATTTAGTGCTCATGGTTTCAGTGAATTGGGCACGTGAACCAAAATGATCAAGTTGAGCTACCACAGAGGAGTGGACCAAATAAGCATAAAACTGATGCATATGTGCAAGTGAGGGGTGAAAACCTGAACAGCAGTGCTGGCAGGAAGGGGCTGTGTGGGCACACAGGTGGGCAGGGTGCTGGTATCAGCGTGAAACTCATTCCGATATGTATCGAAAGGCAGGTGAGGTGGATACAGGTCTCTTTTCCCGAGTAACAAGTCAAAGGATGAGAGGAAACAACTTCAGTTTGTGCCAGGGGAGGATTAGGTTAGATATTCAGAAAAATGTCTTCACTGAAAGGGTTGTCAAGCACTGGAACAGGCTGCCCAGGGAAGTGGCTGAGTCACCATCCCCAAATGTATTTAAAAGACGTAGATGTGTCACTGAAAGACATGGTTTAGTGGTGGACGTGACAGTGATGGTTCACAGCTGGACTCAGTGACCCTAGAGGTCTTTTTCAGTGTAAACTACTCCAACACTCTGTGGACAGGGCTGTGGTTAGCTGGGACACAGTGAGGCAGCCCTCCTCTCCTTGCTGCCAATGAGGCTTGCTCCTTGGCACTGCTTATATGAGGAGTCAAGACATCTTGGACACAGGCCAGACCATAGCAGAAAGGAGTGTTCAAGGTTTAGTAGCCTTATTCATAAGGACGGATGGAAAGAAATTGTTTTGTGTCATCATCAAGAAAAAAGACCACAGGAAATTTTGCTGGAAGTTTTGGAAACAAGCTAGCTCAGACACAGCAGGCAAAGGGCATGCCACAGCTGGACAGCTCTACAAGAAAAAAGGACCTTACACCAAAGGTCATAGTCACCAATACATCCAGTAGGCTAACCTGCACTGGGGATTTGCATTTCTCCTCTTTAGAGGCTCCATACTTCCCCACACAATGCAGACCTTCTGTAGTGTGTAGGACAAAATACAAAGTGCTGTGGGATGAAGGCACTTCAGCAATACCTTTCCAAACTGAAACAGGGTTTTGAAAGCACTCTGAAATGACTTTGAAGCCAAGCATTTGTGAGGGGTAACTGCAGGAAGTTTGTATATAAGGGGAATTTCCAATGCCTCTTCTGCTTTGGAGGTACTAGAATACATCACTGCTTGTGGAAGTCACCAGAGTTTATCATACCTTTTAGCATTTTGACTGCGACCTGGACTGAATCTCCTGCATTGTTAATTCCATAAGCTGTTGCATTCACCACTTTCCCGAAGGCCCCAGAACCAAGGACCTGTCCTACAAGACAGAAAATTCCAATATTATTTGCTGCTGGTACAGCACAGACTACTGCTCCAGTATTGGGATTTACCTTATGGATTGCTCACCAAATTCCAGATTTTCCCTGGGAAATTCCCATTTTACATCATACTCGAATTCTCTGAAGTCAATGTAGATGTATTCATTATCTGATGGCCCTATCATCTGTATAATTCGCCACTGGCTTTCATATTTGAATTGCTTTGGAAGAAAAAAAACACACAATAAATAAGTGTTAGAGAAGAAACAACCTGAAAGGAACAAAAGAAGGATGGTCAGGTAAATACCTTGTTTGCTTTTTAATATGTTTGCTTTTACCTTTTTGTATTTAAGAAAAATGAATACAAACACGAAAGGGATCAAGAGGAGAAAAAATCCAACAGAGACATAGAACGCAGCATTGTCCAGGGGGGAAGAAACAGCTCCTGCAACTTTAAAAGACACATATTACTACCCACTGAAACAGAGCTTGTGTGTACAGCTGAAAATGCAAGGAGAACCCACAGCCAGTTCTGGCAGTTTGCAGCCTTCTCACACCCAAGCCTCCTCTGCATGGGCAGTGAGATGCAGCCATATGCAAAGCACGATGGGCAGGAGGCATTCAGTTCTGGGTAATTCTGACATCTGTTTTCATTTCAAAAAAAAAAGAGCTACATTAATAAATCTAAGTGCATGGGGGTCTTGGTGTGATCCTTGGATTGAACATTGTGAGCATAAACAGGAATAAGGTATTGGTTGGTAGGTGAGGGTGCAAACATGAGATCTACCCTCATATTTTGGTTGTTTCTAAAAGCATAAGTATTATGATTACTTTCTATTGCAATTTCAACATGAATGCTCAAACCCTGACAGTGGTCACGGCTTCTGTCAGCTGTAGTCAAAAGCACCGAACTGCTTGTTCATGCATGACAAAGGAAATCCCTGTACTGCAAATACCTGGGTGCTTGAAAACGATTCCTGCTGCCACAGCGTGTTCCCTCTAAGTGAAATATTTTGCTCTGTGGAATACATACGGTGTTACAAGTAAAAAGTGCAAATAATCATATTGACTTTCTGGTTCAAGAAGGAAATAATCTGTCATACCCTTGACAAGAAGAGAGACTTCCTAACCAGGATTTAACCTTCTGTCACCTGCCTACAGCAGTTTAAGATGGTCTCTTTCCCAGTACTCCTGATTTCCAGACAGGGATTGACCCTTCAGTGGGTCTGTTGGCTCAGCCATGATCTTGCTTGGGTGTGCAATGACCTCCATGGGGTGAGGAGAGATCCCATGGACATTTCTGGAAGCACCACAGGGTCCTACCAGAAAGTAGCAAGAGAGAGCACATGCCACCAGCTACCAAAGCGCCTTTAGCTCTTCCCAAATATGGTCCTTCCAGAATTCATGCAGGGATGACTAAGGAAAAACAAAAAATGAGCCCCCAGCATTGCCACGGCCCCATCATGCACTTCCTATTTATTTAAGTTTCTGCTTATCTTAATGAGGGAGGCCTCTGCTTTGGGCCTAGAGAAGAGAATTGTGTCTCCCACTCACCACCATTTCTGACACTGTGTACATACAGAGCTCGTGTTTCAACTGCAGTGCCACTGCAAGGTTAGCCATTTAGCCAGATTTAAAAGTATTGGAGGTTCTACCATGCCAGCTTTAACTGTGAAAACCTGTGCTAAAACACCAGCTTGTGGTACCTGACAGGTTAATGAAACTCTTTTCACAGGCTGAACCAGCGGAATTGTTTGCACAGCACTCCACTGAGAAGGTTGTTGCTGTCTCCTTTACATATAAAGTACTGCTTGAAATCCATGACCCCAGGGATCTCCTCTCTGGCAGGAAGTTCTGAATCCCCTCTGTGACTTCTTCTGTGCAGCTGAAAAAGGAAGCAGACCAGTTTTGATTTTTAGCTCACAGTGACATTTTCCAGGGGAGAAGGTGGGAAGTTTCAAATCATGTCTTATGTCTGTGTTGGAAGAGAAGAAGGGAAGGGGTTTGGGTTTTGTCAGCAATAGAGTAAGACTTCAGGTCACTCACCAGTCTCCTTTTTGGTGATGGACGTGGCAGGGTCAGCAGGGACTGAGCTACCTCCCACACTGGGCTCACTCCCACTCTCCACCACTGCCTTGGCAGGGTATTTGCACTCCCTGAACTCTGGAACCTCCACCAATTTCACAGCTGACACAACCCGCCCCCGTACCTCTTCTATTCCCACTGGTTTCATATTTGCCTCAAACATTCAAACCACTGAGCAGCTCCAAATGAGCCACTGCTAAAACTGTAAGTGCAATATGAACCCACAGCCAAAATTCTAACTCCTTTCCCTGAAGGTATGTCATTTCAGCCATGAAGTTGCTCTCACTCAAGACAGAGATCCTCCATCCGCCCAGACGGAGAGTATTAATGACTAGTTTAAGACCTGATATATAGAAAGAGGGAACTTTATACTAAAGGGAAGGGAGGTCCACATAGATAATTTTGACTTTTAGCTTTTCTATCATTCGTCAATTTACTGCCTAATTTACTCTCCACATAAAAAATAAATAAAATTTATTCATCTCTACTCATAGCACTAGCTTCTACATTTGGAAATTCCTAAGAACAGACGTGTCACAGCATTTTCTATTCCAGATTTAAGGAGTATTTTAAACACAGGAGCTGTATGCTTTATTTGCTCTTCCATTTCTGCACAAACAGATTGATGTAAGGAAACCTTTTCAGAGGAATGGATAAGAAAATTGTCTAGGGTTTTTTTTTTATGTCCAGCTAAACAGATTGATGTAAGGAAACCTTTTCAGAGGAATGGATAAGAAAATTGTCTAGGGTTTTTTTTTTTATGTCCAGCTAAAATAAATACTTAAGACTTTATCCACAGTCTTACAAAGGAAAATTTGACCTAGTATTCTTCTGCACCATGGGATTATTAGTTTTTTGGCATCCCTAAATAAAAGCTGCAGGGTTTACAAATCAGGTCAAAGCTGTTTCAGCATTTTTTGAAATTTTAGAATCTGACTCATTGCTCTAAATAAATAGAGGAAATGGAGACACTCTTACTAACTTTACTGGAAACACTCTCACTAACTTTACTGGAAACACACTCTCACTGACTTTAGTGGCTTTAGTAACAGGTCACCATAGCAGGTCTTTTAACCAAAGCTTAACCAATTAATCAAGATGGTATTAACCAATGCATTCCCTGAATCCCTGTAACTTTGATAGGCTAAGAGAAAAACTTAGATTGGACTATGTAACCACCCAACTGTTGATAAAAACCCAGTGGGATGTATTTTGGTGTAAAGAGACTGAGACACACATTTTTATAGACTTCATTTGATGGCAATAATAAAAAAAAGGAAAACTTTCCCTAATTCTGGTGATCTGGTTCCCCTGGAGTAGGACAAACAGTTGAGTGTGCATTTTACATTTAGTTTGTTACAGGCTAGTCTTCATTTAATCAAGGACAGCTCAGATAGTCTTTGCAATGAATAAGAAGAAGGAAAGTTATTTACTTGGATGAGTTCAGTTCATGACAGTTCCTCCAAACCCAGGATGAGGCAGGGTAACTTTCAGCAACGCAGGAGATCTGCTTGAACAACAGCTCCATCCTTATCTCAGGCTTCCCTGCAATGAGACAACACAAGGCTTGAGGACATGGCTTAGCGGTATACTTGGGAGTGCTGGGTTAATGCTTGGACTCTATGATCTTAAAGAACTTTTTCAACCTAATCAGTTCCATGATTCTGCAAGACAATTTCTGTCAGCACTCGAAGCAACAGAACCCTGTACACCTATGTGGCAATGCTACATCTGCTGAGAGCACGGTCTGCTTCTGTTTTCAAAATAAAAAACCACATGTCACTGTAAGAGCTGGCTGCAGCTCACAGTCCTCCTCCTTCCTCGGTTTTGTGGATGGCAGTGTGGCAAGGCAAGGGGAGCAGCCACTTCTCTGTATGGGCACAGCCAGACCAAAACAATGGCAGAGCCAGAATTAGAAGTCTTGACTTCTGCTTTTCTGACTTGGACTAAGCAGCTGGCCCTAGGACTGCGTGGCACTGCGGTTCTGGGTGTCCAACCTATACGAAACACACACAGATCACTATATAAACAATATATCACAAATTAAGCCCCCAGACCTGGACCAAGGGAGAGATGCTGCAGTCATGTGGCAGAACTGAGATATCTGAGAGCATTGGTCAAGACTGTGCATGTGTGTGAATTGTAGGCAGGAGTGTACGGGGCACTGCAGACAAAACCTACAAGTTACACACCAGAGGGTCTCCACACTAACTACATTAACTCAAAAACACCACTAGGAAAAAGATTTTATGTTGAATATGTCATGGAAAGCTAATTCCTAATGGGGATAAGGGTTTCCTCACACTCTATATCTCATGTGCCTTGTAATCCTCCATTTTTAACAATAAATCTATGTAAATGAAATAGGGAATACCAGTGAAAAAAACCCAAACATAATAGCTCCATTTATACCAGTGACAAAATCCCAGACTTTGCCAAATCTTCACAGTGATATTTTTCTCACTTACTTCTCACATACAGAGTGAATTTTTTTGTTACAGCTGTATCATCATTTTCAGCATAAAATACATATATCCCGGACTGGTGCTGATGGTTGCAGAACTTTGATGAAATGCTGTGGAACAAAGTCAAAAAAAGGGAAAAGGACAAAATATTGACTTGAAAAATATTTCAAATGCAGTCAAGACTCATATATAGATTTGAAACAATTCTGCATCTTCTAATGAAGAGCACAAAGGAAATTATTTTTGCTTAGAGAATATAAATCCCAGAATCTAACTGTCCTGGTGAGAGGATATTTTTTTCTTCAGTATTGATTCCATTCTGCATTTTTTCTCTCGCAGTTCCTGGAGTGTATGCAGGCTGTCAAGCTGTGATTTTGTTACCAATCCACTGGAAGACAAGGCATATAACACATCCAGGCACAGATGCTAAGACCAGCAAAGATCAAACTTTCTACTCTCTAAGGAACTTTGAGGGGAGTTTCTAGCTGATGTGATAAATTGTATTAGAAAACAACAATGACAGAGAGGAACATAAAAGACAAACATCTCCACATGGAAATAACTCACATAAACTCAGGAATGAGATCACCATCATTCATTGTCAATGAGATCAAACACCAACCATCAAGGTAGTTCTGCAGAAGGAAGACCAGCCTTCTGCTAATGCCTATGGCCTTTGAGCTGATGGCAGAAAACCAAGACCCAAACCACGCGGGAGACAGCTTGTGACAATGGAGATGGTGAGGAAGGTCGCTAACAAATCTCTGGGCAGAAACTAACAAGAGAGAGCTGCAGAGACTTAAAGATTCATTCATGAATCTTAAAACTGTCCTGCTGAGTCTCTGGTTTATGGGACACGGGATGAGGCAAGGAGAAGGGAATACATCATCTTACAGTGATGGTATCCTATTTCTGTGCTTTCAACTAGGTTATTGTTGTCAGGACAGTTGTCAGCTTTGAATAGCAGATCATGCAGTTCACCAACATTGGAAGAGTAACTCAAGAAAATCTCTCTTAGGTTTAATTGCTGACATTTTGGGAATAGATGTTTTTGCTGACAACTCAATGGTAACCATGTTGTAGGTGCCCAAATCAGTTTTAGTGATAAAGGCAAGCAGCAACATCAGAAAGTTTAAAAAGAGAAGGAAAAAAACCAAAAACCAGACAGCCCATATCAGTAATAAGCAAAGTAGGAGAAAGCAGTAATGAGATCAGTCTAGAGAACTAAAATCAGGATATTTCTCCTTAAGCAAGATACAAAGGAACTAAGTATCACCTCAAAATTCTAAATCAGGAAAACTCCCCTTGAAGCCACTGGCAATTTTGCCTTTTGACTAAGGCCACACTTTCATATCGTTATTGACTTTTGAATGTCTTCATCTGAAATGTTCTTAATGATGTCTCTGAACTCATGTATTTTTTAAAGTCAGAACCCTTTTAAGCTGCCTCAAAATAGATACTGAAGACAGGAGAAAAAAAGGGCCAAACAAAAAATAATTAGTTGCTTTCGAAATCCCAGGTTGGAAGGATTATATCCTCATGAAATAATCAGAAAAAAAATTTAAAACAGTATCTTCGATATCTGAAAATATAAGGGGATGTGAGCTATTATAAATTTAACAGAGGACATTGTGCATATGAAAACTCATTAGCTCTTAGGAGGGAAGTGAAAATCAACAGTGTACTTTAACAGAGAGCCCACAAAAACAAATAGAAAATGGAAATTCTGAAGGAATGTCTGAAAATATACCGTAAGTGTAGTGACAGGAGAGATTAATTGCTGGGTTTTGAAGTGAAAAGCTAAAGAAAAGGACAGAGTTAATTAATAAAATTTAGTATGATCTTTAATCTGAAGGAATAATTTTACAAGCAACTGGTAGAAATTAAAAAAAATAAAATCAGGAAATGAAAAAGGATATGAAAGGAACAAAGTAGAAGTGCTGGGAGTCAGGATTACACAGAATTTTACTAGAACATGCAAAGTGAGACTCGCAATATGTTTAGATATGTGATGACCTCTTTTGTGTTGCTTTGAGAACCTTTCTGCTTTATAATCACCTTGAAATCTGCAGTGCTACATCTTGCAGGCAGAATCTCCTGACCTTACTACCCCTTGCTGCTTCTAGGCACTTCAAACTGAATGAAATATGTACCCCTACTCTTTTTCCTCAGGTGAGACATGTCTATCCAATGCTTGTATTCAACCAAAATTGGATAGTTGTGGGGGATGTTTGTACAAAGGAATGTACTTGTCAGATGAAATAATCAGCAAATATAAGGGTTTTCCCCTCTATTTTATTTTTCCAGAAAATAAAGAGGATGAAAATAAATAGGATGACAAATAAATGCAAAGAGTAACTACCCAAAATAAACATTAGAAAAATCCTATTTATCCAACAGCACAGTCAGACTAATGGCCGAGTCACCAGCTTGAAGCCGCCGCCGGGCCACGCCCCAGCAACGCTTGGTGGCTGTGGCCACGGCCATGGGCGAGCCAGCCCGGACACACGGCTCCAGGGACACAAGCCGGCCTTTCCCCCATCCGGCAGGTGGTGATCAGCACTCAGCAACTGCTGCTTCTGCGCTGTGACGGCTCTGAAGTGACTCATAAATCCCAGGCCAGCCCTTGCACCTTACTAATGACAGCTGCCTAATCTGTTTCAAGAGTTCTCAATATTATTATTATTGTTGGCACAGTCTGCAGCACCTAATTCTTATCTGGATTGAATTTACACCAACTGTCAATCATCCAAGCAAAACTGAGTAGTGCTGCTACAAGCAAAGCAAATCAACTCTGTGTTATCAGCTGGAGGGAGGTACCTATTGGACAAGGATGAGCACATGCTCATGGCTGTCCCCTGAGACCTCATTTCCAAAATCAGTCTTGTCACAAAGCACAGTTCTGCCAAGCCCATGTTAGGCATTGCAGGTTAGTCACCAACACCCAGCCAGTGCTATCAAAGTTTGCTGAGAGCCCTCACTTTATCAGCAGGGACAGAGTTCCTGTGGCCATTGCCAGGAGATGACAATTTGCTAACCTGAACTGAGCTGTCTCTGAACTTCACTGAGGTCTGACTCCAATACACCATCTGATGCAGATGAAAAGGCCAGTCTACTGCAAAGATAACTTGACAAGCTCATGGATAAAATCAAAGGTACCAATGGAAAGAAATCATAAAGAAGTGTAATCAAAGCTTTGACACAGCTTTATGCAGGTGATAACAGAGGTTTTAAGAATATGAGAAGAAATCAGAGCAGCTGCATTAGCTCCTGCCTACGCTCTGCTCACTTATAATGTAAAAACTCGAAAAGAGCAGCTTGGCTTTACTTCCACTGAGGTGAGTAAGAGCTGTTACCTTCAAAGCCATGGGACTACCCTGAAAGAAACCCTGAAGGAAATTAGATAATGTTATCAAGAAATTAGAAAGCCTAGGGAATGGAGAAAACATTAGCCTTAAACAGGATTCATGCCAGAAGTCCATTGTAGGAAATAACAGAAAAGGTAGATAACTAACAGGTTTATTGAAAACATGTTTTGCTGCAGCAGCGGAAGAATCCATGACCTGGGTAACGAGCAGAACGGCATGTTTCTGTGACACAGGCACAGCCCAGCAGACCTAGCCGAGGCCTGGGAACCACAGGGCCCTGGACCTGGTTTGAGCTGTTTGAAAGACACTGGGAACATCATCAACAACAGGATGACAAAATGGGAACATGCAGAACTTGTGATCCAGTGTGAAAACTGCAACAGATCTGTGACTCAGAAATTATGTTAGAGAGAAAGGGAATGGCAAAATGCATATAAACTAAAGGTTGCTAGATGTATAACTATAATAAAGTGATTCCACAAGTTATCTGTGTGAACTGTTGTTGAAAGCCAAAATTATTTTTGAGAGCCCTTTGTTAACCCAGTCTCACCATGTGGCCCGTCCATATTTTCAAAACAAAAAGAGAGTACAAAACATGGAGAGTAAACCCTCCAAATGAGATATAAAGAGGAAACATTATTATATTAAATTTTTACAAAATATTCAAATACCTGTGTCCATCCGCACTGTAACTTTGTTTACATGGAAATGTTTTTTGGGAAAATAGCCACATGCATCTAACTGGAGGATATGCTGTAAAGTTAACTTCAAAGCAAAACTCTTCCTCACCAATTTCAAAATTTTCTTTAGAGTCAGTTATATTTATAAATCCCTTTTCTGGAGGAAAAAATAAAAGAAAAGACATTAGAAAGGCTGGACTGCTTAATGAAGGCATTTTGACATCTGCATGTTTTTCATTTTGGTTATCACAAGCAAAAAACATGTTATATCAGAAAAGATATCCTGTTAATCAGAGTAAGATAATGCTTCAAAATAATATTGAAATATTGTCACTGTGCTCAGTTGCAGACAAATTAATTGAGCCTGAAGAAGTTGCATATTTGGTCAGAGCAGAGCACTTCCAAAATGGCCTGACATTTCTCTTCAATCTGCTCTACAGAGTCACAGGGCCAATAATGTCATTATTTATTTGGTTTGGTTTGGGTGGGTATTCCAGGTGCTAACAGCTGCAATTCCTGGCTTTCCTTCTACAGGAACAAAACCAGGTGGCACAACCATCATAATCAGATAGTGACAGTAGTTCTTTCTCCTTCCCTGGAACGAGCTGAAGATTTTGCAATGATTCCTGTAGCTGCTTCTTTATTTCTCCATTTAAATTTAAAAGTATTTCATGCAAGATGACAGCAACATAGAAAAATGTTTTGAAGAGGTCTATGAACCATGTGCTGCTGGTATTTGCCCTCCTAGGGTGGGATTTGTTTCACCAAGTAGAGATGTCCAAAGTTCTGTGATCCACCTGAGCTACTTGTTTGGATCTCTGATAAACTCAGTGGAATGAAACAGGCATATTGAGGTGTATCCCATCCTAAAGCAGAAGATAACAACGATGTACTGAACTGCTTCTGGAACTACTGTTTGTTGGCACTGACTGATGAAAGAACCAAAGTCATTGCTGGGGCTAGACATCTCATGACTTGGAATGAATCCTACCCAAAGAGACTGGACAGCAAACATGTGTGTGGGGAGGTTGTCCTAAAGATACTAGTAGTTCTAGGATCAACTCTGTAAAGATCACAGAACCATATACATTGGAAGAGATATGTAGTCAAACTCCTGCCCAGAGCAGGTCCAGCTAGATGAGGTTGCTCAGAGTCACGTCCAGTTTGGTTTGGGTATCTCCAAGGACTGTACAACCTCTGGAAAACTTGTGGTGGTGTTTAATCAGCCACATGGTGAAAAACTTCACCATAAAAATACTGCTGGACCTGTTTTTTCCTTTTGAGTGTTTTTCTTATGATTGTAACCCTATATTCTGCTTGGCATATTTTATCTCTGTCTTAGCCTACTTACTACCTGGAAACTCCCATAAAAACCACAAACATTTCAGTATTTAAAACAAGAAACCATTGCTTTCATGACTGCTCTCCTATTTTTTGATATTAAAGGCTTTTTGATTTTATACATGGAGCCTTCATTTTTTTGGTCCTCATCCTTCCAGGCAGAATACCATCTCTGAGTTTATTGTTAACAACACAACCAACTAAGAGTAAAGGCTTTCTCCAGGAAAAGGATAAGGACCCTGGAGCAGTGTATGCTATTTCTCTGGAAAACATCTCAGAAAAAATAGTAGTTTCATTATTGGAGAAGAAAGAAGATGGCACATTATTGCTTGCTTTATAAATTTTTGGCAGACTTAAGTGTATTTTTGACTATTTACACTTAGCAATGACACAGAGGTGAGATGAAATTCTCGAGACCGAACAACCCTCTGTGTTTCTCATATTTCTTTATTTGTTGCTTTAAATATAATGTGCTGCAAAATAACTTACATATTTCTTAAGTATGATTGTATAGTGCTAAAAATTCTTTATTTAACCCTGGTAGAAACTGAACATAAGACCTGCTAAAACAAGGAGCCTTGCAGCTGCAGTTGTTGGCATGATCTCTCCTGTGCTTTGAAGTGGCCTAACCACTCTTCCTGACCTGAACAGTCATAAAAAATGGAATAAATTGGTGAAGTATCAATTAGCAAAGAGCAAACCAAAGCTGCCTAGCTGCAAAACATTATTAGAGATTCAAAGACCTCCCATCCATGTAGCTATGCTAGCCAGGCTCCTGAAGCAATGCTGTGTGTACCAACCGAGACAGTTTTATCTTGGTTAAGTTACACCATGATGATTCCAGTGAAGCTATAGGTGTTGACTCATGCACAGTTGTGGTTTAAAGGTGGCACACTGATTGGTTCATAAGCTGCTACCCTAAGACATGGGCAATCTGTATCTGTATCACTGCTGAAATGGAACCTGCGTTGTTAGCATAAATTCACACCCACAGTGATTGTCATTAACACATTAGGCTAAAGGCTGGGATGGATCAGAAGCACAGGATATTCTTGTAGAACCTTTGAGAGAGAAGCACAGCTGTTAGCTTGGTATGACAACATCACCCACTTTAATCCACCATGTAAGTAAACGGATTTTTTCATCAGCAAAGACAATGAACACTTAGAAGTTTTGTTGGCATCAGGGGTATTAAGGAGGGCACAAACAATTATTACAGGTTGGTGTATTGCAGTGAAGAAAATACCCTGCTCAGAAACACAGCCTTCCAGGGACAGTGACTCAAATATTCTCTCTGATTGTCACCCATGCTCGCACCTGATAGTTTATAGATCCAAGAAGCCACTATTTCTGACCTATGCACCTCTACTGATAAAAAAGAGGATCTTGCTTTACTTGTACAGTACACCCTCACCCCTGTGTTCCCGTTTGCTAAGAAGATGTGTGCAGAAAAAATGTGCAGGTATCGTACTCAGTTATTGTAAATGATGAGAGAACTTCTTGCTCAGTGGTAGGCAGAAGCTGAAAAGAGGATATCGCACTGGGAAAGTAATTTCTGAAGAGACTGGGGTAAGTATTCTCACTTCCTACCATTCCTAGCCTAGATATTGTAACTCTGAGAGCAACTAAATCTAAGGTAAAACATGTGGTGACTGCTTCAGAGAGCCTTGTTGTCAGGGCTAGAGGCTCCAACTCCAGGCACACCAGTCATTAAATTACACCCAGTACCTACTCCAGCAGAGTGGTACTAGCTACAGCTTTCCTTTTTATGCCTTATTTCCAGACTTTGGCCTGTTTATATATTATTTTCATCTGAGACACAAAGTTTGCAGTTGAAGCTGCTCTCAACTAAATTCAACACCACTGGCTTTTAAATCACCATGTTGCTTAAGTAGAATGAGATTTCCTTTTTAAAATTATGGCTCTGTGGCACACTGGCTGAGAGTCACCAACAGTGATTTGAGATGAATCCCAGCCTGTATTTCTAGGAGATTCCATTGAAACAATCATATAGACTACATCTCTAAACTTCTAAAAGCACTGTCTTTTAAAGGGAATTATTCAAAAAGCAATATAAAGAAAAGGTTGATTGTATTCAGGTACCAGAATGACTCAGTTCAGATTAATCTCTTGGCTCTCCTGGACTGCCTGTAAGTGCAAACAGACCTTTTCTTTCGAAAGGGAACTATAAACATACACTGCATATCTGCAAGTAAAGAACTGACACATGGAAAACAAAGCAAAACAACTGAGAGACAAAATTAACACCAGGGGTTGGAATTACCTAAAACTGTGATCAAAGCAGTTTGATCTGGATGAGCAGTAGAAGAACAGGTATAACGTCCACTGTCATTTCTTCCTGCTGCTGAAGCGAACACATACTGGATGCGAATTGCTGAGAAGTTTGTTTGATATTCCAATCCTTCAAAGTAGCGATCCTGGTTTTCAACAGAGATTCACATTTAATCAGTAGATAGTGCCCAACCTATTTTAAAATATGCCCTGTCTTTTTACCTGCTCAACTTCTCTGTTTTCAAAAGACAGTTGTATTCTGAATTTGTAATTATGGTGGACAGCTCTGCATCTAATCAGCAATGGTTCCCCGACCTTAAGTAGTAGTTCAGGTAAAGGTGCTGCTTGTTTTTCATTTAAATCTACAAAACCAAAACACAGACACTGAAACAACTGTCACTTTGCCTGGAAAAATGCTCAGTTAGATCAACATTTTTTCTGCTAATGTGGTATAGATATTCACTTTTACGTTGTAATGATAATTACCATAACTGTGAAATTAGTAACCTTCAGAGATTTAGATGTCTCAAAACAAATTTCGTCATGATTCACAATACACCTCTAGGGCAGAATGCATCATAGAGCTTAGCTCAGGTTGGGTTTACTTAAAAAAACAGGCAAACAAACTGGAGTGCATATATTAATTAATAATTATATATAGATATATATGTTTGAGAACACTTTGAAGAGCTTTTCCATGCACACAGTCCTAAAAGCATGAACAAAAAGTCAATACATGTATAGCAAATGTGGAAAGGCAAGAAGCTTTTTACAGAGACGAGAGAGAGCTACTGGAATTAGGTTTTAAATGTGACAAAGCAATCATATTCACTGTTAGCTTTATTCCAGTGATTACAAACAAGTAGCTTAGACCAGAAATCATGCTCAGATGGTTAGTGCAACTAACTTCAGCTGCAGGATTGAGCTCACATGCAAGTAAACCTTAGAGGGAAGTTACCTATTGTGAAAAGGTTGGTGCATTCTCTGCCCAGGACATTAACTGCACAGCACCATATGTAAGTTTGAAATAATTCATGTTGCACCATCTGTATGCCATCTATTTCTCCAGTTTCTTCATGCCTTTTATAAGGGCAACTGCAATTACAAGCATAATTATTCATTGACTCATTTGGTTAACCTCAAGCAAATAAATCTGATAAACGTCCAAGCCATGAGAATATGCAAACAATAGTGGGAAAACTGGATCTTACATATTGAATAAAAAGGAACTAGGAAAGGTAAAGATAAGAAAAAAAAAAATGTCACAGCCTAGGCAGAAATGTGGGCTGAAATGACCTGAATATGTTCAAACTGGTTCTTAGACAGGTAATGACGTGATTAAAATTCAGACAAGAGGGAAATCATAGAGGCTGAGCTTTCACACCACATCTCTAATTTTCTGGCAGTGGGAGGTGCTGCAAATCCAATGGCCATTGTGAGATCCAGACCCTGAACGGCCATGCTGCAGAGAAAGGTATTATAGCCCCTGTTAATAGAATAAACCTTATATATTAATAGAATACGAAAAATTATTTAGGTCACAAAGTCATGATCCCTTGTCTTCTCAGCTCTAATAATACTCCAGGTGAAGCTCCCAGTGACCAGAAAAAGGGAAATATTGCATCATTTTTTAAAAGGGTAGAAAGGAAGACCTTGGGAACTGCCAACCTTTCAGCCTCACCTCTGTGCCTGGGAAGGTCACAGAACAGGGCCTGCTAGAAGTTCTGCTAAGGCACAGGGAGGTGATTTGAAACAGTCAGCATGGCTTTGCCAAGGGCAATCCTGCCTGATCAGCCTAGTGGTCTTCTATGACAGAGTGACATATCACTGGACAAGGGAATGGTGTCAGATGCCATCTGCTCCCCTCCCAATATCCTTCTCTCTAAATTGGACACGCAGATTTGATGGGTGCGCTGTTTGCTGAATGAGACTTTGGTTGGATGGTCACATTCAGAGTAGCGCTCAACGTCTTGGTGTCCGGTGGGCCCTCAGTGACAAGAGGTGTCCCTCAGGGCTCTGTACTGGGACCAGTACTAATATCTTCATCAATGACATAGACGGTGGGATCAGGTGTACTCTTAGCAAGTTTAGAGATGACACCAAGCTGTGTGGTAAATTTGACACATGTGAGGGAGGGGACAACATCCAGGGGGACCTGGAAAATCTCAAGAGGTGGGCCCATGGGAACATCATGAAGTTCAACAAAACCAAGCACAAGGTGCTTTCCAATCCAAAGTATTCTACGATTGTAAGATTAAAATTTAAAAACAGTGGGAAAAACTAGAGGGAAACAAGATGCCTTTGATTTGCTCTTGTGACATCAAAATATGAATCGGGAATTACATTTCTAAAGCCAAGAGCTGACAGTTTCCAAAAGAGCACAACAGTCAAAATTTCTAAGAAAAATATGTTGCAGCACTCCAAAAAGTGGATCACATGGACATAAGTTTTCAACCACCATGTGTGCCAAGCAGCAGAGCCCATCTCCAAAAATTCTGAATCAAAAGCTCTTCAGTTATCTCCCCAGCTCAGTAGGCACAGTATGCAGTGTAGAATCATAAAATAATTAAGTTTGGAGAAGACCTCTAAGATTATTGAGTCCAACCATCAACCTAACTCTGCCATGTTCACCACTAAACCAGGTCTCCAAGTACCACGCTACACGCTTTTTGAACACTTCCAGGGATGGTGACTCAATTGCTTCCTTGGGCAGCCTGTTCCAGGGCTTAGCAACCCTTTCAGTGTAGAAATTTTTCCTAATATACAATCTAAACCTCCTCCAGCACATCTTGAGGTAATTTCTTCTCACCCTGTCACTTTTTCTTCAGAAGATGGCAAATTTTCAGTCTAGAGATTCAACATGTATATAAACACACACATACCTCTTTTCAGGTGTTTTGCAGAATATCCATTCCACAGAGGGCTGGGGGTAGCTCTCAGATATGCACTCAATAGAATCTGATTTTTCCCTTTTCCTGAAGTAGGGTTTGGCTGGTTTTTCTGATAAAAATCATGCAAATGTTTAAGAAAGTTGAAATAATTTTGAAACAGTGTTTTGCTCATTTCGTAGTACATAAAGTTACAGAGCTGTGATTGGTTTCAGGAGTTTCAACACTGAGGGAACAGAAAATGATTCAGCCCTAGGCATGTTGTGGGTTGGTCTCATGAGCTTTTCAGCCTTGATTGCTAAATGCACAGCTTGCCTGTACCAAAGCCCTGCCTCTATATGCTGGGGGATAATCCTGAGACTGATACTGAAAGGTAATTTGCTGTGGTTGCTATTCATTTCACTGGGCAGGAGCACCTGTGATTTTGAAATCACATCCTAAGCCCATCCTTTGGTGGAGTATCTGTTGAGACTACAAAGTCTGTACACCAAATGGGGTTTGCTCAGTCAGATCAGATACACGGTAGAGACACAAGGGGTGATAATGACTTCCGATAACCATCAAACTTCTCTACCCTGCATCTGTGACCCAGAGGGAAATGATTCCTAGACAATTCCTAGCACCCTGAACCTGCCAGGCACAGAACTGGGCTAGGAACAAAAAATTTAATGTATTAAAACTGTTAAAGATTTGACTCGAAAAGCCCTGAGTCCAGTTTTAGGTAATCTTTCAATAAAATTGCAGCTTCCACATGGAAAAGTGACATTTTCCTCAGTCATACTTCCATTACGGGCAAGGTGACGCGCTAAGGTGAAAGTAATACTCATGGCTTTGTAATTTCTTTCCTCATTTATCTCTTATAAGATGGGCCTAAGAGGTTGTTTTTACCTACAGAGATTCAGATCCCTGTTGAAGGATTCACATCTAGCCTGAAGGGTTTTATGAGAGATGTAATTATGACATTAGATTCACAGGAGCAAAAAGAAAGCAATCCAAGCAATTGATATGGAAAGACCTTTACCGACATTGTTTCAAACTATTCTTGCTTGCACATGTAATAACACTTTTTACCTCTAAAGGCTAATTGATACAGAAATGACAATTCTTAATGAAAGGTTTAATACCTTGTCCCCTCAATGAAGCTGTTAAAACTATAATTGAGGCATGCAGTAAGCTTTCGAATAAAACAAGGAGAGATTGGAGGTGACTTTTCTGATACCAGAGAGAGAAAAAGAAGTTAAACAGAATAAATACTTTAAAAACAAATAAAGAGGGAAAAACAAATGTTGATTAGTCACAGTTTATTAAAATCAAGGCGAGTAATAGTGCTTGCTAGACCTGTATCTTGAAGGGTTCGCTAGTCTTTTAGCTGTTTGGATTGACGTTTTGCCTTCTGTTCTTTGAAATTTCTTATTGCAGTTTTAAATTTTATCTTTAAATTTGTCCCTTTCCAGACAAAATAATATAGTCTTTCTATTCTGTTAAAAAATCATGTCACCATGTGTCTGTTTGGGGTTTTTTGAGATGTTTTTGGACACCCCTAGTTAGAAACAGAAGCTTGCACTTTGTTGCAGCTCTTGCCTTTGCATCAGAGGTGTCTCTTGTGTGAACCTTGAGAAAACTCTATCAAATCCACTCCCACTGGGAGCCTTTCAAAAAGTTGCACCTTGCAGGTGCTCTGCCATGAGCATTTAACAGCAGCTAAAACCTCAGCTTCTTGGGCACGTTTGTGTTGAGCAGCTGCAGAACTGATGGGTTTTGCTTTAAAAGACAATGAACAAGTAAAAGCTGGCACTGAGAAGAAGGACCTTTCCTTTCCCATTTCCTCAGTGGGCCTCCTGCCACCCACAGAATCGTAAAAGGAAAAGCTGTGAGAGAAGCGAGAGAAGCAGGCATAGGTGGAAAAGCGGCAGTGGGTCAAAGTGTGACCAGAATATAAAAGGGACGTCTTGGTCTGGTCCAGATTACAACCCAGCTAGCAACACCAAGAATAACCAGGTTAAAATGAAAGCAAACAAATCTAGCACACGAGCCTTGAAAGCACAAAAAAAGCCACCCTCAATCTGTCCCTTTTGACACAGAGGGGAAATTATCACAGGGCAGAAGAGAGCTTCTGCACATTTACATCTTTATTTGTTCATTTGCATGGTTTATTGACTAGAGAAAGCCGACTCTCACACAGTTTGTGGTTCAGTCTCCAAAGACAGCTCCAAGTGCTATGCTAATCTAGGAAGATGCTTGAAGTGCAGCACATGAAAGCTTCATTGCTTTGGCTGAACTTGAGCCTCTGCCCTTGAACCTAATGATGGAATGACCCCTTTCATGTAGATATACTTACTTCGGATGAGAACAGGCACAACTACTGTGTAATTGCCAGTTTTACTTGTCACCAAGAGGGTGTATTTTCCAGCTTGTCCTTCTTGTATTTGGGAAAAAGCCAAAGATGTAATATATCTATAAAACAGAAAGTAAAGTAGTATTTTTCATGCTAATATGAAGAACGTAATATGCAGCACACACAATTAAATGTAAGCTCTTTAGTGCTTACAAAATCCCTTCAAAGACACTGGTATTCACGATTTACAGAGTGCTCTTCAGCCTGAAATGCTTTCATCATGTGTCTTCCTACACAAGCAGCGCATAGGAACTTACAGCCACAGTACCACATGCTTAATGCTGAGGGTTGGAAGGATGGCCTTCCTGAGCTTAAGGTAGTTCAGGAGCTCCACAGCCAAATGCTTTACCTACAGTCTCATTCTACAAGCTTTGCATGAGGAGGCAATTATCCAGTCTCAGGTTCCTGTCCAGGTTTGGCTGTGAGAGTTAGAATGCTGTTGCTGTTGTTCTTGATCCTAAAAGTCACATAATTCTCCATGCCTCTGTTTCTTTGACTATAAAGTCACAATTTTTCCTCATGTGAGCATGGCAAAGTTCAAATTCATCAATGTCAGAGAGCGCCTGGAGACCCCCATGCATGATGCTATACAAATTAAAAGAACAAACTTGTTTTAAAGTGTTCTTGGTTTTAAGATTCAGATGTGTACATTGATCTAAATGACAATCGGTAAGGTGCTGCTGGGTGACAAGAGTTAAGGATTAGGAGATTGAAAAAGATAATGCATAACATGAAATCAAACACAGGCAGTCACAGAAAACATTCAATTTGCATTCTAAAAGAAAAGATCTCTTAAAGGATCTTTGATCCAGTACATCCCTTAACTTACCTATTCTCTGCATCAAAAGAAAGTTTACAAGCTTTGCTCTTTTTAAAGAACCAGAAACATGAAATGATATTTGAAATGCTCATTGTTATTCTTAATTCAATATCTTCAAATATGTTGACTTCCACATTTTTAATTGTTTGGTAGATGTTCTCTGTTCCTTGAGAATTCAAGTAACACCCAAGATCTTCCAAAATACTAGAAACCTGCAATGCAGTAGGACAGACTGTTAGGTATTTATTCGCAATTAGCTTTGTTTGTGGTTTTATGCGTTCAAATATTTTTAAAGGATGCTCTTGTTTTCATTTCTACCATCAAACTTATTAATAAATATGTTGAATTCTACTGCATGAGGAAACTCTATAGGGTTCCTGTTGAATTAGTTAATTCTGTTCTCTAGACAGACACCACAGAACAATCATAGCCGGAGCCGTGATAACTTCAGTTAGTGATACAGGTTATTCTTTACACTTAATTTTGTTTCCTTTTGCTTAGAACCATAGGGAGACACAGAACTATAATAAAACCTTTCTGTCTGCAACTTGGATGCAAAGGCAGGGTCAGAATCTTGGGTTTATTTTAGCATCTCACTGGTTGTCACTGCATCATCTGGCTAGACTGCTCCTCAGCTCCTTGGGGGCTATACTAGGTAAAGAACATTCAGGCTGGATGCCGTCATAGTTTTCGTTTCCTCACCCCTGTGTACAGCTAAAGGAGAATTGCAAACAGAAAGAGAATCTTCCACAGTCATTCTGAAAGCCACCAATGGATTAATGGGTCTCTAAGATTAGCTGCAGCAAAAGGTGGCACGTAAGTAGCTCCTTCTGAAGAGGAACCCTAAATGTCTCCATTGCTTTGTTGGGTGAATTTTATCCAGTGTAAATTTATGAAAGGACAGAGTTGATTGCATCCCTGTTTTGCTTGGCTGGTTGGTTCTTTTCATGCCTTGCTCCTTTTTCCTTTCTCTTGACCTGAGAAGTACCTAGAAATAGCAGCCATATTTTGCCTTGTCAGATATATATCCTTGTCAGATACAAGGACAGCACAGCTTTGGCTGCTACACCTTCATTTGTTATTTGAATTACTGATTTATTTGTTCAGGAATGAAAAAGATTTCATAAGACTTCCTTGAAAGAAGAATCCTTGGGAAATATTTTAACCACAAGTCTCAGCTGATTTATAATTCAGTTACACGTCACCTCCACCTGGCTTTCTGCCATTTTGAGTCAGAAGAGAAGAAAATAAAATTGTATGCAATTCATTGTGCAGCTTTGGTGTCTAAGCCAAGGTTTGGACCTGGCAGAGGTTTATGGGCTTTGGTGGTGGGAATAGAGGGTGGTGCAGCTTCCCTGTCAGTCCCAGCAGCTATGGCACACACACACACCATGGCCTTGGAAATCTCCTCTTAAGGGGACATACTTTCATATATATTTTTACACTGATACATTGCCAGCAATATCCAGCAATATTCAGGCATGCTGATAAAAGACAGTATCAAGGTGTCAATTAAAAAGCCAGTTTTAGAGAAAACTGGTACTTAACTATCCAGTTTCAAAGTATGAATTATGAGATATATATCCCTCTAACCTTCTGTAGCCATATTTGGCATAACCCTGGTTATTTTGACTGTTACGTCCTCACATTCTAAAGGTTTAGGGCGTTGTAAGTTCCTGGGAAGGTATTTCTGGAATGGACAGGAACATTTTATAAGCAACTTGTTCTCTGTTATATCACCTTAGGAGATACTGATGTCTCTGGTGCTTCTGAACCTTCATCCTTCTGGCTGATAAACCCACACGTGATCTCAGATGTATTTTGAGTCATTGTAGAAGTGAAAGCAACTGCTGTCATAACAAAAACTGCAAAACAGAAATAGAAAACATATGCAATAAAGTCGAGATCTCCACTCAGGGATAATAATTTTAGTTAAAATACAATAAAACTGTAGAAAGATTACATCTTTAAAAAAACCCCACACTAAATATGCAGATACACCACAAAAATTTGCTAACTCTTCTGTGTATTGAAGCTGAGCGGAAGCTCTATTTGGAGAACCTTTCAAAAGCATAGGTGATGCCTTGAAAGGCCACCTAAAAGTTAAAGTTAAAACCTAAGGCATCACAGGCACATCACGATTTACAAGTATGTCTCATAATACTGCAGAAAATGTCTAAAACCAAAAGCTTCTATGTGTTTTAGAGTCTCCTTTAGAAACCATATTACCAAACACAGACTCTCTTTTGCACTTCCCTTCTGCATCCTTGTGTTGGAAAGGGCCCTGCAGCACCAAACCCTGCAGCACAGGTCAGTGTTTGCCCACTGTGAGGTGGAGGATGGTCATGCACAATGCCTCCCACAGAAGGCGAGGACGAGGAATGGGAGAATGGAGAACTGCCTGCTGTAGATCAGGTTTGAAAACTTCTAAGGAACCTGAAGGTGAACAAGTCCATGGGACCTGATGAGATGCATCTGAAAATCCTGAGAGAGCTAGCAGAGGAAGTGGCTAAGCCCCTTCCATCATATTGGAGAAGCTGTGTCAATCCTGTGAAGTTCCCACCGATAGGAAAAGGGAAAACCTAAGTCCCATTTTCAAAGGGGGAAAATAAAAGACCTGAGGAACTACACACCAGGCAGTCTCAGTGTCTGTCAAGATCATGGAGCAGATCCCCCCAGAAACTATGAGAAGGCACATGGAAAATAAGGAGGTGACTGGTGACAGACAATATAATTCCACTAAGGGCAAATGGCACCTGACAAATCTGGCAGCCTTCTACAACGGGGTTACAGCATTGGCGTGTGAGGGAAGAGCAACTGACATCATCTACCTGGACTCGTACAAAGAGCTGGACACTGTCCTGCACGACATCCTTGTCTCTAAACTGGAGAGACATGAATTTGACAGAGAGACCAATCGGTGGATAAGGAACTGGCTGGATGGTCAATGGCCTAATGTCCAAGTGCCGAGCAGTGATGAGTGGTATTTCTGAGGTGTCAGAATTGGGACCAATACGGTTTAACATCTTTATCAATGACACGGACAGTGGGATCAAGCGCACCCTCAGCAAGTCTGCTGATGACATCAAGCTGTGTGCTGCAGTCAACACACTGGAGAGAAGGGATGCCATCCAGAAGGACCTGGGCTGGCCTGAGGGGTGAATCTGGGTGAACCTCATGATGCTCAATAAGGCCAAGTGCAGGGTGCTGCACCCAGGTGAGGGCAATCCCAAGCACAAACCCAAGCTGAGTGGAACATGGATTGAAAGCAGCACTGGGCAGAAGGTCTCGAGAGTGTTGGTGGATGAGAAGCTCAACATGAGCTGGCAGTGTGCACCTGCAGCACAGAGAGCCAACTTCGTCTGGGCTGCATCAAAAGCAGCGTGGGCAGCAGGTCAAGGGAGGGGATTCTGACTCTCTACTCTGCTCTTGTGAGACCCCGCCTGGAGTGCTGTGTTCAGCTCCGGGGTACAGAAGGACATGGAGTCATTGGAGCATGTCCAGAGGAGGGCAAAAAAGATGATCAGAGGTCAGGAGGATCATTCCTATGGACACAGGCTGAGAGAGTTTGGGCTGTGCAGCCTGGAAAAGAGAAGGCTCTGGGGAGGCCTTTTAGCATCTTGCAGGCAGGTAGTGAAAGCACAAGAGGGGATGGTTTAAACTGAAAGAGGGCAGGTTTAGATTAAATATTAGGAAGAAATTCTTCACTATGAGGGTGGTGAGGCATTGGATGAGGCTGCCCAGAACAGTTGCAAGTGCCCCAAGTAGCAGAAGTCCTTTATCCTTATGTATAAGGAGCTGTGTGGGAAAGCTTCTGATTCCTCAAAGGCATCATCTCTCCAGAATGCTTACTATAAGCCTTTCTGCAGGGACTACAGCTTGAAAGGTCACCTTTTAGCCTTAAAGGATCTACAGTAGCCATGTACCCACCACTACACCAAATAGAAGTAAGACTGTACAACGGGCTGGGTAAAATGTGTCTCATTTCCACTAATTCCCTAAAGCCAGCTGTCAACAGTACAAATAAGCAGTGAATAATAAAATAACATCTTTCTCCTGGCAACCTGAAATATTTCTGCCTTCAGGCCTTGGCTTTTTGCTTTGTTTTCTTTTTTTACCCCCTCAGCTTCTGAGATGGTGGTACATAAAGCTAGAGTTGAAAGAAGGAAAAAAGGTAAATATATCACAATGTACTTGAAGGATGAAAGCGATGAGTCTCTTTCTGTAGGCAATGAAGGAGCAAAACTGGAAGTAAGAAGAAATGAGTAAGAGTTGCTGCCATCTCCTCCTTGCCATTTGTGTCTTCTGGAGCTGTCGGAGCTCTAAACTGGCAACACTTTGACAACCTCTTCTCCTTGGCAAACGTGGATTATGGCTGCGTCTTTCTCATTCAGGCATCCAACATACACTTCATTTAGGTTGCCACCTCGCCACAGCATGCACAGGCAATGGTCTGCTTTTGCAGATGTCTGAGTAAGACCCTGAGTGTTATTCCTAAGAAAGGCGAACGTGATTTCTTTGTGGAGACATGTATCTCCATTCATTGACAATAAAAATAGTAATAATGGCACTTCTTGAGACATGGAGTGCCAGAGGCAGCTGAAGGGCAGGTGTGTGTTAGGTATCTACACCAAGCATGCTGAATTCCTTCCATCAGTGCAACTCAGGTTTCTACCTCCTTCCCTAGCCTTTCACTAAGTCCTTCTCTGCTCAGCTTTCTTCACTTCTGTTGGTTTCTTGACTGATTTTGCTTTCACCCTTTTCAAAGCAGAGACCATTCACCTGGCTCACGGCTAGGGATTTAGCTGATGGAAACTCACCTACATAATACACCAGCAGAAATCACCTGAAAATATGACCTCAAAAGCACAACTCATTTGGCCTGCTGAGCATTCCCTTGCTTTAGGTTTCTGATTTGTGAATAATTTTAGCTTCTGATTGTACAAGCTAGGTCAGTGTATCCCAATGTGGCATTACTCCGCTTTTTTGCTCATGTTGCCTTGTTAGAAGGATTCCTAAGGCCACAGCAGAAAAGGGAAGGGTGTATTTAAATACCAACAGGGAGAAGATTTGCAGCTAAAAGACAGCTGTAGCAACCAGACTGTGAGTGAGACATGCAAACGAAGTGTCTGATGTGCTGGAACTGCATCTGTAAAGGATGGTATGTGGGACTATACGCTGGAAGTAGTGAGCCCCCTGACACCCTCATGTGTAAGAGGAAATGTGACTCATTTTCCTGTAAACTGCAACAGCTTACCACTGCTGTGGTGTACCTTTATTCCTGTGAAATCCACGAAAGTTTTTACAGTAAGGAAGGATATTTTGAACCTGACGTAATTCCAGATGCTTTACAGTGAGAAACAGATGAGTAATATGATAGTAAGAAGTATTTACATGACATTGAGTGGCCTAAAGTTGTGTAGGTCTTAAAAGACCTTGTGTAGGACAAAATAGAAAATCAGAGCATGAATGAGCCTTTCAGAACAAGTAAAATCAAGAAAAGAAATATTGGGAAAATGGTAATTCTCTAATTCGCTGTCTTGATCTTTAAGCTTCTAGCTGGCCTGTTCAGGGACTGCTGTTATGGTCTGCACATCAGTCGTCCTCCTGAAAACCCAAATTAAGAATTGCAGAGACTGAAAGCACTGGGTAAAGAATATCAAATATGTAGCATGCATAATCATATTGCCTATTGCTGAACTAGAGTGAAGCTGCAATGAAAATAAATTACTGCCTCTGAACAATTTATGCCTGTTTGTTTATGCCTGCTTTCCATCTTCATTATCTTTTTATAGGTTATACAAAAATAAAGGCAGTAGGAGAAGTCTTGTTCTCACTGCAGCCAGACAAACGTCTAGTTGCCACAAACAGAGCCAAGCTTTCATCAAGATGTGTAGGCACATACTTGGGGAAATGGCTGTAAAAGGCAAAAAGGGAGCTTACGTGTTACAGTGCTGAGAAGAAAGGCCTGAGTCTGCTGGAGAGATACCAAACCAAGAAGCTCTGTTTAAGCTAGTTCAGCTCTCAGATGAATGGAACTGCTTCCAAAATTTTATTTTCAAATGGGGGGTGCAAAAGATAGCCTTTGGAAAACTGGGAAAACCACTCCAAAATATGCTGAAAGTATGAGTTAATCTGAAAGACAATAGCTTGGGAACTGGAGAACTGTGGAAGATGAAAACCCTTCTCTTCATACCAAGGGATGCATCTTGTATTTGTGTTCAGCTCAGGGTGCTTAATATTTTATATAGCAGTGAGGCCTTTCCTAGACATAGAACAATCTCCCACTCCACTTTACAGCTCAGAAGATTTACATAAAGCAAACGATGATTTGGGTCTTATTTGGCTTCTGACTATTTCCCCTGGCTGTGACTCTGGATCAACTTTACAAAATTTTCTTCCTGATCAGGGGAGAACTGTTGTTATGTCTGTCATGAATTGCCAGAAACAAATCTTCAAAGTGGTGGCATGGATTAGCTTATTAATCATTCATTAACTCTTGAAACCTCCCCCTTTTGTATGTGGCAGCCTTTTTCTCAAATCACCTCCAAAGTGGTGGATCCTGAAGTGAGAATTGTACTCAATATAAATATGGTAATAATCAGAGGGAGGCAGGACAGGTAGAAAGAACTGATCTTAAATTAATTCCTATCTTTTAACCATATCTTATTTCTCTCCCATCAAACTTTTGTCCATCCCCATCTTTTTGCACAGCTTCCTTCCTCAGCATCTTCACCCTTTCAGCTTAAGTAACTCCCAGCTCAGAAAAATACGCACCTTGTGAGTTCATTCTCACATGGTGATGTGGCCAGAGGTGTTGCTCCATGTTTCGGAATAATAACCATGTTAGAACAAGGTTTAACAAGCAAGGTGGGTGACAAGATGCCACTGCTGCAGCTCATGCTAATTGTGACCAGCTGTTGTGACACTGTCTGGGGTATGTCTGGGTCAGGAGCAGTCATTTACCTGGTCTTACCAGCTAATTACAATAAATGTCATGGGAATTGATTTAATTATTCACAGCCGTGTTCAAGCATGATCGAGTTTTGAGGAGGAAAGAAGAGCTATAGAGTGTGATAGCTCTATGCGGAGGTTTAGAGGGAGGGGACAAGAATCTCTAGACTTGAATCACTGAGCAGGACAGCAGCGAGAAGAGTGGAGCAGGGGAGGTCGTGTGCTTTCAGAAAGTGCTCATTTCGGGTCTGTGTACTGAGTCAAAAACTAATAATGGGGACCAACACTGCTACTATACAACATCCTGGAATGTTACTGTCACCTGCCAGTCTCGTTTGCCACGGCCTTCAGCCCTTCACGCGGATTATTTTTCCACCTGCATCTGGCACCACCCCTTCCCCCGCCCCCCCAGCTCCTCTCCAATTTCCGCCACCCGCCTAGGCGCTGGCACTCCGCGCTTGTTTGTCCCGGGACAGTGTCCGTGCGGGAGCCGCGACCTCGGACACGCAGCAGCGGCGGGGAGGCCCTCGGGGCGTGCGGGCGGCAGGGGCGCTGCGGCCCCGCACAGCCCCGCGCATCCCGCGCATCCCGGTGCTCCTGCGGGACTGCCACCGGGATACAGGCGCAGTGCCCACCCCTAACTCGCCCAGTTCTGGCTCCGGCGTGATTGCAGAGGAGATGCCCTGCTTTTTCATACTCTTAGGGAACGAACCGTGACACAAAATTTCCTTGTAAATTTTTCCATGCATTAGTTAAATCGCTGATTACTGATTTTATTTTCTTACTTTTTTTTTCCCATGGCGCCTCCAGCAAACATTTTCTGGTTTTCTATTGAAAGACAGAAAGCTTAAAAATACTTTTAAAAGCTGGGGAAGGGTCTGGAACATAGGTCTGATGAGGAGTGGCTAAAGGAGGTTAGCCTGGAGGAAAGAAGGCTCATGGTGGACCTTCTTGCTGCCTACAACTACCTTAAAGAAGGTATGGTGAGCTTGGGGATCAGCTCTTTCTCCCAGGTAACAAATCAGAGGATGAGAGGAAATGGACTCAAATTCCATCAAAGGAAGTTTAGATTGGATATCAGGAAAAATTTCTTCAGGAAAGAGTGGTCATTCATTGGAACAGGCTGCCCAGGGAAGTGGTTGAGTCACCATCCCTGGAGGTATTTAAAAGGTGTGCACTTTGGGACATGGTTTAGTGGTGGACTTGGCAGTGCTGGATCAATGCTTGGACTTGATGATCTTAGAGGTCTTGATTCTCTGATTTTGGAAAAAAAAATAGAAAAAAGTTTGGGTTTTCTTTTCATAAGAATAACTCATACAATAAGAACCTCTTTCTCAGAAGAACACCTTCATGTAGGTTGAGCCCCTGTTTATTATAATGGTCTCAAAAGTGTTTCTTCAGAAGAGATATTAAACTAGAGCTTGTTGTCACAGTGGCTAAACAACCTTTGAGTTTGACTGCTCAGGCTGGTGCTCACAGGGAGCTCACTGAAATCCCTGCTGCTTTAGCCATATTTGGGCCATTCCAGTCACTTGTGATCCAGTTTGCAAAGAATAACTGGGACTGCTGAGGACACCTTTTTTTAGGAAGTGGCTGAAAAGTGGCTGAAAACCCAGTAAACCTCAGCTACCATGGCAACCTCTCTGAGGAAGAGCCTACATTGTGGCTGGTTCTTCTTCTGCTTCTTGTCCACATCTTCCGTGCTCTCAAGGGAGCTTCTTCTCAGCTCCCACATTACCTTTCCACTCCACTTAGTATGGTGAACAATGAGCCACATTAGGAGGTGTTTTGCCAGCAGACAGAGGTCCTTTTGCCTCTGCTCAGCACTGTCAAGGACATACCTGGAATCCTCTGTCAAGCTGTGGGCTCCTCAGTGTAAGAGAGACATGGACATACTGGAGAAAGTGCAGTGGAGGGCCACAAAGATGATTATGGGACAGGAACATCTCTCTTAGGAGGAAAGGCTGAGAGAACTGGGACTGTTCAACCCAGGGAAGAGAAGGCTCAGAGATATAAACACCTGAAGGGAGGGTGCAAAGAGGATGGATCCAGGCTCTTCTCGGTTGTGCCCAGTGACACAGAGGCAATGGGCACAGACTTTTCCACCATGTGGGTGACAAAATATGGACACAAATTGCCCAGAGAGATGGTGGTCTCTACCCTCAGAAGTATTGAAATGCTACCTGGACAGGGTCCTAAGCAGCTGGCTTTAGGTGGCCCTGCTTGAGCAGTGGGGTTGGATCAAATGACCTCCAGGGGTCCATTCCTCAACCCTGCTGTGATTCAATGAACAACTGGACAATTTTGTGAGCAAAGAAGCACTGATGTGATGCCACCACAGAGGCCTCCCATGAATCAGAAAGTGGCATTGGGCTGTCCTTATTCTTGACTGTTCTCAAGAGGATGTTTGCTCATGGGAATGACATGCTTGTGCTATTAAGAAGGGGGATAGACAACCCTGAAGTAAGGTAAGCAGATACATCTCTTCTAATGACATAAGTAAGTTTTCTTTAACTCTTTTATTTTTTTTTAACTGCTCTGTGTTAAAGTACTCCAGTCTGACACACTCTAGCACTTCTACTGACATCAGTGGAATCGTTAACTTCTTGCAGGCAAAGGCAACTTTAACTTAAGTTAAATAAAAGGTAAAGGTATAAGAGTCCTCACACATAATCAAGAAGAAGAAAAAGATCTGCCTGAAACAGAAATTAAAACAGAAGATGGAGATAAAGAACTGATACTTCTTGTCATTCTCGTATGGTAAAACTTCCCTTTTAAATGAAAACAAGTTTCTATAACTGACTAGATGATATTGTCCTTACTTTCCTGGAAGAGGGAATGAGGAGGGAACACAGAAGGCCAGAGCTGTACATGGAGGAAGAATGGACAGAAAGAGGGAGAGTGGGATAGAACAATTTTGCTGCAAATAAGAAAAGACAAAAATAAATCTAAGCTATCTGAAAAAAATCATAGTTGCTATTTGGTACTAAATACAGTGAAAATTAACAAAATAAATACTAGCTGTTCCTATTCGTGTCATTAGGAGGTTAGGGTTAAAAATAATTGCAATCCCAAAACAGTTGTACAAATGTAAAATCCAATATATTCCTTATTGAGCATATTGTAACAATAAATCACCTTTCAAACTAGCCCTCGTATCTCACACATTAGAAATCTCACCTACCCACAGAGGAGTAAATACTGTCTTACTTCTGCAACAGTAACAGAGCTAAATATCCAGGCAATAAGCTAGCTTTTCTGTCTGTTTGCCCTGCTCATTTTTTTCAGCCATTTTAAAGGAAGATTTTCAGAAAACCTAACTCAACCTAGTGATCTAAACCAGCTTCTCAGCTGAAATGTGAATTTCATGACATTAGAGGGATTTTGAAAGATACATCTTCAGAAGCCTGTGAACAAGAGGTGCTCCATGCTACATTGCTTTGGGGTCATTGTAGGAGGGGCTCCTGAAGCGGATGGTGCAGCAGGACAGGATGCCCACAGCTCTGCTCTGCTGACAAACCTGCCTCTGCTGAGCAGCCACAGCAGCAGCACCCACCCACCACTGGGCAGAGATGTGGGGGCAGCCGTGGAAGTCGGGCTGTACTTTGGGCATCTTCCTGCTTCTCAGCAGCTTGTAATATGGGTAACCAGAGGAATTCTCTGAAGAAAAAAAGGGGAAAAGCAAATGGCTCCAAACCTCAAAAGAAGTAAAACACCCATAGATTTACATCCATTGGAAATAACCATTTTCCTGCACAGTCTTTTCACCTTCAGGGATCTTCAGAATGATACCTTATCTTCTGATCCATGAAATATATGGTGATGGATTACCATAAATATGTGGTCTGCTGGGCCCAACAGTTTCACTGAGTGAGCAGACCATGTACTGGCCTTATCCAGCATTCACAACCAGCTTGCACCCAAGTTTTTGCATGTTTTGGGAAAGAGACAAGATCAAACTTGATTCCCCCCGGGGTGCCCATTGATTTCACCTTCCTGCCAGTGGCAGGGCTCAGTGCCTGAACTTGCTCTGGAATGTTTGTCAGCTGTTTGGCTGGAGAGAAATCAGTGTATTGCTGGGAGATGAACAGATTGTGCAGGTGGCTGGGTCCCACACATTTCTGGGGTTGTCCTTAAAAAGAAGTGTGCTGGCTCATCTCATATTTTCCTCTGCCATGGAATGTAATGGACACTTGTATGCTCTGTGAGGGAGTTTTCAACAGTATTGCCCTATAATATTTGTTCAGTCAGACACACCATAATCTAATCCGCAGTTGGTCAGAATCTGAGTTTGCAGTCCTTGCTCATATAAAATTTCCTCTCATTTGCCAGCCACAGGGAGACCTTAGGCAGCTTCTCACATCTTCATTTCTCTCAGCTGCCCTGAAACTGGGTTTCATGAACATCTCTCAGTAAGAAGGGGTGCAATAAAAAAAAAGCAAGAAAGACTGGTTGTCAATGGAAAACTTCCTCTGATGAAAGGTCATCGAAAGCCTCTTTTAAAAAAATTTTCCAGTTTGTAAAACATGAAACTGTTACTGCCTCTGTTCCCAGGCCCCATCCATGTCCCCACCTCATCCACTAATGCAGGGCTAATTGTATGCTAGATAACATTCCCTTTAGCCACCAACTCTTGCTTGGGATGACCAGAAGAATGTAAAATGAGAAACTGGAACAGTGCTTTTAATGTATATAGCTGTATTTACATATATATTGTGTTGTATATATCGTTTTCTGGAGTTCTTGGGATTGAATTTCTTGCTGCTGGGGAGCATTTATTTCCAGCCAATAACACAGGCAAGATGTTTGTTCTTTCTTGAAACTTTTGCAGTTCTGAGCCTGTAATTTTAAGACCGACCCGCTGCCTTAAGTCTAAAGATATTGCGGAGATTTTCCTCCAGGTGTTATTATAGTTTAGCTTTGCTTTTCTGGTTAAGTGTTGCCATTTCTGATGACATTGGCTCATCATAGGGATACCATCTGTTGTCAGCACAATTTGTTACTCGGTCTTATCTCTAGACAACAGATTCTTAGAGGAAACACAGGCATTTTTAAGAAAGTAGATATCATTCATTAAATGCTTAACATTTTTTACATCGAAATTGTTTTTCAGAGTGATCTGCTACAGACATGTATGGAACTAGCAGTTCTCAGGATTTTTGCGGACAACTCTGTCTCTGATCCTTCAGATCCTAGCTGTTTTGTATGTCCAAAAGCATTTGCATTTTTTTCCCCTATAATAGCCAGCCTTACAAGAAGAAACACTGCCTCCCTGTACACCTTGCCTTGACTAAATAATACCTCAACAGAAAGAACACTACTCCTAGAGGATAACCACATCTTGGGGCTCTCACACCTTTTGCTTTCTCTGCAGAACTGTCTCCTAGCCATGCTGACAGGGGCCTTTGGGCACCATCACATCCCAGATGCTAATAATTTTTATTTATTTTGTTGTGCAGCCTAGCAAAGCTCAGTTAAGAAGAAAACACAGAAATCCCTCTTTGACAGGGTTTGCTTGGTAGTATCAACAGTCATGCAAAGTAGGAGATCATAAAATATTCATTTTCATTTTTACTCCACTTTCTCTTCAAATAGCTCACGTAGACTTTCAGCCATGAATGAATAATATCTAACAATTGCTCTTTGAAGTAAATATTATTATCTCTGTATATGGAGCTGAAAGTGTACTACAGGTTGTTAAAAACCTTTCTCGTGTATGCATCAGAACTATATCAATCACGAGAAAAACATGCACTCAGTCCTGGATTTTGAATCAGCAAGATTATTTTTTATAGGAACAAGTCATTAATTTTAGAGAAAAACAGTTTCAGGCATTTGAGATGGAAGCAAATGCTATTTCCTTTTTCATAACAGTTAATTGTTGAGTTGATTTTCAGTAGAGGAAATCAAGCTTTAAATTCCAAAATTCTTCACTCTAACAGTAAATAAAGGTACTTTCTATATATTAATATTATGCCTTCTTCTATTTAGATCATTAAACAACAACAACAAAACCTGGTAAGACAAAGATGCATCATTATATTTCACTCTATCAAGGTATCTGATGCATAGATTATTTATGTGGGAAATTGCATATATATTATTTAAAGTGTTCAGGTCAAGCTAGCATTAACAGCAGGAAACACATTTACATCAGAAGAAGGAGGAAAAAAAAAATCAGTAATTTAAATACTTTTTGCCTTGAGCATGAAACATGTCAGATGCAGTGAGAGCAAAGGCCAGGCTGGGCTGGGAGAAATTATGGTGATGGGAGAAAGAAGAGCATCTCCAGAAGAGAGAAGAAAGGTGAGACAGAAAATAAAAGATTCAAGAGAAAAAGAAATCAAAGGAGAAAGGAAGGAAAGATGTGAAGGGATGCAGTGAGAGAGTGGGAAATGGAGACGAAAGGGCCTGAGGAGTGTGATGAGAAGACCTCACCTGCTAGCTGAAATGGAATTCCAGTGGGACAGCCATGGGGCCAGCTCACTGTCATGGCTGGTGGTGCTCTGCAGTCCCCTGGCCCCACAAGTGAAGCTGAGCCTGCAGGTGGTTGCCTTAAGGGTGCATGTCACTGCCCACAGTGAAACCACTTCTTCAAAAGAGAGGGCTCGAGAGCTGAGCCACAAGGAAGCGGCTGTGGGACACAGAGAAGAGGGGCCTCTCTGGGGGTCGGGGAGCATCTTCTGTCAGAGGATGTCTCCACCAAGCTGAGCAGCTGCCTCTGCTTCTGCTGCTCAGTCTTCAGACTGTTGCTCACGCTTTTACAAAGATATATTTTCTCATGTAAATTTGGTGAAGCAGACTTTTTGCTGTCTCACTTCAACTCTTATTTTTGAAGCAGTTACAATTTCTGCTTTCACGTGCTGGCAGAAAGCCTAATTTTTACAAGTCCTGATGAGGGGAAGAGCAAGTGTTTTGCTAAGCTAAAGAGCTCCAAAAAAAAACCAAAAAATCCAAATGAAGTTTGTGAGACACCACGGGAATACCCTGCTGCATCTGTCGTTGTGGGCTGGGGGAGGTTTCCCATGCTTGGTGAGCACTTGCTCTGCTGGTGACAGAAGACCTGCTGCAGTCCTCTCCGAGAGCCCGGGGGCTGCCAGCCGGGCAGGGAGCTTGTGCCACGGGGCTGTACTTATACCAGGGGGAACAGGGAACTAGCACTGTTTGCAGGAAGGTTCAAAGCAAGCTACAGCTGTTCTGAAGTCGTTACACAGATTACTTGTCTAGGGGATAAAAATAAAGGCCTCCAGGCTCAGATGCGTGCCTGTCGGGGCACAGTCCCTCAGCCCTCGGCCTGTCCCTGCTTGCCACCTTCCTTGGAGCATATGCTTCAGGAGCTGCCTCCTCATCGGCTCCTGGTCGCTGGTGTGTAAGGGGTGGAACTGGCCCAGGTGTAGCTGAATTTGCTGGTGCCAGCAAGCCCCTCTGGTTTGTATCAGGACAGGACATCACAGAGGGGCAGACAGATCTCCCTACCTTGCACAGCTATGTATCACAGTCACCAGGCAGAGAGTGGATCCAGTTCTAAGGATTAAGCTGCAGCATCTCCCCCATGATACCCCAGGATAGGCTGGGGGATTTTTATTATTTGCTCAGCTGTTGTAATTTATATATAAAGTTATATTTTATTATATTATTCATTCAGTTGTTATTTTTACTTGCCAAGAGTTAAGCATTCATTCTGCAATTGTTCAGAACCTGGGTAAAAAGAATCCCTAAGCAAATAAACTGAGTGTTGGTAAGTGTTCTCAGAAACATCTCAGAGATGATATCTAGATTTTTTATTTTTTATTGATAGATGGTATCAATAATAAAATATCTTCTGCATTAGAGAAGTCAAAATAAAATTGTAGATGGACCAGAGCTAGACAGGCATACCACATCTAAAAGAAGACACAGAAAACATCCTAAAGGTAACTGCAGGGGCAATGGGGCACAGAGGCCAGCATTGTTCATGGATATGAATGCATGATCTCTCACAAGACTGCCTTAGAAACACTGACTGAGTCAATAGCATTGTACTGTGGTGCTGAAGACAAGTTTGTGTGTTTTTCAGTGCAAAGGAAGGAGCTGGAATGATAGGAAAACTAGGGAGGTACATATTTGCAAAGATGCAAAAATGAGAAAAGGATTGCATGGGCATTAAAGAAATTGATGCAAACATGAAAATACCATGATGGCAACAACATTTCTTGGCTGGCAGGTTGTCCCTTTTTTTCCCACAGCCCGCACTGGTACACAGTCCCATAGCATGAATGACTTTAAAAGACACCCCTGGAGATTGCCTAGTCCAGTGCATGTTATGCTCAAAACATCATCAGCTAGTACAGGTTGCCTCAGAGCACATCCTGTACAGTTTTAAATACCAACAGGGATGGAGAGTCCACAACTTTTCCTGGCAATATCTTCAGTACTCAAACAACCTCACAGTATAAAATTGTTTCCTGATATTCAGAGTGAACATCCCCTGTTTCAGTTTGTGCACATTGCATCTGGCCCTGTCACTGGGTACCACAGAAATGAGTCTGGCTCCCCCAACAGATATTTATACACATTGATAAGGTTCCCCCCAACCCTACAGGCTAAACAGCTCCAGCTGCTTCATCCCCTTCTCATATGCCAGATACCCCAATCCCTTTTCATCTTTAGGAAAAAAGGAAGACATGAGGAACTACAGATCAGTGTAGTCAGTGTAATCAGCCTCCGTGTCTGTCAAGATCATGGAGCAGATCCCCCCAGAAACTATGAGAAGGCACATGGAAAATAAGGAGGTGACTGGTGACAGACAATATGATTTCACTAAGGGCAAATGGCACCTGACAAATCTGGCAGCCTTCTACAACGGGGTTACAGCATTGGTGTGCGAGGGAAGAGCAACTGACATCATCTACCTGGACTCGTACAAAGAGCTGGACACTGTCCTGCACGACATCCTTGTCTCTAAACTGGAGAGACATGAATTTGACAGAGAGACCAATCGGTGGATAAGGAATTGGCTGGATGGTTGCACTCAAGGAATTGTGGTCAATGGCTTGATGTCCAAGTGGAGAGCAGTGATGAAGGGTGTTCCTGAGGGATCCGTTTTGGGTCCGAAATGGTTCAACATGTTATTTATCAGTAACACGTCTTGTACTTTCTTGTACCCCTTTCAACCGCACGCATATATACAGGTTTTGCCCTCAGAAAACAGAGAGTAGACAGTTTGTGCTTCTGTTCCGAAAATAACAGACATCTACCCCAGCCACTGAGAGCTCACTGTCAGGCGCGTGGCCTGACAAAGACTTGTCTGAATACTTACTTATCTACCAGGCAAGTGGATACTTGTCCTTTGATTTAAAATTGGCAAGTGACCCAAGTGTTTTGTTTTCTCTTCCATCTGATGCATTCAGCACTGGTAGTTGCTAGGTATCCATTGAAGATACTTGCTTTTTTGTGGTTCAGACAAGGAGAAACTAACGTTTAATAATGAAAATCTGTTGCTGGTGATTCAGCTGATCTGGGATCAGAAGTTTTAATGTGTATGTCAGGTTTTCAGCGTAAAAGCTTCTGTGAAAGATGCCATCAGCTAGGACTGTTCATATCTACTGGACTAAGCCAAAATATATTTATAAATTCTGACAAATTAACTTATTCATAAAGATGCTGGACGGGAGTCAGAAAGGGTTCAATGCATGAATCATACACATGTATATGACAGTAAAGGATTCTTTGAGTGAGCAGGGCTTTTTTCCACCATGAGAAAGTGGTTTCTGTTATCAAGTATTTTGTCCAACTCACGTCCCATCCTGGTTGGCCTTCACTGCAACAGGTAGATAAAGCCTATGCCTGTGAGAGCAGCCACATGATGAGAAATTCTCCAGCTAAACCATATGATCGGATTACCAGCACAGTGTAACTAAACTTACATTTCAGTGTCTGTACTAATATGAATTCTAGCTTAGGGCTAGACCTCCCCCCTATACATTATTAATATAGGTGTTAGCATACATTTTTAATGTAGGTGTTAGGAAGAGCACTTCAGGGTCAACGCCTGATTTGCGACTTGAGTTGAATTCAAAACTTCACTGAGTTGAAATGAATTTCTTTTTGCATGTGAATGGGAGTCCGGCTGGGAGCAACACCTGGTTTCTTCCAGATACTGTTAATTACTGACAACTGTCCAGTTAGGGACCCATGACTATTGCCACAGCAGCTCAGCACATGCAGTCCAACATCCTGATTGCCATATTAGTAATTCTCAAATATTTCAAAGGCAGATAAAAATTTCCCTAATTTTGTGGAATAATCTCCTCAAGAGTGGCAATTTCCCTCTGACTTCAGACAGCAGCTAGTGTAGATCTGAAGTATCAGGCTTTATTACTCTTCCTCTGAAAAATAAATGAGTAAATGCTAAATTCTTGTCTAATATTACTGTGGACCCTGATCATATCTGTATTTTTTCCTTAATTATATACTATAATGATAGGCTTTAAAAGTTAAATTCAGATTAGGTGAAGACTTTTTTTAGAAGTATTTCCTTTCATCTGTTTCAATAATATTAAGGCCAGTTTTGTAAGTAGAGACAGTATCTTCTAATATACCAACTGGTACTGTTGGAAAAAACCCAGTGTTTACACATTACTTTTTTCAACTACTTGGTTGGTTAAACAAGATTCCTACCTACAAAACTTGTCTTGCCTATACCTCAAAAAAAAAAAAAATCAGTTACAACAACTCCCTTAAAAAGTATTGCTATTCATTTGCATTATCTGATGCCAGCCAGCACTTCAGGATCTGTTTCCACATGATTTAATAAACATGTTAATTCTGGGTTGACACAAAGAGAAACTGTCATTCTCAATAGCAAACATGGCTTTCTCAACAGTGGTTCAATGTTAAGGGGGAGCTGCTTGGCACTTGCAAACTGATTTGGCTGGAAAAAAAGAGCTCTTGGCAGGTGTTTCCTTTCCAAGGCTTCCCTCCCCGCCCCTCTCATAATGTTTGGTTCTGCCTTTCTGGCACAGCTCATAAAAACTCTATCACTTGGCCACGGCTGCATGTGTGCATACAGCAGTATTTCCCCATTTCTGGGTCGAAAAGCACACCACAGTTATCACTTAACTACAAAGTGGGACAAGACCCAGGGGTATCTATCTGCTTCTCTTTCCTCTTGCTTCCTGAATTTCATGCAAAGTACAGCAACACTCTCCTCAGAGGTACCAGCTGCAATGATCAGGGGACCTAGTTTTGTGAAAAAAAGTAACATCGTCAACCACTCCTTTGCAGGAATGCATTGTCCATCTCCATGCACTACACAAAGCAGGGGAGCAAGCTGAAGCAGACGGAGAATGGTCTGCAGGCCTCCTCAGCACTCTGGCTGACCAGCAGGAACAGGCAATAAAAATCAGAATCTGGAGGGAAACACATGATTAATGAGAGGATGTCAGGCTCCCATATGGACACTCACTGCAGGTCAGTCTCCAGGCCACGTCCTTGTGTATAGTTAACAGAAATGAAGAGACAGGAGAGGTGACAGCTTGCCAGAGTCACAAAAAGAGGCTCATGCCACCTTGAGCCTCTTCCCATTATCGGTTCTGCTCTGCTGGCCAAGACAATGTAGAAAAGATGAGGGACACTTCCAAGTTGGTTTGTTTAGTGGCTCAGGTACCGTACTTAGGCTGACTTCAGTGGGGGAGAACCCAAACATTCTTGGCACCATACTGCACACCTCATTGCTAGCTGGGTACTCGGGCTGGCAGGATCATGCACTACTGCCCAGTCCACTACCTCAGCTCTTCCCACATCCAGTGGGAATGTTTTGAACCTGAGATACAGCATGCAGATAGAATAAATGTGGGTTGTGCATATACAAGCCCATTTGTGTCCTTATTCCTAACCTCACTGTGTACATGTAATATTAGACATATGCAGAGATCAGCAAAAGAGCTGTGGGAAACGCAGATCCACAAGGTTAGAATACACTTCAGTGATGGGAGTGGCTATGCATCTCAAGTCTTTGCCTGGAAGAATAAACTTCATGTTCAACCAGTTTACCCAGAAAAGGTATTACCCTATGTGTATCTTCAAATCTCTTTTAAGATAATTTGATACCATTAAATCCACAATACTAAAGCTCCAGACAAAAGACCCACCGATGTTGGGAAAACTCTGGGTGAAAGCTGAGATTTTTCTTCTCCCTTACTAGCATTTTTGTGCCTCTCCTTCAAACTGCCTCACATGTATATATAACTTTTCTACTCAGTCTGACCTCTGGGGAGAGAAGGGATGTTTTCCAAGGGACATCATTCCTGGAATAAGAGGTGATAAATAGACTATAATAATAATCAGGCTTAAGCAGAGGATGATATTGGGTTCCTCTCTCCCCTTCACACCTGGCATCATCTCAACACAACACCTTCTACCTCGTATTCCCCTCTATGAACCCATGAACCCTGAAGTACACATCTCCCTGAGACCTCCACCTTCTGCTGGCATTTTCCCAGGGCACTAATCAGCCAGACAAAGGGAGGGAAAACAATGCACTCCCAGACTCTCTCTTCACTGCAGCAGCTGAGGGAAGTAGGTACTGCAGGTACCTGTGTGTAGCTGCAACAGTGCAGGGAAGCCTTTGTTTTCACTCCTCAGAGGCATAACACTAATGCCAGGGGTCTAAGTGATACACAACCAAGCAGCACTGTGGGCACCTCACCTGAAGCAGACGGGACCGATCTGTGCACTAAAGCAAACTGATTTTGGTTATCTCAGAAGGCTCAAGTTGGAACTGAAATATTTCCCATGGTTGAGGCATTTAGGAGGTCTTTCTCCCTTGTGGAATCTACTGTGGTTTGTCTGAGCTCCGACACCAAGATTTTAATGGAGAAACCAACAGGGTCTTTCCACCCTTTGGCCTACTTTTCAAGCTTGGAGGAAGACAGAAGCTGTGAGCTCTTTGTTGAAAGAAAGTAAAAGGCTGAAAATTGTTGGAGAATGACACAGAGATTATATCCTCACCATCTTCTTGGTATACAGTCTAAAACTGAAGCCTGCACTGTTGTAGTCTTGTCCTTTCTCTAGTTTTCTGTCCAAAATTTTAGATCTTGAGATTTCAGCTTAAGGCACGTTTACTTCTCAAGGTCTTTGAACATTCCATCTGATGAAGAAAGACTGATTTGCTCCAATGAGACAAGCTCACTCATTATTTTTAAATTTCTTTTCACACAAACTGTCAAAGCATCTTCTAGGCAGGCCCTGATTTTCTTTTCATTTTTAATAAGAGAGAAGGCTATGATAGACAACAAGTAATCTTAATTCCACAGTAAATGTTTTTCTTACCAAAATAATGTCAAGTGCACTTTAACTTACATTTTTTCAACTACATATACACACTATTTCAGTGATTGCACAAGCTATGCCAACAACTTGACTGAGTAAAAATCGAAAAATTTAAATCTTGAGTAGCCCTGCAAGAGAGTCATTTAAAATTCACGTAACAAAGTTGTCCAAGCTCCGGGGAAAAGACTTGAAGCATTTTCTTAAAAACTGCGTCTCGTCACCTGGAAAGGGAGAATCCTTCAGGCTGCATTCCTGTTATGCCAGCCGGCAAGGCACGGCCAGCAGGCTGCCCTGTGTTTTTTCGGCAGGAAAGAGGTACGAGACTTTTGCGGGGGGAAGCCGGTTGAAATCCTGCTGGGACCGCCGGTGCTTTGACCTCGACCCCGCGATGGGGGAGAAGGCTCGAGATCCAGGCTGATAGCGCGCTCGAGAGCCGAGCGGCCGCGGGGCAGGGGCCGGGCCGTGTGCCGGGGGTCACCTGCCGGGGGTCACCTCCCTGGCGCGGGCAGTTAACGCCCCTCGCCGCCCACGGCCCCGCCGCTGCGCCCCGCCGGACACCGCTCTCGGCCGCCCGCCCGCGGCTGCGCGGCCGCCGCGCTCCATCCCGCGCTCCATCCCGCCACCCCTCCCTGCCTCCCTCCCTCCCTGCCTCCCCCCGCCCGCAGCACCGGCTCCCCCTCCGCCTCCCCGGCCCGGCCGGCGGCGCTACCCAGGATGCTCCGCGCCGGCGCAGGCGCGGCCGCTCAGGAAGAGGAAAATGGCATAAACAACCCCGAGCGCCGGGACCGCTGAGGAGGAGGAGGCGCCGCCGCCCCGGGCCGCGCGGCCCCTTTAAGAGGCGCGGAGTCGCCCCCTCCTCCTCCTCCTGCCCCTTCCGGAGCCGGACCCGGGGTGACGGCGGTCCCCGCGCCCCTTCCCCCTGCCCGCCCCCTTCCCCATGGTGCCGACCCCGGCGGCGGGGCGGTTGCCATGAACAGCAGCGGCCTGCCCTGCTCGTCGCCGTCGCCGGTGGTGGGGCCGCCGCCGGGGGCGGGGGTCGGCGTGGCGGGGCCGGCGGCCGGCGGGGCGGGGGCCGGCGGCGGCGGGGCCGTGAAGCTGAAGTTCTGCCGCTACTACGCCAAGGACAAGACCTGCTTCTACGGCGAGGAGTGCCAGTTCCTGCATGAGGAGCCGGGCGCCGCCCCCGCCGGCCCAGGGCCCGCCGCCCCCCCCCTCGGCGGGCTCCCGCTCGGCATCCCCCCGCCCGCCGCCGCCGCCGGACCGGGCTACTCAGCGCACGGGGCCAGCTCGGGCCCGGCGGCAGCGGTGGTGGGGCCTAAGAAAGCCGAACTGGGGGCGGGAGGCGGAGGCGGCGGCGGCGGCGGGGGGCTGGATGGCCCACGGCTGGCGAGTGAGTGCGGCGGGGCGGCCCGGGGGTGGGGGGGGGGGGCCCTGCCGGGAGGGGAGGCGGGCGGCGCGTTGTTCCTCATCCCCGGCACGCCGCGGTGCTGCCGGAAGCAAGTAACAACAGCCATGGTGGTGCCGGGGGACCCCGGGCCGCCCGCCCGGCTGCGGCCGTCTCGGACGGGCGGACGGGGCTGGGCCGGCTGCTCGGAGGGGACCCGGCCGGTACCGATGGGAAGGAGCGGGCAGGTGTGTGTGGGAAGGGGCTCCTCCGATGTGGCTTTAAAGGGGCTCCTGGGCAGCTGTCCATCCGTCCCTTTAGCGCTAGGCTTGGTGCAGGTACTCCCTGCCCGAAGTCAGGCCGGGAGCAGGGAGGCAGCGCTTTCCGGAGCGGTACCCTTGGATGGGCTCTTCCGAGCAGCGTATATTGAGTGTCGGCTCTTGAAAGTCTTAAATGTTCCAGCTAAAATACAGTGTTCAAATTACAAGAAAAGAATTGTAAATAGCGATTCAGCTCAACATGAGAAAGAATTTCTTTATGTTGAGGGTGGCAGAGCACTGGAACAGGCTGCCCAGGGCTTGTGGAGTCTCCCTGTCTGTAAATATTTAAACCCTACCTGGATGGATTCTGTGTAACCTGCTCTAGGTGATTCTGCCTTGGCAGGGGGTTTGAACTAGATGATCCCCAGACCCCTTCCAGCCTCAATATATGATTCTGTGATAGATATCTATGTTATTTACTACTCTGAGCAGAAGTTGCTTCAGTTTTTTTTCCGCAGGTTTTTCAGCCCTTATGCGCAGCCCTTTTTCAAATGGTGAGAGTTCAGATAGCCTGTATGTCATGCAGAGCTGCACTGCTGTTGCTGGTCGGTTGTGCATCCTCCTGATGTGCAGGCCCATAGTTAGATGGAGCTTGCGGAAAACTGATTTTAATAACCATTTGTTTTTAGGTGAAGCAGCATTTGGCAGGCTATGGAAACATGCTCCTTCAGAAAAGTCGTGTTTCTTTTCACGAGTATGTTAAGCTTGGCTGCATTACTGATTTTTGACACAAGCCTGGCATTTATTTACATTAAATACTTTAGCTACTAAATGGTCACAACTATATTTTTTTTCTGAAATTAAGATGCAACCATGCTGAACATCCTGTATGTAGGTTTTTAGTGCTTGATAAATCTTTTGGGATCCTGCAATTGCTGTTTTGCCAGGTGTGGTGAGCTTGTGCTGCTGAGTATGAACTGTAGTTGGTAGCTTCTCAGTGTCTTACATTAACACCAGACTGTCCTGTCTCCCCTTTCAGGGGGAGCCTTTTAATATACTACTGCGTAAGGCTTTCTTTTAAAAGTCTACCAGATTTTTGTTGAACTTAAGTTATTCAAGCTGAAGGCTGTCTTGCCTTTATTTTTTTTTTTTTAATGGAATAGAAATGTGTTGGAGGGATTCAGCAGCAATAAGTCAATCTTTGTTAATTTTTCTTTTGGACAGAGTTTGGTATGAAACATACTTTTTCCCCTGTGTGAAAGAAAATGGTTAGGGGATTCAGACTTGGGGAGAGGATGCATAATTTAGCTTGCAGGTAAAAGCTCCTATATGAAGGATACTCTTCGAAGAAACAGTTAAAAAAATTTGCCCAAGCTCTGAATCTAAGACAAAAATCTTCAGAATTTGTGTGTGCTTGGGAGTTGATACTGCTGAGCAGTTAAATTATTTGAAACACTTGCTTCTATTGAATACGCTTGCTGCAGTTGTGCCCAGTTAATGAGTGAGGGCACCAAGAATGGAGAAGCCCACTATGAGGTTGTCAGTGGTTGCCTGCTGGGAAGGCCGTATCAGCTGTTGTAGGGGGCAAAAGCTTTGACTGGTAGAAGATCTTGAAGGACACTAGCTAGGAAAAAGAGCCTGGGAATGACAGGGAAGTTTAAGTTGAAGAGCCAGAGAATGGGCCTAGTCTCACTTCTAAACTCCTTTGCTTTGGGATGCATTTGTGAAAAAAATAAGGAAAATAATTCTTCAAAATCTGAAGTTGATATGTATAAGTACTGACAAGCTAATATCTAAATTCCTTACCTTGCTGGTTGCCTGTGGTGTTAACAGTATGATTTCCAAGTGGATGGAATGAAAGTTTTATTTCTGTGGATGTAGGAAGTAAGACACAAAGTCGTATTAAAAACGTTCTGAGGTTAGGAACATGAAATTGGGAATTGCCAAGAATCACCTGCCTGTACAGTCTCACTGACTGTCTTCTCTAAGTATTTGGTAGTCTTAATGTGACTGTGGATGCCACCTTCTCTTGTTCCTTCCTCACTGGACACCAGCTTCATTCAGTGCACAGAGCAGATAATGCTCATTGACTAATTAACTGGGTAGTCCTATTTATTGTTAAAAGTGGGTCAGTGCCTCATTCTAACATGCGTGTTACTCTAATCCTGCTTTGAGTACAGGATTATTAATTTACTTACAGGTTTTTCTGTGTTAATCACAAGGGCTCCCCAAATACCAACTTATTTTCACAACATGGGTGGTAGTAATGTTGAGTGATGAGGAGATGGTGAACAGTGAAAATGCAAGAAATCTCCAGTGTGGAAGTATCTCAGAGTATGAAGTGGAATGAGCATCCTCAGAGCTAACGAGGAGGAGTTTCTCAGGCGATGTGTGGTTAAGCTGTTCCGTGCCCATAGATGTTTTGAATGCAAACATCTGACAGAATTCCAGAAGTGATCAGAGAGTCTTGGAAGAAAACTCTGCTTGAGGTTATTAAATACAAAACCTCCCCATCTCTGGATCAGACTCATCTTCCCCTACATATATATGGCTGAAAGCCTGCTGGGAAATCTTGCTTTATCCTTGCCTCATGCTTATGCTTTTGTCCACATACCTACTGCTGTCCGATACCGGATGAGGTAGTGGGCTTAATGTGGCTTTGGCTTGATGGTGTGGCTTTTTATGTTCCTGGGGAGCAAGACTGACCATGCCCATGAGCTTCACCCACTCTCAGAAGGTAGTGCTGCTGCCCAGTGCCCCTAGACTAGTTGACATTTGGAGCATGTGTTCAAAGCATCATTCCTGCTTCTTCCACCAGAGTTGTGAGTGCTCAGCCTTCTGCATGGTTCACCTTCCAAGAGTAACGTGGCCAGCTGACAGCATACAGAATAGGGAACATAGCTGATATTTCCTATTTAAAATTTTATTTAAAAAAATTAATCTTTTGTACCTAGAACTTCCGTGACAAAAAGGGGGAAAGGGAAATAGCACATTTTCTCCAAAATTGGTAGCTGCTAAAATCTGCACGTGGCGCTTTTCTAATAGATGTATGTCCCATGTGTCCGCCCAGTGAGCAGCAGTGGCAGCAGGACTGAATCTGTAGAAGGCTATAGAAGGAGCAGAGGAGGGGAAATGATTGGTACTTGCTATTTAGGGGAAAAGATATGATAGATTAACAGGATTTAAAGGAGTAGCCTATGGAAGGATGAGTAGAGGGCATGGTAGCATGAAGAATTTCTGCTCTTATATCTGCCCTCTGTTCTCTGTAGCACTTTGCAACTTCTGTAAACAGCAGACCAGCAGCCTCCTTTGCTGCATGCTGTGGGCTTGGTCCTAGGCCGCCATCCCTTCTCAGTGCTGCCTGAGGGAGGATCTAGAGGGAAATGTGGTATTAAAGTGTATCATGCCTGTACCTAGGTAAGACAAGTTAAAGTTGCATGGACAACTGCCATTGTATTTGTTAGCTTTCAGGTAGTTGAACAGGTGTAATACTCTTTTGCATGTAGACCTCCTGTATTTATAGGTACAAGCTGAAGTATGGCTCCAAACATTTGCTAGTTTCTGCCACACTTTTTGCTGTGAAGTTGATAATACATAGTACTCGCCCTTTCTTCTGGCTTCCAATTCCATAAAACACTGGGACACTGAGCTGAGGAGTGCCAGGTGTGCTCTGGGCCCAGTGGCAGCTGCGGAGCTGCCTGTGAGGAACTGGCCACAGCAGCAGTGCTGCTGCTGCAGGAGTTTCCAGTGCCAGAGCCTAGCCCACCCTTTCATTGTGACATGTTTGAATCCGTTTCTCTTCTAGAAAGCCTTTTGCAAAGCCCTCCCAGGAAATCTGTAGTTGGAAAACAGGCCTGTGTTTCTGCAAGGTGGTATTTTCCTATGGCTGCTGAGAAAAGCCCATCTGTGAATAGACTTTATTGCCAGCCTGCGGAGAAGGTGGAAAGGGACCTCAAGACTTGGGGTGTGTTGGGTTGGCCTAATAAAAGCATTGTTTGTTTTCACAGCCCTAATAAAAGCATTATTTCTGTTTTTACAGCCAACCACCTGCATGCTGTGTCTAGTCAGGGCTGTAGTCGTCACTGCTGTAGAAACTCCATATGTATGCAATCGTTCCGTGGTTAGTTTAGTGAGCATTGCACCTTTGGTTTTGTGAAATCCCTGAGTATGCTGGGAGTGGAAAGACATAGACATTTGTGAATTTTCTGCTTTTTAAAAGGTGTTTGATTCTTTACCAGTACACTCCTTTTTAAACAAAATGAAGCAGCTGATATAGAAAAAATGGGAAGATATCTATTCAGCAAAATTGATACTAAAGGTAATCTGTTGGATTGCACTCCTTAATGCAGTTAAACTGCTCAGGGTTATTGTAAATGTGGATTTTTTTTTACATTTGGTAGCATTTCAGTATTTACAGATTGAACTGTTTAGAAAAAGATAGTTACAGGAAACTTTTAAGTACAAGTATGTTGCAGTATGTCACATACTCTTCAGTTTTCCTGGGGTTTGTTTCTTCTCCACTTCTATGGAGAAAACAGGTAAAAGTGTGTGCTTGAGAATTCTTTTTCCAAACATGTTTGTACTTTTTGTGAGTGATGCTGTATTAGTTGTGTACTTCAGTTGTGGGGTTTTTTTTTCTTTTAGAGGTGCCTTCCCCTTTAATTTTCATTATGCCTTTTCCAGGAGTTGACAGATCATACAATTTTCATCTTGTTTTTGCTCTGAATATTTTTAAGAAATGGGAAAACAATTCTGAGCATTGAAGGGACATTTGGAGACAGATACAATTGAGAATTGAAGAGTAAAACCAATAACTGGTTAGAGATGCATGAGAGGAAATGAAGACTACTAAGTTCACTTAATCAGTTTTTGTCTTATATGTCAGATGCAGAAATTAGGCAATTAGACACGGATTTTCTTTTTGCTTTTATGTGTTTTATGTGAAAATAACAGAATCATGGAATATTCTATGTTGGAAGGGACCCACAAGGATTGTTGAGTCCAACTGTTAACTGAATAGCCCGTAGGAGGAAAATTATTTGGGGGAGCTAAGGAAAAAGAAAGAGAAGGAAAAATTTCTCAATCTGCAAGGTTATTTGGGATTTTGAGGGCAGTGAAACTTAAAAAAAATTGCACTAGTAATTGGCTTTGATTTTATCTGTTTATATACCTTGTGAGTTTTTGTTATTGTATAGGAATTCATTCAAAGTCCAAAAAATTCACAAGAATTATGGATACCAGAGGAGTATTTGTAATCACTTGTTTCTGGTAGAACGCAGGCTGTGTTGTGTACTGAAGAGTACTGTAGCACTATTACTCTTGTCGTTTTCCTGCTTCAAAGCCAAACATGAAAAGGAGTGAGTGTGAGGATAGCTACACTATATGAGCAAACTGTATGCTGTATCTTAATAATTGGAAGCTTGTTTTTCAAGATTTGGAACACCCCATTTTAATTTCTATCTAGCAGGTATTAGAAACTGGTTGTTTTAGATATCACTGTAGGAGTGGGCCTTCAGGAATGATTTGAATGTCCAGAAAATAGTGACTCTGAGGACTAGCCCAGAAAGGCTTCCATGTGTAAGGAACCAGCTAGAAGCAAATTTAGACTGCTGTGGGAAAAATGGATAAATGCTAAGTGAGGGTGGGGTGATAGACCACAAGCATTTCTGTAGAACCTCCAAAGCGGAAAAAATAATCTTGGTTGTGAGGCAGCTGATGAAAAGGGGTCAGTGGAGGGATTTAGATAGTAAGCTGATGTTTTCCTGATTTGTTGCTTTCTAGTAAAGATGTATGCTTTATGCCATCAGAAAAGTGTGTGGTGAATCACTGTGTATGGGCATGAGTATAGGACATGAGTTGAAATTGATCACACTCTGTGTGTGTGTGCAGGCTTCATGAGTCTTTCAGTAGTTAAAGTTCCGATTGTGTGGTTGCCTTGTTTGATCTTCAAAGATATTTTGTGCTTAGAACTTACTTGTATTTTTTAATTTGCTTTTTAACAGCCTTTTACTCCTGACCTTTTTTAAATTTGAGACTGGAAATTTAGAAACAAAGCACAGGTATACAAAAGGGAGAGCAGAGACCACATTGTCCAAGTTGCCGTCAAGTCGGTCATAAAATGTGTGATTCCTGTAGTTTATGGGTAGAGTCCCTCAACTTCAGTTGGTCTAATGCTGAGGACGATGGCAAGAGAACCTTTCCTTTCTTTTATGCATTCTCCCCAGCTGCTGTGAAAAATATCCTAATGTTCTCTCCAGGTTATCTGCACATGCTTCATGCAATTACTTCTATAAAATGTTGAGTATTAATTGGAGGCTATTAAAACAAAAGCTTAAATGTTTGAAAAAATTGATGCAGTTTATTGAATAGTTCAGTGCAATGTTTTAGGAGTTGTAAAAGATCTTGGAGAGGGTTAGCTCTGAAAGCCATGATATTAAGTAATTGCACTACTTTAAATTGCTGTTTCTGATAACAGAATAGTTCTGATTTACTCTTTTGAGAAAGTATCAACTTTAATTTGTATTATCACTGTGCTTTTGGACTTGATCCATGATGAGGAGTCCAGCTGCTCTACTCTGTAATAAACAGAGCAGAAGGATGGCACTTACGCTGTTTTTCAGTCTTCATCAGATGGTATCTTCATCAGATATGTTAGGTATACAAAAAAAAGACAGCTCAGCCATTTAAAATTATGGTAAAGACAGCTGTTTTCCTTTGCTTGCCCATGAATATCTCTGTGTGTAGTGGGAGTGTTTGTAAATAAAGCAGCATTTCCCAAACTGTTTTGCTTCCTGTCTGCCTTTCAGCTAACTTGGTTCATTTGTGCTGTCTGCCCTCCGACTGCACTCTGTCACAGCATCCTAACCCAGGCATGTACTTTTATTTTTGCCTCTCATGCCTGGGAGTGTCGTTCATTGTCTTTGTCTGGTGCCTCTATTTCAGAGAGTCCTAGTCTGTTTTTCAAAAACATTGCATTAAATGAGAAAGGCATAGAAACAGCAGAGAATCCAATTTCCCTAACAAGTTCCAAGTAGTGGCACTGTAGAGAAAATAACACTGAGGTGTACAAGTGAGGTTAGTACCACCAGCACAGGATTTCCTGGTGTGTGGAAATGTACATGTCAGTACAAAACGGAAGACAAGCATAAGCTCCTTTGACACCTCAATGCTTCTAGGTGACTAAAAGGACACAAATCTTAAATGACTTGCCTTAGATAAGCTTTGTATAGACATTTTACTGTTTTTGTCTCAATATAAGGATGGCTATCTCTGTAAATTCCTCCGGAGATATGGCACTGTGGTTTTTACTGCTTTATATCCAGCTGAGATAGCACCTTGTCCTTAGGATGCACGTGTATACAACGAACCTATGATTCAGTTTACCAGCTCATGCAAAGTGCAGTGTTGCAGTGCTGAGAGTTTAAATCAAGATTATGTATAAACTTTTTACCCAGCATAAAAACAATTGTGCATTTTAAAAAGCAGTAATAGCAAAATGAATTATTTAAATCCATGTTTTATTACCTTGCCAGAAATCTTTAAAATATTGTTTTGAAAAGTATCAGCTAAATCTGTTGTGGCCTTGCTTTAGCCCATTCATGTTGGGAGCAATATATTACATTACTGGAAAGGATCCTTATTTATATGAAGAACAGTGTCTGAGATTGTCAGTGCTGATACTGGGTTCATAAAATAAGTAGTCTAGGATAATACAGTATTTGTTTACTGGTTAGTGAAAGCATAGACTGAAAAAATCAAAAAATCTTTCCAGATAGTATTAGTGTTCAGATAGTGCCCGTGTTAGACAAGTATTAAAATAAAATTCACTGGAACTGACGTGTTCAGTTGAAGCATATGTGTTGAGTTCATCGCAGTACTACTCAAGCACTTAAGCTGTGGTGAGATACTTTGTTTCTGAAAAATATCATTGTAATGCAAAAGTAACTATCTTTTCTTTCTTTTTCCCTGTTTGGTGCGTGCCTCTGGCGGGAAGCCTACTTTCTCTTAAAATTCTGTGGGAGAGGAATTATATAAGAAGATACTTATTTTTAATTGCAGTTGTCACATTAAGCTGCAGTGTTACTCACCAAGCAAGAAATGTATTAGATGATATGTGTATAAAAAGTAGAAGACTTCATCTTAATTTCTCAAGATGTTCTATTTAATTTCTTTCCAGAATTGCCAGGATGCAACTTCTGTTTTGAATATTGATGGAATGGAGAAATTTGTTCTATTTTCACACAGGTCCTTACATAATGTGTTAGCATTTTTTTCCCCCCCCCTGGATTCTTTGCTGTTCCCTTGCACATCCATCTTTTCTCTTACCTGCCTGGTCAGCCTTTCTCTTTTTACAAGGAAGTTGTTGGTTCTCTTCAAGAAGAACCTGTTGAAATATATACAGCTTCAATGCCTGGATAGTGCTACACAACAGAAGGGCTTATTCCTTTAACAAAAAATAGCTAATTCAGGATTTTCCTATAATTGCCTAAACTTATCTAAAGTTATAATCAATACTTTAAAAGAGAAAAGACAGACACCAGAAGTTTATTGCTATTTCAATACCATGGTGTATGGGAATGTTTTAAAGCGGTTGCTTGCAATTGTTCTATAAGAAAGATATGGATGGATAAATCAATTGCAGGGACTGATGTGAATTAGTAAACACATGAGAATAAAAACTTTGAGGACTAGGATATTCTTTTTCCAGCTTAGGTTTCCACTTTTTTAATATCACACTGCTCGTGTGGTAAAGTACGCCCACTTCTGCAGACCTTTTATGGGTTGCTTATGATGAATAATTTTTCTTTTTACATTCTCTAAACTACTGTGGTCTTCAAGAAGCAAGTGAGAATTTCTGATTTGCTAAATGTTTGGCAGAAGCAGGAGAAAGTTATCAACTTCTCATAGGGAAGGCCAGGTGCCAAATACAGTAAAAATGCTTTGGCTGTTTAGGTATTTGCCGGGCTATCAACGGTGTAGAAGCTGAATGTCCCTTTGAACACAAATGGAGTATGTGTTGAACATTTCTTTTTTTCACTCTATAAGCAATGCAAGAATTACTTTTTTTTATCTTTTCTGCAGGCTTAATTTTCTTGCTGATTGCTACAGGGAAGTCAGTTTAAAGAGGCTAGTATTGAATTTTCTTTTGAAGGCAATAGTTATACTTGCCACTTCTAGAGCTTTCTGTTTAAACCTGAGCTACTGCCAAGAAAACTGTCCTCTGCTCCTGTGAGTGTACTTTTGATGGTTTTCTTTTGATTGTTCCTGTGGAATGCGTTATCTTGTGCTTTGGGTCCCTCTGCTAGCATATGTTTCTAGACCATTTGGAAGAGGACAATAAAAATCCTTGGAGTTGAAAGCCATTTTGAAATTGCTGTGGTATGAGTGGAATTGGGTGCTGCGAAGGTGGGTCAGCAGTGGAGTACAGCAATTTGTTGGAGTGGCACAAGGAGGCTGATTGGTATGGCCAAACCACAGCACTTCAGTACAGAGATGGTCTTCCTGCAGCTAGATAAAAGAAAATGTTCTGGAGTAGCTTCTGCTGTTTGGAGTGCCCAGTTAGATATCACTGTGCCAATAGCCTAAATTGTAGCTTTGAGCAGTTTTAAGTGTTTTGGATAGGCTGGCATAGTAAATACCAGCAGTAGAAAGGATGCAGTGTCAAAGATCCCAGCAGCATCCTCAGCCTTGCTCAGCTCTGGGGTTGCTGCCCAAAGCTTGCTCATGCTTCTAGCCTGACCTGCCTGTCACTGAGGGTGTTTCAGCCAGAGCAGGAGCAGAGCACCTGGTGCTTTATCTGTGCCCTAGTGAGGTAACTGTCACAGGTTCCAGGGCTTTGTTTGGATAACGGGTGACTGAGCTACTGTACCACCTGTCTGGAGTTACTGCAAGTCAGCTCTGGGGTTTCTCAGTGTGGCAAAACTTGCAAGTTTTCATTTGCTTCTTCCCAGTTTGAAGGATTTTGTGCATTAACTGTATTTATTCAAGGGAGAAATTAAGGTACATGGAGTCTCATGATGACTCTGGCATAGTGAGGAGCAGGAAGAATTAGTCTTTTTCTTAATTCTTCAATAAAGCCCAAAGGATTTGGAAAGCTGATGGTGTCACCTAAGGGAGTATCTTGCTAGTTTGCTAAAAATTGGATAGATTCTATAATTTCTGGCAAAAGTATAAGATGAAGTAGCAGATATACTGCTGAAATTTTATAGTGTACCTTGAAATGACAACTGTTCCTGGAAATGAAACAGTTTTTGCTGGTCAGTCAAGGTGTAGTGTAAAAACTGCAGGGGTTTTTGATAATGGCTGAAATGTAGGCAGAGAAAGCTACATTGGAAATGCATTTTTATAATAAATAAAAAACACAGTGAAAACCTTGAATAGTTTATGAGCAAACTGGACTGAAACTGCTTACAATTAGACATGGATATGCTGTCTTTTTGTTTTCTTGTATGAATGGGTCGTCCTAGTATTTTTCATGATGCCAAAAAACCATATGTAATATGCTAACCTTCACAGTGTAAGTTAGGGACTGACAGTAGCAGGAAGCATGAGACAGTAATTGGCATTACTGCAGATATTACTATTTTCCATAGTACAGTGGTTGAACTATAAAATACTTTTCCTAGACTTCTGAATGTGACTTCACCAAATGAAGGTGAAAGAGGAACAGTCATTTAGAAGACAAATCCAAAAAGTTTTGTCTGTTTTAGGGCTGTAGCAAGAGGACATCTGAAGTTTCTATGTGGCTGCTTATTTAAAGTTGTGAAGGAGGATCTAGGACATGGATAGTGGAGGGAGTTTTATTTTCCTATTCTCTTAGGTAACTTTTAAAACTTCTGTAAAAAGAAGTAGCAATGCATTAATAATTAGCATCTTTAAAGTTTCTTAGTTATTTCCTTCAAACCTACAGAATATACAAATAATGTTCTAGATTTGGCAGCAAAACTTCAAGAATCTTTCTCCCTTGCAAAACTGTTTATTGCCACTGAGATATTCCATTTATTTGGTGTCTCACATACAGCTCTCCATTTGAACTGGTGTTGGTGTTACCCTCAGTGGGCTGATTCATGCAGCTCCAGTCTCAGGGGAGTGCCGCTGGGCAGTGTTTCCTTCTGTGTGTGGTGTGCGTGCTACTCATCATCCTCCTCTTCAGCCCTTCCTGTGGTTGCATATGACTGTACTTCTTTTGCTGTTTTCTGTGCCTAACACATGGAAAGGGCTCATCAGGTTATGTAGTCTGTTTTGTAGGGAAAATTCCTGTTCTGATGAAACTTGACAGTTTGTAATATGCATTCCTTTAGCTGTGCCACTAAGTTGCATTTTATTTCCTTTGAGGATTAGGATCAGGAAGTTGTTTCCGGGTGTCACCACCTGGCTGCAAGTCCTCCCAGAAGTTCAAGTTGGATAGTTTGGTACAGGATGTTCCTCTGAGTTGGATGTGTGCCTTCCTACCTTGAAGCTACCCATTACTCATGCCTGTTGGCTTGCAGTGGTCTGGCCATACTGATTAGTGTCTTTATAATTTACTGTGGGTGCTTTTACAGAAGGTTAATTTGAACTGCAGCTTGCATACCATTGTAAATGTTGTTTTTTTTCCTGTCAAAGTAATACCTGCTTGAGAGTTTTGTGTTAATTATGACAACATCTTGTTCTTTGTAGTTTTTTTGTATTGAATTAATTTATTTGTGGTTAAAGTTTTGTATGTGGAGGCCCTTGTTTCTAGGCGGGATGAATTTCTTCTTGCATCCTTCACACTTGCTTTCAATCTAAAGGATTTTTTTTGGCTACATTTCAGGAAATTGTTGCGACTTTATGAAGAATGAGATGATGAAAATTGTCTTAAGCTCTTAAGGAAGCATTTAAAGTGTTTGTGCTTTCTCTGAAAGGGTTTGAGATATTTTTAAGTGTGCATTTTCTACATGTTACCCTTTAAAAGAACCAGTGCATCCAGTTCAAAACTCTGCTTAACTCATATATTTCCGAGAAGGGCATGCAAGAATATGGGTTTTCATAAAATAAGCTTGTCTTCTAGGTTTTTTAAAATTGATTTATTTTCTTTTTGATATCATTACTGTCCTTGTTATTCTTGTTTTTTAAGATCAGACTCCTCTGCTTCTTTCTGCATATGTGCTGTAACTTCATGCTACAGATGCTCTCATTTGGCAACTTCTTTCATAAAGTTCCTTTTTCATGCTATGCACTAATACGTTTTTGGTTGTTTTGCTGAGAAGATGGTAGTACCAGCTGTTTCCTATTCTATTCCCCTACCAAAAAATATACGTCTAATAGATTCTAGCGAATAAACCCATGGTAAAGGAAACTTTCTGAAGCATTTTTCTTTTTTTTTCTTTTCCTTTTAGTTCCCGGCATGGATGGTGGTGGCTTAGCTGATGCTAGTCTAACGGATTCGTACTTTAGCACCAGCTTCATTGGTGTTAATGGATTTGGAAGTCCTGCTGAAACAAAGTATCCCATGATGCAGGTAATAGCAGTGATTTGTTTCATTAGTCCGGCTGGTGTTACACCAAAAAGGGAAAACTGCTCAAGAGGCAGGACAAATGGAGCCTTTTGGAATGTGTCATCCTGTATGATCTCCAGAGTATATACTCACTTTAATCTTGGAAATGGAAATGAAACAGTATCATTGCTTTAAAATTAATCTGTTTTTGTTAGCACTTACCTGAGCTTGTTGTGCTGAGCTTTGCTGCATACATTAACTCTGTGTTAGGTTTCTTTACTGAATGTGAATTTCTAGGTTTTTTTTTAGGTGCATAGCTTTTGATAAATATATAAAAATCACATTTTGAAACTTTTCAAATATCAAAATTTGCTGAAGCAAAATAAGAACTGTTGAACCTGAAATTACTAGGCAAAAATTTCAGAATTTGTAAGCTCAGACTCTGGTGGTAGTATGTTGAATTCATATTTAAATCTTCTGAAACATTTCCCTGTATTTATAGTGTTCTGTAGAGGTTGGCATAGGAACTCCTATGAGATGGAATTTATTGTGTAGGTAGTATTATGCAAAATTTGCAACAGATGTCTGTCGTATTTAAAACCTAAATGAGTATCTACTGAATTAACACATGAAGTACTATAATAACTCCCTCAAAGTGTTATGCATTTTAAAAGCAGCACAGTCTGTCCCTGAAAAGAAGATGCTCTGTCCTGTACTAAACAAAGCAACTTCTGGTAAATGAGAGAGCGCACAAGTCAAACAATTCACACTGAGTCCTGACAACACCTCTCTTCTTTTATATCGAGGAAACTCTCCTTATGAGGTTACTTTGATCTCAATTGTGGCTGTATTATGGATTGAAAAATAACTCAGCAAAAGGTGGGAATTAATTAGGTGTGTTCCTTTTTTTCTTTTCTTTTGTTTGTTTGGTTTTTTTTTTCCTGCATGTTTTCAAGAAGGCTGGATTTTCTTATTCGACAGAATTGTAGAAGTATGGAAATGTTTTACTGACAGTTATGCATGATATAAAAAGAAAAATTTTAACCTCTGATCCCAAAGTGTACTACTGAAGCTGGCAGTTACAAATTTTTGTATCACTAAGGTCCTATAATTTTAACACAAGGTCATTATGTTCTGTATCCTTAAATGGTATTCTGCAGAAACACTGGTGTCTTTCTAAACACCAATTTTTAATTATAACTGTTTCTTCTAGAAAGACAGTCAATAAGGCATGTATCTAACATGAATGCTCATAGGATTCTTAAATACTTTACTAATGCCTGAGATTACAGTCAAGGCATTGTTGTTTCTTTTTGAGAAGAAATCAGTGTGCCTCTTGCCCATTGGAAGATAAGGAAAATTACTTCTGAAGAAGGGTTTTATTCGTGTTGAGAATGTGCTAACAGGCATCAAACTACAGTTTGAAAAGCATTCCTATATTGATTTTTTTCCTTTGAATCCTGTATTTTAAGTTCTTGCTTGCATAGGTAAAGCTGGTAATGCTGTCTGTTTTGACTGTATGTCAGCTTCTAGGTTAAGTCTATACTGACAAAGGTTAGCCACTTGGAATGAGATTTTCTGTGTAATTCAACCCTTTGGAGAACAAGGCAAGGGAGAAATTTTAGTGGGTTTGACTTTAAATAATACTAGTTCTTTATGGTTTGAAACAGAGACTTTAAATCTGATAGATTGGTTATTGTGTCAAGGATATATCTCTTGCTTGCTTTCTCTGAAAATTTGTACAGATTTTGTCACTCGATTAAACCTTTGTAGAACTGGTTTATATAAACCCACTGGAGACTTCCTAGATGTTAGATAATTTCCCAAGGATGTAATCTGCACTGACATGTTCCAGCTTGAGTATGTTTTTGCAGTTGCAGCTCTGGCATAATCTAGGCCTTGCCTGAACTCTGAGAAGGAAAGCTGATCAGGTTCATTTCCCTCTTTGCTTCCACTTCAGATTGAAGCAGCATGGAAGTGGATCTATATTTAATGAAAGAGAGCTGTATCTGTGTTAATTGGAGCAGAGGGGTTGGTAAGGGAAAAGAGATTTATGCTGTAGGCTTAGAGAAGCTGAGCTGAAGATAAGTAAACAAGAAACCAGGAAGGATTGAGCAAAGGGACTGAAGCAGAGAAGAGACCTTGGTGGGACACTCACAGAATGGGGACTGGAATGGTACAAATGCAATACACAGAAACTGAAAACAAGTTTTCATAAGGTAAAGGCAGGACAAAGTAGGGTGGAGAGAACAAATCCATGTTCCTATTTCTCTCCAGGTTCTTGAATCAACCTAAAGATACTAAAAATGCAGTGTTCTGCCATCAATGAAACATCAAATGTCTTCTGTAAAGTATCTGATTAACTCTCAGTTTTGCTTTTGCAGATGGAAATACCAGTTCCATCTGAGTTGCGTTGTCATCTCTGGTGAACGTGTGTAGTTCACAATATGAGGCAAGCTCTTCAGCTTGTTTTTTAAAGCTGGGAAATTGCAAATGCATGCAAATAAACACACTGATAGAAAAACACTAGTAAGATGCAGCAAGATGTTAGGAAATGGTAAGTTTAGGTTGCGAGTGCAGCCTTGAGGTTATATATAGAGTTGTATTTCTCATAATGTTGTGTAGTTTTTTTTCAGTGGGAAAACTATTAGTGGGACTTACTCAGAACACAAGATGTGTGGCACATCCATGTGTATTGAGCATCTGTTCGATATTTGATTAAATGCTCATCGTTTCTGTGCTTTATTCCTGCATGCTGTTCGCATCCTTGCGAAGACTTAGTTGGCAGTGCACTCTCGGGTGCCGCTGCAATTATTCCATCAAACTTTGTGGAATGCTTTCCTTATGAAACAATAAAGTAGTCTACATTTTATAGATGCATGGGATGGAAAAGGATGGCAATTAAACAAACAATGCCCTAGCAGTGCTGGCAAACAAGAGACCTGAGTTTTTGAAACTAATCTTTACAGTTGGAAGGTGAGGAATGGAATTAATAACCACCAGTAAAATACTTGGTTCATGTTGCTTCACTGGCCTCACTCTAGCAAAGATAGTAACAAAGTCAGTCCCTTCTGGGTATTGCTCATTTCTGTTACCATGAAAGTCTTTCTGCTGTCCTTGTTTTATTCACTAGATACCTCTCAACATAATCATCAGGTATTCAATTGATGAGTTGTCGGGACTATTCCTATCTAATCTCCAGAATGTGTTTGTCATGTGCAGCACATAAAACAGAGGTTTGTTGAAAAGAGTGTGTGATTGTATATGTTGGGGTTATCATAATGCATATATAACGGAACCGAACTGCATCAAGCAGAGCTATATCCAAAGTTTGCAATTACCACATTTGTGTGCAGTGCCTGATCGCTAAGACTCAGTGTTCAGTAAGCAGCGAAAGGGAGGGAAGTGGCTAACATCATGATGAATTGGGAGTGGATGTACTGCTTTGACCATAAATAATGTAGATGAATAGTTGTCAACATTTCTGTAGAATGGCTATTTCTGACTTTCAGATTTTATTTATATCTGTGGAAGAGTATTTTATGAGATCTTAAACATATCTTTGGGCTTAGATTAGTGGTTAAGATGCAATTAATGGCAATACTCACTTTGCAGTGGGGAAAACAGAGTAAAAATACTCAGCACAGTTAAGAAGAGGCAGGATTTTTGAAGTGGCCATGGTTCTAATTCTTCCTTTTTCTTCCTTTCTGAAAGCTATCTCTTTGCCTCATCTTCCACTCCTCCTACTTCAAAGGTCTTTGCTGTTAGCCAGCCTTTCCTTGGCCCCCATTGTCGTCTTCTGTTGTTACTAACCTGGTTTCCTATTGATTAATAGTCTTCTGTCCTCACTGGTTTGTGTTTTTCCGTAATACTGTTTTGTTTCATGTGTCTCTTCTTCCTTGAATCTACATATGCTTTCATATACTATATTAACAGTATTGTCTTCCATCTTATCAAAGCACTTTTTTTCTGTTTTCCCCTTCTCTAGGTAACGCTAATGGACTGCAGAGCAGACCTGCACAACACATGGCCCACAGGCTGCATGCTGTCCTCAAAGCTGTTCTTTTTCTTTTTGGCATAGCAGCAGCTGCCCAGAGACAGTCAGAGGTGTGGTTCAAAAAGCAGCTCACTGCTTTTGGCTTTCCCAGCAGTGAGGAGGCAGGAGCTGGCTGGCTGGGATGCCTGTAATGCTTGGCTGTTTGCTCAGTTGCCGCTTGGTTGGCTGGTGTCACTGTTCCTCTGGCATTAGTGCTGCCCTTTGACTAACTTGTGGCTTGACCAAAGACGCAGGTGGTGCAGAAAGAAGCTTTAATAATGTTGGCCTGTTAAAAGGGTATTATAGCAGGATGAGGCACAGAAGTATCTTGATGTTAAGAACTTTAAACGTTTCACTAGAATTGAGCAACTTGGTTGTAAGAGCATAAAACAGTAGAAGGTGCCTTCATCCATGTTGCTTCACAGAAATCTGGTTTTCTTTATTTTGATGGGATGAGATTTATGACTATGTGGATTCCATCAGACTGCAGGTTACATAGCAAGGAAGAATGTAAAGTTCTCAGTAAATCACCCTAATCAAAATAATAAGGGGGTGACAGTCTTCAGCATTGAAATTGGCAAGGCCAAGCAATGGAGAAGAATTGGTTTTGCTTGCTTTCACCATGCAAATGTTGGTGTACTAAGCATTCTTGAATAGCCTGAGAAGTAGCAACCATGCTCACTTCAAAGCCTTGCAGCTGAATAAACATGAAGACCTTTGTTGCCATTGCTGCATCTGCCAACAGTCAAGGAATAAAACTCTCCTCATAGCACAGAAGCTTGTAAATGTCTTCAGTTTTTAACTGTTGAGAACTGAGTGCTACTACAGATGTGCTATTTTAAATATAAAATTATGCGGTTGTTTTCATAATGCTTTCTGAGGAAATCCAGTTGCTTTAGTTTCAGCATTTGAGTGGATTGTGCTATAGATGTCGCCACACATGTTAACTGTCAAGGACAGGTTTTGGATTGTTTAAAAAGAAAAGCAAAAGATACCACCCTTTTTAGGTCAGAGAATCTGACAACTAAACAATGTCACAGCCAAACAAATCAATCTTTTGCAGAATGACTTTTTGTGCTCCAATCAACATTATTCTAAAAACTATAAAGAAGTATTCTGAAATATAGTTCCAGTAAAACAGTAGTAAGGTGAAGAGTCTAGATTATGACATACTGCAAAATACTCGAGATGGTATGCTTAGCACCATGGAATGGCCATGAGGAAAATCCTTACTTTCTCAGGGTTAGGACATGGAATATGGAGACAAAAAGAATAAATATCATCTCTTATGTATTTTGGAGATAAGAAGTGGTGGAGAAAAAAGGAAAAACACTCACTTCAAGATAAGTCTTATAAGCTACGTAAAATTAGATGTAATTGTCTGCATCAAAGTTTTATTCATGTTTTATCTTGATGAGAATTTTGTAATATAGCCTTTAGTGGAGGGAGATGAAAATAAAGCAAACTTGCCTTAAGTGCAGCTGTAATTCTGGGGTTTGTTACTGAATATTGAAGGGTGGAGGCAAGGTGGTGTGTACCTTTAGAAGGTGGGAGTGTTTGTTGTAACACTTGACATGGATATACTGAAGAGAGCCCAATGAAGGGTCACAAAGATGGTGCAGGTACTGGAGCATCCCTCCTGTGAAGAAAAGCTAAAACACCCAACATTTTAATTCCTTTGAAGGGAGAGGGGCAGGATGTATGCCAGCCATCCTAGTTGAATTTTGAGTAGTATTTAAAGAACCTCAGTAAATCATAGCAATAGGCCGGCAGAGAAGAGAAGTTTGTGAAACTGAGTGTGTCACTTGGTTATGACAAAATTGTCTTTCTACATTAACTTCCATGTGATAAAAGCCCTGATGTACTAAAACAGTCTGAAGCTCTCATATGTGTGTTCTTACCTTCCCTGTCAGGCTTAATATTAAATTTTCTTTCCCTGTGAATGGTTGCTTTTGCCTTTCTGGAGCTTTCATCCCTTAGGCTTGAGGTGCTTACAGTCTTCTTGAAATTCAGTTTGTATGAAAAATAGCTCAACATCATTAGAAGAGGTTGAGAAGTGTTATTTAAAATCAAAACTGCCTTCTGGAAAACACAAATGACAAACAGCACTTGTATGTTCTTTTAATTTTTTTTTTTATTTCAAAATCTTTTTGGTAAAAATGAGACACAGGAGTAACCTTCATTAAGACTAAATGCATTTGGGTGTGGTAGAAATCTTAATATTAAAACAGTTTAAAAAGCCTTTACTGATTACATGCAGGTATTCTATGAATAATGTTAAGGTAAGAAGCTTATGCATGTGTAATAAAAGTGAGCAAAGCAAAAAATTCATGAATGTGGTAGAGGTTTCTAACTATTCAAGGTACAGATTAGAAGCAGTTGTTAAGGCGAGAGCTGCCAAGCTTTGGTTTTTCAGAATCCTGGTGTGTGTAAGATATGTTTGCACCTTGAATGGGAACTTGATGTTTTAAAAGCACACTTGATGTTCACAGATTTGGGTTGCACTGTGCTTTCAGAATCCAGAGCAATGTGCTCTGTTGCGTTCTGCTGTGTGTGCACTGTGTTCTCAGTGATCGTGTCAGCGCTGGTTTTCATCGTCTCAGGTTCCTATTCACATTGAAAGTCTGTTGGTTGAATATTTAACTCCTTTACCTAGGATAGAGAATATTGATGGAATAAAAATACTTGGTTCCAATTTTAGCCTGTGTGCTTAACCAGCTTTGATACCAACACAGCTCTCAATATCATATTTATTCCTATTTCAACAGATTGTTACCTTTTGCATTAAAATTATTAAATCTGGTATTATAAATAGACATTAATACTATTTTTATCTACACCTGGGCAAATTTTGTGCATATCTGAAAGTTTGCCTGAGGAAATTTCTTCTTAAACCCCTTTGCTTTATGAGGGTCTATGTGGATGTATCAAATGCCAAAAAAAGATGCATAACAGGGATGCTTTTTAAGTATTTGTGGAAAACGATTCAACTTCTTTCCATTGCTTAGGAAGGGAATATGGCATATGATTACTTGAGCTACCATAATCCAGAAATGATTTTGATGTATTTTTTTTCTTATTTTGATGATTTTGAGCAGTAGGATGAGCTTCCTTAAATTTGGGCAAAGATTGTCAATTTAGTGTGGGTCTCTCAAAGTGGTACCTTGTTTTGTAAAAATAAGTCAACTTTGTTTCACTAGATGCATGCCTTTTGTGTATAGAATTAAGTATTTATCACTTAAGCAGTTAGTGATATTTATATTGTCAGTTCAGTATATTTAGGAGCATGAGACAGGTGACATCAAAATAAGGGAACAAGCATGTAGCAGACAGCTTGCTTGAAGTCTTGAAAAAGCTGAAGGTTTATATGCTATTTACATGTGTATGCATTCCACATAAGAGCTACTTTACACTGTCTATTCTTTTAGATACAAATTTTAAAGCTGCAGCTTCTGGTGAAGTTCGTGGTGCTCTGAAAACTGCAAGTGTTGGGAGACTTGAATTGCAGTAGATTTACAGATCTACCAAGTTGGATAGTGCTACAGCTTCTATTGGTTGTCCTCTGTTCTTACCAAAATTGTTCCAGAATACTGATCTTTGTGGTCAACAATTAGATGAAATGGCATTGGAACATAACATAGTAAGCTTCCTGCTCTTTGCCACCAACATTGAGACTAGCTACGGAAAAAAATAACCATAAAGAGCGACTCCAGTGACCAGTTTTGAGTCATTCTGTGTCTAGACTACTAGATGAAACATGCCTGGAAACTTTCCTTGCTGCTTAGGGCCAGCTGGCACAAAATGGCCTGTTTGTGCTGGTGTGTGCTCACCCACTGAAGCAGAGTCTGCATGCAAACTGTCTATTTGAAGGGTTCTCAAACCTTTTCACTGCTGAATAGTGCCTGGAAATTGGCTGGGAGACTCCGGGTTGATGTGTGCCAAAAGCATGCCAGGGAGTATTTTAACAAATTAGTGGTTGTCTCTCAGTGATGAAGAACGCTTCCTGACCTTGCCTTCCTTTACTTCTCACACTGTTTCTTCCTGTTGGGAGGCTGGTGAAATAAAATAATAAGCAGGAGTAAAAAGAGACACTTTAAAACTTCTCTATCAAAGAAGCAGTAGCTCTTAGAGCAGCACTGCTTCTCTTTACTCCAGTTTATTGCTCGCTGATATCCCTAGAGGAATGTAGAAAAAGCAAGGAGAGCCTAGCAGGAATGTTAAAAGGGTTTCAGATGTCCTGCTGACTTGGAAGAATTGGATGTTTTGCTGAAAGGTCTCAAAAGGTTCTTTTGTTTTTAAAAAGAATCTATCAAATACTTAATTTAAGTATTTTTCATGGGAGAAGTTTCACGTTGTGATGATAGTTTATTAAAGGGAGGAGTTGTTTCAGGAGTGCAGTGTAAAAGACTGTTTTAAGGAGATAAGTAATTGGGTTATCTAATGTTTTCACAACATGCAGGAAGAGAACCATAGGCTTGGTAGACACTTCTCATTTAGAAGAAATTAATGAAGATAGTGTTTAATTTTAATATACAGTAATTTTTGGTTTGCATTTCTGTTGTGCAAAATGCTTTATTTTACTAAACATTTTTGTTAATTATAAGTCTGTTTGCTCAGCGTATTTACTAAATGGGGAATGAGCACAAGTTTCATAGTCTGTCCTTAAAACTTCTTAAAGGTTGTCCCCAATGCCCTCACTTAATCTGTTACAGCTTTATTTTACATGTACACTTTCATCTTGTATTTTTGCAGAGGATGACAAATAGCAGCAGCTCCCCTAGCCTTCTCAATGACAGTGCCAAGCAGTATGCAGGCCATGGTAAGTATGTTTAAAGTAATACATATAAAAGTATGTTTGAAAATTTGAGATTCACTTTCACAAAACTGAGGCTTAAGGAAGTGTTAACTTGTTCTCTGATTTTATTTGAGATACAGCAGAACTTTATTTTTTTAACAGTGTATAATGGAAAGCTTAAGTGTTACTGAACTCATAAATTTTTAAGCTTCTCTTTGCTGTGGGGGGAAAAAACTAAAAAAAGTCATTAGCAGTCTTGTCACTTCAAGTGAAATGTTAGTTTGAATATCCACTGTAAAGCACTGATAGCTTAAGCATTTATGTTGCTTCACCATAGTATCCCTTTTTATTATGCTTCTTGGAGAAGTTATTGTGTGAGATTAGTGTACAGGTGTTTTCCCTTAAATTTAGAGTGTGTGGATTTTGTGAAATGTTACATAACTGATGATTTTTAATACCTATAAATGTCACATAACTGATGATTTTTAATAGCTATTTTGTCTTGCAAGCAGTACTTTGCCTCTTATTTTTGCCTTGCTTTAGGAACGTGTTTTATATACATGGTTTTCAGCTGAAGAAAATGTCTTGATAGTGGAGGCCTACATACTCGCTAAATTATTGTGGAGGGTGTATTGAGCTTTGTAATGGGCTCTTGAGAATCACTGCAGATTATTTCAGCTGTAGCTGTTAAATTAAGTTCTTTAAAGAAGAGGGTATTGCTTCCTTATGGCAAGGATATACATTTAAAGTAAATTTCTGCTTTGAAAATTGCTATGTAAATTATGCTCTAGAACTACATTTGCATATCTGACCTTGCAGCTAGTCTACTTACTAGGATTATAATTTTTTAAGCATGGTAGTAACTACTGTAAAATGAACTTGCTTGAAAGTCGAAATTTGTGGGTGTTTCTTTGTTTTTTCTTCCTAGTTTATTTCCAGTAGGCTTTGAGTCTGCTACTTTTGTCCCACTGAACAATTAGCTATTCAAGGCAATGGAGGTCTCCAGTTTTAAATGCAGTCAGAGTTTGACTGTGACAGGCCAAATAGTAATGGTGATGCATGTCAAGGAGAGAAACCAGACCAACTTTTGGAAACCACTTTAAATATTGTTGTGTCTCAGATTTCCCCCTCTCTCTCCCCCTTGCTCTGCCAAGCCATGCTTCTCTTGTAGAATTGCCCTTTTAGGGAATATTTATTGTTGATCAAATTTAAGATAAATTGTCTTCTAAGAATTTAATGTTGAAGAAAGTGTTTCATCAAAACACCGATGTTTACAGCTGGCAGTCATTGCTAATTTGACAGTTTTAGCCATGCAGTTTTCAGTTGCATCTGTGAATGTTACACAGTTTTTGAAACTTCAACTCTGGAAATGATGAATAGGAACAAAGAAAAGCAATAAAAAGTTATTAATGAAATGCGGACTTTTGCTTGGTTCTGATTTAAATTGGATGTGCAAAACAGTGACAAGACAAGCAAAATCCACATCATTAAGACCTGTTACACAGAAGATTGCTAATTTCAGGTAGCTGGAGATCACATAGGATCCTTTATTCTGGAAAAGGCTTTTTAAGATCAAGTCCAACTGTTACCCCAGCACTGCCAAGTGCACTACTAAAGCTTGTCCCTCAGTACTACATTTACATGATACCCCTAGGGATGGTAACTCATGCACTTGCCAATGCTTGTCAGCCCTTTCAGAGGATCTTCTGGTGAATTAGAAACATTCTAATGTATCATCTACAGGATTAAAAATAACATGCAAATATAAGAAGCACTTAAAACAGGTTTTCTGATCAGATGAAGGCTGCGAAATGTTAGGTGGACTTTAAATAGTGTCAACAGCAATTAAACTTACTGAATTCTGTTAATGAGCACCATTTCAATTAAGCAGTTGCACAGAATCTAATAAATGCTGTGGGTTTTAGCAGTGTGACTGCTAAACTTAGCTTTGTCAAAAGGATTTTTTCCATACAGATGTAAGTTAAAAAATACAGAGTTTCTTCTAGTAGTGTATATATATAACATATTGATCTTACATTGATTTTATAGATCCACTAACTTCACCAAATTCATCCTTGTTTAATGACTTTGCTGCCCTCAGCGTGTCTCAAAGGAGGAAGGTAGGCAACAACTAAATCTTAAGTAGCGTATTTATATATGAGTTGACAGGGAAGAAGATATGGAATAACTTGAAATGCTACATGAAATAAGCATTTCTTCTGATGTTACTAGATTTATTTCAATATGTTGCTGCTGATATAAATAAGATCTTACTGCTTCATTTTTGCTACATCAGACTCCTGCTGCTATTAAGAAATACTCCAGGCACTTGTAAACTGAAGTTTATAGAATATGAAATGTAGTATGCAGTCCATTGAATTTGAAAACAAATTATTCTACTAAGGGACATGTGACCTGCAAGCCTTTATGGCAGCAAGTTCAGAATACATTAAGAATCATTCTCCCATTTATTTGTACATTATGTGATAACAATTATAACAGTTTGAAATGCATTTAGTTTAAAAGACACTGTTATCTTTGGGAAGCGAGGGTTTGGGGTTTTTTTCCATCCCTCTAATTTGTATTGAGAAATCTTTCTTTTGCTGAGGGCTAGACAACGTCTTTAAGTACCTTTGACCTGCAGCTGAGCAGGTTGTGGTATTTTCCGGTTACACTCTCAGTGGCTGGAATAGGAGACAAAAGTTTGATTGCACAAGAGTTCCTTCTCATTTTTGTGATCTGTCACTTACCAAACAGACATTATCTTGTTCCAACCAGTTATTAAGTTTTACTTTCACTGATATTAGCCACATTATCCTGAGCTTTCCTGTAGTAAATAATGAAAGCAGGCTACATCAGCATGTTCTGTATTATTCCTGCAGGTGAAGATTGAGCTTAAAGATAATTGCTAGAGTTGGTCCATCACACTGTTTTTTAAATATAAGTGCTGTTGTAGAACATTAATTTTCTAGTATTATGATGTATCCAAAGTACATGGAATATCTGCATTGCTCTTTTCCTTAATGCCAGTACAGTGCACTGAAAGTTGGATGTAAAGAACTATAAATGTGTTGCTTATCCATTTACAAAGGCTGGTAAAAATGAAAAATAATTGTACATTCCTCCTTAACATAGGCTTTGAGAGCCAATATATACACGTATGTATGTATGTACGTGTGTGTAAACTTGTGCTTATGTGTATGAACCACATGCACCAAAGAAAATAAGCTATGAAACAGAAGTATTGCAGGAATGACCACTGTCTCTAAAAATTACTTCAAAAGTTAAGCAGTATAACGTTTAATTATTGTAAAGCACAAATATCTCAAAGCTCAAATACTAATTCAGAGTGCTTTCTGACTTGGTCCATTTTTTCCTCAAGAAAAAGAAGCAAATTAAGGCACTGGCTGCTAAAATAGTATTAAGAGTAAGTTTTATCTGTGAAATTGATTAACTTGGATTTTTTTTCTAGTTAGCACTTCTGCTATAACTTGCATTAGTTGAAAGAATTTTGTAGTTTTCTTTGCATATTAATAATTTATTTTTTATTATGATTGCTATTTTGTAATGTATGCTTTTATTAAAGGTTGTTAAATTCTAGTAATGGGGGAGTTTTCGTAAAATATTGCTTGAGCTGTGTAAATCTAGGCATCCAGGCTCCCTCTATAGTCAGCAGAGAGAGATGAGTAGCTTAAAGAAACATTTAGCTCACACCAAGAAAAATACTTTGGAAATGACCAGATGTTGGTGATTGCTTTAAGTGAACAAAAATTGATGGCTAAAGTTATGAGAAATTAATTACTGTTTTGTGACTGACTGACTTTTGCTGCCAGTCAATACACTGCAAATAGCCATGGATGTAGCTTTAAAATATTTTTAGTATTTTTTTATTACAATATCCAAATTGTAGTAAGTGATTTCCTTAAAAGCACTAAATGCTTGAGAGCCAGGTGTTTAAAAACCTGCGTGATTCCCCTCTGTGCCATTAACTGGGGTTTGTTTAGAGCTTGAACAATGGGATTTATCAAGCCAGTGCTCAGTGCTTGCTGTATGAAGGGAGCCTTGGTGACTAGTTCAAATGCAGGTGTTTACAACATCTACTGTTTGGAAAAAAATTCTCCATTATCTTACTAAGAGCCCAACTCTAAGGTTTTGTTTGTTCTGAACTAGCTGGCAAAACCAGCATTTCCTTCGTTTATCACTGACTTGGAGGACAGATATAATACAGTCTTGGTAAGTGAATAAAGAACAGTTGCTTTCTTTTAGAAATATCACAATTCTAATTTGTAATATTTTGACATATTAAGTTATTTGGAATTTTATAAAAATAGCATGATTGTGTCACGTAAAACTGAATAGTTTCTGTAAAAGCATGTTCTATGTAGTTGTGTTAAGCAAGTTCATTGATTGTCTCTTGATATTGCTGATCATGTTATGCTGGCAGCCCTTTAACAATGGGCAAGCCATATGGAGAATATTTGATATCAATAAAATACTAAGGATAAGTTGATGATTGTAATTCTGAATACCTTTGCTTTTTAATTAGACGGCATTTTTGAAACTAGTTAGTATGACTGAGCTATTTATTTTGCTTTTGATTATTTGATATTTAGAGATGTTCTGCTTTCTGTTTAAAAAGTAAACATAGTCCTTGAATTTTTATGAACATTCTTGAGGTAATTATCTCTGTTTAGAAATTATTAAACTGCATTTCAATTTTAGATTTCAGGAAAGCTAAGATTACTATTTAAAGACATTTTTATAGGATACTTAAAATGAAATCAAAGGAGCTAAGTATTTCTGTAGATGGAGCCTTGGTGGAGGTTCTGTCAACTGTAAAACCTTCTGGATTTACTGTCCGGTTGTTGTAACTCCACATGCAGTAAGACAAGCAACCTTAAAGTGAATTTCCTATAAGAGATTTTTAGGTAAGTATTAATCTACAATGCACAAATAGGATTTGTGAAGCATGGAACAAAAGCTAGAGTTAGTAATAGACTAACACACTTTCCCAAGAATAATGTCATGCTTATTTAATTTTTTCTTCAAGTACATGTTATGCTTGTTAAAAGTAGGATGGCATTCTGAACTTGAACTTCTTGGGTGTTTTTCCTAAATTGACTTTAGCCATTATCTAGAAAAGTGCTCCTCTCTAAACCTGAAATGATCTGTCTGGAAAAATTCTTGCTTTCCTTTTGGTGGTTCTGGTAAACAGTTCATAAAAGCTTGTGTGACATAAGTGATCAGAATCTGCTGCCAGGGACATGACAACTTAATGCACCAAGAAGAAAATATATTATGAAACTTCTGTTTAAATTTGTTCTGAGACTGTTGCCACCAATCCAGGCTAAAAGGTTCCTGTACTTGTCACTGGTCAGCCTTACAAGGTAGTGAAAAGCATTTATTTTTACATTTTACTTTGTTTTTTCATACCTTCAATCCTCATGAAAACTGAACTCTTACAAAAAGTTTCTAACACTGACTTATTTCCATTTCATTTTTTTAATTGTTCAGTCACACCTAGAGGAGGTCCATTAAGGTGAGAGTAACTTCAGTTCCCAGGCTGCAAGGGGTGAACTAATTGCTGTACTGAACAACTTCAAATACAATTTTAATGCTGCTGTTTATGTGTTTTGAAGGCTTTTTTTTTCTAGAATGCCTTCCATTATTTTAGGTGAATAAAGGCAAGGTCAAAAACTCTAGATTAGAAAGGAAAGTATAGGAGAGATTATCTGAACTGAAGTTCACCCCAAACAGGGTGCAGCTGTTCAGTGCCTACTGCAGAGACTTACAGCAAGTGAGACTGGACAGCAGACTTAATTAATTTACTTTGATCGGCAGTAATAAATGTGCATAGAAAATTATTTGAAACAAAAGATTACCTGTAAGCCTAGTCTGCATAAATGCAAGCTTTTTAATGAGGATGAGAAAAGCTTGACCTCTCAAGTTAAAAGAAACCAATAATTTCAAATCCTGTGGATATTAAATTCTTAAGACTTAAATGGTTACTATTTTGTTTTTGAGTGTCCTGCCTTTCATCTAGTTTTGTTACCTCTTGGGAAGCTGTATTTCTCTCCAGCTTCCTGTTTCCAGCTCTATCTTGACACCTCCGATACCTGATCGTTATCTAGTTCAGTGGTGTTCATTAAAAAGCCCTGTGTGCCATATTTGGTCTTGCTGAATGTACTTTTAATGAAAATGTGTCGAGACAGTTTTCACCTTTCAGAGCCTCCTGCATACAATCTGAGAAGCACAAATCATGTTCTGATAAGTTGAGGGGTAATGATCAAGCATCATGTCACTGTACTGTGAGAGACAGAATTATGGCTGCACAAACTGTATAATGTACCTGGGCTAAATTTATATTTCAAACCTGAATTTTTCCTTCTGGGATTTATGCACCCATACTGCAATAGTAAAACATTAGTGGATAAGTCATGCTAAAAAAAGTTGTTGCAGCAGTGCAGAAAGACTATGCTTTTTGGGAAAACTACTGTTTGTAGGTAGTACTGTGGTCTAAAATGTGTTACAAGGATATAATATAATCTAATTTACTTTACATTTTTCCTTGGAATAGATAGTTATTGGAATTGTTCCTTGGTTGTTTGCTCTTGCTATTTTAGTTATTACTACTTAGATAAATGTATTTTTCACTTCAAACTGTGACATGAGAGAATATATTATTTGCTTTTTTTGTGCATTAGTGATCATTGTGATACATAAATCAAATTATAAAAGCATTTCCCTTTAGAAATATGTAATGCTTTTACATTTTGTTGCCTCATCCTTTTCTGTATTTGAAGTCAAATAACTTCAAATGCAACTGATATGTGAGATGCTTTTGCTTATGTTTACAAGCTTTGTTTGATTCTTTCTATGCCAAGGCGTATGTAGTCTTCAAGAATGATCTGCAGTAAAATAATTAAAAACTTTTTAAACTTGTGCACACATTAGTTGAAGACGCTGTACAAATATTTAAAGCAGCTAGAAAATATACCACTTTGGGGAAATCATATGCTTATTAAAGACCAGAGTAAAAACTGCATCAGTTTTTAACCCTCTTACCTATATATTTGGTAACTGTGCATTGTTTTCCCACTTTTTTGCTAAGTAATACAAAAATTTGTCCTAGAAATGTAAAAGAAACGTTTAAACCTGACAAAAACCTGTGTTTTGCTCATAGTGTTCATTTAGCAATGGAATTTTTGAAAGTACATCATGGGGTGGTGGTTGTCTGACAAGTCTGCACTGCAGTTAGAACTATCTGCTTTAATGGTAGTAGAAAAAAGTTTGGTTTTCCACCAGTTTACATCAATTCAACAAGTGATATGAATTTCTTAGTAAAGAACTTTGTTGGTATAACTACATCCATGCCAGGATTTAAAGTTGTGGTGGTAGTTCATATCTCATCCCAATCTAGTTAGACTGCAGAATTTGTGAGAAGATTTGATATGTCAGTTTTCCTGCTTCTGAACTCTTCAAGATTTTCATGTCTTCAGCATATATACTCACGAAATAAACCTTTTTAGTACGTTCACCTGAAAAGTTTCCCTTAGCTATGGTTTAAAATGCATGATAGAGTGCCTGATCTATTGCATGTCTTACTCTAAAATTTGCTTAAACCAAGAATTTTTTTTTTTTTTTTTTTGCAGTGGTTGGATGTGTTGCTCTGGAATAAGACATATTTCAATGCCAAATGGCACACTTAAGTTTTCTTTGGGTAGAAGAATCCTTCTTGTTTCTCTCTGTATGATACTTTTGAGCTAGTGGAATTCTGTCCCCAGCCAAACCCAAGTTTTCATAAGCAATCTGGATGGAAGGGTGGCTAGTCTGTTAAATGCATCTAATCTCCATATATAGTATTGGAAACTTCAAAATTATAAACATATAAGCATTATAAATGTTAGCATAGTCTTCTTTCTTTCATAAGGGAAAAAACCCTCCACCCAACAACAAATACCTGCCAACCACACAATTATTTTTAAGCTGTTGACCAAGCTCCTATTCAATTTTTATGTGGATATCAAAAATTAAAAAATTGGTTCCAACCTTCAGAAGCTGAAATACAAAAAACATGTGGTCTGCATGTCTACCCGTGGGAGGTTGTAGAAAAGGAAAAGTAGTAGTAAGTACCAAGGTAGTTTGATTCGCAATTAACCCAATCCGTGTGAAGGGGTTTTGCAGCTTTATTAACTACAAAACTTAACTCTTAAGTTAAACTTAAAAGACAGCTTTTCTTTTTCATATTTCCATCTTACAAATCTGTTAGGATATTCTTGTTGACCATAACTAATGTTCAGATGTAACACTTCACTGTGTATTACTGAACACAGTTACAGAGTTGTATTCATAATTAAGGTGCTTCTTGGTCGATTGTGCCTGTATAGGGGCTCAGTAACATATTGAAGTTCATCTCCATGGCTGGGTGTTTCAAGTACTGTCTTACTCCAGCTAATCAGCTATGATCGTTGGGTGAAAGTAGCAGTAATGACACCAAGAACTTCTATTTTGGTTTTAGTTTTAAAGGCATAATAAAACAGAAATTGGTTCTTTTTCAGTAAACTGAGTATTTAACCTCTTTTTCCAATGGTCTCTCTGCTATTAATTTTTTAAAAAATGAAGTCTTCCAAAAGTCAGCATTTTAAATTTGAAATTTAAAATTGTGTATCTCACTTTAATTTTGGTTTCAGTAGTACAAGGCAAGTGTGAGGTCGTATAGCTGATCTTTTCTGTCTGATGATGTAATATTTTTTTGTTGTTTGTATGTGCAGATACAGTCAACTCAATGTGCAACAGTTGAGCCCTAGCTAATGCTTCTGTGATACCTTTTAGCTATAGTAATTTAAGGTAATGCTGCTTCATTTAGCCTGCGATGGAGAAGGCTTAAGATCGCTGCTGTTTGGTTTGGTAGTAGAAGCATATAGACAGCATTACCATAGCTCAGACTCTTCACAGACTTTGAAAGACTAGAGCCTGCTCATGTTTTTGTATGCCAGATTTCACTGGGTATGTTTTGGTACTAACAAGGTCTTGTAAATCTGAAATTCAAAACCTGCTAGAGCTAAACACATTTTAAGGAACAGAAATGTAATTTGGGACCTTAATGATCCCGAAAAAAATTGAGTTGCAGATCTTCAGTAGAAGAAAACTTTTCAATTGTATAGTTTGTCAGCTTATCTAGACTTAAATACTACATGAAAGTTATTAGATGGGGAAGTCTTTACAGTTTGAATGTTTGTAAATATTTTCTTGTTTCAATGTATTCCTCTAGGATAGCCATGGAACATCTTACACTAGAGGTCAGTTTAATCCTGAATTTAAAAAAGGAAGTGTGATACTGCCTGCTGTTCTTGAAACAGGAGGAGCTAGGGGCAAAGACACTGTTATAGCAAATAGTAGGAAGAAAATAGACTTGCTGAACACTCTCCCAAAGTTCTTGTTGAATGAATGAGAACCAAGTAATTAAACCGACTTGAGGAATACATTCTAGCATGGGCTAGTGAAGTTAATAATCGTTAATAGTGTTCTCATGTGAAGATGCTACTTAGGAAGAACTTGTTTTTGGAATGGGTTTCTTTTGTTTCAAGTCTAATGTTTTTCAGACTTTAGGGGTTTATCTTTCCTAATAATTGTGTCAACCAGTAGGTCCCTATCATTAATTGCTGGCAGCAGCTTGGTTCTGCAGGGCAAGGGTTATAATTATTAGCTACGGTTGAAAATGCTTACCCTTCTCACCCTGGGGGAAGCTAAGCTGTTGCTAGCAATTAAAGATGGTTAGCTGTTCCCTGCCTCATGTAAACATTTGCAGCCAGTAATTACTATATCTGAACAGTTTTTTTACCTCATGGAAGGACTGTAGGGATGGCAAAAGAGCAATTGTTTTTGTAAGCATCCAAGAGAAATTGTCCCCAAGCATAAAAGTTTGGTTTATTAGTCCAGATCATCATGCCCTCTGTGTTTTAGGTAGATGTATTTACATGTTCATATATATACATATATGTGCATATATAAGTTCAGAAGTAATCAGTGGTTGATGAGTTCTTGCTCATTTTAAGGTGAACTGTTTTGTGTTGCTTTATTTCCTACTTTGTGTAGAGGTCAAGGATGTAGCAAAGTTGATACACTTAAACTTCTCAAACTTCTCTATTTGCTTTCCCTTCTGTTGCATCTTTCCTCTTGGCAGATACTGTTTTCTGATATGTGTTAAATTCAGATTCCATTTTGCTCACTGAGAACTAGTGTTATTTAAAATGACTTTGGTGCAGATAGACTAAAGTTTATTTCCAAATGTTAATATTGTATATTCCATCTTCTAATGTTTGTCTAAATAATGAAATCTTGTCCTAGTAATCCCCTAGTGTCTTATGATGGGTAATGAAAGTAAAAATTTTATTTTGGTCTCATCCAGTTTTTAATTCCATTTTTTAATACAAGTAGGCCAAAAACTACTGGAACATGAACTCATATTGTCTCTATGTTGCTTTAGGGTTTAGAATTAACCATTTTTTGTCTCCCAGCTATCAGTATGGTCCTTCATAAGGCCTAAAATACAGTTTCATCCTGTTGTCTGGAATCTGAACCAAAATAGCCTTCTTCCAGATTGGCTCATTTCCTCCTTCATTTTGGTTCTCCTTTTTTAAATATTTGTAGACAAAAGCAAAACCAGTTATTATGGAAGATTAGAAGAACCCTTTATGAATGGAAGTATGTTTGGGCACTGGGTTATAGTCCAGTAGTCTGAGGCAGACTGTGCCCCTGCACTTGGTAGAGCAGGGAGAGATGGAAAGCTTCCATGGAAACTGTTACTCTTCATTGTGCTATTTCCAATAGTTGGCCTAAGAGAAATACATACTGTATTCAAACCCTGCCCTGAAGTCAAATCTTGCTCGAATGTCTAGCTTCTCAGACCTTACAGCTTTGCAGGTTAGGATTTTAGTAGTCTTTCTGATTTACTGAAATAAGTTGCCCAATAGTTGAGTGTTTCTCCAAATAAAGAACCGATACTTAGATTTACCATGATCAGGTGTGTGTTTGAACTGCAGGAGGACTTTGTGCTACCCATCACAGATTTCTAATTGGTATGGTAAAATTCAGTCTTGTTGATTGTTACTAAGGTTGGTTAACTCCTCCATGAACTTTATTGCCTTTGGTAGTTCATAGTCCATGTTGGTATCTTTGGGGTTTTTTTGTTGTTTTGTTTGTGGGTTTTGTGGGGTTTTTTGGAGGAGTTGGTTTGTTTGGGTTTTTTAGGCAAATGAGGTACTGTTGACTCTACTGAGTCTTAATTCTTTCCAAAGCTTTCAGCCTAAAAGGCTTCCGGGAAGTAGAGGAGAGAATCTATTTAGGTTTTGTTTTTGCAGCCATTTTATGGTAGTTATGTCCTGTGTTTTACAAATTGTTTCTGTGTGAGTGGGAAGTCTTCTCCAGTTAGATTCTTGCCTTGTTTCCTGAGGAATAATTTCTAAAATGTGTGTGAAGGTACATGTTGCTAAGATTTCTAAGGTGCTAGGTGAAGTAGGTATCTGAATAAAGGTAAGTTAAGCTTTGATTACATAGTGATCTTTATCCAGATGATAGTTGCACTGTCACATAAAAATGCCCACACAAAACCCCACAGCAAAAGAAAACCAGCCAACCCCTGCAGTTTGATCCAGTCATTGATATAATTGGTATAAAAGGTCTAAATATGCATAGATGCTAAAATATTTCTTTTGATATTTACTGTTTAGGTAGATACGCATAGGTTTGAAAGCACAGAGAAATCTGGAAAACTTCTGTACTTTACCTGTTTGAAAGTATTTAACAGATTTTCTTTTTTACAGTGTGCCTTTTGAATTTAATGTTCATATTATTCTCTATAAATAGTTCCATTTGTAGAGATCACTGCCAATGTAATAGAAATGTCACTGTTAATGAAGTGCAAGTAATTCCTGCATGTTAACTTCCTTAAATGTGTATTTTCTCAATTTTATGACAGTTCCTAATGCATTTGTCGTATTAATTCTTGTCTGTTTTCACTTAAGACGGTAGCTGAAGTTATTTTTTTTTAAACATTAACCTGAGAGAAATATTTTCCCCTGAGTTCTGCTGCAATTGGCTACTCAGTTCCACCTGATTTTTAAAAGCAAATTTTCAGGAGATAAATCATGGCAAATTTGAATTTAAAATTTGTTTGGTAGAAATTTCAAGGGAGGTGTTCATTACTATGATGTGATTGAAGGTATCTGTTTTGAAAATATGGATTTTTTTTTTTTAAACAATTCCTTATTTGTACAGAATTCCCAAATTTATGTCCATTTCTTAGTGGCTGACTCATGATAGATGGTTTTGCTTACAAATAATTAGTAGTCCCTGAAGTTTTATTTTCTTTTTTGGTGGTTTTTTTTTTTTTTAAGCATTGTTTATTATAACCATAGTCAGGATTGAAAGGAAACAGTCTCAGTTAAATTTTACTTGCAAATTGTTTCCTATTCCACCAATCCAGAATCATATCACAGTGTAATACCTATTTTAGTGTAGCTTTAGATGAGGGTTGTTAGGAGTGGCCTGGTTTCTCTCCTTCTTTTTCATAGCCCAGGAAGTATCGACTGGGGATGCTGGATGAGAGGATAGTTCCGGTGGGATCAAAAGCAAGAAAATCAAAGAACCCTATTGGCTGTCTGGCTGACAGGTGTAAAACAGGAGTACCCATCAATATGGTTTGGTGGAACAGAGTCACAGAAAACAATTTACAGGTAAAATTATTTTTTACTAGTCACTTTTTCAGTATTTTGGATGTTTTATTTTAAATTTTGGGAAATGTTAGAAACAGTTACTCCATGAGTTAAGATCAAATCAAATATTTATTTCACAAAATAGGTGTAGTGGCCATTTAAGAGTGTGATTTGGAGATGCTATCTTCACCCATTGCTGAGCTATGTACTTTACTTGATTTTCGTATAATCTGAGGAAAAGGAGCAAAAGTAATCATTTAATGTATTCTAAAAGCAAACAACTACAACCTTTAATTCTCATCCTAGGAAGTTTTCTACTGGTAAAATTAGTGATTGACACAATGCAAATAGATGCCCTCAGTATGGAATTTGAAGACATTACTGCCATGATCAGGAAGTGTAAATTCTTAATTTTTCTGTTGGGATGGTTTATATTTCTCAACTTGTTTGAGAAATATATGCAACTCTTACCATCATTTTACTTTATTCCTGAGTCTTCTTCAGCTCTGTAAGAGGGGTTGGTACAGCTGGATTTTAATCTCTTTACTGAAGTAGCAGGTAATCCTTGGGATAATAATGAAGGATAATTATAGTCTGGGATGAATCTGCTTCTTGTCCCTTAAAATGGAGTTTAGATGGAAATATTACAGTGGCTGGGACTGCACCACTGCTGCTAATACTGTTTTCACTTATGTAGTGCTTTTGATTCCTCAGAGACTGTTATTTTTGTCTTCCTATGAGGGTTATGTTATTTTTGGTATTCTAAGTGAATGAAATGGGTACATTGACAACAGACTTACAACTAGAACTTGTGGAACTTTAAGATTTTCTTTCAGTTCACTAAATTTCTGCCATTTAGGGGCCAGCATGATGCTTGTATGAGCTCCTTTCCACACTGATACTAGTTTTACGTTATTTGATGTTTGGATGTCTCTGTGTTACTGAAAGGGGCAGTCATGAGCAGCATGATGTAGGCAAACTGATGCTACATTGTTTAGGGACAGTTGGACCATCAGTCTATCTTGGCCCTTTTGCTGCTGGGGAAGCAGCACAGCCACTCATGGAGAAAAGATGAAGCTTAAAGGAAACATTGGTAGAAGGACCAGGTAAGCTTGAAGGACAATGGTGAGAGCCTGTGAAGCAGTACTATTTTGAAGGGAGAGAAGATCGACAAACTGAATTTGTCATGTGTATCTAATAGTGTAAGCCATAATTAAAGACAGTTGTTCTGAGAAGACAGAATCAGAAAATTTGTCTTAAGTTTTCAGGTGGGCATTCGAGGGCGAGAAAAGTCCCGTTTGCACTCCTGTCCTCTGTTGTTTTCTTGCTGTACAGTGATGCAACAAGCTTTGTTGTTAATCTACTCCATTTAGATTAGAAGCAAAAGAACTTAATGCTTCTGGAGGCTGGAGAGGCAGTAGCCTGAAACTTGAAGCTTCTTGCCAGGAGCAGTTGTCTTCTCAGTACCTGTGCACTCTGAAGTAGCATTCAAAGTGTGGCAAAGGGAAGGAAGCTTAAGGTCCCCATGCTGTCTGAGGTTGGTGCTGTTTGGGATTGGCTGCAGAGCACATCTCTTTTGAAGAGTGCAGTTCCAGGCTCCTTTATTGCAGCAGAGTCCCAGCTACAGAATTGATTTAAAGTACATGCAGCGTAAGATTTTGTATTGCATGATGCAATTGCATAGCTTCCCATGGAGACGTGGGCTTTAGCGAAGCATGTACATGCACATGTGGTGCAAACACAAACAGAAGGATGTGCCAGCCATAATAAATAGAATTGGAGGAGAAACAGGAGGGATTGAAGAGAAACTGTGGAGTCTGGCAAGACTGAAGAAGGAAGGGTGTTAGAACTTGCTTTGTAAAATAATTTAACTGTTACTCCTGCATGGCTATGAATTTATAATCTGGATCTGTTTTAAGTATGGTGTTACACTGACATGATTAAATGTGAAGTCTGCAGAGTGAATTGTACTCTGGGTTGTGCATTAAAAAAGCAAAAAAACCCAAACCAGAGATTGTTTTATAGTGATGTATCCTACCTTACATTAGGAAGTGTCCTGAGCTACGATACTACCACATGATACATATTATAATAGCAAATGGTAATTCTCCTTAAAATAGTAGGAATAGGTATGTTTTAGTTACACAGATCACTTCTTATTCACCATCAATAACTGGTTGTTTGTTTCCTGAGCAAAAAATAATCAGAGAAAAAGAAAATTTTCAAATATGTTGCGTTAGGAGCATGGACTTCTAAAACTTTAGATGTTTTTACAGTACTTTGAAGGATTTTGTTAAAGAAATGTGAAAATATTCCAAATCTTTTAAAGTTTGCTTTTTAGTGAGATCTACTTGCCAGTTGTAACAAGACTTTGCTAGTAGTTTTGTCTGAGCCTGTGTTCTGGTTTATAAACCAATAAATCTTTAGCCAACAAATTTTACCCAGTTTTAAAGAAATTGACTCTTAATTCTTCTGCAAGAGCAGTAGAGCAATATAACTAACAATGTTGGCAAATTGAAATTTCTTAGAGCCTATTGTTGGAGTGATGTGATGATTTGTCACAGTAATTATAATGTAGCATGTTACACCAATTCAGTGGTGGGAGAGAAAGATTTGCTTTGAAGTCGTTGGCGACCTCCAGTATCTTCTGGGTTGCTCTGACATCACGAAATGCATCCTTTCCTGATGTCATGGCTCTCAAGGAAATCTTGGAGGAATTGCAACAATGCTCTGTGAAGTGAATCTCCTCATATAATCTCCTCATACCTGCCCATTAAAAAACAACAAAGAAACCCCAAAACCCAACAGCAACAAAATAACAACATATTAAGCTCAAGAAAGACTTCTGCATGTTTCTGTGTTCCTAAGAGATATTATGAAAACTATGCCAAAAATAGACTGGTAAAGGAGTGCTCTGCTTTATAACATGGATGTGTGTTAGTGATGGTTTTCTGTAACCATTACATGATTATGTAATTTGGGATGTCAGAACAGATCAGCATGAATTTGGAAGTGAGGGAGAACATAAAAAGAGAACAAAGAGTCTTGTATCCAGTTTCTAGCATGCTAAGTACATTAGCACATCCTTCTGAAATCAAATGAGATTGGCCTACTTTTGGAGTTAGGTAGCTGGCTTTGGGCTTTGGTTGAATGTGGGACCAGAACCAATCTAATAAAGTAGCATTACACCCTCTGAGACTGATGTGGTGTTGCTGCGGCTGCTGCTGTACAGCTGCATGCTGTCTTGAGAGATGCTGAATGAGAAATGAGAGAGAGAGAGAGAGAAGGGTGGTATCCAGTGTTCTTGTGGGATCCCTGTGTGACTTTCCAAAGGCTTCATAACTTGTATGTCCCTGTGTTCCAGCTCACTTCTGTACTTAAAGGCACTTTGAGGATTCATTATTAGTTACTGCAGCAGTGGGGCCTTACAAGTTTACCACTCAGGAGTGTAAAGACATATCATATGTATCGAAATTGATAGTTGATGAAACAGGAATTTTGATTTTATTTCTGGATTACAGAAATCTGTTATGTGCAACTCCTCAGCATACAGTAATGCTACATGCGGCTGTGTAGTCCTTCCAGTGATGGTCTTCAGCTTAGCTCCTTGGCTTGCTCTTTACTTTCATCTGTACCTTCTTTTAAGGAGCCTTGAATTGTTTTGGGTTTGGTGTTTTTTTGGTGGTTTTTTTTTTTTGTGGTAGTCACAGAATATTTTGGTTATTCCCCTCCATGCTATATTTTATTTCCTTTCATACCTGGAAAAGCACCAGACAAATTCTGAGCTGACTGGTGACGCAAATGAGTTAATAGTCCTGGCCTCCTTTTGTACTTTTGTGGTTCCATCCTTAGTAATTGCATCATGGCTAAATTCAGCCCTCATTTGGACTGTATTTATATGTGTCTTATAAAGTTTTTTTCACTCTGATGTACAGAAGTATAGGAATTGTTTTTGTAAGTGGAGCTGGGCGGACTCAGTTTTGTGGCCTGTCTTTGGAAGTTTCTTTGCAAAGCTGACTGAAAAGAGGCATGGACATAAAGAATCTGAAAATAGGGTATTTTGATGAAATTTATTCACTGAATCATTCTGAGAATGCATGATGTAGGTATTCAGGTAATAATTAGGGAAGTAGCTTCACTGTTTTAGTTTGACAGCATTTTTATTAATATACTGGAAGAAGGGGGATGAGATTTCAGTTGGCAAGATTGAGAGGAAAAGGGAATGAATGATGGCAATTTTAGCAAAGATATCCATTAGAAGTTGCCTTAGGTGGTTTGCTAGAAAAACATAACATAGCTGGCTCAGCTATACTTCTTTAATGCTGTTTGTTGAAAACATGTGTATTAGCATTTTGAAATTTTGTATGTGCCTTTTTATGGGACACTTGCATTTGAAACTGAAAATAGGCTTATTTAACACAGTGCAGACAGTGCTAGTAGTTTTTGTTTAGTGTTTAGAAGTACATTTGCTGCCTTTTGACATCACAGTGTTGCATAATCATTACATGATTCTTGCATGTCCATTCTTTTAGTTACTCCTGAAAATTAATAAGTTTTCAATACCAATTTTCTCTACATATTTTACCAATCCTGATTTATTCAGACTTAAAATTTTAAGCCTCATCTAGCGTAAGTTACTTTATTCTGAGATGAGTAATTAATTACTAATTAAATGAAATTTGTTTAAAAGCTGTACTTACGCAAAATTTAAACATAATACAGAATGAAGAAAATGTTTTTCACTTAGAAGATCTAGATTATTTTCATTCTTATAAGAGTTTAATTTTCTTTTTTACTTCATCTTGGGAAGTTTGGTTGGACTCTAAGGCAAAAACGGTAAGAATACTGTCAGGTTCTAAAACATAGTTACCATTTAAACCCATTTTCAAACCTACTGTTGATCCAAATGTAGAACTAAACCTGGAATTTATACTTTGTATTATGAGATGACAGAGTGAAAGTAGGATATTTTTTCAGGCCAGGAATATAATATTTTGAATCATTGGCCATTAAGAATGTGGCTTTATAATTCTGGCATATTTGCATGGTCATTGCTGCAGAATGGTTATCTACAATGATTAAAAAATGATTAAAAAAGTAAAAAATAAAAAAATTATAGTAATATTACACTACCTCAGTTTAGTCACTTATTGTGGCCTAATTATTTTAATTATTTGCATGGAAGAAAATAGTATTCAGAAAAATTAATGTTTTACTTCAGATAAAATGTTTTCAAAAGCATGAAAGTTTTTAAGAACTGCAGCTTTACATAAATGTAATGACTTTAAATGTGGATTGGGGCTTAAGCTTCAAATTGTCTGACAGTATTTGCTAGTTTTGACCACCAGTTACTAAAATTTGCTGTATTACTTTGATTAGTTTATTCTGGCTAGTGACTGTGGAACTTGAGTATTTTTCTATACTTAGGAAACAACTTGAAGGTGGAAGGGTCTTTTAAAATTGTAACCCAAAATTAAAACACTTTTTTTGCCAGTGGGGAAAGTCTGGGATTGCAGCTTCATGTTCGTAGCATCACAGAGAAGTAAAACAGGCTTTCATAGTATAGGGTCTATCTTTGTAAATCAAAGCTGTTTACTCATATACAATGTTTTCATCAAAGTTATGTAAAAACAACTTAATCTTAGCAGGCTTTGATGCTCATCCTGAATTGTGATATCAAAAAATAGAATGAAACTGAATTTCCATCAGACTTGACCCACTGCTGTTTGTAATTCGGTAGCATAAACCAGATCAGCCCTAGCAGATTCCTGGGTTTGACTCTTTCACTTGGATAAATTAAAACACCTACAGTTAAAGTGGAGCTCTTTTTTAAAGCGAAGCTGCATTTAAAAATTTTGATGGTTATAAGTGATTTAGTAAGTAAGTAACTTTTTAGTAAATAAATAACTTTTTGATGCCAAAACTGGTCTCTATGAAACTTGCAGAATGCATTTAGAAATAAGAACCATCTCTGTGCTGTAGGAGTTGTCTGAATCACTGGATGAAAATGGGAAGAGTTTATCCAGAATGCCATGGATGGGATTTTGGGAACTTTCTCAGTTGCTCTAGGAAAGTTTGAGTTATCTTCCAGAAGGTGTTTTTCTCTCTGCTTGCATGCTTCAAACCTTATGCCATGTCCTGCCCTTGTCGCCTGGTTGACAGAGAATTTAGGTGTGATAGAGCTATGGATGTGTCACTGCTGCTTTTAGCGGTGGAAAAATGTGGACCTTGTAGTTCTTTAGAATTTTGTTCTTTTAGCAAGATGTTACAAATTCTGTCCCTTGCTCTCCCAGTTGTTGTGTTTGATGACTATTTAGCTCTGTCACTGTTTGGAAAAGTTCTACATTACTCTTTACCACCGCTGTAATTTTCTTCAGTTTCAGTGCAGATTTCGCTGAATGGTTGCATGCCAGTTTTTGTCTAGAGGAACACCATTCTCTTAGTTATTCCTGTACCTAAATTCAGATAAGTCCAGAATATTATCTTTTGAGTATAAATGTGTCAGTTATGTGTTTTCAGTCTGTATAATTCAACTTACCATTTGTTTTGTTGTATTAGTGTATAGCTTAATAGGCATTCCTTAACTGTGATTAAAGAGTTTTAAAATTCATGTGAACTCTTTACGCATTTAAATGTAAGTGTTTTACTTCACAATCTACGTACTTGCTTATAGATGTTCCTTGAATATTCAGAAACATGTAAGATGACAAGGGGGTAAAGTTGATATCGTAAAGTGGATAGTGGTTAAAATTTACTGCGTGATTAAAGGTAGAGTATTTTTGCTATTTGCTTTTAAACCTGGGCATCTTCTTTAATTTTACAACTTTGAGAATCTTCTTTTTCAGTGCTTTGAAATACATTAATACTATGATATTGAAATAGAGGTATCAAAACCCAATTAGCAGAAACTCTTTTCAAATACTTCCTTTACTGTCTAAATTGATGTTCACACTTCGCTTCTAATTTGGCACTAACTTTCTCTGATGCCACTATATTGGTAAAATCAATACAGGTAATTTAACTAACAGCTGATATATTTGGTCATTTTAAAACTGCCCGAAACCAAACTAGTCCAATATAATTTTCTGTAAAAAACCATTATAGATTATCTTAACAGTATCCCTTGTCTATTGGGAGCTGTTGCTGTCTTCGTATTTTACCTAACTTGTTTAGACACTTTTGTGAGGTACTCTGCAGGTTACATAATAAGCTAAACCCTGTAATTTAATAATCTTCTAGCTTTTCAGTGTGTTCATGCAATAATTGGTTTTATTTCTTGGCTTAATGTAGTTTTTGTTCCACTCATGTCATTTGTAATTGGCTGTCCAATAATAAGCTTTTTTGCCTTTTGAGCTCTAACTGGGATTTTCTTTTTGTTACCCTCCCTACCCCAAATCAAACAAAAACATCATCTCAAAACAAACGCCACAACCCCAAACTACAAAATTGTCTGCACTGATTTTAATAGAAATTAAAAATTGCTTGTGTTTTTATGTACTAACAAATACTGGATGTTTGACCATCATTCTGCTTCTACTTCTTTCTGTGGCACCAAATTAAACTTTATTATTAAAGGTGCTAGATAAATGAAACACACATAATTAAAACAAGAGTTAACTCCACAAAAAATCTGAGCATACAGATCTATTTGAAATAGAGGCAGGGGTGACTTTTCTAGTGGGAATCATTTTCACTCCTTTAATTTGAAATTGCTAGTTAGTTTGAAATGAAATTGCTGTCATGGGGGAGCAGTCTATGCAGCTGTGGCAAAGATTTCTCAGTGTCGAGTCTGTTCTCCAACTTGTAATGTAATGCTTATGGAAAGCCCTTTGCAAAATGTATGAATTTGTACACCAGCTGTTCATATGGAAGGTTTGCTTATACTACTTCAGACATAAGCTAAAAACACATCTAAATTTGTTCATGTAGACCAGCTTCCAGTATTCTTTGTTCTTGTCAGCAAGCTGTATGTACCTTAAAAATAACCCCTGTACTAGTAGGCCTTTCTAGAAAGTATTTTCTACCAAGTAGACACTCTCAATTCCTTTTCATTTAAAATAAACATTTAATTTATTATTATTTTTTTTTAAACAGACACCAAATCCTTCTGCAAGTGAGTTTATTCCCAAAGGAGGATCAACTTCCAGGCTGAGTAATGTATCCCAGTCAAGTATGTCTGCCTTCTCTCAAGCCTTGTTCTCTCACCCCTCCATGGGAAGTCCTGCTGCTGCTGGGTTAGCACCAGGTAGGTTGAGAGTACTGATTTGTTGTACAGTGGTTTGTTTTGTCAAACATAACTCTATATATATATAGTTATCAGATTTATCGGGTATAAATGTACTACCTCCTACTTTAGCTCTTAATTTTCAGGCGATCTTCAAAAAGTAGGGGAACTTTGGATTTATCTTCCAGTAGTATGGAAATCACACTGCAGGCTGTGAAATCTGCTCAGCCACAGCAGCACTGAAATTAACAACTTAACTCTGCTCCTTTTGGGGAAAAGGATTGCTGAGTTATCACATACTGTGTCTTAAGTGGTTCTTGCCAGAACAATACTTGAAGGTGATTTAAACTACCCATAGTCTAGAAATGCATTGTAGTCTAAAATACATATGATCTTGGATTACCATACACTGATCTGCTCTTTTTATTTGTTTCTAGACTGTGTGACGTAGAAGTAATTTTTTGCAATATTAATGAGTGTATATGAGGACTTTAAAATCTGGATTAAAAACAAAAAGTAGAAGACAATCTAATTCTAAAATACTTTGCCTTGCAAAATAGTATTAATTTTTATTGTATCTGTCACATGTAATCTCAAACTTTTAAGACCACTTTATTGTTATTTCCCAGGTTTAAAACTCTTACTGAAATGTTTCATGCAGTCATATAATTGACAGATTTTTTTACACGTTTGAAAAGTTGAAGCCCTTCATGCATCTTTTAGTCTTCTGATCTTAAAATATTAACTTAATTCTAATAATTCAGTTTAAATAAAATTAAAATATTTCCAATAAATAGTCATCAGCAGATCTGGATATTCACACTGCAGATTCTTTAATGAGTTTCTGTATGTTCTTAAACCTCCAGCAGTCTCTTGCGGCTGACAAGAAGCATTAGGTAGCTGCCAAAAGGCAGACAGACAAATGTTACAGATGATTTTTTTTTAAACATCTATTGGCAATTACCATTTATTAAAATGAACTTCAGTCTTTCTTGGTGCCAGTGTCAGTGTGAAAGAAGCCAGCATTTAGCTTGCATGTAAAAACTTAGCAGAGCAGGTTAGGAAAGTGATTGATTGATACTTTTGCTGATCAAATGAACATGTTGTGGTTCTGTGTCTGCTTGATGCTATATTGTGCTGTACCATCTTATTGGAAAACTGTTGTGTTTATATGCCTCTCAGCCTTGTCACCTGGATTGAAAAGTGTATAAAGGATTAAATAGAATACAGTAAAATGATCTACTTTTGGAAAGTGTCCAGTGGGGTCTCAGAGGGATCCTTCACAGTCCCATTTCTTTACTATCTGTAAGTAATACTTGAAAGGATAAGTAACACTGATGAAAGAAGTTCGCACAACAATTTCAGCTCCTAGAAATAAATATAGATACCAATGCTGCATACTTTCTAGCCTCAGATACTATTGTTTGTTTATGGACAAGAGGGATGGGGGAGTATTCATAAGAGCTAATTTCAGGCCGAGTTGGCTTGTTTCCCTGCTCTTCCTGTATAATTAAAAAGAAAATATAGTTCAAAGTAGGGATCTTGGCTGGATTCTCTGAATTTTTCTAGAAGCTTTTTTCTTCTCTCACTGAGTGCAGAATTCTCTGAACCTAAGTGTCCTATGTAAATACTGCTCATAGACATTTATTTTTATTTAAGTGTCAACATTAAAGCTGTCAACAGAATACATCCACAGAAATTCCTGTTACCTCAAGGTCAGCTAGGAGGTGCTCTTTCTAAACAATTAGGCTCTTAAATAAGAAAGCCGTATCTTTGTGTGGGGAAGCTTCACCACTTAGATCATGCTGGATAACAGAATAAAAAAATGTTTAAATACATTCAGAAGTTGTCATGAAAAAATGGTTGAGATCTGTTAGGTTTCAATAAGTGAAAACAAATTCAAATGAAACCCATATAAAGAGTTTATAAGAATTTTCCTTTGAATAAAGATAAGTCTCCTTCCAGTTAACGGGTGCATACTCTCCAGTAGAATAACTTTGCAGATTGAAGTATTTCTGTGAGATTAAGATTGCTTATAGTAATTTACAGGGTACTGGAGGAAATTAAGATTTCATAAAACATAAGAAAATGTAGTAGGAATAATTTAAGACTTCCATAGTTTTATTCACCCATAACAAAGTAGGTAAATCATGAAAATAGTCCTTTGATTTTCTTCTTGATGATGGAAAAATAGAAGTTCTTTCACATATCTAGTTTCTGAGATTTCCCTAAAGGTAGGTGTAAATCAAAACCACTTTTGACATCTAGTATTTCATATTTAACTCAATTATCCTTGGAAAATATTTGTTCTGCCTGTCTTGTCAACAGTACTGCAGAAACACTGAGAAATATGACAGGGGAAACCTAAAATTCTTTAGTGGATAGCTTGAATCCATGCCTGACCTATCCATTTGGATGTAGCATGAAGGAGGTTACTGCTACATTCACACGTTTACTTATGTAAGTGCTTTCTAGGGTAATCTCAACACAGAATCTGTCTTCATCTTGGTAGCCTTTAATAGAATATGGAAATAGAGTGATATAAAATGCAACTTACACAAATGGTGGGAGAAAATTGTTTCAGTGAAGAGTTGTAAACATCTCTCCTTCACCATTTCCAAGCTCTTTTTCCATAAACTCATATGAATACTATGTTGTTGCTCCTCCCTTCCTTGCTAGGAAACACACCCTGTTTGTCATTTGTGTGGAAAATTTAGTAAGGAGTTGACAATCTTCAAACAGCACTCTTGCTAACAAGCTTCTTACCCAGTCCTGTGTAGCTGTTTTAGAGTATTAATGTCATTAAAATATGCAATGCAGTGTATGAAAGAAATTCGTGTATGCCATCAAAGTGGTAAGACATCATTGCTGTGTTAAACCTGAGAGAGAACAGATGTATAGCTCCCAACAGCGAAAATCTGTCTGTCTTGGGTTTGCTAAAGCTAGGTTATAGCTGAAGAATGATGCCTTTGTCACTGATGGAAGTGACTGCAAATTGCTGTTGCTTCTGTATTTAGTCTAAGTCAGGTTCTGAGCTTATGCAGAATGTAAGAGATCCCGTTTCTGCTGCCAGTATGAACGTGCAGGCTTAGGAGCCAGAGTGAGAAGGCGTTGTGCTTGTGTCCAGTTGACACATCTCCATTTGTGATGAGCTGCAAGAGTGTCGTTCTCAGAGCCCACAGCCCCAGCTGGAGATGGAGCACTTTCAGCTGAGGTGGTTTGTGTGGCTGAAGGCCCCAAGAGCTTGTTCCCTCCTCCTGGATAAGTATAGTGCAAAGGAAGTTCTGCAGGCATTCCAGAATAATGTAAGAACAGAAGAAGGCAAAGAGACTGTAAAATTATCATTTCCCCAATTAAAACTGAAGAGGAAGAATTGATGATTTAAATTGTTTAGGGAATGAAGCAGATTTAATTAACTTGAAAATACACAGCTACAATGCTAATGACCTGATAGAAAGCTTACAGTAAAATAAATATTTAATGCATTTAAGGATGCTACTTCAAGTTCTTGATATTACCTGATTTTATAATTTACTTTGCTTTGTCATTCTTCAAAATTTACCTAGTTCTGGGGTATCTCTAAAGTACAGAGCATTAAAGTGATAAAATGGATGCGTTACAAGCATTGGAGGCATAGGGATATAGTTGTAGATTAGTAAATTTGTAGGCAAAACTTGAAGGTTTTTTTAAACCTTTAATGTTGTAGGCCAGCTAATTTGCATACACATGATCTTAATGAGATCCTGCCTCACTAAGTTGTGAATTCTCATTAAATCAAAAAGTTGTAGATACTGAGTCATTAAGAGATCATGCTTGATGCCCTTTGATCTTGATTATCTGTGTGAATTCTCAGATTCAAAATACAACCTAGCTTTTAATTCAAATACATTGTGTGCTACAAAGCTTTATTAGTAGCAGTAATCTCATTAAATGTCTTTGAGCATCGCCTCAAATGCATGTCAAAGTCTGCCATTTCCCTTTCCTCAGTCACAATGAAAATAAAAAACAAGGCAAGAAATGAAAATACAAGAATAAAGAGAGATATGTAAATTATGATCTCTCTTTACAGGAAAAGGATGGCATCGGGAGCTGCAGGTGTGTGTAGGTAGCCTGCACAATCACTGTGAATGTTGTGAATCCCACAACCATTTCCACCTTGGTGTGACACCATGACAGCTGCATACCATGCTACCTCTTTTTAAATATAAATAACAGTGAAGTGAAAGAAGCCTGTTCTTGCAGTTCATCTTTTAAGATTGTATTTGACTTCTTCATGAAGTGTAGATTCCCCAAGACAAGGAATGGAGAGCCATCTTTGCTGGTAGAAAAGTCTCAGGAGGGACAATTTGAAATAGGCTTTTTGGTGTCTATCGTAGTATTCCTGTTGGCATTTGAATTTTGATATAAGGGAATCTAGAACCCTCTCATAGAGAAAGCCTAATGGTATTTGTCAAGATCACTGGTATGATATATCTATATCTATCTATATATATGTGTAAATCATAAATAGATTTTTTCAAAGCCCGTTTTTTCTTAGGCCTTTAAGTGAATAGGCATTTATATAAACTGTGCTATTAAACCCAGCCTAATACTCTGAGGTGTGGTTCTATTGTTACTATAGTATGTTTAGCAACATCTTTTTCCTTGAGTATGAATCAGTAGGAATATATACTCACTTTTTAATATAGCTATATTCCTTTATTTTCCTCTAATTCTATTTGTTATGATTAAATATTAATATGCTTTTAACTGACTGAAATACTAATGAAGTTGGTGATATCTGCTTGACTTTGTGCACTGTATTCGCTGCCTTAAGTACTGAAATACGCATAAGTTTCACTGTATTAGAAGTTTGGTGGGTTTTTTTTTTGTTGTTATACTGGGCTTTCAATACTTTGATTGTGTAGAATGTAATGCAAGTCTCTCAGAAGAATCTATCACCTTCAGTATTTATCTCAGCCTGTCTGTACCCCATGGCACTAGGAGCAAAATTCTTAAATTCTTGTAGCATGCGTAGTATATTGTTCTAGTAGTATAAAACCAAAGCGTAGTCAAGCTTCTTTCATCTCCTGAAGTCACTATGCATATTGGCAAATGAGGAGCCCATATTTTCTGTCTGCCAGATGATTTTCACTGAACTCTCAATGTCCTTTCAAAATGAGACCTAGCTGGATTGGAAGGCCATCTGAGAGGATGTGCTGTGATCCTTTTCTTTCAGTCTTGCATTAATACCTGTGCAGAGACATTAAGGATTTATGTGTGTAACTATTCTTTGGCAGGAATAAGTTTTTTTAAAAAGTAAATCTTAAAGTGGAGATTTTTTGAAATTGTATCCGTAAAAACCACTAGAGATCTTTTTTCTTCTGGGAAACGTGCAGTGGAAGGTCACAGTATAATTTTAGCTAGTTGCAAGTCTGCACTTTTCTTTAAGCTATTATTTACTGTATACTGTGTCTTGTACATATAGTGTTTATTTTAAAGCACAGAGGTCTTCAGTTAATTTTCCATCAGTATATATGAGGCTGCTGAGTTTTTATGTCATGATCCCTGCAGGTGACTGTTTTATTGAAGCAGTTATTCTTGAGGCCAGTTATTCCTGTCTGGGTTGAGATGATGTGCTTTCAAGGACTTCAGTTAATACTGCTTTCTATTTCTATTTCACTCTGTTCTGTTGGAATAGAGTGAGAAAGACATGTCAGTAGCTTTCCACAGATGAAGAGGACTCTTGGATATCATAAACTGTAGAGTTTCTTCAGTTTAATGGCCACTTTAGTCATCCTTCAACTTTTAATACTAATATATAGTTTCCTTTGAAATGGATCTTTTCCCCCAGTGGATGAAGAATGCATTCATGTTCTAGTCTTCTGTTAAAAATGTAACAATCTTTACAGTAGCTGTTGAAATACTGAAGTGTTACTTAGTCAGTCAAGGTAACTTTTATGTTAATGAAAACTTATTTTCTTTTGTAGCATAAATTGGTGCTATCAAAATGTGTGAAGTTTTACAGTCATAGAGTTAATTTCTAAACAGATTTTTGGGAGACTATTTATGTTACCATTTAGAAGTGCCTATTATAACTATATTTTTTAAGTTAGTATACTAATCAGCAATATTCTACAATATTGCTTATATACAAGGTGTGTGTACACACATGTACATGTATTAAAATAAAGAAAAGTTTTGGCCTAGAAAAGTGCAGACTTTTTTTCCTTTCATATTCTTATATTTTACATTTTTATAAAAAGAATAAGTGACTTTAAAGACATAATTAAAAAGAAAGGCATGTGATTTTCCCACAGTTTAGATTTAAAAAATCTTGTTTATTCTGTTGGAACTATTCACTTTGGAGGAATAAAAGAGAATTGTGCTGAATTAATAAGCATGGTTTTTGATACGTCAAAGGAGTAAATGAGAGGAGCTAAATGAAAGGTTACAAATACTCTATTAATATTGTCAAGATAGTATAGCTTCAAAATAATTTTTCCCAAGCTACTGCTTACTTGTTAATACCGAAACTGTTATTTGCTTTTGCCTTGTTTAAAAAAGAAAAAAAATGAAATGTAGGAGGGATAAGATTACTTAAGGGACATGATATGAGTGTAAAATCACTCCTACACATTACTGATGATGCATTTTGAGAACTCTGCGTACAGTAACTTGTGATTGAAGTGAAATAAACTAGTATATGTAACTAAAAAGTGTGTATGCAAAAAAAATTGCTCTTGCTCTCTTTTGCTGAGTATTTGCTTAAATTGCCCTGGTTACTAGAGTTTATGGAATTATTTTAATCAAATATCTGAGTAATAACTAACAGAATTCTTAATTAGAGAAGAATTCTCAGCTGTCAATAGAACGTTAAATATGAAAGGTGTGTATCTTCTATTCTTTCAAGAAAAGGATTTAGTATGACTTATGCAATTCTAATTGTATAAAAGAGAAAGTGCATCCCAGTCTGAACTGAGCAACAATAAATGTCAAAGATGTTTTCCTTGGTGTTAATCTGAACACCTGAGTATCTCAGATCTGCTAGTAACTGCAAGGAGTTTTGTTTGAAGAGTTACCTCTTCCTCAGCAGCACCCTGGAACGTCTATTTTACACCTAAATTTTTATAAATAAGCAAATCTGAGAATTCTGCATGCAATAACTCTTGAAGTAATTCAATTTTTTAGTACCTAAAAAGTGTGTATGCAAAAAAGCTGCCCTTGTTTTTCTCATTGATGCACTTTGTTTAGAAGCAGAGTTTCTCACGTTTCAGTGGAGTTGCCTCTGTAATGTTGAAGGTGAACACCAGCCAATAAAATAGTTTCAAATAGATTAGAAAATCCCTGCAAGGATGTTTGTTTGACTTCATATCATGAGATGTTACCTATCTTTACATATCAAATAGATTGTTGGAGGATGACTTTTGAATATAGTAATTACAGGAAAATAGGTGATTACTCCCACTTATTTGTGTGCTGTATTGCTGGAGACATTCATAGCTGTGGAGTTCTAATAAAAGGTACATGCATAATCAGGTGAAGTGAGTTACATCTTAGCAAACTCCATTGACTGCTCATGTAACTGTTAAGTAAACACTCACTTATATAGTCATTAATATTTTATCTTTTTGCAGTTTAATGATCTATCTTCTAGACACAGCATTATTTTGACTTGTCTTCCCCTTTCAGCTACCTTCTGTGTTTTTCATTTCAGTTCTTCATGTGTATATCGTAAGTTCCCAAGCCCTATCTCTCTGCACTAAGCAAAGATTTTTGGGAAAATACATCTGTTCAGTCATGCTCTTACTGGTTTATTTCTCAAGGATTTCTTTATCTATATGAAGAGTTAAGTGTCTTCACCTGCTCAGAATATTGTTGGTAGTGAAGGCTGCTTTTCTGAAATTGCTAAACTTTTTTGGTGACAGATTTGATCAATATGTACTTGTGTTTCTTTAAGGAATGTCACTGTCAGCAGGATCTTCACCTCTCCATTCTCCCAAAATAACTCCTCATACGTCTCCTGCTCCTCGAAGAAGAAGTCATACTCCTAACCCAGCAAACTATATGGTGCCTACTAGTGCCTCTGCGTCTGTCGCTAATGCTGTCTCTCAGCCTCCATCTACTGGCCAGGTGATCCAGAAGGAAACAGTGGGTGGAACAACATACTTCTACACTGATACAACTCCAGCACCTCTCACAGGAATGGTATGTTGGCTTTCAATACACAACTCTCTGGGGCTTCTAAGTGCTGAATTGGTTCATGCTACAGATATTATTTTTAACAATCTAAACTGCTTATTCTGCATGAAGATTAGGCCTTTTAATTACTTTGGTTGTTCTCCAAAAATCACTGAAATATGAGGACCAGAGAAATTTTTATGTATTTTTTCATTTACAGCTGTGTAGGGCTTTGTGGGGTTTTAATACAGCAATAGAAAGAAAGCATTCTGTGTGTCTTAGTGGATACATATGTAATGAGAAAACATCAAGAAGTCAGGTTTTTCTTTCTGATAGGTTAAATAGCTCTTACATTTACAGTGACAGGGAAAAGGCTGTTACAAAAATGTTAAAATAGCTATGTACATACATATATGCACACACCTCCCTCCCCCTTGAAATCAGTAGAAGTGAGTACCACATAAAAAAGGTGTAATGTATCTGACAGTTTATTTGTAACTTGTATTGTACATGAAGATTTCATAGTTCTGTAGTTTGAACTGAGAGAGTGAGAAAACTCTTTACTTGCCTTATCCTTAAGGATTTTAAAAAGCTTCTTGAAATATTTTATTTTTAGGTATTTCCAAACTACCACATCTACCATCCAGCTGCACCTCATGTTGCTTACATGCAGCCAAAAGCAAATGCACCTTCATTCTTCATGGCAGATGAGCTCAGACAGGTAAGATGATAGAGAATTTAAAGGAAAATTGCATATCTTGGCAAAAAATAGAAAATTGCTAGTGGTAGAAGAGAAATAGACACTTGCAATCCGTGCAGTCAGTTTTCCCTGTGGAGAATTTGAAAAATCAAATCTTGTAATAGGTAGAGTACAACAGTGGGTGCAGGTGAGTTACAACACATATGACTGCAATCTAATCTGCATGCCATGATTTACTATTCAGCTGAGCACTATTACTGATGTATTTTTTTGGTGTGCATGGGTTTATTTTTGTAGCATTCTTTTAAGCTGCAATACTACTCAGTTTTGAAGTCTCCCACTGAAATGAAAGTGTATGCAGGTGTTAGTTGAGGAGCTGTTCTCAGGACTCATCTCAAGGCTGGCTGGGAATGTTACTTATTTCAGCTTTACTGTAGAAGGTGCCTTTGTCAATGCCAGTTATAGCAAATGTCTTCTGAAGCTCCTTCCAGAATTTAGGTATTTCATCATGCAAATTTTCAAGCTAGTGGTCTTCTGACCCTCTCTGCCCTGGACACTTGTAGCAATTCTTATTTTAGTACAGGTAGCTAGTGCTTCAAAGACAGTGTTCTCAAGTTATCAAAAATGATGAGCTGAATTATAATGTTCAAAACTTGACTTAATTTTTCCTTTAGGAACTCATCAACAGACACTTAATAACGATGGCCCAGATTGATCAGGCTGATATTCCTGGTAAGTGTTTCTTATGAATCTAAACAGTGATCATGTTTTTCTGCAACCATGCACATTCATCAATATTAACAACATCTTGCAAAAAATGCCACCTGTTTTTAATTTTTCATGAAGCTTTAATCATCAGCTTGGGCTGTGGATAACCAAATGCAAGGTGTTTTAGAAATATGAATTACTTTTTCTCTCTTCTATTCTAATTTTCTTCTGTTTTGAAACTCCTTAATGGTTAGGAATATTTCAAATTGCTGAGAAAGGAAAAATCATTAAGGCAGTAAAGCATTGTGAAGAACAGTTTTATATTACTCTGTAGATATTAGGTACTTCTTTAAATGATGCATGTATTTTTCAAAGGTTGTATGTAAACTAGCAAAGCAGTGTGTTTTGAAGTGAATTGGCTGGAATACCAGTGAAGGCTTTTGTACTAGTTGTCAGGCTAAAGAACCATATACTATTTAATGTGATTTGGCTTTTGGGCAATTTACATTACTCAGCTTGATTTAAATAGTTTTTGGTTGCAGTATCTTTACTTCCTAAATGTGTGCATATATGATAACAATGCAGTTAAAAAAATGCAGTTTAGTATTTTAATCCAGAAGTGCAAGGGTAGTCTCGTAATCTGATTTGTAAACCTTTAGCATTTCTCTCTCCTTGTTTTCTAAACCAGTATATTAAAACATATATGACTGATACTTGCTTTTTTTTTCCTGATGAAAATGGGGTTCTTGCTATGGTATGAAGTCTACATGGAAATTGGTGCTTATTAATGAATCAGTGTACGAAAAGCACCAAAGAAATGTCATTCATAAGTGTGAATTTCTAAGGTAAATGAGGAAATGGCAGATGGAGCTGTGCATCTATTCTGTTGATTTTATTTGGTGTAACTGTTTTTCTGAAGACAATTATTTTAATTCTGTGAGATCACTTCTAGGAACCTACCAGTATGTTGGTATTAAAACAAAAATAGTGAATTTTAACTTCACATGCATCTAAAAGACGGTCGAGATAATTTACGTGTTTGTGAAAGTCATTTTAGTTTTCTCTGCTGCTCAGTAACTTTCTCAAGGTCAGCTGAGACCTAATGTGTTTCTGTGTCTAAACTGATTATAGCAGTTCCTGCGGAAGTGGACAGCTACCACAGTCTCTTTCCTTTGGAACCACTGCCTCCACCCAATCGGATACAGAAAACGAGCAACTTTGGGTACATTACATCGTGCTATAAAGCCGTAAATAGTAAAGATGACCTGCCATATTGCCTTCGGAGGATACATGGTGAGAAAAATTGAGTTGTCTCAGTAGGATGAGCATTCCTAAGCATAGAAGTCATATTTGAATGTCTGGTTGTTTCTCAGCAGTTTCAGATGAAATGTTAAAGTAGAAAATTCTCATCCTAAACATTATACTTTAAACCGTGGGTTTAATTTCTTCCCTAGGTTTTCGTCTTGTTAACACAAAGTGCATGGTATTGGTTGACATGTGGAAAAAGATTCAGCACTCAAATATAGTAACTTTGCGTGAAGTGTTTACCACTAAAGCTTTTGGAGAACATTGTAAGTTTTTCTTTTTTCTTTCCCTCTGCCCTTCCTCCCCTCCCCCCAGCTGATGTGTTGATACTTTTTTCAAATGCGCTTGAGTTAATAAATGTCACCTGTTTCTATTTTTAAGCTCTTGTGTTTGCATATGATTTTCATGCTGGAGGAGAGACTATGATGAGCAGACACTTCAATGACCCTAGTGCTGATTCCTATTTCACAAAACGGAAATGGGGTAAGGAAACTACACTATCATGTAATACTTCTGTACGCTGTTTCCAATACTTCAGCAGTAAACATCTGGTCAGAATTAGTTGTTCAGCCTAATTTCTTGGCTAATCAGTTCTGTCATATCATAAGCTGATTGATATGAGAGAACTCTTCTTCACCTCCTATTTGTAAAATTTTTTTAGATTAACAAACAAGTATAAAATTGATGTCAGTGTGTAAGGCTCTTTGAAAGAAAAATAAAATGGAACAAAATTGGGAGCCAGGAGCTCTGGTGTCCTTATTGCAGGTCTGTCACCAGGTAACACCTAACATTTAATGGCAATGATTCCAAAACTCAAAAGATATGCCAATTTGATGCTTGCTGTTTAGGTGTCCTACCTTTCTACTTTTTTCCTCACTAGGTATTTTGAGGAGTGATTAGACAGTATTTTATTTGATGGTTTGAAATGTGAAGTGCTAGTTAAGAAACGGATTGAAATATCCGGATATTCTTTTCAGACACTAACGTCCTATCTTAGGTCTGATTTTTTTTTTTTTTTTTTTTTTTTTTTTTTTTTTTTTTTTTTTTTGTCATGTTTATACTATAGCTTCAATGGAGTTACTAAAACTGCATCAACATTCATAAAGCCTGTCACAGCGTGATCTGTGGCTCAGCAAGTAGCCCAGTAGAGCTCATATGCTTGTGGCTAAAACCACTTCCTCTCCAGAACAGTCTGCTCAATCATTCTTCCTGTTAGGACCAGTTCATGACCCCTGCAGTCTTGCAAACTGCAGTCAGGTGTTGTCTGGAATACAACAGTGCCGTGCTGAGAAAGAGAGGTGGTAACGAATGGAGTCCCAGAGAGACTTAGGGTAGAAAGGTACCCTGCAGAGCTTCTTTGGACCAACTTCCTGCTTGATGCAGGACCAGCCCTGAAATTAGATCCAGCACTAGGGATGACCAGAGGACTGTGACATGGCCTAGGTCTTTTTTTAATTAGAGGACATTTTCCCTAAATGTCTTTAGGCTGCCAGCATATGAAGAGAAACAGAAGCTAAGGTTTTTTTCTTTCTTGTGCCTTTGGAAATTAGAGCTGTTAGCTGTGAATTCAAACTGTTTCAAAGGTTGAGCTGTAAAACTTTACTTGGCTATCTTTTACATCACAGTGTATTGGTTTGGTAGTGTGTGAATACATTCAAAGACTTGAAGATAAACTTAGATACATTCAAAGACTTGTGGATACTGTATATACTGCATAATTCTCACTGACTTTGCACTGAGCTGACCAGTGTAAGTGGAGATGGAATTTGATTTCCACCACTGATTTTGGTGGTAATCAAAACCCTAGTTTGATGTGTCATATCCTTTGGCAAATCAGAGTGCAATTATAGATTCAATGAGCCTGATGTGGAACTAATTTGGTGAGATGAAACTGGAAGATCTACTGCCAGGTTAATGACTGTTACATGCAGGGCTAGACTTCTGAGCGTTTCCCAGTCACAGTTTTCAATTTCCATGTAAATCAGTCCTTGTTATGTTTTTGTATCTCTCTAGAGAATCGTAGAAGAATGATGTCTGTTCTAGATAAAATAATAGAAGTTACAATAAAATTCTTGGGAACACGTTCTTCTGTCACACTGGAAAATAATTAAGTTTTGGCTCTATAAAGGGCAGTCATGTCTCATTAATCTATCAAAGTTCTTTAAAGGAAGATCCAGTAGATAAAACCTTGGGGTTTTCAATGAAGTTCAACAGAGTCCTTAAAAGAACCTAAGTAATCATATGGCAGAGAAGGTTCTCAGGTTAATGCCTGGTTAGAATATGGGAAACAGAGTGAACAGTGAAGATCACTGACTGACAGGTCTCACAAGATGATGTCCTGGGAGTTGTATTTTTTAACACATTCACTTGTTTGCACTGAAGACAAATAGTCTGTCAAAGTTTGCTGGTAATACCAGATTATTTGGATTGTTAAAAACAAAGGCCAGTTGTGATTGATTGCAGAAGGATTTTACAAGACTGGAACTTCTACCAATAATATAGCAGGTGATGTAATGTAAACCAATGTGATCAAAGAAAAAATGTAACTCTAGCTTTAAATATACAGTGATGGTCTCTGCTGTGACTGTTGCCACTCAGTAATAGGTCTGGGACCATAGTTAAGTAGATTGAGGAGAATACTTTTCTCTTGCTGAATAGCTATAAATAGGAAAGAGATTGATGTAGCTTATTAAGAAAGAGCAATGAAATGGAAGACATTGTATTCAAGATGTGTGCCTGATAGACTCCTATCTGTAGTTGTGGTCCTCCTCATGTATTTTGAAGGGTGTAAAAGAGCAGCAAAGAAGCTGAGAAGAGATGACAGGGATGATCAAAGGCATGGAACAGCTGGATGAACAACAGCAAAGTGGAATAGTGCTTTTCATGCTTCTAAAGATGTAAAGGGATAGAATGGGGTTAAAAATGACTGGAATGTAGTAGGTGTCTGAAAAATCATCTGGAATAAAGAAGAAATGAATAAAAATAGTTTGTTATTTCTTCCAGCCTAATACTAAGGACTGACCAATGAAACTAGACAAGTAGCAAATTCAAAACCTGTGTAAAGATAATTAAGCCATGGAACTTTCACAGATTATTGTGGACATTTGCCTAGGTTCAAGGGGGAAGTGGGCTTACTCCTGGAGGAGAAATATTTGGGGATTGCAAAGACATGGTATCTACCTCTGAGCTGCAAATCACTGGAGGCTAATAGAATATTCTGCTTGTTTGTTTATACACTTCAGTATTCATTGCAAGCTGATTTTAGTGTATGTCTGTTTGAAACAGGCTCATGGGCTATCTGGACCCTTTATTTGGCCTATTTCAACTTTCTTTTATAGGCAGGAATAATCTGGGAAGTTGGAAATAGGGCATCAATGTCTGTTCAAAGTATTATTTAATTAAAATGAGCTGTCACAACAGAATTTACAGGGATATTTAGGGAAGATAACTGTCTCCTAACTATGACAATTATTACCTGATCTTTCAATCTTTTTATTAGATAAATTAGGGGAAAAGTCGCGCGAATTCCCAAATTTTGCCAAATCTTTCTGCACATCTTTGCTTTGGCCTTTCTTTTTTTTTTTTTTTTTTTTGATAACTGCTGCTTTCTAGTCTGTTTCTCAGTAGAAGGAGCAATTTAAGAGAGAAAAATAAGATTGCATACCTATAACTTGATTTCTCAGAATTGCCTGCCTTCATGGATCCTTTCTCCATCCCCTCACAGAGTTTCTTGGCCGTCTGCCTGCCTAGAGGAGACTCCCAAGAGAAGCAGGGGAATGGATGGAAGTTGGGTACTCTGCAGCATGAGGCCCAGATTAGTACAATTGCTTTTAAAGATTTTAGGAGGCACAACACTGTGAACCTGATCAGTGATCTCAGAGAATTTGATTTCAGGTATGCAACCTTATTTATGTTGAACGCTTCAGTTGGCAACATGAGACCTTCATAGTTAAAAGATGAGGATTATGGTTTACATGGCTGTCTTGCATGTCACTGGTGTCAATGTGGTCAGTCTTGGGTGTTTTCTTGCTGTGTTATTTACAGACCCTGTTACAGAACTACCTTGGTAGAGATTTGGTATGGGGGAGAAAAATAGCAGCTTACATTTATTTTTATACTGTAAACTAATGTCTCTAACTTCTGGATGCGGTAGAATTTGTTGCTTGTGTTCTTTATTCAATAATACCTCCTCTTCCTTCAGGTGATACAGTGTGATAATCTAACATTGTTCTGGCGTATTTTACTAAATTTGCACAAGTTTTAAAATCACAAATCTGAATTTTCATTTAATTGCTACTCAAAGTACATTTATTTGAAAAGTTTCTTTTTATTTTATTCTCACTTCTTATATTTCTTCAAAACATTTCTTCATACTTTAAGCATTAAATCTGTTGTTCTGGAACTTTTTGGTTTTATTCCACCTTTCTGATATTTCTTATAGCTTCAGATTATAGTACGCATTAGTGCATTTATCTCTGCAGAAATTATGTTCTCTTTGCCATTAGCAAGTTAACTCAAAAGTACTGAAATGTTGCTCTTAACAGTTCAATAATTGAATGGTAAACCAAATTCTGAATGTATGTGCTTTAAAACTTAACAGCTGGAAAATCATGGCAAATTATCAGTGACTATTGACAGCTGCCAGAAAGGTTTGTCCTGATGAGTTTTTGTGGTTAGCAGAGATAAGCATGCCTTTGATATGTCCTTTGGTCTGCTTTTAAACACTCTGAGTAATTAAAAGTTAGTGTACGTGCTGGTAGTAGGAGTTTTCAGCAGCAGTGTCTCTGCTCTTCAGCAAACAAATACTTTCTGATGAAGATAAACACAGTCCGGGAAAATTGCTTTCCTTTTGACACAGTAGTATGTAATGCACAAAAATGGACTTCATTGCTGACTTTACCATTTTTGCATCCCCACGTGCTGAATGTTTTTTCATAAGATATCCCTTCCATTGAAAAAGAAATAAGTTGTGTGATGACTAGATGAATAGTGTGTGATGAGGAGTAAGAATATATGAATATTGAAAGTCAGCATGATGTTTTTGAAGACGAAATACATGACTAATAATTATCCTAAAGTACCTTTGCCAAAAGCTGCAACTTTTTCAGCGTAAGTTCAAATTTTCAGTAGCTTCAGAATTTTTACAAAATATACTGCTGCACTCTAGTAGTTCAGAACCTTGTATATTGAAGACTGGGAAATGTAAAACCAAACCCCAGGTTCCCCTGAAGGAGAAATGAAGGCTACTGCATTTGCCTTGTTTTCAGTACTTTAACTTAAGGAACACCAAGTGAACACTGAACAATTCTCAGTTCTAAATATAAAGACTGATTTACAAGCCTGAGGGGTTCAGTTTAGTAAATGGCTAAATCGTTTATTGGGCCTTTTTTTTTTTTTCCTTCATAACTGTGTGAGAATTGCCGATTCTTAGCATGCTTTCTGACAGTGTTCCTGATGATATGAAACAGGTTCTAGTGCTGGTGTTCCCAGGTCTCTCTTTCCACCCCAGGACTCTTCCTGGATCTATAATTGCTCTGGAGAACAGAATTTCATTTGAATGCTTTTTTAGCAAGCAAAAACCTAATGTACACATGCACACTGGTGCAAAGGGTAAATTTTTTTGTTCTGTTGAGATCAGCATACCACAGAACTTAAAAATAACTGTCAGCATTTTTATTTATTTATGTTTATCCCAATGTGGCAAGGAAAAATAATGGATAACCTGTTTTTGAAACAGCAGGTTTTATATTTTTAATCTTTTCCATTAGTGTCTGTGTTCTACATCTCAGATGAAATTATTGGGAGAGGTGAGTCTACCCTGCAGTAGGTAAGAAGAACAGAGTCTGAAATTTTGCTTCTTGTAGCCATGGATTCAGCCTGTAGTGGGAAGCCTTTGCAAATCAGCCATGGAATCTCTTAAAATACCACTTTTTAAAGTAATACTCTGATCGTTTTGGTAACATTTACTTATATTCTTGTGATGTTTTTCATTGTGTTCAGCACTGTTTGGAAAGCTTTCTAGCTGTGGGTTCCTCCTGAAGAGCAAGCTTTTGGGTTTCATCTCCTTGGGTCCTTGCTCAGGTGCTGTCTGTGGCAGGTCTGATGGGCCTCTTGAGACATACATTATAGTCAGCGTTGCAGCAGATTGAGCTGCTTTTATTCGGGCTTGTTCTGAACAGAAGGATACATAAGAAGGCATTTCAAAGCTGCTTCTTCCCATGTTTTAGCTTGTACGTTTAGTGTATGTGAATGTGGGGTGCAGCCAGCTGGTGTGAAAGCAGCAGCCTAGATTTGGCTGTAGCCTCAAGTTAGTCTTTCCAGTAGTAAAATAACATTGCTTGAGATTTTCTGATAGATGAGGAGAAGCTATGTTCACCTCGCTCTTTCAGTGTATATTGGATATTCTCTTGGTTACATTGCCTTAATTTGAAAATCAAAGGGCAGGTGCTGTTACGCGTGCAGAAAAATAGCTCCCAAGTTTTGCCTTTTCTCTCTTTGGAATATTATAGCAACATTTCTATTCTGGACTTCCTGCATACACATGTAACTGTCTTACAGTATCCGTGTGCATCCCTGTTAACCCTACTACTCACATTGCTGTTCCCCAAATATGAAGTGCATTCTACAGCAAGTAGTAAAGAGAGAGAGTCTCAACTAATACGTGATGTTATATCTCCTCAGTCATTTTATACTCTAATTTTTGTCATGCTGAAGAAGAGAATTATGAGGGAAAAAGCTTGTTACATGAGACTTTTGGTATGCTGGTTTTGTGGGAAGTGATTTGTATAATGATTCATTAGGAGGCCAGAAAAAACAAACAATATCTCATTATATTCAGCTTTCAGTAGACATGCTGGGCTTACTGCTTTTTAAAGGAGTCAGTGTCTTGATCTTCATAATCTAAACCAAAGCACCTTAAACCTTTGGGAAGGGAACTAAAATTTAAAAATGGACTAAGCAAAGCTCAGAAATGAAAGCTGGTTAACATTCCCATTTACTGCCCGGAGTCAGTAAAATTTCCAAGTAAGAAGATATCAGTAATGTGTTCCATTTCTTTTCACTGTGCATATATTTTGTGTGTGCATACACATGCAAGCATATACACGCTTACTTTGATCAAATGCACAGATGTTGATATGGCCCTGTAGGAAAGGGGAAAAGAAAACCCCCCAAAAAACAACAACAAAAACCAAAACAACCCAAAACCCCCACCCCCCCCTCCAAAAAAAGAAAGAATTGTTTAGAGAAGAGTGCAGTCAGTTTACAGCCAAACTGAATCAGATGCTAACGTGATTTTACTTAATACTGATGATATTACTGGTCTCAGAATTAGCAAAATCAGTACTTAGGCAACCTCTTGAAATGTCTGTTGTGGTTTGTAAAATTGAGGTGTACTCTGATGTCTTACTCTGGATGTATTTTTTTTCTCCTGCTTCAACTTTGTTTGCCTTGCACAATGGCAGCTTCTTTGAGTTACACACATCATACTAAAAATAACTTTTGTTATTTATATCTTCATTTTTTGATCTGTGACTCAGCATTACTCAAACTGTTTGCAATGTAGAATTTGTGTGTGTTTGCAAAGATTGAGTTTTACTTTTGAAAGGAGATCTACAAATCCTTTTGGAAGGGGAGCAATGCATTGCTTTCCTATGACCCATGGAATAGGGGTTATGCAGTGATGACGTGTCAGGGAGCTGTGTCACAGCAGAACATACATGAAGTTGTGTTCAAAGATGTTTAGCCACCAAATCTTTGTCTGATTTGCCCATGTAATTTGAAATTAGCTTGTTATTTTTTTTCTTATTAGATGATAGAAAATGTTTAATTGGAAAGCCTACCTGCAATAAAGGAGGTAAAATGGGATCTGTTGCAGCTATTCCAGTGCATACTCTGTCTCAGGATACTGGTGTTCTTACTTCTGAAGTACCAGCATATTTTGATGTACTGTCCACTTTGAGCAATTTCCAACCAGTGCTCACTCTAAACTTAAAAAAATCAGCATCATTTCCCTGAATATGAGTGAAAATAATAATGCCTAGTGAATTCTCAACATTTTCAGAAAACCACAACTGAAACTAACCAACAAAGAAAAATCTACTCCCAAACTCACCTTTAAAGCACAATAGATGTGTCTTTCAAGGACTATTAAGAGTTAAATGAAGTGAATATGTGAGTTAATTGTATAATTCAAGATGCTGTCATTTGCTTTTTTGCACAGCAGCCTTCTATTGATGCTTACAATGTTTTGGTTCTAGGTCAGCATGATGGCCCTCTGCCACGGCAGCACGCGGGATTGCTTCCAGAGTCTTTGATATGGGCATATATTGTGCAGCTCAGCTCTGCCTTACGGACCATTCACACAGCAGGACTGGCGTGCAGAGTTATGGATCCAACGAAGATTCTGGTAACGGGCAAAACAAGGTAATGAAAGCATTCAGTCTCACTGTGTTACTGTGCTCTGCGTTCATGGCAGCTGCTGACTGTGCACCTGATACATAAATAGCTACTAAGTGCTCTGAACTGGCATGAGGAGTGTGCTAAAGCTTGGAATTCTGGTTTTTTAAAGGTCTTAAAACATACTTTGGGAAGAGTTATGCATTATCTTCAAACTACAGATCAGACCCACTACTGTCAGTTCAGAAATTTATTGATTTATTTGTAAACTGAATACTGTCTGTGCATCTTATCAAATAGTAAAATCAGTCTTTTCTGATGCATAAATAATTTGCTAAGTACTGATGGCTTTTATCATATCAAACCATTCAATGAATGCTAGAGGAAAAATGGAGTAACCAATAAAGTTTAATGGCAATTCGTCGTTTTCTCTTCTTGTTCCTAAAGGTTACGAGTTAATTGCGTTGGAATCTTTGATGTTTTGACATTTGACAACAGTCAAAATAATCCACTGGCATTAATGGCTCAGTTTCAGGTAAGACAACACTGTCACGGTTAGGTTGGTGGCTTGGCAAAGGGACTGTTGCAAACCAGTATGATTCTTTTTGGAAGACAAGTACTTTAACTAAACTGTAGTCCAGTGTTACCTATCTGTAAATAACTGTATTTTTTCATTTCTGATTTGATCTTGGTTCTGCCATACACTATTCAAATTTGCTTGTAATTTAGAAATGTGAATACTCACTTTGATACCTTCTGCTTCTAAAATTTCACAAGCTCACCAAACAGGTTGAACTTTAGTATTTAACAAACTTAAGTGAGAAACAATTGGAAATAGAAATTTCTAAACTAAGGAGAAAAAAAATCTTACATTTAGTGTTAGAGATAAAAGATAATTATTCAGTAATAGTTTTTGCTCTGTCTTTTGTGATTTTTAGCATAAATAACTGTGTTGAATACCTGTTCAGAGAGGAGTAAGATCTTTCAATTAACTGCGTTTTGGCCCTCTCCTCATGCCTAAAAGATTCTAGTGTATCTTTATTTTGGGCTCCTAGTTTTTCCGTGCTCTCCTGGTGTTCTCTGAAGCGTGGACTCTGCATAATTCCTGAATTAAGAAGACCCCCTTTAGACTTAACAAAAACTGTTCCACAGTCATCTGGAGCATCACTGTGTACAGGAGTGCCTCTTTCCCTAACTTCCCCTCAGGGTAAAGTACATTACTTCAGCAGTGATCACATACCCTGTCTGTACTGGGAGTGAAAGACTACAGTAGGGAGTTGGATTTAATTTATTTTCATTAATTGAGCTTATATAACACTGTGAGAACTGCTTATTCACAGTCTTCAAGTAATAACTGAAATGTTTGAACTTTGGCCAGCAGAAACTAGCTTGTTGGAGACCATGTCCTAGAACATAACTTTTTTTTTTTATGATACAGTAAAGCAGTTTTCAGTGTACTTTGAGGAGTACACCAAAGGATTTCAGGCTCCCACACACACACCCACACACACACACCCAGCTACATATCAGTGGGCTTTTGGTAATAATTCAGTGGAAAACAGTTGAGAGAAGATGAAAATACATATAAGTAAGGGATTTCATGCCTAAAAATGTAATGAGATTTTTTTCATCTAAGTACTTCTTCTCTATTTTAATTGCAGCTTGGAAAGGGATTCTCCTGAGATATTATGACATTCAAGTAAAGCAAAATGTTTAAAATACTTGGAGATACAAATCTAAAAATACTTGCAGGTACACAAATCTGTCAAAAGCACTTAGCACCACAGCTGACTTGCTTGATAATGCCTAGTTTTGTTTAAGGGGAATGGCTTTTCATGTTTTATACCTTGTTAATATTCAAATTGTTTAGGTTGCACCACTAAACCAGAAAAGAAGTACTCTTAAATACTTTGTTTGGAAGATCTAAGCTGCAGTTAGTAAATACAGTATGGCATTTTCTTTTGTTGCTTTTTCTAGAAGGGCTAGGCTTTCACTGCCCGTTTTCTTCCTTCAGAGATGCCAGACCGAGTTCATTCCTTGAAATTCAGGAGTTGTTTCTCATGCTCTACCTTTGTTTGCCCATGCCAGATACAATTACAAAGTAACAGCTGCTGTTTGTCCTTTTTCCTCTCGATCCATGACCCAGTTCCTGAATTCCTCTGGGACTCCTGTGACTGTTAAAAACATAGGTTATCTCTTGGTTTACTGCCCAGCTAATATGCATTTCCTTGTTGTTGTCTTCAATGGAGAAAGGTATGTTTGTTAGGATTTGCCATTTTCTGGCTATTTCCCGTGATTAATATATAGAGAGAGATTTTGGCCAAAACAGTGAGGCGCTATGTAAAAGGAATGCAATTGTTCTTTACAATCTGTGTTAAACACCTTAATCTCTGTGGTCATTTAATAGTTACATAAAGGCAATGATAAGAGAAGTGCAAAAGAAGTAAATTAAATATGAATAGCCACTTGCATTAAAAACCTGTATAAATTGCAGCACACCACTTCCTGCTGTCGCCCCACTCCATAAGTCTTGTGTCAGTCAATTGCGAGGTACAGATAGGAAAACTAAATGGTGGTATAGGAAACAGTGAAAAGGTTTAATAAATATTTCTGTATTTGGAATAAAATGTGAATCCTCCCCTTTACAAAAATACGAGAACACAAGTTTTACTGTTTTAACAAGGGCTATAATGTTACTTTTGCTTAAAGTAAATATTTTCAATTTAGCAAACCAAAATAACTTTCACATGCACCTCCCCAAATTTAGAGAGACTAGTTTGAAGAGGCATCTCAAGTATTACTATTGACTCTAAAAAACCCACCAAAAAGTAGGAACTTGGAGGTACTTCTAAGGACAATTCCAGAACTTAAAAGGATAAGTGAATCCACAGAACTGGAGTCTGGATGAGCTGATACTGATCCAAGCATAGCAGTGGAACAGGATAAACAAAACAAAAGAAAAAATAATGTTGGTTTCAAAGAGTTTCTTGAAAATGGATCCTGTAAAAAAAAAAAGTTTTATTTGAATAGCTCACATGGTAAAATCAAGTGTATAAAATGTTGAAATATCTCAAGGGCATTTGGCATAGTGGGACATTATATTTAATACAAAAAGATTTAATATAAAAAAATTAAGAAAGGGTACTTATGCAATTAACCTTTAAATTACTCACTTGGTGTACTTGAAATTGACTTGGTAACAGGGAGACGTTAATGAAGGGGGTTGTTTCTGAGTTTATCTCCTAGGGCCGGTTTTTAGCTATTTAATAGTTCTATCAATAAACTAAATGCTGGTAAAATCTTTACTAGCAAAGCTTTCAAGAGATAAAAAATTAAGTTGGTACAGGTTGCAGTTATGAATTGAATCACTAATTAAATGGTTATTAGTTGTATGCAAGGTGCATTTTTGAACAAAATGCTGCCAGTACTTAGAAGGTGTAAAGCTTTTCCTTGAAGTTAAGAATCGACTTAGTATGACTTCATAGTCACTGTTGATAGTTACCGTAGAAGGAGGTTTCTGTCAGATCTGTGGCAAAAGGAACTGATGTGATCCATAGGAGCATGCAAACACAGTAGGGAGTATAAACAGGGAAATGATTGTACCTAGTATTGATCCATACACTGCACTAGCAAAGCTACTACAGGAATGCAGCATATATTTCTGGTGTTCCTGCTGCAAGGAAGTCTGCTAGTTCTTGTGTGCCTTCTTTAACCTTTCTCTTCCTAGAAGCAGTAAGAGCTGAATCTGCTGGTATTTTGAGAGGAGAGGTTAGGACTTAATAGGCATATGTGGATTGCTTCCTTGCAGAAAGAATGGTGTAACACAGCTTCTGGGAAGTCATGTACCCTTTGTGAATAGATAGAGTTGGTCAGCGGATGGTTATTTAGTCACTTCTAAACCAGTAATCTGACTCTCAGAAATCCTGAACTTTATGGGATCTTTCCAGCTCGAGATACTCTCTAGTCAGACAGGAGAGATACTGCCTGTGTGCTCTTGTAAAACTTCAGACATCGGGTATTGTGGTAACATTTTCTTTCAGGATTTCAGCTATCAGTGAGTAGTGAAGTGCCTCCAGAGAGCAGTTCAGCTGGCTCAAAATCTGAATTGTTTTACAGAATTACGGATGTATCTTAAAGTGGTCAGTCTGTCGACTAAATGCTCAAAGCTCCTAAAACAAGTGGGATGAATCCAAGCCACTTTCATGTCTAAAGCAAGCTAATCATTGGCTGTAATTTGAAAACTGTGTGTTTGAGGCTGCACTGGGGTGTCATATCCTCTCTGCCAGTTCTTCTGGTAGATATAATTTGCTAAACAAACAAAAAATTACGGTTGCAAGTCAAATGCTCAAAACCTCACAAAGCTCAAATTTAGAATTTCTTGTCAGATGTTAAATGTAAGACTTTCTCAACCATTTCTAAAATCTAATGCAATCTGTATTATGAAAGCACCTGTGCAAAGACTGCATTTTCATAGGGTCTTGCCTGAAGTCATATATTTTCAGTGTCTCAGGGCTGTGTGATGATACAGAATTTATATAGGATATATTCCTATGAATGACTAAGAGTTGAAAGATACTGAGTGTAAAGTAGGGGACTGCAGAAAGAAGTAAGATTGTGGTTAATACAATTGCATGTTTCTTCCAAGTCTTTTTGAAGAAAAAAGTCGTAATGGAAATGCCATTGTTTCAGGTGACACATGTCTCTAGATACTGCATCAACAAAAATCCTCTGTTTAGAACTACAGCAGTATTCCCTGCTGCTGAAATTGACCACTTGGTAGTGGAAGCGAGTTCACACCAAAATGGGCGTTTATTGCTTTGATTAACTTCTCTTTACCAAAGGAAAAAGGAATGCTGAAACTCAGAAATTCCATGTTGCTTAGGAAGTAGAGTCTAGCAAATGCCTGTCCTACCTCCTTATCAGCCACTTTGTCCTTATTTCTGTCTCATTTTCCACATCCTGTCTGTCTTCATTAGCTACAAGAATAATATGCTTTTTAGCTTCTGACATATTGTGTATCCATGTTCAAATTGTGCTGCTTAATCATACTTGATAAAGGAACAACAGGGACATTGAGAGACCTGGAAAGGTTTGGTATTTTTCCCTGTCCTGCAGTACCCGGGAGATGTGGCTTCAGGGAAGGCTCTGCTCAGCTACTGCAGCCAGAGGCAGCAAGTGTGGTTATGCCTCTGGGTGGAAGAGCTGTGAGGGGCTGTGGCATATTCACCATCACAGCACTTCCCTAAAGCTGCCAAATTCTAACCAGAACCTTTAATGTTGCAGTGCTGCCAGATTTTTAGCCTTTCTTACAGAAATGACAGAAGGTGGATTCCTTGTATGACTGCATTCTCTGCTAAATGGCTTGGCCTTGCTCTAGGCTGTGGAACTGACATTCTCAATTACTAGTAGCTTTTATGTTTTTAGTTTAGCAAAAATATCTTATTTTCTAAAAAGAAAAAACCCAAAAAAAAACCTCAGGAAAATTCTAATTTTGTATCTCTAGCTGACTTAAATTCACTCTGAGGCATGTATCCAGCATGGAAAGCTGCAGGGGTTTTTAAGTTTGACCAAGTTGTGTGTGCAGTTGAAAGCCTTTCCATGGAAAGAATCAGTTCAACTTTTCCTATGAATGTCATTGTTTGCTGCTAAATTAGGCTCTTGCTTTTAGCAGTGGACTTTAAAATCTATTACAGCCTTTCAAAATCATTTCTCATGGCTGGCTATTAATACTGGCAGAATTTTCTGTTACGGCAAAGCAGGCTGTATCCAGCATTCATCTTTTAAGAGCAATTCTGCTTTTAACAAAAGTGTTTAGTAATGCAGGGGTGTCTTCATAACACATGATGATGTTCAGTTTGTCAGCCATATAGGCCTGTCTACTTACTTTGCACAGTTCAGATCTTTTCACACTGTCCATCAGAGATGAAAATATTTGAGCAATTTGTTAAAGTGGTAATATCGTGTGCTAGAATGTGGTGTGGATTCCAGTATGGAATTCATACTGGATGGCTAGTTAGAAAAGATATGGATGCAGAAAATTCTGGTTTCAGTTTAACAAATAATCCTTTTATTTCTACACCTCATATTGAGAAGACTTTCTCTGTTTGCCCCCAGCTCCTTGACTTGTCAGGATCGAGCAGGTGGGTGGTTCAGAGAACCTTACTACAGAGCTTCTGCTCACTACACAGTTCTCTCTGGTACAGTCCTTAAGCTAAAAATAGGTACATTTTAATAATTCAAAGATAAATATAGTACCTAAAAATTGCTAGGTGTCAGGACAGATTTTCCTTTGTACATTTTAACTACTGTAACTTGAACAATCATATTGAACTATGATTTGAATAGTACTTACTGTAGTTGCTCAAAATCTTATAAGGTTAATGAAGAACTGTCTCTCTTTAACACCATCTAGTACCATAGGTAGTATTTATCTATACTAAGAATCTTACTTGTGTGTGTTTTCCCTATTAGCAAGCAGATCTGATCTCCCTGGGGAAAGTTGTGTTGGCTTTGGCTTGCAATTCTTTATCAGGAATTCAGAGAGAGAATTTGCAGAAAGCAATGGAACTGGTGACAATCAACTATTCCTCTGATCTGAAGAATCTGATTTTGTAAGTCCGTTTAATAAATCTTTTAAAGGAACTTGCAGCTTTTTTTTACGTATACAAATGCAAACATCAAATGGTATTTTTAGATGCAAGTAAGATTACAGATAAATCTACAGTTGAGTTGTCTGCATGGTCAGTGCACTGTTAAACATTGATATAAATTTTTTTTGTATAATGCTGGTAAAGCTCTTAGTAAGAATTAGGAGTGTAAACAAAACAAGCATTTTAGGTTGTCTTCAATACTGGGTTTTATTGTGTGTTCTCTGCAATAGCAATATGCTAGTCTTATCTTACAGTTTCAGAAGGTACTGAGAAATGGTACATTGCCTTTTTGGCCAAAACATTGAGTGCTATTTTTTTCTGGCTGCTTATTATTTTAGTGTAGTTTCAGTATAGTCAGCTTTTTTTCCCTTGCATCCTGAGTGGGAGAAGTAGAAGTCTTTGCTCTTTCCCTCATTTGCGTTACAGTCTGAACCTGCATCCTTCTCTTTTTGTATTTATTCTTGCTGTTTGAGTGGGGTGAACTGCACAGTTCCATGAAAGTAAGCTCCTGTCTTGTTTAAATAACTGACTTGATGTATACATGCAAATTAACATATATTTTCCCTGGTGGTATCTTCTTTTAAGAAACACAACAATTGTCAACTTTGTGTGTTAAATTTGACCAAAAGTCAAATAGTTATAAAATCATAATGGAATATAATCTCTGGCATTTGCAGGATATAATCTTTTGGGGGTTGGGTTATTTTGGCAGGTATTTGCTGACCGACCAAAACAGGCTTCGCAGTGTAAACGATATCATGCCTATGATTGGTGCACGATTCTATACTCAGTTGGATGCTGCTCAGATGCGAAATGATGTTATAGAAGAAGACCTAGCAAAGGTAAATTATCTTAGTAATTCCTGCAGAAAGACCAGTAGTCAGTATTCCTAGAGCTGTACTTTAAAAGGCAATGTTTTCTACTGGTTTCTGTTGGGTTTTTTTCCTTCTGTTTGTTTATTAACCTGAGTAATCTGCCTGAAGGCTTGACAACTCTAAGCTTGGGCTTTTGAAAGCCCCAAAGCTTTGAGAATGCCTAGTTTTAAGATGTCCTCAGCTGTGCTTTAACTGAAGTAACATCTTCATTTCTAACCAGCAGACTTGGGGAAATGATGTTCTTTATAGCATGGTTAAAAATAGCATTCTGAGTAAATAAGGCCATGTATGTAACGTAGATCATGACATACATCATGTATATCATGTAATGTATGCTAAAGGTTATACAGCCACAAATGTTGCCCCTTAAATTTTTAGGTTTGCATTTTGGTGTCCCTTTGCTTCTCTCATGTTTTCTTTTCCAAATGAATTCTAATTCATGGAGACATCGTGTTCAGCTTTCCTGAAGTGTGCACTCTTGCTGTGGGGGCCTGGTTAGTTTGTGGTGTTCAGTTAAGGTATCAAGTGGTAGCTGTAAAGGAAATACGTACTTTGTATCAGGTTGGAGTGTATTTGTTCAACAGGAATGAGTGTCTGTTAGTCAGAAGCCACTGACAGCAGGATTTCTAGTGGGAGGTTAGAAATAATCTCTGAGATACATTACAGAATGCTTACATGGTCCTGAAAATGTGTGGGATAGGGTATTACACAAGGATTTAATCAACTCCTGTGATTCCACTCCATTATAACGCCTCATTGAGAACTTTTTAAGAGACAGTAGGCCAGTGGTTGGTATTCTGATGGACTCAGTTCTCTTGATTTCTACGCTGTTGTCTTGTTGGAGAGCAGTTTTCCCCTCTGTAATGAAAGACGCTGAAATCTATCAGAAGCAAGGAGCTGTAGAAGAGCCAGGCAGTATCTATGTACCTCTAGATGTTGGGTGCCCACTTTATCAGAATCAACTACTAATCCTTCTCCAGTGGTGTTTAAGATCATTTCTTGTTAAGGTGGCCTATGGGCCTGCACAAAGCTGGGCAGATGGACTCTCTCCCATAGCGAAGATGGAGATTGCCCAGTGATCAGCATTAAGATTTCTGTATTTTTAGTCAGGTTGTTTGTAGCAGTTGCTTATCATTAGCAGGTGGGCAGAGCTACTACAAATCCAAGTTGTTGCTTAGCCCCAGTTTGGCAATAACTGCTTATGTGGCAGTGATAAATACCACTTCTTAATTAGCTTTCATGCAGTAACTCATTCGTACTACCACATCCCCTCCATTAACATCAGAGCTACAGTATCCCTTAAGTCTAGCTTAGTACCATCTCTTCGTTATTGTCCCAAAGCAGATCCTGTGGAGGGAGTATTGGAAAAAGACTAGCATGTGTGATTTTTTTTTTTTTTTTTTTTTCCTCATGTTGTCCAGGCATGCACTCATCTGTAGCTTAGGGACTTCTGATGCTGGGAATGGTTTGTATGCAGTTAATATCTTCATAACGCTCACTTTTCATAGAGCAATGACCCTATTATGCTATTCCTTTCCTTCCTCACTTGTATATTCATCATATTGATGTAGTAGCAGCCAAAGCCTCAGTTTATCCAAGCCCTGTGGAGAATATCTGCCTCTTTACAGGCTACTAAGCCTGCAGAGAGGCCACCTGGAGACTTAGTGCCTGTGTTGTTGCTCAGCTGTGTCACCATTGACTGGGAATCTGCAAGGCAGTGACCTTCACACAAATGTGATTTTGGCTTTTGTGTATTTGACCACATACCAAAAAATAATTTGGAGGTTAGACCAAATAGTAGACCTTGGCTAGCTGGACAAGGTTGGTTTTCCATGTCAGTTTATTTAAGTGTAGCAACTGCTGTGATACAAGCTGTTCTCCAGTGTGTTTTTAGACTATAAATAGAAATCTGCAACCCATAGGTTGTCCAAGGTCAAGCTGTTATCACCTTGACCTACTTTATTTATCCAGCTGTGCACAGTAATCTACTCAAGACTGAATTAATTTGAAATCAATATGATCATGCATGGAATGAGATGCATCTTAGCGTGAATAATGTTGTAGAGCTGAGCTGTTGGAGAATGTGAATAATACCAGGAGAGAATCTTTTCCTGACAACTTTGATTTACACTGTGAATTAATTTTTTGTTTAATGTAAGCTAGGATGTTACTGTTTTTACTGCATCCTAAGTGATGTGGAAAAACATACTAAATCAACTTCCATTTGCATATATTCTAAACATCTATAATTCTAATGTTCTGCCTCTGTGTGACCTCGTTGTCCCTGCTTTATTTCTGTCACTTATGGACTCAGCATTTATACTCTTTTAAGACTTAGATTCTAGCTGTTTTGACTTGTTTCAAAATTATTTCTTCAATCAATTATCATTTGAGTATTGATCCAATGATATTATTGCTAAATATTTACTAATAATGGCCTACAAAGCATTTCTGAAAAACAAATCTGGTAGACTGTTTCTTCTCATCTTTACCTGAAATAAGGTGGTGTACTGCGTGCTTCTGCATATCTTGGTAACTATGTTAAACTATGAAAAACCCATGTTCTTCTTGTTTAACTTACTATATTTTAGCATACCTGTGAGTATAGGATGGCAAGAGACTAGACTTGTATTTCCACAAAGAAATAGATTGCTCGATCCAGTTCCTGCTGGGGCAGAAAGGTATCATTAGTTGTTGAATCTTCATATTATAATTTGAAGAGCTAAAATGAGCATTGGACTACTGATACATAAAACAATGCATTTGATCTCTGTCTGAAAAAATTACACTCTCTTCTTTGAATAAATAAGTCTTTATAATTGATAGTGCTTCATTGGCATTATTACCATGTATCTTTTGCAAGTAAATGTCATAATTTTGTTTCAGAAACTCTTAATAACCTTTTTCTTGTTTTCTAGGAGGTGCAAAATGGAAGGTTGTTCAGGCTTCTAGCAAAATTGGGAACAATCAATGAGAGGCCAGAGTAAGAAATACTTGTTTTTATCGTTTAGAGTATGTAAAACCCGGTTTGCAATGCACTGTTTCTTCCTTCATAAGTTTAAGCTAAACCTTTTTCCCCATATTTGCCCCTGGTGAAATGAGTATTTCAGAAGCCCTGAGAAAAATTAGATAAGCGACTTTGACCAAAACTTTAAATAGACAAGAGAAGACTACAAATAGTTATGCCAAAGTTGCTTCATTGTATTTAGTATGGTTTCACTCAGCAGTCTCTTGTGAGCGGCAGTAGTTTTGGAGGAAATCCATAGCTTCCTTTAACTGAAGCAAAGGATTTAGATACTGGTTTTAAGCTAGTGAGTTTTCACCTTGTTTTTTTTTATTGACTAACTACATCAAAACGAAGTGTTCATGGTCTGTTTTCCATCCTTTTGCATAAACTTAGAGTTATGTTTATAATGCAGGCTTCTAACATTTATGTGTTAAACTTGTTGCAGATAATTTTTGCTTTCTTCTGTTGCTTTTCTGTGGCTCTTGGAAGGCATTAGCTTTAGGTGTTCAAGCAGCTGAGAAAGTTTTTGATTATCTTCTGTTACAGTTGTCTTCTGTTTGTGGCAGGGGAAGACTAATTTAATTGCAATTGATAACAGGTAGATCAGTGGTGCAGTAAGACTACTCAGCTGACGTTGAAGTGTCATTTATATCTGTGGGGTTTGTTTTTTCTTAACTGACTGAGCTTTAATATGAGCCTTTGTTTCACACCAGGTTTCAGAAGGACCCAACATGGTCAGAAACTGGAGACAGGTATTTACTAAAGCTCTTTCGAGATCACCTTTTCCATCAGGTGACAGAAGCGGGTACTCCTTGGATTGACCTCAGTCACATTATCTCATGTCTTAACAAGGTACACTGTACTTTGGTTAGCTTTTAAACGTTTGTTAGTGTTCTTTAACAGAGTATTCCACTGCAAAGCAAGCTGACATTGGAAGGTTAATGCCGTTGGTTTAGCTGGCGGTTATTTTTCCCATTTCGGATTAAAACCATGTATTCACTAAGCTAATATTCCAACATCTATGGCTATTTTAAATAAAATTAGTACATGAATATTAAAAATTTGTTAATATAGCATGAGCTACAGTATTAACTTTTCATCCTAGAATGCATTGATTACTGTGGATAAGCAATGCTGGTCCCTTTATGCTACTCTGGTCTTTCAACACAGCATAAAGGATCCATAATACTCCTTTAACTGGGGAAGGTTTCTGCTGATAGTTATCACAAAGGATGGTCATAAGGCAAGATCCATTCCTAAACTGTGCTGACTAGAGTAGGAGACAGGAGGGAAACTGCAACAGAAATTTGTGCAAAATCCTTACCGTCTAGGACAGTGCTGGAAAATTTCTGAGACTTAAAATGTTAAGTCCACTTCTGTAATAACTTCCCTAGCCTCCCCAGCCCTTTGTTTTCCAAGGTTGACTTAACAAAGCTATTTGCAGTTTTCTAAGAGCTGCACCACTAGCAAAATTTTATCTGAGCACTCTCATGATTAATAGCAGATGTGTGAGAGACCACAACATCTTCAGTAGATGAAGAACATGTCTTGTTCCATAAATTAAGAAGTACTTGAGCTGATTATTTTTTTATTGGTAGATCAGCTTTCAACTTACTTTACATTGTTTTGCCAAGCTTCACTAATTCATGGGAGACTATAAGATGCTGCTACTTTTTTTTGTTGTTGTTTTTGTAGCTGCTTGGTAATTTCACTTGCTCTGTAGAAAATGGTGATGCAGACACTGACAATACAGTTTTAGTGCCCAATATTTTCTTTTCTAGGATTAGGATATCCAACTTTCCCTTCCAAAGAAAATGGAATATGTTCAGATCCTTTGACGTGTAATAACTGTACAGTTAAATCTTTTTTTAAAATTGTCAGGGTTTCTAACCTCCTATTAGACCACTGCTGTGCATTTTTTAACCTCCTTTTTATCTTTCTGGTTGGTGTCTGTAATCACTTTAAAAAGGACATTAAAGGGATTGAGGCTAAATCAAAAAGAAAGCATGTTGACATTCAAGTAGGCATTGAAATGCCATCATGATTTGAAAGCAGTGACTCATACAGTACTGTAGCAAGAGGGGACAATCCTGAATTCATAGGTCAGGTAAGAGACAATGTCAAAGAATGCCTTGTTCTATAAATGTTCATGGCTTCCCTTTTTAAACAGAGGCTCTTCTCTTTTGTGGTTGTGGGCTCAGCACACAAAAAATGTAAGGCTTACAGAACTCTCCTTTGGAAATACACTCTAAAAAGGGATTCAGAAACTACAGAAGTACTAGAAAAGTTGTATGGACTTTACTGCTACTTGCCAAAAGCATTCTTTTTGAATTAAAGCTACTCTGTTGTTAAAAATAAAACAACAAACAACAAACCTTTCTTTTCGATGGGGTGTTTTGAGCATCTTTGCAGCTGAGAATACTGATTTATGCCTCCACAGGGGGAGAGGAAGATAGCCATAAATATTGATGTTTCTAGTTAGCAGTGTGGCTTTCTTAATACAGGTTTTCCATGTCCTACATTATTAAGGTAATTGATTTGTTGTATGATGCTAATGGGAATGAACAGTGGTCAGTATTTCACAAACACCTTAATAGTGTTAATATTTTGTAATGGATGTTGGAAGACACTGGTGGTTTTTTCCTACTCTACAAAAATTAGAAGCTAATTGGCTTGCTTTTTGTCCTTCTGAAACTGTTTGCAAAGCAGGAGCTTTAAAATGTGGAGGTTCCAGCTTTTAATGTTACGCCCAAAACATTACTTTAGATGACAAATGCAAGAAATTTCTAACTCGCTGTCACAGCAGCTAATGTCACATCTCTGTGACAAATGTAATTGGTTTTCTATTCAGTGCAACATTTTATAATACATGTATTTGAACCTGCTGGGGTTGTATTTCCAAAGAATGGATTGGTAGTGTCATATCTCACTTGTCTCTGCCCTGCCTTTGTATTGGAATAAGGAAGACTGTGGTGGAAATATCAACGTATTGACTAAAACAAAACTACAGAAGTTCTGCATTATAAGAGAGTCTAGCAGTTCTCTATTGATGAACATTTCTTGCAAAGTGAGAAGAACATAGGAAGCACTAATGTAATGGGCTTCAGCATGTAAAGCAGGATATTCCTCTGTTAGAAATTAGGATCTAATGGTATATAATAAATAAGGTACATATTAAATTTGAGAAGTCAGAACAAAGCATGAAAAGAAATGTGGAACAAATGTTGATCTTCAACCTCAAATTATCCATTTGGTTATGGATTACACCAAAGTAATTTTTTCTTTCTAAGGGATGAAATGTACCATACAGCTTAGGAGCTATAGGAACTAGTTTGTTCGCAGTACTACCAAAAAAGTGAGGATTGGGTTTCTACCAGACTACCTGGGGCTGATCCATCGGTTATCTCATTTTAGAGTGGTCAAGAAGTAAATTACCTACCCTACATTTAGGCTTGTGGATCTTACGTGCAAATGTAATGTCAAATTTAGTTTTGTTCTTCAGGAGGTACATGAAAATTCGGCCTGGCTTTCTACACAGGGAAATATAGCATTGCAGGATTATTAGCTTTGGGGAAAGGGAAGAAAACAATTGTTGTCTAGTCCTAAGGTCTGGAATGTCCCTCAGGTTAAGACCAAAATGTCTCAATTTTTTGGCAAGGATGTTGTTGTGGTGCAATTCAGATCCTTCCTTTGTGTCCTGTTTGCAGATTTGAACTGCACCATAACAATGTACTTGCCAAGAAATTGATTGCTTTTGTTGTTGGGGAAATGTTTTGCCATTTCTTTCACACTTCTTTTATTTTATCTTTTGCATTCTTGTTACAGTTAGATGCTGGTGTGCCAGAAAAAATAAGCCTCATTTCCAGAGATGAGAAGAGTGTACTTGTGGTAACTTACAGCGATTTAAAACGCTGCTTTGAAAATACTTTTCAAGAACTGATTGCAGCCGCAAATGGTCAGTTGTAGTATTTGCTGAAAGCATGCAGGACATTGCTGAGGAACTTAACCAATAGCAAATTGCACTACAGCTGAATTGTTGTTGTCATCTCATTTCACATTTGGGAAACAAACAGGAGATGAGCAAAGCTGCTTGCACTTCAGTCAGGTACACTGTTACTTGAAGGGAAGAATGTTTCACTTATCCTAGAGCTAAGGCTGCCATTGGAGGCTTTATCTGTGAAGAATTTATTTTAGATTAAGGAACACATCAGGTGCATGATGTTCCTACTTTTATTTTTTCCACTTGTATATGCACTAATTTTAATTTTTTTAAGACTTTTCTGATCTCTGAAGTTTTGCCACATTGTATACTTAAGGGAAACTCTTTGCAAGGACATTTCTGGGATACATTTTTGTCACTGAGGATATAGCAAAATTTATTCATTTTTGATATTATTTGCACCCAGAATAGCATAAAGGACCAGGTAAATAATTTAATAGAAATTTTGTTCTATTAATGACCGTTTAGTTCGTAACCTCTGTAAGAGTGTGTTGTATGCAAGCTCTGTATGCCACCCACTGTTAGCTCAAAGAAATGTGAGAAGAAGAAACATTTTCAAACCAGTCAAGTGAAGTATTGGTGAATTGACAAAAAAGGAAAGAAAGTCCCCTGTCATTTGATTTAAACTTTGTCTAAGCGAAGTGACGAAAACAGCATAATGGGAAACATCTATAATTTAAGGAGCATATCAAACTTGCTCTAAACACAACCAGCGCCTTTTAAAAACTGTTTGTACGTTTTCCTGGTAGTCAGAAGCATTTACATTTATGCAATTTTTTTAATAGATTTTTTTTTAAAGAAATTGTTTAAATGCCTGAAGTTTCAGGAGTGTATTACTTTAGGTTATTTACAGTATAATTTTTGTATAAAGTTCTGTTCTTTGAACCACAGCTTTATTATGGTACGCTACACTGGATACAGATACAAAGACACTGTTAAAAGAAGACTAACTAAACACAGCAGTTGTCTGGCATCAAGAGCTTTTCAAGTTTTACGGCCTGAATCTGGAGGGATAATGATCTGCTGTGCCTTTGCAGTCACTGCTTAGCCCAAAGTAATATTACTTTTGCTAATACTCAACACATGAATATTCCTGAAGTAATTCAGTCTCAAAAGTCTGGAATTTTGCTCCTCAATTACCTTTCTAATTTTTGGACATGCAGTTGTCTCCAAACTTGGGTATTCATGGGATTTCTAGTTAAACACCTACACTTTGATACTGAAGACTGCCAAATATGTAGGAATTTCCTTTCTTAAAGCAGTAGTGAAGACTGTATCTATCCTTTCCCAGCACTGAATGTTTTAATAGCACTGGGTGCTCACCATGAAGAAAATGTGGAAACTCAAAAGGTCAGGACAGACTCTTAAGCACTTGCAACTGATGTTACTGACATCAATTTTAATAATTCTCAATATTTGTAGTTTTCAGAGAAGTTTTTAATATTTCTCTGTCCACTTTTATAAGCTTTAAAATGATTCTCCGCCTTGAGACTTGCATCAAGAAAAAAGCAACTCTCTTCACATCGAAAGCTTTGAAGACTAGGGACATGCTTTACACGTTTTAGAAAATGTGGTTGAATCCACGTTAGGTAGCATCAGTTGTTGAGTTTAAAAATCAATTATTGTTGCAATTTTAAAAGGAACATAATGTTTAATATTCAAACGATAACAGTTGCCAGAATGTTCTTTTTAATATAAAAGGAACAGGAACTTTGAAAAGTGAACATGCAGAACAGTCTTTTATCATTAGCTCATGTATTTGAGGAAAAGAGCAGCTGTCTTTTCTATGTTTTTTGACAAATCATATTGTAATTCTTTTGTACAAAAAAAGAAGTACTTGTATTCTAGAAGAAATATGGAATGCTTAATTTATAAGCGGGCTGAGGTTTTTTCCAGTATTGTTTTCTTTGAAAATGAAAGGGGATCATCTGTTCAGTTGTGGGGTTTGGGAACCTTTGAAAATTTAATTTGTGGACCAATATTTTGTGGAAGTGTAAGGCAGGGGTAAAATAGGGCTTGAATTCTCATCCTTTTTAGACCAGCACACCCTCTGCAAGACATGTCTAAATTGCAAACCTGTGTGTATTTGCATAATGTCAGTTTGCTTCAGCCCCTAGTAACCTCAGGACTTGGTTTAAAAATAAAAAGGTAGACAGCTAATAAGTTTTCATACATAATGTCAGCCAGAAAATATTTGGTGTCAGGTAATACATAAAATTAAAAAGAAGTTGATCTTTGTTTTCTATTTATTTTATTTGGTCTGTATTTGGGAATGATTTGAACAGTCTGAAGTTCAGCTTGGGTGTTTTTTTGGGGAGAGCCCTTCTACCCCATTTAAATTCCATTTAGAAGGTTGTCCTAAAGTTGTAGTTTGATCCATTCATAGGAAGAACTGTATATCTGTATTTAAAAGAAGAGTCACCAGGATGTGCCCTCCCAGATGGGAAATTTATTTCTGACCTTCCTATTTTTTACAGCTAAAAGCACAGAAGGGACAACCTTTGAAATCATCTGATGTTGGTCATTTTAATTTTTGTACCTGTTTTAAATTCTGTTGCTGTATTTACTATATTGTAAATATTTTGTTGAGGGTACCTATGTATTTTTGATTTGCCCTTGTTTCAGTAATTCAGGTGTCAACTGCTTCCCCTAAAAAGCACCAGTATGTTAAGTTCTAATGTCATGATCCCAGTATGTGTTACTCATCTTTAATCCTGTTTTCATTGTTCATGTGTACAGCAGTATTTTTAATAAAGAATACCAGAAGTAACATGGCCTTATTTTGACAATGTGAAGTTCTGAAGTTTGAATCCAGGGGTTTTCAACTTTGGTGCCGGAATTTTATTTCATTCTGTCTCGTACTTCTTTTGTATTCATTCTGTCTGCAGTGCAGAGTTTAAGCAAACAAGAGTCACCAATTGTGTTTAGTGCTTGCCACTTAGAGTGTATTAGATATCCTAAAACTTAGAGATACTGTTCACTAGAATTGTATTAATGCACATTTCCTTAACTCCCAAGTCCAATCCCATCTGCTTCAGTTTGATCAGGCCTGCTTTACTCAATAAGCTCTACTTTTGAAAACTCCGCTCAAGTACCCTTACTTTCATGTTTATTGAGCTTTTTTTGCTCAATAACAAAGTATGTTAATTTCTCTGAGAATTTGCACATGGAGTCATGACTTCTTCATTTCAAGGAGTTCTTTTTCTGTATTTTTAACCAGCAAAGGTTAGATGATTTGCTGGTGGGATAAAATTTCCTATCCATCCAATCCCAACCATGCTTATGGAAGATGAATTTTTGTGTAATATATGTGAAATTGTCAATAGTCCCTGCACCTATTTAACATGGAGTCATTATCCCTTAAATTGCAGTGTTTTAGAAATGTTATTATGTAAGCTGCAGTAAGTTTGATTGATGCAGATATCCAGTCTCCAGTTTCCTCCTTAGTGATGTGGAGTAACAGCTACACAACTCCTGCAGCAGATTGCCATCCCATTATGTTCTGCTTTCCCAGAGAAAGTTTCATCTCCAGTTCCTTCCAGTGCTTGGAGAGCCCCTCAGATGATCAAATGTTGTTTAGCACAGAGCACTTGACTGAACATCTCTGTGGAGGCAGCATCTCCAGCTTCAGGTGGATGGCGTGGAGATGTGGGGATTGTCCGAAGGAGAGTCTCTACCGAGGCCTAAGGTGCTACCTGGTGTCACAGTAGCTTCAGAACAGGCTTTGTTGGGGATGCCTTGCTCTGTTTGCTGTCCTTCTGTCTGTAGTGCATCTTCTAACTGCAGAAGGAACCAGGAAGTGTGGAGGATTGGGTGGATGTTTATCCATGTGCTGTTTTGTCTTCCCCCACCATGAAACCTTGCCTCTCCCAGAGGCTGAGCTGAATTTTTGCCTCTAGACAGCAGTTAAGCACTTCTTAAATATGCTGAACCTAGGGGATGTCACCCATACAAGGAATAGTGACAGGTGTCTGTCACCTTATCTGCTTTGCTGTGCGAGAAGTGTGCCTTCTGTGTGATTATTCCATGTTCTCCTTTGCTCGCAAAACCAGCCTGTGGGATGGATGTGTGCCGGATGTTTGCACTGCCCAGTGCTGACTTGTGTGCCACAGCAGTCTTTGACACTGGTAGAACTCTGATTTTTTTTCAAAAGCAAACTTTATTATATGAATTTAGCAGTCAAATACATTATATAAAGACAGAAAATGCAAGACAAAACAGGAGTTATTCACATCTGAAGACACTTGGGGGTTCATATAAAAGTAATCTTTGTAGTCCAGTTTTCTTAAATATTTATGCACAAAAAGCATATTTATATATTTACAGTGTGCAAACGTCCTTTTGGATGCATCATCCTGTAACTATTTTTGCTCAATTCTAGTTACAAAACAGTTCTGAAACTTTTGTTTTGATCAAGGTCAAATACACTTTACCAACAAGAGACAGTGCAATAGATACTTAAAACTGATGATCTCTTGCACAGAGATACTTAGCTCAGAAGTAGTGGTACATATTTATTTTACTTGAATATCTAAGATAGTTTTTATTTGTAAATATGCAAAAGGTCATTTGCCTTAAAGTCTGTTAGTGGGTTACATTCACAGCTCTTTAGCTGAATTCTAAGAGAGCAAGAGATCATATAACATGTAGCATTTGAGTTAATATATATTTTAGTGGACCATGAGAAGCTGGGATTGGGCAGTAATTGATTTGGCAGATATCAGTGCTACTGCGTTAAATGTCCAGCTCTCATCCTAATACTGCATTCAAAGGTGAAAGGGAATGGGTGCATCCTAATGCTTCTCAAGCAAAGAACACTCCTGACCTTTCTGAGATGCTATGCAAAAGTCTGTTGGAAATGAATGATACATTTTTATTCCTGTACATACTGGTAACTTAACATGGAAATTTAGCTGTCTTCATAGAAAAGCTACCCTAACTTTACAGGTTGTCTTGTAATTTCTAACTAATCTCTTCAAACTCTCTAGTGATCAATTAAAGTGTATGCAGTCTAGTAGCCATCCTGTCTTTTAGACAGATTCTCATAAATAAAATATAATCAGTGCAGTGTTAGAAGGTCTGTGAGGTTTTATGGACAGAGCTTGGCTTTAACCTATCTAGCTTGTGGTTTGGTTCCAGTGTGTGCATGTTGGCTTACTGACAAAGTGCAAAACTTCAATATTTACTTGATTTCAGCAGGACTGTCCAACCTGAATTGATATGTGTTGTTACAGCCCTGGATCTGGTCTTAGTCCTCCTCTATCCTTGCCAATTGTGTTTAGCAACACATTTTAAATCCTTGCATTGCGAGGCTCCCTACTGCGTCTGCCATCTGGAGCAGTAAGATCCATACAATGCCCCATCCCCAAGTAGGTTATTATTCAGCTTCCCCAAGCATCAGCCTTCCCACAAGTTTCTCAAAGTAGTTCTCATTAAAAACTTAGTTTGTGGTCTGTTTCTAGTTTCTGTCTTCTTGAAGAATCCTTTATTTTCCAGCAATAGGATGCAAATACCTCAGTGCCTGGTGCAGATTCCCGGCTCTGTAGGGCTCCCAGCTGCCTCTCCCAATCAGGACAGCAGTGCTGCACCCAAGTCTGAGCAGAGGCTGTAATAATGACCATCCAGATTTTCCTGGATGCAGAAGCACTCGGCATTTTTAGCAAAAGCTATTGGTGTTGAGCATTTGGGAAAGCTGAGGTTTAAGCAATAATATTTTGCTGTATTTTGAATATGTGTGCCGCAATCTGTAGAAAAGCAGATCACTGTGATTAAGTCAATGATAACTTTTTAAATTTTATGGTAACTAAAATAATTTGGGTCTTAAGTTTTTAACTGACAGTGTTCCATAAGAACCTGTGTGTTTAGATCTTGGCCTAGAAGTACTTAAACTGGTGGCTGAGAGTAATGGACAACAGAGTTGTAGTCAGGAGGAGGATGGCTGGCTTTCATTTTCTCCAGCATCGCATAACCATAGGTGTATCTTCGCTTGGAGTCACTGAGCTGGTCACAGCTGAAACTGCAGAAGCTTCTTGGCTTGGTTATTCCAGAAAGCACTGACTCCTTGCTCCTGCTGGCACCTTTAATGCTGTAATAGAGCAGTGATACTGTGAGCTTTCTTAACATGTAAAGGTTTTTGTTTTAGTGACTTGAGCAAAGCCAGGTCACAAGAAGCAGCTTTGTTTATTCTCACATGGTGGGAGGGGCATTGATGCAGATGGACTCGCTCAATGGGAGTGCAGGCCAGAGGAATGAAGGAGCCCTTCTGTGTTCCCTGTGAGTCCCCTTTGGAACAGAGGTGCTGTGAGTGAACATCACTGTTAAAGGTGTTAGTGTTCATTGTATCAGTCTTGCTGCTTAGGGGGAGTACTTGATTATTCAGCCTAAGCTCTAATTGCTCATTTGTGGCAGGTGCTGGGGAGTGAAACTTTATTGCAGGGGGAAGTAGTGGGCAGTGTCTGGCATCTCTGCTGATGCCGGGGTGGGTTTAGATCCCCACATCTAAATGTTTCTTCCTAAGGGAATAGGGGTTTTTGAGCAGGAGTGAAGTGATGAAAGGTCTCAAGCCTTGAGGCAAAAGTAGAAAACTGCTAGTGTCAGTGTTCCCAAAGCCTAATGCTGGGATGAATTTCTAATATAAATGGCTGATGTTTGTGAGGAAGGGCATGAGGTCTGGCTATCTCCTCTTTTTTTGGCTTCTTTTGGCAGCTGCCATGAACTGCTGGTTTGAATTAGAGTTTTCCTGTCCCATAAAAGGACCAGTTATCCTTTTATAAGATGCCCTTTACACAAAGAGAGGTTTAATGTCTTCTCCGTGAAGCCACTTTTAAAGACACTGTTTGCCTTACAGCACTTTCTCACCCATATTCAGAGATCACAGTGCTTAAAAGGGCTCTTCCAATAATGAAGAAAATTAAGGCAAAGAGAATTTTCACACCGTTGAACTTGGATTCCAGAGATTTATCTGTAGACAAAGGACAAGCCAGAGCATTCTTCCATCATTGATTACATGTGAAATCCTAAAGTAAACACATTGGACCACAGTGTCTAAAATTAGATTTCCTCCCCTGTATTTTTGTAAGTTCATGGACAATCCACCCCTCTCCATTTATAAGGTCAGGAACATTGGCAGCTCTCGTCTTGAATTCCAGAGAAGACAGAGCATCTGTTGAGGCTTTCAGAGCCTGGGGTTTTGCTTTTCATTTTGTTTTGCGCTGTTAGGCCTTTAAGTAAAACTACAGAAATAGTAGCACAGGACCGTTCATGATTACAACAGTTCCTTTTAGATGTCACAGTTTCTCAAATTCTTAACTCACAAGCCTGTGTGGTTTTTTAGGGAGTACGGTCTCTGTCTTCTGTCCTACTGGGAAACTGGAAGGTCCCCCTAAGATGTAGTGTCCCCATTACATTTATTAGTAGGTGAATGGAGTTCATGAGGAGGAGCCCTCATGATGAGGATTGCAGATGCATCCCATATTTTTATATTGCATCTGTTGGCAGGTGGAGAAGTAATTGCCTTGGGATAAATTCCGTAACTATGACAAGGTTAGTCACAGATGCAGTGGACTTTTTGTGATGGGTTTTAAGAGAAATGCTTCTGTGATTTACATTGTAATTGTGAGTCTTCAGGAGCTGGCAAAAGTGGAGTGTGCATGAGAAGTTATGAGCATAAAAACCATCATGCTTTGATCCTTTCATCATCATCAGGCTTTTGCATCCTGAGATTTTTCTTGTGAGCTAGACTTGGCTTCTGCTTTAATAAACCTTCATACCAGTAGAGCTGCATCTGTTAATTTTACCTGGAGTGCACTGCTGTACCTGGGCATGCATTCCCACAAAGATCTTTGAGAGAGCTCAAGAGATTTTGGCATCTGTAGTCAGGCTTCAATTTGAGACTGAGTTTACAGTAAGTAGAGGCTTCTCTAGCTGTGGACTATGTTCTTGCCAATCTAGGAATGTAAATTGGAGACTGTATTTAATTGGTCTTTAATTGGGATTGTTTGTTGAAGGAAATGGCTGCTGGTTTCCTGCCATGTTCAGGACCAGAGCGAGATTAGAGGCTGGCTGCAGCTCTTGAGATGCTTGTTCCAGCTCATAGGAGGTGGGATTCTTGCTGTTTTTCTGGCTTTGCAATTTACACTGACTCAAGGGTTTGCCTCAGCCCAAGGATTTTGGCTTACTTGGGTTGGGCTTTTTCACCAATAGTGAAAAGCTAGAAAAGGGTTGCAGTTGGCATCCTTTCCACCTGCAAAGGAGCATAGCTCAGAAGATTGCCCCCAAACCTTTCTACTGGGGTCTTTTTGCCTGAGGCCTTGTATTAGGAAAACCTTACTTCTCTTCCTGCTATGCAAAATATCATTTTTCATCTCAGTGGCATTAGCAAGTCTGAGACGTGTTGCAGCCATTCATGTTTTGCTCTCCTGGCCACCACCTGGGCCTAAGGGGCTCACCAGCATTTGGGCTGTTGCTCTTTCCTATAGTTAAACCAGGGGTGAGCTTTGGCATTAGTGCCTTTCCCAAGCCAGCAGAAGTGGAAGCCCAAGAGGAGGGGCCTCGCTGGGATCAGTGGGGTACCCCTGCACTGTCAGGCTGGCTCTCTGCTCTGCTCTGCCCTGGGGCCTACCTCTCAGGCTCGTCACACTGAGTAAGCACTACTGCACATGCTGTAGACTCAGGAGAGATGCTGGCTCTCTCCTGCAGTCAACTGATCAGTTTCCTCTGAAACAAACCCTGGGTGTGCTTCTGGAGACAGGTTGGATGCACTGGGGTTGGCTCCTTCCACCCTGTGCAGTGCTTCAGCTCTGCCCAGTCTGAATCATCCAATGCTTTGTTAGAGTGAAGGCATCTAACCGCAGGTAAGCTGCTGCCAAAGGGAGCTGAAACCCTTCCTCAGCCTGGTGCTGGCACCAGCTGCCCTGACAGTGAGCTGCTACTGCTCACTCAGAAACTGTTCTGACAATCTGGCAACCTGAACCAACTCTCTGCAAGAAAAACCAAGGTGAAGCGTCAGCACAAGAGCGAGCACAGGACAGCAGAGCAGCGTGCCTGAGATGCAAGGGAAGAAGCAGGACTGTACATCTGCTTAGGTCAGTTTACATGTCTCAAACCCCTCCAGGCTCCACCTTGACGAATTTTAGGGGTATTTATTTACTGCTCTGATTAATTTTAAGTAAAGGATGCTTAGCTAAGAAGCTGCCACTTTTAGGAATGTGTGCAGACTGAAGGGTCATTGCCTGCATTCACATACATGAGTGCTTTTTGGCACAGCGCTACGGTACCACTTGTTTAGCTTGCAGGCCAGATGACCTTGTGTGATCTCAGTCAACTGCTCTGTTTTCCCAAGGATTTATGTTCTATAGCCACTGTTCAGTTCAATCATTTTTTTCTTATCCAAGCATTCCTTTTCCTTCTGCATTTGAAAATCCCCCTTAAAGCACTTCCAGAGGGTTGCTTGGGACACACTCCATACATTTTCTGCCATGCAAAGAAAAATGCATTTCATAAATTTCATTTGGGGAGGTTGCCATGTTGCCCCTGTGGCTGACAGCAGCCTTCTGAAACACCCAGAGAAAAAAATGAGTTAAACCACTTCTAGGGAACATTCCATCCTTTGGAACCCTGTAATATCCACATACACTCCAAGCTCTGTAGTACCTGCCTCCTCCAAAGACAGCACGCCTCAACAGAGCTGAAGTACCAAAAATTGGCTGAGGAGCCTATTTTCTGAAAGGTCAAGGCAGGAGAAAGGGTTTCCCAGCATTTGTTTGGAGTGGCTTGTGCCACCCTGGCTTTGCCACGCATGAGCAGTGCTGCACTGCCGGCTGCTGCCAGCAGCACGTTCACCCAGGCCGTGCTCTCCAGCCGTGTGAGCGGCTGTGCTCTCCTACACGTATTTCTGTGCCTTCAACCCACGGCCTCTCGGGCACTGGAATCTTTCGTGAAGCGAGTCCTGTCCGCCTTGACCGCACGTTTCAGCCGCTCTTAATTGTTCTTTGAGACAATGCTACACTCCCAGCCTGCCTGACTGCAAGTCACTGACACGTTTGGCACGGGCAGGATGGCAGGCTGGCCTTGACCTGGCAGCATGACATGAACGATGGGTTGGGTCTGGGCAGTCTCCATGCTGGCTGGGAGCAGTGAGCTGAAACCAGGACACTGCCAGCTTTGCAGCAGCTGGGAACTGATACAGCGCTGGCATTGAGACAATAAACACTTCCCATTTACAGAGAGTTCATGTCAGTGCAACTCGTTTCTTACAGCAGCCCTAGTTCCCTGCTTGGGCAGCTGTCAGGAATTAGGTGGAGGAAGATGGCCAATATATTCAAGTGCTTAAAGGCAGGAAGAGAAGTGAGGCCCTCACATCCATCTATTGTAAAGTTGCCACTTTAGCATCCTGAGCCCATGGGTGTTAAATGGGCCATGCTTAGCTGAGTCATGGAAAAGGGCAAAAACAAGCACAGGGGGCCTTGTCCCAGCTGGGGTGCCCTTGGGACTTGCAGAAACAACTGCAAATCCTTCACAGCCACTCATTCCTCCTCCCCCATTATTAAGGGCTTGTTTCCTACAGTTACCTGCCTCTTACCATAGTTCAGTGTTCTCCGGCACTCACTTGTCCAGCCTGGCATTAAATTGAGCATTAGGTGGATCAATAAAGTGCTAGTAAATCATATTGCTGATGTGCATTGAAGGGGTTGAGGGTCATTTGCTTCCTCAAAGGCATAGATGTGGAATATGATTGACAGTTGATTCAACCAAGCAAGACACACCTCAGCAAGCGTGTTTGCAGGGACTGGGAACACCTCAGCTACTTTCACGAGGCATGATTTAGCACAAAGACCTTGAATTATCCTTTGCCATCTTAAACCTGAGAAGAAAGGAACATAAAATACAGACCCAAAGAGTGTCCGTTTCTGCTTGCTGCCTGTCCATGTGAAGCGTTTCAGTTCCTCTGGAGCCAGCACCATCCCACTGTCTGCTTGATAATCCTTGAAGAAAAAAGAAAGATGCAGTCCTGTTAGGTGTTAACTGTATTTTACAGAGGACTCAGTTCCTCTTTGGTCTGATTTCCAGCATCCTTCTGGTCATGGATACTCCGGTAGCTCTAGGAGACAGCAGCTCTGTACTGCTGGAGGTGCTGCAGTGCACAGGTATTTAATGGTGCCTTTCCAAACCACCCATGCCTTGGGATGCGTATGTTAATGCATAATGTTAATGCAGATGCAGAGTGCTAGAAGAAAAGCATCTACACACAGTGTGAGGTTCTGGCCGGCCACCAGTTCAACCCTGCAAGGACCACTGTGCCTTTCTCACCTCCTGCTGCTTGCTGCATTCAACTGGCTCACTGAAAGCTTGCCCCATCCTCTCACCCATGCCCACCCACACCAGGGTTGGGTGTGTGTCCCATTGTTAGACATGGTTCCAGCTTGTCCTTCTGATAACAGGACTTGTTCCTACCAGGGCCCTCTGATGGAAAAGTGACTCACGATTCTCCTTTGTGCACTACTATTCAGATGAAAGTGCAAATCCAAGGGATTTTTTTGTGTTTCTCCCACACCAGTGGGCTTCAGGTGGGACTCTGGTAGCTATACTGTGCAGACCTACTGGAACTGACCACTTCTTATCAGGGAAGGAGTGTTTGCAGCCCATGGCATAGCCAGCAAGGATCTCTGACCCCAATTTGTAGGACAGTGGGATAACCTCTTGTTGCAAGCACAGCTAATCCTGCACCTCGTATCAGAGCTGACAAAGCAGTAACCCCCTGTCTTGACTATCCCTCTCTAAATCTGTCGCACAAATAAAAAGAAATGCATGGCAAACCATTTGGCCCAGGAGTCACTTACGTTAAATACAAGTGTTTCCTTGATGGGAAGCTCTTCAAATGTCTTTATGCGCTGGGGGGGGTTTATTTTGAAAGTGTTTATGTATCTGTTCAACAAGAGAAGCAGGACAATTTTTGGTGAGAGTGTGAAGTGCACGAGCAGGAAGTGTTGGGTATTTCTCTGTTTCTTTAGGCAGTTCCCAACTGTCATCGAAGTAGGTCATATAAAAAGAACTTGTTAACCAGACCCCACCCAAATCTCACTCCCCAGTCCTGGGGTACACACAGCTGCCCCTCTCACAGTGCCTGAACCCTGTGACCTGCAGGTCCCCTTGGACAGGGGCACTCCAAAGACCCACAGCAGTGGGTGACTTGGCAACTGGTGGGACACTCATGCCACTTGGGGGCTGTCACTGTTTTCTCCCATCCAGGTCCAAAGCAGGCTGTGCAGCGAGCTACCACCCCCAGCAAAGAAGCCCAGTCTTAATCTTGCTTATCTCACCTGATGTTTTCAGTGCTTCCACAACTTGAGCTTGTAACAGGAAAATTTTCATTGCACAAAGGACCAGATGCAGGGGGAGACCCACTTTCTGTTGTAAATATTGTGCTGAGGGGTATGTAGTCTTTGCCTTCCTAAAGGCGAACAAGAAAGGAAAGCATTATTCCTGGGTCCACGTGGCCAGTCGCCCCTGTCTCAGTGACAGCACGTGGTTGTGACATTAATACCTGCTGGACATTTGCTTGCAGCAGGTCACCCAGCTTTTTCACCAGCTCAGAGAACCGTGGCCTGTCATTGGGATTGTTCTGCCAGCAGTCCAGCATTATTTGGTAACTGTGAGGACAACAGCAAAGTGAGCACATGGTGGGGTTACAGCTCAGTTTGATCCAAGGCAGCACAGTCTTTGACAGCTTGTCATCGATAGACAGATACAGATGATAACTCCTCAACCTGCTTGGTTTTACAAAGATTCTCTCTAACACCATCGAGGCCTCTTCCTAAAAGTAAAATAGTAAACTTTCCACAAAAAAAGAAAACTGTCCTGCAACACCCTGGAAAACCACATCAAAAGGATAATTCAGCCAACCAGTCATACTTCCTTTTTTTCATTCCTAATTAAGCATTAAACCTTTGTATTAAGCGTCTATGAAGTGGCAATGTTTAGGTTAAGGTATCCTAAAGGCATCCTAAGATGACTTATATGGATGTGTCACTTCCTTGTATTAGTTGAGCTGAGCTTTCCTTCCTGCAATAAAATATGTGGAAGAGAGAAAAAAAAAAAGCTCTTATCTACAGTCACTAGGATAATAAAATTCGTCAATGGGCAGTACTCCCAGATAGGTATGGCTGTCTCGCATCCTTTTCTTCTGCCAGAACTATTTTTTGGTAAGTGTTGCTATTTAGAGTCATGACATAGCACTTGGGAAGGCACTGCGGCACCCACACGTACTTGATTTTGCCTCCAGAGATAAAATACCCTGGACATGTTCGTGGTCCTCAATGATTTGTGTCACAGGGTGCATGTTCAGTGTGCTGCATGTGCCTCCCCTGGCAAGGTGCTCTGTCCTGACCCACCTGGGTCTCCAGAAAGATGTTGGCCATGCAGCAGCAGCTTGAGACTGCACCTGAAGGCCGGGGAGCAGGGAGCGACAGCTGATGTGGTGGTGGAAGGACTCAAGACGACCCGGGTGGGGAGGCTGCAGGTCCCCGTCACCTTCCTCTGCCATCAGACATCGTGTGCAGGAAAGGGTGGGCCCTCCTTACCCGAGTGATTGCGAGGAAGCCTCTACTGTCACTTCCTAAGACAGTGTTAATAATGCCACATTCCTCCAGCACTTATCTGTGTGCATGTCAGTAAATGTTAAACCTCGTGAGGAATGAATGACCTTCCTCCTCCCCCTCCTCCTCCTCCTTGCTCAGCTCCCCTCAGAGCCCAGCCCTGGTGTTGCACTGGGCTCGGGTCTGTGTTGCTCCCTACCCCCTCCTACTCTATGGGAGAGCCAGGGACCAGGGTGGGGGGTGCACAAGAAGGTACCGATGCAGGATTGGGTTGTTTTTCCTTAGGCTGGCACAGAGTGCTTTTACAGAGACTGGAACATCATCTGCAGGGCAGCCCAGGAGGGCAGTGGTACACAAGGCAAGCAAAGGCATCTTACATCTCCTCAGTCGCTTGCTCCGGGGCTCGCATCCTTGTGCCTTCCTTCAGCCTGCTGCAGAAATCCTCGTCTATTTGGACTCCAGGGTAAGGAGAGGCACCTGCAGGTGGCATTCGGAGAATAGATACGTGCCTTGAGTACCTGTGACCTAGCTGTGGCCCTATGCATCTGCCTCAAACACTTGGGGTGTGCAGCATCAGGTTGCAGAGCTGGGGGTCAGGGGGAGACCCCCCTGCAGGGTCTGGCCCTGCCAGCTGCCACAGGCAGGGAATTACTGCTGATCATGCTCCAAGCCCCAGTCTTTGGAGGGGGGGCAAGATCAAGACCACAACTATTGGTGGGGCTTTCCTGGCCTGAACAGAAAAAAATACACATGAATTTGATTTGAGCACTATCCCTTGAAAAGCCAAGTCTAATCTCTCTGTTGGTTTGTACTATTCCAAATTGTAGTGAGCACAATATTAACGAACCCCAAATGCTCAAAATCACCTTGACAAAAATGAAATCATTGTTTTAGATCAGATCACAGTACATTTGCACTGTTTTTTTGTTTTCTGTGTTTTTCAGATGCAGCCTGATTGTATTGTTAGTCTTTTTTTTTCTGTAGACAAAAAAAATCAGGAAAAGGGAAAATGAAAGGAAAAAAAAAAGACCTTTCATAGAGTCAGAGAGTTACCAGGTTCAAGGAGCTGGTGCTTTAAGAAAAAAATAGCAGGTATTATGAGGCTGACCATAAAATCACAAGAGTTGGCAGGCTGACCAACAACACGTATTTAAACTAATAAATGATTGATTGTCCTGAGAATTGTATAGTATTGTTTCCTCTGCTGTTTGCCTCTTTTGTCAGCCTCTGTGTTGAACTCAATTAAGATTCTTCTATTCTGATGGTCATTGTTGTTCCACTCAGTGTACATCTTGTATCCTGCCTTTTCCACATGAAAGAAAGGGGAAAAAAAAGGCTTCACTGGGTTTTAATTTCAGATTGCATGCTCTAGTTCCTCCTGCAGCATCCGTGCAGATGCTTTTCGCCTGCTATGTCAGTAGCCTGGGTGAGGAGTTGCTGGATCCCTCCTGCGCTGGGGGGACCTCCTGGGCTCGGGCTGGAAATGGAGGTGACAGAATCTGAGACATGCAAACTGTGGGTTTGGCGCCCTTGCTCCCACAAGAGGAGTAAGAAGCTTTTGGGAGAGCACCCAGCTCATGGCACTCGGTGTCTTCAATGCTGTCTGTGGCACAGGAGGTGGTGCCTTGGTCTTGGGCAGTTGATGACCCAGGATAACAGCTGTGTGTTATCCCACAGGGTTCCACATTCCATTAAAATGCTTTAAAAATTGCCCTGTTTTCCTGGCTTGTGCCGTCAGTCAAAGCATTGTGACTGCTCTGGTTGTGCTGCTCTGCATCCTCTACCTAAGGTTTCTACAGGCAAAAGAGGGAAGCTTAGGTTTTGCCCATGGCAGAAGCAGGTGGTAAAGTTCTCAGCTGTGCTATCTGCTAAGGCTTTCAGCTTGGCAAATGAGCTTTCAGTGCTCTTACAACCACCAAAATTTCTAGTTCACAGGGGCACGATAATCCCTCTGCCTCTACCCACACACCTCACTTCTGACTGATTTAGGTCTTTCTGAAACACCTAGCAAAAGATCATTGAAGGTAATGGATGTTTTCCCCAAGCTGCAGTCCCCACTACTGTCAAGCTCCTGGGGTGCAGAGTTAACATACCCAAGGAAAATATCTCCCACAGCAAGACCCCGTAGGACCACACGTCGCTTTTTGTATTGTAGATTTTATCAAATATGGATTCAGGAGCCATCCACTTGAGAGGAAGTCGAGCCTGGAGTAAAAGGGACAAATCTGACTTTTTCAAAGCCCAAAAGATTTTAATCATAGATGTATCAGCTATATATTGTTATGTAAATAATTACCATTCAAGCAGGAACCTGTGGGATTTCCTTACAGGCAGTCAAGATAAACCCACACTCATTCATACACTTAACAAATTGTTGGAGTAAAAGGCTGTTTTTAAAAAACCTGTGGCACAAAACACCAGACATTGGAAACTCATGACCAGGCCTTTTCCTTACAGGGATGTGGGGGTATGTAGGAGCAGAAGTCTCTTGCCAGCATCACAGAGACAGGGCAGAAAACCCTGCATCCGAGCACCAACCATGCTATAATGCTGCTGGAGATATTCTTGGGGAACACACCTTCTTTTGGAGGGACTGGTTTCCTTGAAGGAAGTTTACAGAGTAAAGGGGTTTTGGTGTGCCAGCCAAGAAATGTCTAAAAAATAAAGTATTAGCAGGGCAAAGCTGTGAAGCAGTTAGCATGTCTAAGCCTTATGCCTGAGGATAGAAATGCTTCCCAGACCCACAACACATCTGGATAGCTCATCTTCACATAAAAACCATGACAGCTTTTGAGGTCTTAAATTCGGGAAGTGTGAACGTCTACAGAACATTTTGGTGGACAGTGTGAAATGACATGTTATAAACATTGGGGTAAATAAACAGCATCTTGACTTACATCTCCTTTTCTCACATAATCAGGATTCTTATAAATATCTCTTGCGAGGCCAAAATCACAGATCTTCACAACATTGTTCTCAGATAAAAGGATGTTTCTGGCTGCCAGGTCACGATGAATGCACTATAATAAAACAGTGTGACAATCAAACTGCATTTCCTTATTCCTGCCCACAAATTTCCTGTCTCCCATATCCTTTAAATATTGTATTATTATTATTATTGATAAATTAAATTTTTTTAGGGAAGTTGCCTGTAGTTTACATGAAGTTACTGTGAAGAGTGGTAATTATTAAAAAAAAAAAAAAATTACTAAATCCAGAAAGTGACAAGTTTTTAAGCCCTTTGATATTTGCAGGGAAAGAGCTGAATCATTTGGAGCTCCCTAATATATGTTGAAATTAAGGAAAAACCTACCACACCCGAAAGATCTTCCCCAAATGAATGAGCTTGACCCACTGGCTTCAGTCATGATCCTGTGTTTATGGACTATGGATACTTGGATAAACACAGTTATATTTATAATGCCAAGAGGAAAACGGCTCTTCCTTTGGGACCTCTCCCAAGGAAGGTGTCACTACAATGTAGACATGATTTCACCTCTGAATCCTGTCCTACAGTGAAAAACCCTCAGTGCAAAACTCACCTTTCTGGAGGAGAGGAACTCCATGCCTCTGGCCACCTGAAAGCTGTAAGAGATCAGGTCCTCCATAGTGAGGGGCAACTTGTACAGATCATCAGCATCTGCAGAGGTGGAAAGCAGGGTTTGTTACAAAGATGCCTCACAGGCACTTGTTTCCCCCCTTTCTTACAGACCCCATTATTCCCATAAATTCAGTCTTCATGGAGGGTTGTTTGAAGGTCAACCCACTGTCATTGGAAACAAAAATAGTGCTTGCTTTACACCCCGTGCTTTGGACACTGCTGTGTTTTCCCCAAAGATAAGGAGCAGTCAGAAGAAACAATCACACATTTTCCTGTCAGATTTAGTAACCCTGGAAATAATCTTTTTTTAAATCTTCTACCCTCTGGACATGACCCTCTGAGCGTCTCCCACGGATGTTTATTAGGGTGATAAATGAGGAAAAAAATTTCAGGGATTCACAGTATGTTGTAAAAATATCACAGTCCGTGTAGGGACAGGAAGGAATTAATACCTACCCTCCTCGTCCTCCTCCACATCACTCAGACTTTTATCTTCCTGGAACCCAGAGCTCGCGAAGCTCTCGCTGCTGGTGACACTGGCCAGCCTTTGTTTCTTGCTTTCCACTGGCTCAATATCCTTTTTCTCTTTCATTGGCTCTCCCTGCAGAGTGGAGTCCTTCAAACAAACAGAGGAGAAGAGGTGCTGCATCAGAGCAGCAGAGGGGGTGGGAAAGGAACCAAGTCACACTGCAGTCGCCTTTCTGCCGGGCTGGTGGTCTGTGGCGTGGGTGGTCGCATCTCTCACGGGCGGGGGTGTCCAGTGCCACTGTGTTGGGCAGGGGCTGGTGGCAGGGCTGTGCTCTGCCATGGTTCTCATCCCCAGAGGGCAGAAACATGGTGGCTTGGGAGCACCAGAGCGTGATCTTGCACCAGGGCAATGGGCTATCTCTGCCGCAGTGAGGATTTGCAGGATGTATGGATGGACCTCTCTGCTGGGCTGTGGCTCACCTCAGCCTGAAATGAGACATCTGAAAGGGCCCACTTCTCTCCCCCAGACAGAGAAGGAGCACAAAGAAGTGGGTGGGGAAGGTTGTGCCCACCATGCAGGCATCCCAGACCTCTCAAATCCTGCCTCAAATCTCAAGCCTGTCCCAGGCTGCTTAAGACATCTGCCTCTATGTCCCTGTGCAGGTTTGGTGTGGGCTTGTAAGCCCTTTCAGTGAGGAGCAAGGGCACTTGATGTTTGAAACAGAGCTGCTGTTGGAAGTGACTGCCTCTCTTCAGTGCCTTTATCTGATGCTTTCTTCTTATGGCCTGTGATGGGGTGGTTTAATGGGACACATGCAACACTGTTTGGAAAAAGCTTCCTCACTGCTACCTGTAGAGCAGCCTGGCTGCCTGGCCATACTCTTGCCCCCTCTTACGTTTCCTCTTGTCCTGTAACTGTCTCTATTCCCTGTGCATGCTGGTGCAGAGCCAAACTTCCACCTCCTTCCTGCCTGGCCAACCTTCCCAAGGGTGCCAGAGCACTAGGTAGTGCTGGGAAGGGGGTATGGGAGTGGCTCCACTCAGGATGGAGCCTGCCCAGCCATACTCCCTGCTGAGCAGAGGACTCCAACAAACACGTATAGGAGGAGCCAGCTGCTGTGTCTCATGTGGAGTACAACACAAACAGCCTTGGGAACAGAGACTCAGCAAAAGCCTTCTAGAGGGGGATATCCTCTTGAGTAGGCTCTCCTACAGAGCCCTCCTGAAAAAAACCCTGAGGTGCTGCCAAGCTTTTGGCACAGCTGAGCAGGGATTTTGAGACCTACTGTTCTGTATCCAGGCTCCTAAGCCTCATTTCAGAGCCCTGGATCCTTTGGAGGATTTTTCTGGAATAATTTGAATTTTCTGGGACATTTGGATTTAGGTTTGTAATAAGAAACATACCATGAATTTGATTCGGAGGGCTGTGGGATGTGAGGACAAGACTCTAATCTCTTTTCCTCTTGATAGCTCTTCTCCTCACACAATAATAAGATTACTTGTAAATCTCTGAATATTAGGGTGTCTTGAGACATGAGATTTAATTGTTATTGTCTTGTTTGTGCTCCCAGCAGTATTGAAATCAGTGGGCAAAACCACTTCCTTTGGCATTGCTGACCTCAAGCTCACCAGGAATGGGTTCATCAGGAGCCGGGCAAGAGCATATGGGGACACTTTGGGTAGGATTCACTTCCCCTTGCTGTAGATGGCTCCAGCCAAATGAGTCACAGCAGTCTCCTTGTACAGTCAGGGAGAGAAAGGTGAATCCTTTCTTGGCACAACACCAAGTATTAATATAGGTCAGGTGAACTTCACCCAAAAGTCATTTCTCTCCTTTGGTAGAAGAAAGTCTGAGGAGACCAGCTCAGAGCTGACATCTACATTACCAACACTTAGGTCAGGAAAGATGAACCCTACCAGGACCATCTGCCTCCTCACCTTGTTAGGGCAGAAAAGATTCCTCTTGCTCTTCAGATAGTTTGATAAATTCCCATACTTGCAGTATTCAACAATCACCATCAGAGGCCCTGGGCAATTAAATAAAATTAAAAAAAAAAAAAAGCATTTTGAGCAGTGTAAAGCAATAAAAGCTGGCGTCAGCTCTGAGAAAGAGTCTTTCATGCCCATAACTACAACTTGAGTCCAGAGTAACTGGCAACATGTCCAAGGGAGTAGGCTACTTCAAGGACACTGGACATTATCAAAAAAATACTGCTTCTGGAAATTAGGGCAGCACCTAATTTTTGAAAGCTGGGTCTTAAATCTGGGTCCTGAGGGACCCTCTGTTTCCTCTTCAGGCAGTTCAGACTGGAGTCCCACAGCCCACACACACTTGTTGAACTAAAATAGGCAACATATCTAAAACAAACAATCTCCCATACTGGCCTTTTGATTTTCTTAGCGTAATATCATGAAAGATTTTACAACAGCTGTATTGTCATTCATAGTTCAGGGCCAGCAGCTGATATCCCTTGTTCCCAGCCTTTCCAGATCATGTTTAACTTGAGCTTGAGCAGTGGAGTGAGTGAGATAAAGGACAGCAAGTGGCATGTTCCTAAGTTCACACTTCACATGTTAATATTAAAAGAGAGTTTAAATAGAGGAAATGTTTAATCACTTCATTAAATGACTAAAAATCGCTTTTTCTTTTCCTCTCTTTTTTTCAGCAACTACAGGATGAGCTCAAATATTAAAAGTTACTAACTTGACCTCGGGATGAAAAACAACATGGCCAACTGGCTGTTACTGGGGAATAATCCAAACCCATTTTCAGAGCAGTGCCGATTTTTTTACCTCCATTTTTTGTGCAAGCTCCCAACAAATTCACAATGTTGAGATGATGACCAATGTGGATTAGGATTTTCAGCTCAGTCATCAGTGCTTTGTACTCACTTGCTGTGGCCCCTTCTGTAAATACAAAATAAATGTGAAAAGGCAAAGAACTGGTCCTGCTGAGCTTTACCACTTCTCATTACTTTCCATTGAAATAACCTCCATTACTGGATGTACTTCTTGTGTTGATGTTCTCTCTCTATTCCTCCCTGCTCAGCATCCTCTTGGTTGCAATTAAACCCATAAAAAGAGTCAGGCACACAGCTTCCTCCCAGTAGACTCTATTATATTTAGAACTGAAAGAATTTTTTTTCACATGAATAGTTCTGACATTTCAGCCAAAAAAAATGAAAGAACAAATAAAAAGGGATTTCAAGATTATAATTAACACTATCTAGAACTGTTTGCATCTGACATGACTTTAGCTAAGGGTTATATTCTAGCCTGAACTAATCAACATCTTAAGGGGTCAGTGGCAAGAACAAAGTATTTCCAGAAGCTGATGCAGCCATCAAGTTTAGCCATCTGTATAAGGAAAAGATGAACTACCCCTTGGTGATGCCTGTCTGGTTCTGTTCATTATGCAGGAAGCCTGGAGATAGACCAGGGAAGTAAATATTCATTGGTTAAAGTGAGCTGACTGCATCTCACCCTTACCAGTCATGACCAATAATAATAGTAATGATGCAAGAAGTCCCTCAAACAAATCCGAAACGTTCTATTTAGTGTTGAGTGAAACCTTTAATTTCCCCTGAGAAAAGTTTTTCCTGCAGAATTTAATTTCTTTAAGAAAACAAGAAAAAAAACATATTGCTTTGTGTAGGCCCAAAAGGAGTTTTTCAGTTTAGTGACACCAAGAACAGCCTTGCAGAAAAACCCCTAGAGCTGGGTCTTAAAGGGCTTGGTTTCAGCATCTGAATGGAAACAGTTTGTCTTGGTGTCCCACACAAAACTTGTCTTCTACTTAGTGACCCGCTCTTGGCTCGTATGGGTGGAGAACATCCCCTCCACCTCATGGGAATTCTGGGAGGATAAAGCCTATGAATGACTGCAAAGTTCCTGGATAATCTGGTGAGGACACAAGGAATGAGGCAGATCTCCCGCGCTTTAGGTGAGATACTGAAGATACCAACAGAAGTTCTGGTCACCACTGGCTCTCTTCATTGTCAGCAGAGCTGAACAAGGACTCAGCTCCCTCTGTGCAGGGATCTGCCTTAGGATGGGATGAGCTGTTGTTTCTCAGCACTGCCAGTGAAGGGTATTTGAGTGGCTGACTCAGATATAAGCATCTACTCTGCACACGCACATGTGAATCCCACCAGGAAGACTTCTTGTAGCTGCTGTCTGCTCCCATTTGTTCCAGGAGCACTCGCTGCTGCCTTGGTGGCGCTGGCTGGCACAAGAAGCCTGCTGATGTACATGAAGGAACCCTGAACCTGGCAGACCACTCCAAGGGCTGGAATTGACGCCTACACATCTCCTGATAAATGATAAGTAAGCGTATGTGAAACTAGGAGCCACTGGCTAAGATGGGTTTATTCAAACCGTGCCTGAACAGAGTCAGCCGAGAGCGTCGGGGATCCAAACCATACTGGCAGAATAGGGGATGTGTCCTGGCAGAGAGACAGCACCAGAAAGGATTAAGGGATTAAGGCAGATAAGCAGTGCAGCATAAACTCCTGGGGCAATGCAAAAAAACAATCCTGCTATGATCCTTACACATTTAAAGAAGGGAAAGCTAAATACATATGAAGGGATGCCACCAGGACTCTGGGTTGGGGAATTCAATCACAGCTGCTGCAGGCTATGACTGAACATCATCCTGCTTGCTAACATCCCAAGCACCCTCTTCAAATTAACAAGGGAGTTTTGTCCTTTCTGCTCCAATGAGAAAGGTGGCAGTGAATAGCTGGGGGATGATTTTACTTTCAGATGAGCACTGGTGTATGAACAGTGCTGGCAAATCCATTGCACAACCTGGCTGTCAGCATCCTAAGCACTGTGTGATGAGCCTGCAGGCAGTTCAGAGGGGACACACCTGCACAGCACCACCAAGATTTAAACTGCTCAATGTGCTTAGCTTAATGAAAGGGCCTTCATGAAGAAAAATCATTATTTAATCTAATGGAAAGGGTTAGAAGGAGATGCAGAAGTCAAACGTATGCAAATTAGACATAAAGCATCCATTTTTAACAGTAAGATGATTATTCTTTGGAGCTAATGACCAAAGAAAATATGAAAGCTTCCATCCAAGTGTCTTCATATCAAGGTGGATACCTTATGCTTCGGCTAAATTTGATTTACAGCATTCAGTATAGTATAGGGTCAGTCTAGCATAATGGTATGACTTTTTACTGTGGATGCAATTTTTGTTTCATAGTTCTGCCATTTCACTCATGGTGGACCTGAAACTTGATTTGTACACATTTTGGAGGCTTCAAAGAGTTATTGTGGGAAGACTTTGCTTTTGAGACAATTGTATAAAGAATGCACCACTATACAAGGCATCATTTTTTCCAATGCAGATTTGCAGCAAGATACCTTTCAGCATTTTCACAGCAACTATTCTGCATGTTGGTGATTTCCTGATTCCAAAGGCAGATGCTTGTACCACCTTTCCGAAAGCTCCGTGTCCAAGAGACTTTCCTGTAGAGAAAATAAAGTGGAGAGATACATCTTGGTAAAAAAAGGAATCTTGTCAGCAAATGGCTTCATAGATCATGAACTGAAAAATGTACTTTCCAATGAGTCCAATAGTTATATTTCCAACATATAGCTGGTTTAGGGTTTTTGGTTTGTTGGGGTTTTCTTGAAAATAAGCAGTCAAATTAGAAGACAGAGTCCTCAGAGGGAGGAAGTGATAGGAGTGAAAATGTCACTGAATGAATTAACCATTCAGTGGAGGTACACTGGCTTCAAACCTGATTTTTTCAGTCTAGCTCTGCCAGAGGAACATTTTGCTCCTCTTTGCCCTGAGCACACTGCATGGTGCAGCAGCCTGTGGTGCTGCAAGTTATGTCTTCAATAACACAGACCCTCTGCCCCTTTGACAATGTGTTCACATGGACAGGTCTGGCTGCCTCTGCCCTTCTACAGAGGCTGTCAAAGGCTTGGTCAGGGAGATCTTGTCAACATATCAGCTAGCACTAAGCTTTATTTCCAAGCAGTGATTTTTGGATGGCTTTTGTGCTTCATCAGAACCCGGGTACCAGGGTGGCTGGCAAGAGTATGGCAGCAGGATCTGCAGTGTAGAGAAGAGCAGAAAATAGCAGTCGGCTCTTTATATAAAAGCAAAGCATAACATGTGCCATATATTTATTTCTCAGATATGCACAAGCGACATGACCATCTCCACAGGACAATTACCTAGTCCTATGATGAACACCTGTTTGACTAGCTCTCACTTGGACATCCACCTTGTTGGTATCTGAATGAGAGATTAATCCCACTCAGATTCTTGCAAGCAGAGAAAAAGAGCTGCTGTCTGTATTAATTTAAATCAATACTGCCTTTTATATATGTATACTATATCTAAACTGTAATTCTCAGTATGTCTGTCAGTAGAAGCAAATAGCATATGTTATTAAGGCAATGGAAACATGAAGTGGAATATGCTAAGCCAAAAAAACCCCAGAAAATTATTTCCACCCTGGATGTGCAAGTGTTGTAATTATTTTACAGCAAATAAAAACCACAAAGAACTTGATCTACATGACTGAAAAGCATCAACAGGCTGACCTTGGTTTGTGAAGGGCTTAGTGTTTGCTAGAGAAATACAGATGAATCAGTGTGTGTCTAAAAACCTACTATCACCTTTTTCCGTTACTGCATATAGATTCTTCACTCAGCAGATGTATAAGGGAAGCATCATTGACTCAAGTCTCAGTTTTATTAGTGAATTGATGTTTTTAGTCCCTAATGTTTTGACTGTTCACAGTTTCTACATGATGAACTTGCAGCTTGAGGGCCTATAAAAGCCATCGTACCTTTGTTTAATCCATAGCTTGAATCTGTTTCCAGCACTGTTAATTCACTTCCCACATTGTGATAACCTACTTAGTCACCACTTGGAAAACACATGGGCTCATAAAGCTGCAAAAAGCTGCTAACTTTTCATAAAGGAGAATGAGCACTGGAAACAGCACTTCCTTCTCTAAACACCAGCGTGATTCAATGGGAAGCTGTAATAACACTCGTCTTTGCTGCTCTGCTATTTTTCATACCATGCTGAATGACAGCCCAGAACAGGGCTGCTTTAACTTTCCGGCATGTAGCTCTGAACTCCCCAGTTTAGTATGCAGTTGTGGCTATGGTTGTTCGTGCAAAAGCCCCTTATGCTGACACACGAAGTAACAACAAAATTATTAAACAGAGGAATGAATATTAAGTTGCCCAACCATCTGAGCAGTCAGCCTGCCGTAGCCTTATAGCAGCTACACTGGATATGTTTGGGGTAATGCTCAGGTATGTAATGTTGCAGCATTTAGAACCAGACCAATGAAGCAAAATGATCTACTTAAGTTTTCCACACTTGGCTTGGATTTACTGGGCCGCTTAGAACGCATTAAAGTGAACATACACCTCGGTCAACGAGTTTTGGATGAGGTGGTTTTCTTTTCAGTCCCATTTTAGCAGTGTCCTTCAAGAATGTCACTTGCTGGACTGGGGCATTAGCATAGAACACCGCGCCCCATGTCTGTGTGAGGGCACAGGCTCAAAGGCGTGTTCATTTCTCAGGTTCTCTTCCATGGTTTGAGCCATCTGGGTTTTCCCCACATGTGGCTTCACGTTTTCCATTATGTTACACAGGGCAGCTGTTCACGGGCAGGAGAGTGGGAAGTGCTGCTCCAGCGCCGTGGTCCTGCAGCGCACGGGAGGGAGCGGGGCTCGGGAAGCCGGCGGCCACCAGTGTGTGTGACACTGTGCTGGAGCCAGCAGCCACACTCCCCCGGGTCCTGCATCCCGGCATCGGCACTGTGTCACCTCTCCAGATTAGGAAGGTCAAGCCCAAGAGTAAGAAGTGCATGATAGCTCAGCTAACACGGTGTGTTATCACTGACCACACTGACAGTGATTTATAGCACCAGCCTTTTTCTGCCTAAAGAAAAGATGACATTTTGCTCTCAGTGAGATTAATCTATGCTGAATGTTAATTACCCTGACTTCAGTGATGCCCATACGAAATTTCCTGTAATGTCTGTACCACTTACAGATGAAGGGGGAGTCCTGTTATATAAGCATTGCATCACAGCTGTGGGCTGTGTGTATGCATGTTGGAGGAACACACAGAAAAAGAGATGTGGGCTGAAAGGAGATACTTCTTTGCAAAAGTTACAATAAATATGTGTCCTGGAGGATAAGAAGGTGGAAAGAGAAAAACAGTCGCATCAGATGCTGGAAGGGGTTGCATTTCTAAATAAAAATATTTTTTTAAAACCATAGAAGAACATTTTGTGTTTGTGAGACACTAATCCTCAGAGACTGCCAAGGTTACTCAAAGACTGAGCCAACTGCCATGTAGGCAGGACTTGCACTGAGCTAATCTAGCATACTGCACATACACAGCTTCTTCAAATCTGGTTCTCATTCATTGTCAGCATTCTTTATTTGTTTACACCAGTTCTTCCGCTTTTAACTCATTCTCTGGTCATCGTTTGTCACCTCTGGACTCCAGACGCTAACCCTGCAAGGCATGGGTTTTTCCTTGGTGTTTACATTCCATTTCTGCTTGTTTCTTTCCCAGTGGTCACATTGTCTGCACATCAGGCTCTTGGTCCATCGTTGTAAGAAAATTGCCTGAAGATTGAAGTCACTCCAGCACAAGGTTCCAGCATTCCCAGAATTGTGTATGACAATTATAAATCGAGAGAAATATATTTCAGCTGTGCTTATCCACATCTGGTCACCTTGTGTCTTCTGGCAGGCAAATTAAGTGTGATCCTAACTGTGCACATTGTGTGTTAATCTAGTTCGGTCCCTGATACCCGGGGGACAGGAGGAATCTGTTACAGCTCCTAACTAAAATGCAAGGATTTTCTAGACCTTGCTGTAGGACAAATGTAATGCATGCCTGAAAGAACAAACAGCACTATAGCAACAAGGCTGAGCTTATCACTGATATTTTAGTGTTGACCTTCTTGCTAAAATCTGTGTGGTTTCTGGAGGGATTCATCATCTTCAAAATACGGTCCCTTCCCTTCCCTTCCCTTCCCTTCCCTTCCCTTCCCTTCCCTTCCCTTCCCTTCCCTTCCCTTCCCTTCCCTTCCCTTCCCTTCCCTTCCCTTCTCTTCCCTTCCCATCAGCCGCACACTAGGCTTAATAAGGAATGGTCCCAAACTCATGCCTTTTGCTGGGAGATCTACAGGGGAGCTGGCTGTAGGTTTAACATTTTCAAGGATATTTATTTATTTATGTGTGGATTTACGTGTCACATTCTTGCACTTTATGGTGCAATAACAAGAATATTTATAAAACTGAAGCACAGAGAGAAAACGAGATTGTGCTGGAGAAAGAAGAAAAGGGAGAAACAGGAAGGGGTGCAGGATGGATTTTGAGGACCCATTTCTGCACAGGCATTTTTCCAAGTTTACAGGTTGAAGAAAGAGAGGAAAACCATAGAATCATATAATATCCTGAGTTGGAAGGGACCTACAAGGATCATCCTTGTGGATGATCCTGGCCCTGCACAGGACAACTCCAAGCAGCACACCATGTGCCTGTGAGTGTTATCTAAATGCTTCTTGAACTCTGTGAGGCTGATGCTGTGACCGCTTTCCTGGGGAGCCTGTTCCAGCGCCCAACCACCCTCTGGGTGAAGAACCTTTCCCTACTACCCAGTCTAAACCTCTCCTGACACAGTTTCAGGCCATTCCCTCGGGTCCTGTCACTGGTCACCACAGAGCAGAGTTCAGTGCCTGCCCCTCCTCTCCCCCTCACAAGGAAGTTGTAACTGCAATGAGTTCCTCCAGGCTGAACAGACCAAGTGACCTCATTTGCTCCTCATACAGCTTTCCCTCCAGACCCTTCATCATTATTATAGTGAATCACCAAAATTACAGTAAATGCCAAAGATCAGGCTCCTGAGTCTAGAGAGAGAAACATCGAAGTTGGCAGCCTGATTTGGAATTCTTTGGTTGCCTTGTTTGTGTCATGTTTTAAGTAAATCAGTTTCCAAAATAGAATGCATCACTCTTGTCTATATTCTCCTTCTGTGGCCAGGGGGCCAACTTAATGGATGAGGAAAAGGCCGTGGATGTTGTCTACCTGGACCTTAGTAAAGCCTTTGCCACTGTCTCCCACAGCTTTTTCCTGGAGTGAACAGGTAGATTATTCATGGCTGGACTTCATCTTTAGGGTCTTTTCCAACCTAAATGGTCCTGTGGTTCCACTTTCATTTTCCCACATGGAGTCAAAATATACATGTGAAAAGTCAAGTAGACGTGGTCGGTCAGTCCTAAAGGCTGTAATTCATTCACAGATCAATGCTCTCAGTGTGGAATAGGTCACACCAAACCTGGCAGTGCCTAGAACACACCCAGCTCCCCTTTACCCACAGTTACAGGTACGTCTTATTCAATCCATGCACACACTACACAAACTGTTCCAATATTACCTAGTTTAAGCCTTTCTCTTGCAATTTCCCACTTGCTGGCATCATAAGGTAGACGTTCACATTGCTCATCTAAGGGGACTTCATCGGGATCCATTATGATTGACAGGTAATGGTTGGTCTTCAATTCAGAGGAATAAGGCTAGAAAACAAAGAATAATGCAAAATGAAAAAGAGGATAAGGTTATCTGTCAGCATCTTCTTGTTTGGATCAAGGGCTCCAAGTTCATTCTGTTCACAAAGCTGCGTGTTTTCACTGCACAGTGGATGGTTTGGTTAAGCTCCCTTTGGCTTTTCTATATATTGCAAGAGTTTTTATATAAAAGAAACTCCTTCCTTTAGCTTTCCTCCCATGTGACATACCAGTTTCTTCAGTGAAATCCATGTGGGTCTGTATTAACACATGGTGTTAGGACACAGGCCCCCTGCACAATCAGGAGAAATATTTTCAGCAAGTGACTAAACATTGCTGATAAGAATAACTTTCCTTCATGATTGTGCAAAGCAAGAAGGGGCCACATGCAACAGATGGAGTTCTACTGCCAGGGTTTATTTGTTCCATATATCCCACAAAGATGGGTCATATGTGGTTAGAAGTTGTGCAAGACTACTTGTCAGGACACTGGACATTATGCACTTCAGAAACTGCTGACAGATTTTCAGGATTTTTTTATTTCTTTGGTATCATTTCTGAAAAATTTACTCAAATCATTTGAGTCTGGAGGAATTTATAAACAGCTGGACTCAAACACGTAATTTAAACCATAAAATTTCAAGTTAATTTGCCAGTTTAGTTTCTCCTGAGCAACTGGATTATTCACTTCACATAAGAAATATAAGAAAAGATGAACCTGATCTGAAATTTTCCTTCATCCATTTTGAAATACAGGTTCCTTCAAAGAGCATCAAGACTGCCATTCTAATCCACTGGACTTTTCTTGACACGGGAGTACTTCTATTTCTATAGAGAAGGTCTAGTGTTTGCCATAATTTCCTGGCTATTGGTTGGAATTTATGGGAAATCTGCAGAACTGAACCTGAAGGTGTTGTTTTTCCTAAACTTGTGGAAGTAGCGCCTGGGCACAGACATACAGATATGACAAACTTACAGATATAACCACATACTCTCTTTTCTATTGTTTGCTTTAACTGCCTCCTATGACTTTCAACTTCCCTCCTCTACAGCTTGGAAATATGTCCCTAATACCTGCATTTCCAGGTATGTTTTTTTGAGAAGGATATTACTAGCTGTGCATGCCTTGATTACAAACAGAACTAAACTAAAATGACAGTAATTAACAACTGCTGTTCTAGTTGCTTTTCACCCTACCCAAAGCCATAAATTTTGTCCCAAGAAGGACTGCACTGATACTTGGGGAAAAGTCAGGAGGCTTAAAACCTGGCTCCAAACCATTCACTAAGTCTGAAAAGGGCATGGATAAGTGGGATATGGGTAGAAACAGAAACTTGTGTGGGGCTCCAGAAAGGGCATTTCTAGTTAGAGATGTGTGTACCAGACTGCTCCTACCCATCACATCAGAAGAGCCTTTTAAGTGGACCCGTCCCAGAAAAAGCAATAGGGGAGTGGAAAATTCAGACATTTTCCCACAGTTCTTTCTTCACATGCACTCAATATCAAATTTTTGGCACAATTAGAGATTTGAAGCAACATTTTCAATGATAAAACATTGTTAAGGATATAATCTGTCCCTGTGTGTATCACAGAGATGCTTTAAGAAAATGCTTTTGGAGAACATATATTTTTTTTTCTGTTGTGGCCACATAATTTTTACGTAAAATTTAATTCAGAGCTAATTCCAGACATAAATCTTTGAGAGTAAGGGTTTATAAGAGAAACACAGAGAAGACCATAAACATAGACTAGCACTAGCTGGAAAGGCTCATCTGGAAAGGAGCCTTGACACATCATTTAGTCAAAGTCCCTTGTTCTACAGCAATGATGATGTTTTTATTATCTTTTAACAATCTAACAAGTTTTGGTCTCATAAAAAATAAACAAAAAAGATCTGCAGCCCCTTGCTACACTTAAAGCTCACTTTTTCCCAAGATTTGCAGTCATGCTATAACTTGCCTCATCGTTGCTGTTGAGCATTCAGAACTGGTCCCACTTGCCTTGTAATTTCTCTTACAGCTATGAAGTTTCTCCACAGCTTCAGCTGACCTTTGCTTTCCTTTTCCCCCAAACTCCCACACATTTCTCCTCACCAAGGCTTGCAGCAGTAGGAATGCAGGCAGAGTGACTGCTGCCATACCACCCTGATTTGGAGGTCTAGTGCTGCTTTCCCATCAGTCAATAAATGTCCTCAGAACCCAAGCTAAGATACCGGCAGGCCTTAATGCAGGTTGAGAGAAAATGGTGCTCCAGGCTGCAGTGGACCTTTAGTGAGCATCATTCAGCCAGCTGGGACATGCTCAGCTGTGGTGGCTGTGAGCAGATCCCTGTGGTGCTGCTCTGTGATACCCCTGGGCTGGTGGTGCTGTGGGAGTGAGGACGGGGGGGGCACGCAGCCATTTCTCAGCTCATGTCTTGCAGTGCCCCAGTACCTTCCCTCAAATCCATCTGCTCCTACAGGTTACACTGAGGTCTTCCTGCAGGGCTGAGGAGTTGTATTTTCTGCTTGGGAAAGCTGCTGTGGTTTAACCTGCACACACCATACAATGCAGACAGGGTGCTGTCAGCAAAAAGGGGTTTTAGACAATCACAGTCAGCCTCGGACAAGAAGGAGGGTCAGCTGCAGGGGCAGTTAAATTCATCATGATGATACAGGATCACCTGCTTTTGAAGCTGCACCATCAAAACTCCTTCAGTAAAATATTACTTTGGAAGTGATGTAATCATACCAGACACTGTGCAAACCAGACCCCAGCACATTCTGTGAAGATCTGTCATTCCCACTCACTCAGATCTTCAAAGACATTAAGATGCCAAACCCCCACAGTTTTTATAAGGGAATGAGGATGCCTTGGGTGTGAGTCAGGCACCCAAATTCTTGTGAGCCTCAGAGCCTTGTCCCCCACCCAGGCTTTTCTTTCTGGCTTACTCATACTCAGCCTTGCAAGTCACAGTTCTCCAGCATCCATCAGCAGCCTGGTTATTGCACCAGGAACAAGGGTGAGCAGTATCAAAGAATCACAGAATCACAGGATATTCTCAGTTGAAAGGGACCCACAAGGATCATTAAAGTCCAACTCCTGGCCTTGCATAGGACAGCCCCAAGAATCATGCCATGTGCCTGGGAGTGTTGTCCAAACACTCCTTGAGCTCTGGCAGGCTTGGTGCTGTGAAAGTGAAACACATTTTTCTTTGGTAGACTCAGCAATCCCAGCAGCATGGGAAAAATTTTCTGATGTGAGCAAAGGGCTTCCAAGGACACACAGGTGTCACTGGGAGATCCCTGTCTGTTCTTACCCTCTTCAGCTTGCGAATGAAGAGGGTCAGCAGGAGCCAGAACAGCGTCGCAGCCACACAGGTACAGGTCAAAGTTATCAGCTCCAGGTTTGACCTCTCTGATATGCCTGGGAAAATCAAGTGGTAAACATATTAGAAAATGACCTGCAAACCAAGGGCACTTCATGTTTTTTTTGCCATTAAAATAAAATACCAGGAAGGACCAGCTCTTTTCAATGGGGTATTAATCTCTGTTTGGACTGGCTCACAGAGCCAAAAAAAAGGTCTCCTGCAGCCTCAGGAGAGGACAAGGCTGCACAGAGGGGATGGCTCTGCTGGGCCTTTCCCACAGGCAGTACTGTGGTGTGAGAGCTGCTGCTAACGTGCAGGAGAAGCTCCTGGGAGGGCTTGTGCTGGTGTAGGCATCAGTGACTCCAAGGGCAACCCAGGGCATGTTGCAGTGCTGCTGCTTGGGTTTGCTGTCCAGGACCTGATGCCTTTCCTCATCCACAGCTCAGAGAGCTCTTCCCTGCTGTTGGCTGAGCTCTGCAGCCTGCACCTCCATCCCAGACATGCTGGAAACCCACCAGCCCTCAGCAAAACCATCGCTGGGTGGGAGCTGGGGATTCTCTTGGAGACTCATGGTGCTGCCAGCAGGAGTCCGTGAGCTCTTCTTCCCATGGCTTGGACGAATCTGTTCTGTCACCAGGGAGCTCAGCTCATACACAGCATGGTCCAGGGGTCTTGAGCCTCATTCCCACTGGGCAGAAACCCAGGGCATATGGTTGAGCACTCCCTCCAATCCACTGCTCCCCTGGCAGACTCTGTGCCCTCAGGTCTCTTGCCAGTCACAGGAGCAGCACATGGCCAGGCTCCCTGAGGGAACACGGGACCCCCTCCTTTCCCAGCAGCACCTCACAGAACCCAGATATCTGGGAGAACCAGGGACCAGATTAAGCACAGAAAGGGAAAAACAAAACCAACAACAACTGAAAATGAAGCAGCAAGAAAACACGAACATTAGAAATCTGGAAAGTATTAGAGCCCACTGATGGATCTTAAAAAAAGCCAGAATAAAACTCACTTCAGACTGCTATTTAGGGATTTGTAAAATAGTTTCAGAGCAGTTTGTTTTGCAAATCCTGTGATCGCATCAAAATCCCACACTCCCCACAGTATGTTTTCCATCTGATTGGTAGCAAATGCAAAAAGAACCATCATATCCTGCCTCTTGTTCTGATATACCCTCCAGAGAGGGTACATGAGAGGACAAGCAGGAGTAATTTGGAACATGATTTCACAGTATTTTGTCAACTGCACTTGCAGAGTTTTAGAGCCTGGCAGCTTGGTGTTGCTCCTGACAAATGAATAAGGTATTATTATGTCTCACCGGTGGGTTTACCTGGTAATCCAGAGGGATGTGCTGCCTGGTTTTAGGCAAGGCTACAGAGCTTTGTTCAGAGGATGTGTTCCTTAATTAGCATAATGTCTTCCCTCCCTAAAAATGATGATCAGATTTGTATTCCTGCCCCATATCTAAGATTCCCCTGGCATGTCCATTCTGGAGCTTTGAGAATAAAGCTCATTGAGGAAAAACATGGCTGCAACTACAAATGGAGATACAATAGTCCCCAAAAATACCAACAGTGTTCTTTTTTCACAAGTATTTTTTTAAGTACTTGGTTTAGATATGGAACATAGTGATGGCACAAATAATACACCTAATGCAGCTTGCCCAGTCTCTGGCATCAGTATTCCCTTTTACATATGGATAGTCTCCTCTTGCTTCTGAACAGCACTCCTGCAGATGGAAGATAATAGTTTCTGACATTTATTCAGCAAAACCTGGAGGGGCTGAAGGTTCATTGGTTGCCACAGCTTCATATGCAGGATATGGAAAACCCATGAGGTACAGCCAGGCCTGACGTGGAAGGCATCAACCGTCTAACCACTTCAGTAGCTGCCCAGGAGTCAGCAAAGAGACGCAAAGGTGCTGTCTTTGAAATGTTTGGGTAAATGAAGGCAACCAGAAAGCATTTCTCCAAGCTGAGGTTGGGCTGGGTTATCAAATGCCAGTCTCCTAGTCTTGCTAAAAGCCTTGAAGTCAGAGCTCTCTGAGTGTCTCTCAGGTGGATAGAAAAAGGTTTGATTTGAGGCAGAACAGACAAAAACATTCAGAAGAGGCCTTAGGATTAGCAGACTTTGGTGAGGCTGTAACCAGCACTAAATCCTTCTCTTTGCCTGGTAGCCAAAGATTTCTGTCTTCCCCTTACACCCCCATCCCAGACCTTTACTCAGCAAACACCTCATTAGACAAAGACTTTTACCAGTGTGCAGCTCTGTCCCATCTGCCTGACCGCCCCAAGCAGCAGCCCCCTTTCTCCCCCAGAGCCCCTCCAAAGCCCCCCTGCACCACCCCATGTCTGTGCAGGACTGCAGAGGGGTGATGTGGAGGCGAGTGAAGCAGTGCCACCAGCAGCATCTTCTCTTTTTCATAGCAACAGAAGCCATTAGAACCATGCAAGTATGCCAGGATGAGAGCCTGGGTTAATGTGCTGATCCCTCCAGCTACCACCTCAAGCCTTTGGCTGACATGGGCTTTCCCATTAGGATTTCAGCTCTAAACACCTAAACATTGCAGTGCAGCTCAGGTGTCAACCAGGGAAAAAGCAATGCCTGGGGCAACAATGCTAATCTGCTGCAGCTAAAGCATCCCTCACCCCTACCCCAATGGGATCTACCCTGCTTAATCCGTGTGATCTCACAATCCTAGTGCTGCAGCATCGGGATGGGTGACCGGACATCCTGAAGAATGTCCACCCTTGGAGGTTGCCATAGCTTAGCCAGACCATTGGTGATGACCCTCGTTTGAACTGAGGTTGAACTATTGACCACCAGGGCTCCATTCCAACCATCTCTGGTGGAATTCTGAGGTAACAGGAGTCTTAGTGTCCCCTGATGTCCACCTTCACTCTTACAAACTTAAGTCATTACCCAGGCTGAGCTTCATTTAGTAGCTGCAGGCATTCCACTTAAACTTCATGGCGAAGTTCTTGATTACTTCAGCATGACTCAAAAGGCACAACAACGTTTTGAGATGCAAGGTCAGAAAGGTTGGTTAGGTAGGTAGGTAGGTAGGGAGGGAGGGAGATAGATAGATAGATAGATAGATAGATAGATAGATAGACAGAAAGGAAAGGAAAGTTGTTTAAAAGAAGTAATTTCAATAGAAGTTATTTTAAAAGCTAACACCATTTTCATAGTATCAGAATAGTTCAGTGAATACTTAATAAATGAAATGTTTTCCTTTTCATCAGCAGGGTTCACATTAAGTTATCAAACGTCACCTTTAAGACAGGGCACATTGCCATATTCCTTTGCCTGTTTATGTCCATATTTCAGTGAGCACGAGCTGTAAAAGGTGCTCCTTCCTTTGCCAACACATCTCCTTCAAAGCAGCACCTCTGCAATTAACTGTATCCCTGGCTCCTTCTGACAGGAGGTCTGAGGGCCCTCAGTAGGGGAGGCAGGGCATGGCTTTCATGGCAACTCTGCAAGCGGGTTGACCCCCAAAAGAAAGCTGCCCAAGAGTCTGTGTTCCCCACATGCCTATCAGCATTTCTCTCCAGACTTTTAGGGATACAGTCCTCCCCCCACCTGCTGGGTGCTCTGGCAGCCATTTGCTGTTTCTATTCTGTCCTTGCAGATTTGCTGCCTCTTCAGTTCCTGAGCCAAGAGCAAGCAGAGAGATTGCTCTGACATGCACCCAAACGTGGCCCTTCTTCTCCTCAGACAGCCCATCAACCCCTGCTTCCAAACCAAACACAGCCTACAATTATTTAAAGACGGCCCTTTGATTCCACCATCCATTCATCCATCTCGGACACAAAAATAACACATTGTTTTATCTGTGAGTATAAGAATGTTTTTTCAGAGGAAATAAAGACAGCAGACTGTTTCCTTCCTGACTCATTCACAAACTACTCTTCCAATCTGCTAAACGTGGCCATCGACATGAGGCGCTGCTCTATTCCCCTTGATCTGCAGCCCCATGTTCCGAGAGCCGCGGGACAGAGGCAAGGCTTTGGTGCTCACAGCAGCAGGCACAGGGCCTGTGTTTCTCAGAGACACAAGAAAGTGGCAAAGCTTAGAGAGAGCCCCACATTCAAGCCCTGATCTTGTCCCTCCAGGCTCAGGGAGGAGGTGGGAGACTGCCATTTCCTGGGAGAGGGACAGACATTCCGGAGGAGTGTAGGAATGGGTAAAAAACCTCTAGTGACATCCCTTCATGTAGTTAAAGTTAGAAAAGCATAGAAAGACATTTTCCTTGATCATAGAAAAATTCTCTCTCTTTTTATCATCCAGTCTCAAAGCCATAAATTTTAATGTGGTAGTTTTCACCTCCTGCTCCCATAGCAGTCGTACAAGAACATTGCCAGTGGTCCCTCAGGACATGTAACCACTGAAGAAGCCTTCTTGGCTGCTCTCTTTCCTCTCCTCTGGACTAGGATATATGACTTCCTAGAAGCCATCTGACAGAATGCTTGTGATTGTAATGAACAGCCAAGCTTCAGTTATGTTAAAAATCAATACAATAATGAATTACATTGTCCATGAGTATGAATTAGTAGGATGATTTGGATAGCAACCACCTGGCACAAGTTATTAATTTAGCTGTTACAGCAGCTGTAAAAACCTTAGTATTATCAAGGCACTTAGAGGGTGGTGATTCTGCCTCTCTACTCCACTCTTGTGCCCCATCTTGAGTGCTGCAGTCTTGCTCTGGGGCCTCCAACATAAGAATGATGTGGATCTTTTGGAGTGAGTCTAGAGGAGGGCCACAAAGATGACCAGAAGGCTGAAGCACCTCTCCTATGAAGACAGGCTGAGACAGCTGGAGTCATTCACCCTGGAGAGGAGAAAGCTCCAGGGAGACTTTTTGGCAGCCTTCCATTCCTTGAAGGGGATCTACAAGAGAGCTGGAGAGTCACTTCTTCCAAGGGCATGGAGTGACAGGACAAGGGAGAATGGTTTCACACTGAAAGAGGGCAGGTTTAGATTAGATATTAGGAAGAAATTTTTTACTCAGAGGGTGGTGAGGTCCTGGCACAGGTTTCCCAGGGAAGCTGTGGATGCTGCATCCCTGGAAGTGTGCAAAGCTGGCTTGGAGGGGGCTTTGAGCAACCTGGTCTGGTGGAGGTGTTCCTGCCTTCCACTAGACCAGGCTGGAACTAGAGGATATTTAAGGCTCTTTCCAACCCAGCCCATTCTATGATTCTATAATTATTCATAAGGGGATAGGTGCTTTAACTCTTCAATTTCACTAGTTAGGCGAGCCCACATGTACATATACTTATCCCTGACCTTTTAAAGCAAAAACATCATTGTATCATCACCACTAGTTCCGACTGCCTACACACTCATGGCAAAAAATCAGTATTAGTTTTAATTTCTTGTGCTGCAGGGTAGTATCCGAATACTGAGTAGTATTCAGACACATTTAACAACTGTATGAGAACATCCACAAACATATAATCTCTGCCTAAGAGGCCTGGTGATAGTCAAATTATGTTCTATAAGGAGCAACTAAATGCATTTAGGACTATTTACTTAACACCAGGTCAGTAAAAGAGATTATGTCAAATTTAATTCATACATGACACTGACTTACATGGAGAATGTCAACCTACTCCTCTAATCTCATAATTCGTGAGCCAAAAGGGTATTCAATGAAACTGAAAGGTCACTGAATAAACTTTATCTTTATTCAATGTAAAATTAATTGATAGAAATCACTGCCACAGGCATGAGTTGAGATTGTCAGAAGGCAGAACAATGCTGGACATTTAAACGAATAGCAAATCAAGTAGTGGTTACAGAAATAACTAGATCAAACTACTTCTTTGTAGTAGTACCTTTGCATATGTAGCTATTGCTAGGCTAAAGCCTTCTAGTCTGATTTGGCAGTTCACTTTACACTGAAAATAAACAATAGAGAATATCCCAGGCCTCTAATTTTTATGGAATTAACCCAAAATGGGAAAATGTGTGGGTAGGAGAGTGTTTCTTACTCTGTTTTTTGTTTGTTTTGCTGATACTAAATTTACATTTGTCTTCTACCCTGACCTGATCTTTGTTGGGTTGAAGCAATTCTTCTTTTTAGGTCAGTGTAAACACACTCTGAGTTAGCATTTCCTGCTGGGCTTCCTTTCCAACCTGGTACACTTCCCTTGCTAGAACTTCCTTCAAATTGCTTCAGAGATCACCAGATGAGTCCAGGTCATACCCCTGCCCTTCCAGCCTAAGAACATCCCTCTGGAAAGCTTGCTCTTCCCATTTAGTGTGGTGCTTTACCTTGTACTGTGACATACGCTGCACTCTCCACAGACCCTTTCAGGTTGGTGGCTATACACTGGTAAAGTCCTTCATCCTCTTCTTTTACTCTTTCAATAAACAGCATTCGGCTTCCAGGCCCTAAAATTATTCCTGTGAAATGAAATATTTTGCAATGAGAGGGAGCCAGGATATAAACAAAAACTGGCCCTTGTGTAACAGTATCTGCTTCAAGTTCTTCCCAAAATAAAGCTGAGCCACGGACTGCAGGGCGCAATGTTATCTGCAGGAAAACCAAATATACTGGGATGCTTTGTGAATCTTTTGGAAATCAGTGTTTACAAAGCACTTGTGTGAGTCAAAAAGCTCAGCCTATGGGAATGATCTTGGAAGTACTTGGTACTGTTTATGTTGATTAGCACTATGCCTATGCTTTCATCCATGTGAGCGCTTTAGCGTGTCTCCAGCTTTTGGAAAAAGGGTACTCTTGTTACTGCACTTACAGGCCCAGGTCTGCCCCAGAAGCAGCTCAAGCTTAGAGCCCTTCCAAAAGCTGTTCAGACTGCCCCTATGGGCAGCAGACTTGCTCCAAATCTCACCTGCCCATGTGGCATGGAACGATGGGCTCCTTTGCAAAGGGGTGCTGGATAGCGCAAAGAGAGTTCCCAGGCAGTGTACCCTGAAACACCCTGACATTTTAAACATCTTATTTATTCCACCTAGGTCAACCCAGAAGCCAGCCTGGGCAATTCTCCAAGAAGCAAGGAAGAGGCAGGGAGCAGATTTGGCCTCAGGACTGCTGCTAAGGCACCTTCTAGCCAGGAAATGTGCAGTCAAGTGCACACTTGTGTTTGGCTCCATCAGAACTCAGTCCCATCAAAATGTATTCCCACCATCTATTTCAGGCACCTAAGTATAGTGCTCTGACCTGCCCTCTGGAGACATCTCCCAGGCTCTTAATTGTATCTGTTGCACTGCACCCAAGTTAGACACATAACACATCATTTTGGAAGATAGTGTTATTAACGCACACTGCAGTGATGGGGTCACTGCAAAGCTTCATGGAATCTGGCGCTAGATTAAGCTCAGTGCCTGGGCTGCAAGTCTGCACAGGCTTATAACTCAGTTGCAGAAATCCTCAGAATGTTTTCCAGTTGTTTTTATTCATGCTATAGTAATTTCCAATAATTCAAGACAGAACCATAGCTACAAACTTTCTAAAACATTCTGTAGAAGACTACACTTATAATTCAAGTTCCTATGAATCAAACCTCTCTGAACATTTTTGCTGGGCATAAATTCCCATGAGAAAGGTTTTGCCTTTTCCTCTGTCATTCATTTCCATCTGAAATATCCAAAGAACACTTCAATGACTGTGGTGCCAGCAGCTGGACATTTAGCCTTAGCTGATCTTTGAAACCACATTCCAGAAACAGCAGTAAACAGCTCCCAAACTTTTCCTGTTGTTGCAACTTGCCACCTGGGAAGCTATTCCTTTTCTGTTGCATGAGACCTGGATTCCTCTGCCACGAGTAGATGCATTTGGATTTTGGACACCCCAGACATGGATTTAGTCTCCTGTATAGCTTGTGACTCAAAACCAGACTTCGAATGCCTGACCACAGACTCCCCCGTTACTTCCATACACATCATGAGAGCTTGGTTTTCTCTTGCCTAGTTATCTGCTGGCTAAGACACCTGATCCTTGGCCTCCCTCTATAATAAATGGAGGGAAATATGTTTCTCTGGAGATGACTCTAATAAGATGAAAATTTGTTCACCAATTCCACAGAGACCCATTGTGTCTGGATCTCCAGCCTGGCTCACGTTTTGGAGTGAAACAGAATAACCTGGAGCACCTGGGTTGTGCCTGACTGCCTTCCTTACATCTGGATACTGATGCCAATGACTCCGGAAATGGCTTCCTAAGGCAGATGGGTAAATAAAAAGCCTACTGTAAGAGGTAGGTGAGTACACAAAGCTCTCACCTGGTTCTTGCTGTATTTCCTCATGGTTTTTAAACCAGGATATCTGGGGCTCAGGAATACCACGAGCCTGGCACTCCAACATGGCAGAGTTACTGGCGTTCACTGTCTGATCCGTAAGCTGCTGCAGCAGGGCTGGTGCCTCTTGAGCTATAAGACAAAACAACACCTTTGTTTTACATTCTTGTAACGGTGGGGATTTAATTATCTTCCCTACACTCATTTTACTGGTGTTAGAGACTGCTATGGCTGTTCTACCAAGTTCATTTTTCACTGATTTTATTTACTCTTCTACTTTGCTCAGGAGGGTTTGGTGTGTACAGAGAACTCCCATTACTCAGCAATAGCAGGTTATGGTGACCCATGAAGACACACAATGATGACAGTGTTCAAAAGATTTTCTCAGTTCCATGACCAACCACGCTTGTTTATACCAAAAGCAATGAGTTTCTATGAAAGCTCAGTTTTTCATCATCAAAAGAAATGAACTGTGACACCAAAGATTTGAAGAATCGTCAGGACACTCTTGTTAGCTGAGTATCTCTGTGCTGCTGATAGCACCTTGCAGCTCCGTACACCATGGCATCCATGAGTGTGACTTTGATAATTTACTTACTTTAGAGAGTACAGTTACAAATCATACCCAGTAAATTCGCATAATCAAAAACCAGTAACCATGAGCACAGCAGAATTGTACCAAAGTCTTCATAACTTATTCCACTTTTGCGTTTCATGTATTTGGCTGGACATAACCAGGCCTGGCCAAACCACACCATAGCATTTCAAAAACACAGTATAAACATCATGTTAAAGTCATCCCTGAAAGAAACAAAACAATCTCATGATCATTTCAACCCTTTGCCACTTCTTCCCTCACTTCATACAGAGCCGAAGGCTGTTCTGACAAAGGTCAAAGTACTTACAACATTTATGCACATTATATGGCAACATCTTTCATTCTCATTGCAACTCTCACATAATTATTTTTGGTATTTTGGTCCATTTAAAGCAGCGATGGAGGATTCCTGAGCAGTGTCATAGATGGAGATGCTCTGCAGATTCCCTCAAATTCCCTGATTATTTGCAACCTTTCCCTTCAAGGACACTGCCAGGAGCAGCAATGGTAATACACGCTTTCCAAATATGAAACAAAACAAAACAAAGCAGAAATCAACTCTTTGCAAATATTTCCTTTGAAGCTGCAACAGATGCCAATACACCAAGTTCAGTATCAGCTAAATTTCAGATATTATGTGTTTGGAAAATTATTCTTTATCCTTACAGAAAAATTAGCCATCAGCCATTTCCATCTTCATAATTATTCTGTTACCAGCCATAAATAAAAACTGTCCAGAAATATTAAACCCCTATGTACAACCAGCTTATGCAGTGTGCATGAGCCCCACAGCACTAAAAACACTTTTAAAGTGGGCTACCTTTTCTGTGCCCTTACCCCTTGAATTTAATCCCAACATAGCCATGACTGTGCAATGACTATGGATTTTGGGCTTTTCTGAGCTGCAAGCCAATAATTTCCACAGGCAGTGATATTTGTTGTTTAGAGACCAGTAGACAATTTGTTCTCTCTTCCCAAACAGCATTGCTTATGAGAGATGCTATAAATTCTTCATCACATACCTACACAATGACATAGTCAACTATATTTGCCTTGCAGCCAAGAAGACTGCCCTCTTCTTCTTGATACCTCGCCTCAATTTTTGCTCAGTTCTCATTTTTCACAACACTATGATCAAGTACAGTCTGAGGCACATCCACATACATGTGCTGAGAAGAACTCCACATTTATTAGCAGTCCCTGACGGACACCCAAGCCCAGACATCCAAAATGAAGGTGGACAAGATGACAAAACAAAGGCAAATCACACGTTCTGTGAGTTGTGATTAATTTTAATTTGTTTATAGCCATACACTAAAGATGGGTTTTCATATTAAGAAAAACGTTTTTCTTAAAACTTAAGTCATCATTCACATACTTTCAATAATTTCTCTGCTACAATCAGCTGATTTTTCAAGGACTTGGTCAACCTGAGGATTATTCTCTTTTGCAAACCACCTGCTTTCTCCCGTTCATTTTTGCAGTGAAGCCAAAGGGGACAGTTTCCAATGTCCCACTCTGCTCACTCCAAAGCCGAGGGGCTAGCCTGGCCACCAGCACAGCGTGGGGCTCAGTGCCCAGGGCAACTCCCCGGACCCGACCCCAGCCTTCATGCTTGCCCGCAAATGTTGCCTTGCTGGCCAAACTCCGCTCTCAGTTACTCTGAGGAACTTCATTGTAGGCAGAATTTGGCCCAGTGGAGTGACAGGGGTGTCACAGAGGGGAGAACAGAACACTGGTGTCAGAGTACTTGTCTGACCTGGGATGGTAGGGAGGGGAAATTTGCATTTTTAAAAGCAAACAAAGGGAAAAAAATTACAATTCATTAATTTTGGGGTTTACATTTGCATTCCATCCACTTTTGCCCTTTGTTACTATTATGTTGTCTGTTCACTTATTTTTTATTAATCAGTACAAAAATATAAATACAAGCTTTATTTTAAACACTTAAAAAAAAAGAAGAAATATAATTCACACCTTTCTCCCTAAATAATATATTACACAACAGAAGGCAGAGAAACTCCCCAAACCCATGAGATTCTCCAGTCATCCGAGGACATCAAAATCAGTAGTTTTTATCCTGCCACCAAGAACTGCTTTCCTCAAAGGTTTCCAGTGAGCTTTCTCTGTGCCCTCCAACACGGACAGCCACATTGGGATGTTATGACATCCTTGCACAGCGTGGCCCTCGGAGTGCTGGTTGAGACCAGGCTGGTGGGACATCCACTCAGCAGTGACATACATCATTGCAATGCACAACAATTTCACAGAAGAACAGTCTAATTGCCACATCTCTTTTTTTTTCTGACCCAAACTCATATTGCCTGGCAACTGGCTGCTACAAATCATCATGCTTCGGCTCCCAAGGCCATGGAAAATTCATAACGTCCTGTCATCACCACCCACCTTGCCATCAAATGTCTTCCCACAAAATACCCTAGGAAAAAAGGGGATTCTGTATTGTAATTCTTCTGAAGAATTGCAAATGCTAAAGAGTGTGCTTGCTCCATTTTTAAGCAGTCACCAACGACTTCACTTGCATTTTAGGCATGTTTTAGGAAAAAAGAGAGCCTGATCCCTTTGCAAGAACACATTGTTTCTGGAAGCCATCACGTTAATAATGAACAAAAGAGCTACTGTATACAAGTAGGCTATAGGTGACATTTCAACATATAAATGATTATTCTTTTCTTTACTCTGACAACTTCCAGGTTATCAATTGTTTTCTAGGCATTTTAGCTCCATGAAACTGGCATTATGGGGAAATGCTATTGTTTACCCTTTCACACTTGACAAAAGCAATTCCCACGTGAAAGGCAAGTTTAGCCGTGGGACACGGTCTCGATACCTAAAGGAGGAAATAGTCTGGTGAGTTCCCAAGCGCAAGAAACTGTCATGTTGTCAACCTCTATTTTAAAAGCACAGCCACTTTGTTCCTTTGCTGTAGCTATTTTGGTCATTGTGGTCTGTTTTGTTATGGCTTATGTAAATGCTATATAAATGATCGATCGTAAATGTAACCAAAAATAATAAAAGCTATGTATTGTAAAAAAATAAAGTTATCAGATCTATTAAAAATAGTAACTTCTTCCTTATACAGAATTTATAACACACAGAAACATCTCATAGCAAAATCATGACAAAGGCAAAGAAAAGGGGAAATGCTCACAAGGAATTCTCAGGTTGCCCTTAATTCTCCTTCAGCAGTTTGGCTGGTTCTTAATCCCCATAATAAATCCAATTGTCATTTGCATACCAAAAGCAATGAATATTTTTAATGGCTTCAGTTTTGAATTTGTATTTTAAAAATGTATTAACTCACTGTGCTGGCTAAAACCTTGTCAGTTGTGTTAGTGTAACATTCCTCACTTAATAAAATAATTACAGCATTACAAACTCCTGAATCTTCAGGCCAGAAGCAACACTCACACTTTTATCAGTAGTTTTTTACATTAGTGCAGAACTGACTTTAAAAATTGACCAACACAGCAACTGGAAATCTACCTGGATTTATTTGGAGAAACATGGTTCACGTCTGTCAGTTGTAAAATCATCATTATTATAAATGATATGATAGGTCTGTGCATTATATCAACATTTTTATTTCTTCCCTGCATACTTCTTTTAGAAGATAGTTTTTAAGATTAATGTACTTTAGTGTAGAAAATAATTTCAAATAAATAAGCATTAGAACTTGCTCAGCAGGTAATATTTATAAGTCCATCAAGATCAGATTAAAATAAAAAATATATAGTCCAGTCAATCTCAAACTGAATTGTGCTCATTCTGCACATTCAAGTTAGCTTATTAAATGTCCATTGTTGACTGAAAACAGCAGTTTTTAAAGTTAATCAGTTTATTCAGCTTTGACACTTTTGATGAGGCCGATATCAAAGCAGAAGAAAAGATTGATCCAAAGTTTTCCTTATTGCTCAGTAGGAGACAGCAAGAGAAAAAATAACGACATGTAAAATGTAGCACAGGGGATCTTCCAAACCCCAGCTTCCACGTGCCTTTTCAAAGCAGAAAACACCCGTCTGAACTCAACTGGAAGCTCACACGTTAGGATTTTGTTTGCTATTCCTCCTATTTCCAACCCATGGGGAAATGAGCACCACCTCAGGGCTTGAAAGGTAGCAACAGTAATAAAAAAATCAAGATGATATGAGACATCTCTTACTGTTTAATGAGTCCTTTAATGTTTTACATTGCTTTGTGTTGTACAATCATTCCTTGTGCTTTTATATTTGAGGATCCGAGAGTAAACAGCCTTTTTGTTGCAGTGCTCACCTCTGATTGTAACGTCTTTCTTTTGAAGCACTTCTTTCCCCGTGTATATGTTCCTTGCTCGGCAGGCATAGGTGCCTGAGTGTGCCAGGGAAACGTTTTTGATGGTCAGAGTGAGGGTGATGGAGTACTCCCTGTTGTGAGACTTTTTTGCTTTCGTTTGATTGTTGACTGTCCTCGGTAAAATCCAAGCAATGTCTTTGTACAGGAATTTGTTGGCCGAACAGGACAATACCAAATTCTCTCCTTCAATGGGCATTTTTTCCAAACTAATATGGAATCCACTTGGTACATCTGTCAAAAATCAAGAACACTTTTTAGTTTATATGAAACAAATGAGCCAAAATTAACACAGTATATATTTTCCCCTTTATCAGGAAGTCTTTGAACTAATCAGTGTCGTTGTCTTCCTGCTCAAGTGTGTAATCTTTCATTTCATACACTAGGCTCCAGTTATTCTTATAATTTGTCTTGGAGCTATGATACACTTGGCTTCAGACATCAGTTGGTGTAAACTGAAGTTGCTCTTGGAAGCAATAAGTATGTATAAATGTTATGCCAAGACAGACTGGGACAAGGTACCAAAAGCAGAATTATTTAAAGACAGCGCAGTGGGACTATGAAAAAGGAGGAGTATTCTGATCACAGCTCCAGCTTGTGAACTGCATAAGAGAAAAGGAATCTCAAGAGGGCAGTATAAAAATACTGCATTTCATCATGTTTGGTCATATTGTTTTCATGTTATTCAGAAGGTATTCAGATAAAGTATGTCTGTTTCTTCAAAATGCTTCAAATCCTGAGAAATTACAGCATCTGTGATCACATGCCTGAGATTTCCCTTGGAACAGAGGTGTTTACCCTCCCCACCTTTAAAGCTTGTCAGCCACCCAAGAGGTAAGCAGAAGCAGTACCCTCTGCCCTGGGTGGCCAGCTGTGTGTGGGCAGCATTCAGATGAAGATACTTTGTTTAGGTGGCTCAGCATTAAACGCAAGTGAAAGGTATTTTCACCTGGCAGAAATCAAGGATCATTGCACTAACAACTTACTAAGTGTAGATATGGCTTAAGTTTTCACTTCACAGCAGATGGTTCAGGCAGGAATAATTTAGCCAACAATGTAGAAAGTCCTACTTGAAAAGGTCCTGTTTGCAGTTTATTGTAATGTTACTTGCAACTTCCTCCACCTGTGCAGTGCTGCAGAGCTGTGGTGGTGTCAGCTGCCTCCCAGCTGCCTCCACCTGGGGCTCATCCCTCCAGCGAGGCCCTTACACCACTGACCTCAGTGAAAGTAGAAGTAAGTTCCTGAGAGAAAGCACTCCTAGAATGCAACCTCTCTTGGTTTATTTGTAGCCAATATTCTGATAAAGTCATTTCCTTCTCGGTCAAGTGACATCGACTGTGGCTATTTTCAATTGTTCTTTCACTACTAATTGCTACGGCACTTGGCTGTAAGCTTGACTTGAAATCCTAAGAATGGCTTCTTCTTTCGTAAGGGAGAATTATACCTTCTTTTCTTGTTTCTTAGATCATGAACAGCTTAATGCTGACTTCCATTCAGTTCATTCTTACCAGTGTTGCTTCGGGTTTGATGTCACTTCAGCAGGAGTGTGTAAAAAGCAGCTCTCAAGTGAATAATATCCCACATATTCATTCATTAACCTCTCTCATTGATTGACTGATCCATCAGAAAGCTTCTCCCTAAGTCCCCATATTGCAAACTGGGCTGCCTTGCCTCCCAGGGGAACCATGAGTACAACCTGCTCACTGCTCCCTGCCTATTGGAAGCTGGGCATCAGTTGTTCCCCTTAATGTCCTCTTTTCCACATTTAGCCCTGAGTGCTAAACAGAGGGTAAATGAGCTCCTGCTAGTCCTGAACTGAAATTTCTCCTGACAGTAGATGCCTTCCAGGGAGAGGCCTGATTTCTGCTGGTTGAACTCATCGTGCCCCTGCAGTGGGAGCAAAGTGTGTGCCTGTCATCAGCTGTAGTTCAGGTGTGCAGTCCAAGGATCAACCTAATGGAGGCCATGACACTAAAATACTAGACTGGGTATTAAAGCCTGTGGGTTGACTTGTTCCACTTAACATTCCACTGGGATACCAGTTTTCTCTCTCTGTCAAACAAAGCTATAAAAAAAATTCAAATTTCATGAACTCATTTATGAGTGACCACCATCAGGATCCTGTTTCATATGTAAGAGTGTGTGGTGCCAGATTCTGATCACAATTAAGAACATGTTGACTGGAAGTGCTATTGAGATGAAACATCTTCATACATAGAATACCTTATATTTAGCCTCAGCTGCCAAAATCTAAACATCTACTTGAATATAGATGTTCTGTGTTCTGTATGTGGGCAAAAGTTTATAGCCGATGGGGTGACACAGCCTTCTCCAGAGGGCAGTGCAAACCATCCCTTTCAGATGGGTCAAATTCTGGAGATCCTGGTCCCTCATGCTTAATTATAAAGAGATCCTACATGATCAGCTTAGGCTGAGATACTTAACTTTAAGATTTAAGTTAGAAGAAGTGAATCCTACACTTGATTTTGTTAAAAAGCATTTAATTCAGATACACTTAGAACCAATCAAATGGCCAACATTTTGAATATGGGTAAGTACTTGAAAGAAAGGAATTGCTGCATCTTACTCACAGTACATTTCAAATTCTTCTGATGTGTGTTGGGAAAGCCAGGTTAGAAATAGTGGTAATTTTTGCTTCTGAAGATGCCAGTACTCAGTAAAAGCTAAGAAGAGCCAAGCAAAACTCTCAAGATGAAACCAAAGATCCCTGGGGACTGAGGCAAATGAACTATTTTTAGCCTAAAGGGAGAGCATGCCAACAGAATCATACAGTTACACTACTTTCATGTTGTCAAATCTGGAGCTCTTCCTCAATGTGCCTTCTGTGAAGACTATTTTCTGAATAAATCTAGGGACAAAAGAAAAATGCACAGGATTCCAAAAGAATCATTTGTTTAAAGGCTACGAGCCTCCTAATATATGACACCTCTCACCAATTGTTACAGGCTCAGGCTAGCTAAATAACATGGCTGGGAATAATGTAAAAGGGTTTTATTTACTTTAGTGATTTGAAGCTTCCTGTGGAAATAGCTCCCAGGTTTCCTGATGGAAGATTTTGTTTATCTTTGCCAAGCACCATCAGGAATCTCAAAATAAAATGCGCTTAGTGACATTGGGAAACCAGGGAGATAAGGCAGAGCTGTTCCTGTTTCACCCTCTGTAATTGCAAACACACCCATAGGCCTGCTGTGTGCCAGCAAAACAGCCCAAAATGTAGGGAAAGGGGCAGGCTGGAGGAAAGGGGGCTAATAGAATTAAATTTGGCATAAAGGTGTTGTTATAGAGACTGTTTCCATACCAGTGAGCAGGAGAGCTTTCAGAAATCACCTTTCTACACTGCTTTTATATAAGCTTCACAGCTACTTTCGAGTCTTGAACGATAATTTGCTTTCAGAGCTAAGTCAGTGACAATACACCAAAAATGTTCTTCTTCTAACAGAAGTCATAGGAAAGCTACTCCAATGCCCATGGTCTTCATGTCATACACAGTGTATAAAATGATGTATATCACTCTCAAACTTCCTAGGAAAAGATAGGCAGGTTTCAATTTAAGCCCAGAAATATATTTACAGTAACTAAAGAAAGTGCTTGTTCTTCCTAGGTTCTCTCTCCTGGCACTAATCTCCTTATGTTTACCTTTCCCTGAAGGAGTGGAACTTGTCAGCTCCAAACTAGGGCTCCTGGGACACGTTCTGCCTCCACCACCTTCCTAATGGTTTCTGCCTACAAAAAAGAGACTCCTCACAGCACTGCAGCCACGCCACCGGAGTACGTGCATTTTCTCACCCTCAGGACAAGGGCTGAGGGAGGTTGCCTTCAAGGAAAGGGATCTTCCTGTTAAGAACAGGCTTTGTCTCCATCTGCTCTTTGGAATAATTTCTGGCTTGTCACTTTTACAGAGGGCAGCAGCTCCCTTTCCTAAAAGGAATCATCCCCTCCTGCTTAGACACTTCTCTTACTTGTAGACACTTTTGTGTGGCTCAGACTGACTTCAAATGGCGCCAGCAGACTCAACAACATAAGATAAACTAGCCCTAAGCTGTCACACAAAACCTGAAGTATTGGTTTTGGACTCATCAGAAGGAAATACTTTGCAGTGTCCTGTTCACATCCATCAGCATTTAAGGCTCTCAGGTTTTTACTCCCTCAGTGCATTTTCCAGCACATTCTGGACGTGTTTGTTTCTTGATGTGAAACACAGGCTGTACCCAGCCACGGCAGTTTGGTCTCAGCCCAATGGAGGAGAATTATGGTGAGCCTAACTGGATTTTTGTAGGGACCAAACTGCAGTATCATTTACACTGCCTTTGGTTGATGCAAGTGAGTGTCAGAGGATGATCAGGACTTTCCGTGTCACACAACTGAAGTGCTCAGCTCCAGGAGCTCAAAGTACAAATGCATTTCAACTTCACCACCCTATAAAGAATGCTTGCCACCAGTCAAGAAGTTAAGAAATTCCAAGCCATAACAAATCTGGCACTCCTCTTTCTGAACACCAGTCAATATAAGATTCTTCAAAGGAAAGTCACAATATTCTGCATGTTCTCATGCAAGCTTTAGTATCAAGGAGAAGGATTTCCTTCCATCCTTGGTTAAGATTTGAGAATGTTAGATCTAAGCAGGAAAACTAACTCCTTCATGTCACTGCACCAAACTACTCAAAATCACCATCAAAACTTTGAAAGGGAGATTTGGATACAGTGAATGGGGTCCATCAAAGTACAGCTTCATTTGGTTTCAGGATCTTCCATGACATATTTTGAAAACTGAGGAGTAAGAGTTAGAGAAGGCCAAATTCAGCATCTTGCACATTGAAAGAGCAGCATTCTCAGTGAATGACTCTCAGTGACTTCTCCAGGTTTCATGTGAAGTACCCACACAAAGATGAGACTATCATTGGCATGTTAATTTATGCAAACCTATGTGCTGTTCAGCTTTATGTCCAAACAGACACAATGTGAGGATAGGGATGAAAGCAAAACTGAGAGTGGGGACAGGAGTCATCTTCAAGGTGGCAAATGTTCTTGTCAGTTCCATTAATAGAACATGGAGACATTCTGCTTGTTTCTGTACTTTAACAAACAACCTGCCTATGTGTCACTTATCTGCTTATACTTCTCATGCTCCTTACCAATTTTCTATATTTATAGATAACTGGCACTTTCTAAATGTGGAAGTGTGCTATGACATGGAGCTTTAACAGCTGTAGACACCCACAAACGAAGCCTGCCAGGTGAAACTGTACCAGCAGCACAACAGTGGATACCGAAAAAAGAGATGACGAGTGCTTGCAGTGGGTGATGCTCTGTTTAGGGGCACTAAGGTGCCCATCTGCTGGCATGACAGGGACTTATGCTGCCTTCTGGTAGCTAAGGCCGGAGATGTTACTGAGAAGGTGCCACAACTTGTCAGGAGCACTGACTATTATTCTTTGCTGCTCTTTTGTGTGAGCAAGAGTGATACCTCAAGCTGGAATCTGGGCAGATTCAAGGAAGACTACAAAATCCTGGAGGTGCCAGAGAAAAGTATAGGTGTCCAAACTATCTTTTCTTCTATTTTACCAGTTAGAGGAAAGGGTGCTCTCCTGGAAGCACAAAACCAGATCATCTGGGTCAACAGATCTACTCAGATGGGCAGCAGCTCTGTGGAAAGGAACCTGTGGTGGACAACAAGCTCAGGATGAACGGTGTGTTGCTGTGGCAAAAAAAGCCAACAGGCTGCTGGGTTGCACCAGCAAGGTCATCACCAGCAGAGACAAAGAAGTCGTGACACTCTACTCAGAACTTGTCAGGCCACACCCAGAATACTGTATTCAGTTTTGGTCCCCTCTATACAAAACAGACATGGAAAATCTGGAAAGGGTCCGGAAAGGTGCCACAAAAATGATCAAAGGACTGGAAAGTCTGCTGTATGAGGAGAGGCTGAGAGAACTGGGTTTGTGTAGCCTTGAGAAAAGGCTTAGGGGAGACTTTATCAACATGTTCCAGTATTTAGAGGGTGCCTGCAAAGAAGCTGGGGACTCCTATTTTACAAGGAGACGCATGGAAAATACCAGGTGTAAGGGGTACAAGTTACTCCTGGGGAGATTCTGATTGGACACAAAAGGAACATTTTTCACAATGTGGACAATCAGCCATTGGAATAATGTCCCCAGGGAAGGGGTGGATTCCCCAATATTGGACTCTCTTAAGATCCATCTGGACAAGGTGCTGTGCTTTTGCCTAGACAGGTTGGACCAAATGATCCTTGAGATCCCTTCCAACTTGGTATTCTATGATTCAGCTAGTCAGAATATTTAAAAAATACAAAGTTTGGGAGGGGGAACACTTTGTGAAGTAGCTTTCCTTTTTTTTTTTTTTTTTTACTAAATCTAGTGAGTGTCTCTTCTCTTTTGATATCTCTGAGAATAGAAATAGAATGAGTTTCACTAAAATCACTCATCAGAATTATAAACAAGAGAATGACAAGATAAAAATCCCAGAGATTATGATTTGGGGATTAAAGCATCTAAATATTTTAGCCTTTTTGCTTTTTCTCATATTTTTAAATGAATTACATTTCTTTAATGATCTACCCTGAAAATTGCCAACAGTCTAAGTTTATAAAACTATTGCTCTATAAACAAAACAAAACTTTTGACAGAAAACAAATCCTTTGTAGTTGCATGCGCAGACTTTACGTTGCTGAACAATGCAGTAGTTATTCCCAAAAACACATTGTGGGTTTTTTCAGAAATTCCTGAAGTAAAACATTAAATCATTTGTTTGTGAAAACTCTAAACACATCTTGTAATGCAAAAATAATAGAAAGCATACTCAGGCACACAGATAACACGATAGGAATTCTCAGTGCCCTGGTCCAAATGACATTCAAGGCTGTCTTTCTCAGAAGAGGAAACAAAACTCTGTAATCTGTACCCTGACTCTTTTACATCTGTAAGTTGCCATTGTCCCTGAGATCTGTGAGGGGTACCCCAGACATCTCTAGCATCATGCAGGCTGCAGACACTGGCACTGTTCTAGATGCTGTGTTGTGACACATCCAGGTGGGCAACAGAGTAAGGCTGTAGACATCATAAATGTCACACATGAAACTGGCTTACTGGTGGATGAAAATACACTAAAATTTCATATATGAAATGACTGCAGAGATTAACCAAAATGGGGAATTACTCATTGTTGTATTTGTGAGTAATTTGTGTCATGCTTGATACTTGATGGAGGAATGCGTCATTCACCAATTTGGTAATCTTAGAAATTCAGAACAGCTGCTGTGAAACCTACCAGCATCACCCAAAAGCATGGTATGAGCTTACGAGTGCATACATTACAGCAATTCTGAAACCATGGTATATTAAAAAGCCACAACAGCCTAACAGTTATAATCCCAGGATCAGGAAACATGTTTGAATCTATAGAGGATTAGATCTTACCTGTTACAATAAAACTGACATTTCTTTCAGATTTTCCCACTTTATTGGATGCCACACAGCTGTAGATTCCTGAGGATTTGGCTTCAGCTACAACCAGAGTGCTAGCAGTCTGCAAAAAAAAGAAGAGGTTTAGTTCTCCCCGGCTCAAGAGCTCAGTTAAAGCTTGCCTTCTCTTTTTCCTAAGTCTCACCACTGGCAGACCCAAGATCCACTCTTTCCATTCATTCAGTGATGGGCACCTCTGGGGCTATTTAAAGGAGATGTCATCATATACAGTTTTGGAAATGGGAGAAGAATAACAGGAAATAAGCTCCTTGGGTGACCCTTATATCATCAAAGCCATCATGACCAAAAATCTCTGAATGTGTCTTTGAGTTTGATTTATCTCTCGCTGGTGATGTAATGGTAATCTACAAGACATGAAGCATGACACAGTGTGTTTCACATGAGGAGATAAGCAGCCTGTAGGAGAGCCAGACTGCAAAGGCAGTAGGTGAGGCATGCCTCAGGCATTTGGATAACGCTGGGGGAAAATAGTCACTCCGTTTGGCACTAAACTCATTTGCTTTCTCTTTCATTTTCCCACGTATGTGTCAGGTGAGACAGAACAGCAGCAAAAGAGATGTTTACCCATTCTCTTTTGTACTATTTTCTGTTCTTGGACTTAATATTTCTATAATTAAATAATAATGTGTCAGTTTTATTTATGTTATATTCTATCACCATCTTAAGAGGTCCAGCACACTAGTTATTTTCTCGGAGTTATATGACTTGAAAGATAAGACCTTGAAAAGCCAGGGACCAAAACCACCGAATGTGCCCTTAAGAAACATAAAAACCATTGTAATAATAAGAGTTATACCTTTAGGGTGATGGAAAGCCATGGTCTAATGGCTCGGACACTAAGCAAAAGAGTAAAGTTACGCAGAAAGAACTGACATGTCATTCTGTTACAGAGCTGAGACATGAGGCATGAACATGGACTTCATCAGTGTAATGTGCTCCCAGTTACAACTTGGTAGCCTCATTTTATGTCTTTCTGTTGCCATTTTACTTCTTCTGTAAAACATGGTTTGGCTGGAGTTACACGCAAAGCTGGGACGGTAAAGGAAATTGTGGGCCTTCAGAATCCCACTGTTTGGAATTGTTTGACTCTTCTAAAAACCTTAAAAATAAGTTCTGTGCAATTAATACATTCTTTTAAGTCTGCCTGATTGCAGGAGTTCAGAGACAAGCACAAGAGGGTGAGGCAGTAATAAATAAGGACCAGTTATCTACATTTCAACATAAACACTGACTGGACATTTGCCCTGCTTTAGTCTCCTACTGGGAGAATTCATAGCTATCTCCAAACTCCTGTTGAGCCCCTAAATAACATAGATCTTCTGGTTTCCAAAAATCATTCTTTAGTAGAAAGAGTCTATTACTTTTCCTACTACTTGAGCAAACACAGTTGAGGCAAATAATTTGATTTTGGCTTATTTGTTTTAGAAGACTGCACTATGGTAAAATCACTACAAGTCATGCTAAAAGCACCTCTACCCTGTTAAACTGTGTCTGTGGCCAACTACCTGTCTGCTAACACACTACATAACATTTCTAGCTATAATTTTTCTAAACTACCTTTTTGGGTCTTCTGTGAGATGAAAGAGGATCAGTAATACCAGATAGATAATTACAGCCCTTAGAAAAAATCATCCTGTTTTGCTAAATTCAGTAGGCTGATCTCTACAAATTTCTAATTATAAAGGGTGGGTCCAGCCCTGTCCATATTTTGCCATTCTCTTTGAATTTCTTCCAGGTTCTAAACATAATTTTTTAAAGTGTGGACACAGAACTCAGCACCAGGATTCCTGCATCTGTTTTATCAACACTAACTCAGACCAGAAGGAAGTCCCACAATGTCTGCCACAGAAGGCTAATGTGGGTGGTTAAAAACTGCTTCTGCCATCCCAGACTTTCCACCAAAAAAATAGCCTTTTTTCTGCTAGCTGGTATTACCTCACAGCAACTTTGCCCAGGAAGCAACTGTGACCTAACATGCACAGTGAAGGAGAATGAAGCTCTTGCTCTCTGACTCCAGGATGCCTGTCTTTAATCTACTATACACAGAGGCAGAGCATTTCTGAGCCTGAAAAACACATGCTGACTATCCCTCCCACAACTACTCCAAAAGTGTGAAAAGTTTTTGGAAGTATCAGAATACGTTTTGTCCTTATACCATAAGGCATTATCTTTTAATGGAAAATTGTACATACTATTTTGAGTTTTACTGCTTCAGCCCATTGTGATGTGATTATCACTTTTATCACTTCTATCACATTGAGGACAGCACATAGAGTTATGCTAAAGCAATATGACTGCGCTGACTTACAGACTATGCCTTTTCTTATTATTATGCAGTGTTTTGGTTTTGACCAACTTACACGGTCCCAAATACCTCTTTAGCATGGGCCAAGGATCACTTCCAACAGGCAACTCCCATGCAAGCAGTGTCTCTTTGGAAGGCAGGGGAAATAAATGCTATGAGCACAGGAGGCCTTGGTGCCAGAGAGCACACACTGATATGTTTACTTGACTAAGGCAGAGCAAGCCACAGTGTCTAGGAGGAAGCAAGACTGACTTTGCAACAGAACAGAATATTTCAGAGACAACATGTCTCTGTGTAAATCTTTTAGCTTATAAATTAGTCACAACGATAAGATAACATCTCTTTAAATAGTTTGTGAGCCCTCCAGTGGTGCTGTCTGTGTTTTGCATTGTGGATGCCAGCCAAAACCCACCCGAGAAACAGTGTGTACGAAACTAGGCATGGCATGTTGTTGTTTATGGAGAAACTATGGCTGTTTGAGATCAGTTCGTGCAGCACGGTTCCTCTATACAGCTGCTGCTGCAAAAGAAGCGAAAGTTTTTGCAATCTTGTATTGTCTAGCATCACAACTGGGAGTTTCAGGCTCTGGATTTGCAACTATGTTATATACAGAAAGTCTGAACTGAGTTGGCATGATCAGACAGAACAGGCAAATCCCTCCTGGCATGCTCAATATCTTGAGCATCATCTGTCCACAAACCCCATTTACCACCAAAGTTTTGGCCCTTTAGTCCTTTTTTTCTACTCCCACCATCTCAGCTGAAGCACTATGTTACAGGCTCATCTCAAACCAGGGGCTAGGGAAATAAGTCCCATACTGCTGCTGCTTTGCCAGGCAAATAAAAGAGACACAAAGCAGAAATCCTAAGAGATGGAAGAAGAATTTACAGATTTGTTTGTGGTGGAAACTGATGACAAAAAGACTGGGGAGGCAAAGAGAGTACAAAGCAGCTGACACAATCATTGCACTTGGAGCCAGGGTGGGCTGGTCTTTCCCCTGGAGGGTCTGCTTGAATTTCTGTTTTCTCAAAGTAGCTGAGATAGAGGATTCCCAGTGCTCCAGCTGATGGCAGAGAAGGAAAAGGAGTCTTCAGAAAATGTTTGGCAACCTGGCTCTTATGTGACTCCCAGAAGGCCTCTGTAGACACTGACATAAACTTGCTCTGCTCAGAGATTGCTGACCTGACTTCTTGAAACAGCCCAAGCATTTAAAAAGCAAAACAAAACACTGCCCTTTCAACATAGAGCAGGTTAGTGCAAGTCTGTCAGTTATTGCCGATTCCCTTCTAGTTATGCTTTTAAGAAGGACTATTTGTTGAAAGAAAAAAAGGAAATAAATGAAAATATGCTCTCTTTACACACTTGGATTTATCTTTGTCTAAAGGAATATCATTTAGGAAGATCCATATCTGAATATTGGTACCTCACTGTTGGATTGGTCTGTTTGTGCCACAGACATTCAATCTGCGTGCCTCACATGTTGGCAAGGAGCATCAGAGCAAAACATCTGGTCAACACGTTTCATCTTCAGGACTGCCATAGAAGAAACACCAGAATATCCACAACAGGAGGACATGAGTATGTGCAGGAGAGCACCCACTTTCCCCCTGAGGTTAGACAGAAAAATCTCTGCAAGCTGCTGCCATATAGCAAGCAGAGCTGCTTTTTCCCTCTGCACCCTGTGCTGTCCTGCTGGAACAGTCCATGGGACACAGCTGGCTGGCAAAGAATCATGGCACAGACCAGTATCCTGCCCTCCTCCCCAGGGCAAGGCAGTGCTCCATTCACACCTCCCTCCTGCTCCAAGGGAGGGGATCAACCTCTGGAGTGGAGGGAGGCGCAGCTCAGCAGCAGCAAGCCCCAAGTTCTGCTGGTTTTAATCTCACCAAGGGCTTGGCTCTGCTGGTGCCTCCCAACGATTCACTTCGGAGTGTTGACAGCAATTCTAGTAGCACTCGGGAAGGCTCCAGGAGAAGTTACAACGTGCTGAAGAGAGGCAAGTGATGCTCCCAGTGCTATCTTTAGCCTGGGCTCTGAGGAAGATCATACTGTCCGTATATTCATCTGCCTGCCAGCCTGTCCATCTGTCTGCCAGTATCCTCTCCTCCCCCACGTGCTCGGTAATTTTTGAATCCATTGTCCAAAACTTATTGACAAGTCAAAGCTCGTAAGATCTCATGCATTTCATGAAAACCAGCTGTTGAGTAGAGAAGAAAGATCAAAACGTTGCTGCAGTGAGCTGAACAGCTTTCTCTTCCTCTTTGGGTTCCAGATGGCCGATCTGCACAGATGTACTGGCCAGACAGCTGGCATGTGTCAGGACTGAGAACAGACACAGCACATGACTTCTTCACCTCACCAGTAATGTGGGAACTTGGAAGACAGGTAGATGTTTAGGGCTTGGCACAGAAGATGCAGGAGAGATGGAACCATTCTATTTTGCACGATTACACTTATCAGTCATGTCCAGGAAGGATTGACTCCTGTGACTATCTAGCACTCCGCTTTGGAGGGTTACAATTTTTAAAACTACCACCATCTTTGCCAGCCAAGACAGAGATGCACAAGGGTGAGTCTAAATTTTGTCTTACAGAATCATGTTGCAGGGCCATTACTTTCCATTTTCCATGAAGTCAAGTGACTTTGTCATTCACAAGTGCCACTAAAGACTTGTGTCAGTTAGGTATTCATGCAGTGGAAAACAAAGCCAGCCATCCATCCATCCAGATATATATATTTATACACACACGCACACACATACATATATGCATGATAAACCCCAATTTCATGCATTACTATCCTTTATACACAATTCCTGGAGGCATACCCTGTGACACAGACCCAGCTTTCATGGTACCTTCTATTGGTCAGTGGGGCTCCAACATTTGCTAGCAGCAGAGGCATGAGGCCGTCACGGACATTCTGTTCTATTTCAGGTTCTCAAAAATGTGGTTCTATAGGTTAGGTCCCAAAAACAAGAGGATTTTCTCCCACTCCCTCCAACTTTTCCCTGTACTCAACTACCCTCTCATCTACTGTCTCCTTTCCTTGGATTTATAATTCTTTCTTCTTGGCCCACGCTTTAGCTTTCCCCCATCGGAACTTGACTTCTTAGTGGTCTTCTGCACATGCTCCATGCCCAGGATCCTTGTTGACTTCTCCTACAGCACCTTGTCCCTTGTACCCTTGTACAAGGTGTACCAAGTGCTTCCAAAGCTGTTGATAAGCTAGTGTGTGCCCGCATGCTCAGGAGAGAACAGATGCCTGTATGCATGCACTGCTTCTGATGGCATGCACTGGCACAATGAACACACCAGCTCTTTGTACCTTATTATTGCAGATCATTCACTGATTGACATTCTAATGAACACTGACCATGCAAAGAATAATAATCAGTGTTAGCCCTCAGTTAGACATAGCAGTTAGCTTTAGCTGGGAACACTGAGAAGTGATGGGTATTAGTAGTTGAATGACAGGAGAGTGCCTGTGACCTGTTTACACGATAAACCTAAGAATAGCACAGCTTTGTAGGAAGTCACTGAAATGTCCAACAAAATGAGAATGAAAACTTTGGGTGGGGGAAGCAAATCACTTCAAGATTTGTCTTATGATTAAGTATTATGGCTTGTGTTACGAAGTTCTTCCATTGTACCACTCGAGTTTCTCAATGTCTGCTTAGAGAGGCTTTAGCGGAAATGTTACTAAAACACTGTTGTCACAGTTTCGCTGTCACCAAAGAATAATGTAATGCAGGCTTCCTGCACTACTTTAACTGCACAGGCACAGGGCTTGAGGTTTTTCTAACTTTAAAATATACTTGTGGCTACCTTGATAACTGCAGACAAACAAACAACCTACCACAGCAAAGAGCCAAACTGGAAGCACTTAGATGTTGCACATACAGGAAACATGTGGAACTGGCACAATGACTTTAGGAAGGTGAAAGCAGCTACCTTCATTGCTAAAGAAACCTGTTGATCACTCCTTGTTCATCTCTTCCCTTGCTTACAATAATCTCATCCTGTGACCACCCTCATTTCTCCTTTCATGCTAACCCAAATGTGAAACTTTCTGAGTTTCTTCATTCATTTCCTACCTCTTTGTCTCCTACATCTTTGTTGTTTCCATTGAGCTTTGAGATTGTTTTTACCACACTTGCTGTCTTGGGATGTGGAAGCAGGGTAGACACTGTTTATTTAGCAGGGCACCACCGATGTGGAAGTGCCTCAGAGAGCTGTTCACAGCTGCTTGCAGGAGTAGAACTGCTCACAGTAGCAGTCCGTCAGAGACAGGCACTCGTGATGACGTGCTGCATTCAGTGAGCTCAGTGCTATTAACACTCTGACAATGTTGCTGCAGATGGGCAAGGGTTCTGTCTGAACTGTCTCTTTGAGTTTGCTCAGGGAGACTGAGAGTGAGTCTTGGGCTGCAAAGAGTAAAAAGCCATAGACTCCCAGGGATTTAAAAGAACAATCTTGGATGCTCTAGAGCAGCTGTATGTGCACTAATCATGCAACTCTCAGCTTGGCCAGGAGCCTGGGCATAGAGAGCATTTTTTACTTACAATAGCAATCCAGCTGTGCTTGAAAAGCTACGGAAGAGCAGCAGAAGTAGAGAAACTTTAGAAAAGCTGTGAAAAAGCTGAGTAAAGAGATTGTTTCACCAACCTCCCACTCCCCATAGAGACCAGGAGGAACAAGGCAAAACAAGGCAGACCTTTCTTAGTTGAACTAAATAGCAAAAAGACAAGGAATACCAGGGAGGACCAGTAAGTTTCACTGCAAATCCTTCCATGCAAAGACCATTCCTTGGTTCATTTCTGGGCACATTTTTCAAAAAGGGCTGCTTGCCAAAGACTTGCAGTTCTGCTGCAAGGACCCATTATTAGCATCTTCCTCCAGGGAGAAATTTATTTGCTGTTGACTGGAAGTTGCTTTGACATTTTAGCCACTCCTCTTCCACTGTCTCCAAAATACATGGTACACAAGGAGAATGAGATCTGGTCATTAGACAGCTCCTTCTGCACCCTGTGAACAGGTAGGACTGCACCCACAGCACGGCTATATGACTGCTGGAAAATAACTGATTCTTAGCATCTTGTTCATCATTCCCCCTTTGGAATAGACGGTGTCTTCCTGTGCCTGAAATGATTTCCCTTTCCTCCTTCAAATCCCTCCTTATGTTTCACTTTTCGTGTGCTTTCCTATGATAGTCCACCCTAGGAAACTGTTTGCTCCCATCTTCGCCTTGATCTTTAAGCACGTAGAGCTGGACAGCTAAATAGGGCAAATGTCTCACTGGGATCCAGGCTGTTCCCATGTGCTGGAATGGTGCCATGAACACCTGTGATACTTTCTAAATAATATAACAGCAGGAGAAAATGCAGTCCCAGATCTGATTCTTGGCTGCATGTAAAACCCTGTTTATTCTGCGGTGTGTGAAAAGGCCTTGACATGAGAGTAACTACAGTTTATACCCATTTTCATATTCAGGAAACTGAAAAGCCATCAAGGAAAAGAGACCTATAACCCCAGTGCCCTTAGAATTACAAAAAGCATTTTGATGTCACTAAAAGTGAAAGGCCTAGAGTAAGATAGGCTTTAAAATTTATAATCTCTTTAGGTATTATTGTCACAAACCAAACTAACCTGTGAGAACAGACTCTGTGACAGTGTCATAGCATTGTACATCTTCACCTGAGCTGCTCAGAAGCACAGACCACCCAACCACACCAAATCAGTCTCATGTCTATCCCAGGGAAGTGCAGCTCATCTACGGTATCCTTGATTTGAAGGCTTTAACTGATGGACAGCCCTCCTTAGCCCTTGGCAAGGTAATCTCATTGGCTTTCTCTTCCACATTAGACACCAATAGACTACAGGTCCACACGCCCTTTGGAATTACCTGCATCTCCCCATGGCCCATAAAGGGATGCTTGACTTAGACTAACACCTAAAATTTAGATGATCAACACTGCTGGAATAAATCCCATCTTGCTGTCTCTGACTGAAATCTCTCTTAAACTTTGCTTCTGTAATCTGGATTCTCTTGGCTCTTCAGAATTTATTCCAAAGAAGACTTGGCCATCTAATCATCTAGGACCACATCTGTGAATAAACTCACTGATGAGAGTAAATAGTTTAATTCTCATAGAAAAAACAACATGAAATTGTGCAATTGCACAAAATGAAGCAAAGATGGCCTGGAACCCTGCCCCTGTGCTCCTGAGGTACCCCAAGATACTTCAGGCTATGACTAAGAGAGCAGATACAGTGAATCCCGCTGGTACACTCTCTTGGTATGTCACTTACCTTAATATGACTGCCTCCAGAAAAAAATACATCTCTGCCTCTCAGCAGATAAATACCAAGTATGAAAGTTATCTGCATGTATGCAGGTCCTCAAATCCAAACAATATCAAAATACTGGCTTCTTCTCTGTTACCTTGTTCTCAAAGCATCTTACAGTGCCTTTTCAACACATGCTGTCACACAGAAAAGTTATCTGCTCCTAGGAAGCATACCTTATTTTTGCCCTCTATTACAGCTGTTCGCTCAGAGATGCTCTGGATCCTGTTTCCTACGTGGCTGCCAGCTTTCAGGATGAAAGATCCTTCAGTATGAAAGCAAAATCCATGCCTGAAGACAATAAAAATTGAAATTTAACTGATTTGGTGATAGAAATTGAACACATAAAACAAAGCAATTGTTTTGAAAACAGTGATTAGTCAGGAAAACTACAGGTGCTGTGATGACCAGGCAAGTATAATTACTTCTCATTAAATCTTGAGGTTTGGAGCCTGATAATCAGATTCACTTCCACAGCCCCTCCTTGAATATTTGCTCTCTGGCATCAGTGTTCACAGTTAACCCACTGCAAACTCAGAGGTCAGAATTTATAGTCAGAGCCTAAATATAGGGCTGTACAAGACCAACATCCCAATTCCAAAGCTCCTGTTTTCAGACATTGCCAAAACATGAGTTCATACTATTTTTATATTTGTTCCAAGATCCATTCCATAATGCATTGGATGCTCTTTTACTCTGTGCAGGTTCTTTTTGTTTTAACAAAAAACGATGCCAGTTTTTACTTCTGATTTTTTTTTTTTTAGTTCTGTTTACAAAATGCCAAGATACTAATACTGAGGTTCAATGATTACAAGACACACAGTAAAAATAAGCATAATCCTGCAAATTAACAAAACAAATTTAAACTAAACTTAACGTACCTAAATTGCAAAGGGATTTAAATGATCATTTAACTGGAAAAAAATAAAATTCTTCTTAATGAATGGAAGTCCCAGAGAAAAACTGGTTTTGCCTAATGCAACAAATTGGCTTGTAATCAGAACATTCAGGTGTGGTCATGGTAGAACTAATTTTTTTCTTAAAGTCTGATTTGGTACACATGGAAATAAACACATTGGAATGCTTCTTATGTGCTGCCTGACTCTGTTCTTCTTTGAGAATATCTAGTTCAGTTTTTCATCCAGAATTTAGTTGTTGCTTGTTCAGTTCCAGCTTCACTGGCAGAGATTAACCCTTCAGCTGCATGAAGTTCTTTCAAATACACTGTGTTTCTTGGATTTGAAAGATAATGGCTGTAGTATCTGTAATCAAATAGTTCTGGTTTGTATAACAGTTGTTTGGAGAAACGAACTTTAAAGCCCAGTGACTGGAAAATAGAATGTGATGCAATCCTGACCAAAGAATGAGGTTCATTTCCCTTCAGCCAACTCTGCAGTTTGCTTAAAATTTGTGTCGTTTAGAATATCAATGGTACACCAACTTTACACGCTTGTTTTTAATTGTGCAGCTTTGCGTCAAACTGGCCAACGTCTGAGCAGATATTACAGCTTAAAGAAATAATGACATGGAAACTAGCTTGGGCTGCCCAAATTTCACAATGTGCATTGAAAGGATCAGTGTGTCAGAAAAGACAAAAAAATCCCAGGAGAAGGCAGTGGAGATTCATGCATGGAGAGAGGACAGGGAGCAATAGCACGGCTATCTACACTTCTTTCAGACTTGGTTTAAAAGCCAACTTCTAATACATGATTGTTGAGGCCAGGGTGGATGAAAAACAGCTGCATTAGTATGGGCACTTGTTACATTCAGAGGAGAAAAAATGGTTACAATTATTCAGAAAGGTAGATGCCATTTACTTTGCACATTTAATGCTTTAAGAAATCTGGTTCTGTAACAAGAATACAACGCAAAAGGCATGATAATTTGGCTTAGCTGGTAACATTTTCATGCCATAGAAGATATCAGAACCCAATTTACGATGCCAGGCACACAGGCAGTATCAAATGCACATCTTTGTGACTGGATGTAATCTGTACAGGAAAATAGAGACAACAAAATCTCACTTCACCTGTGTCAAAAAGTGCCTCCTAATTTTTTTTCCTATCCCCACGGAATGCATTTATGTTTCTTTGTTACATTGCTGAAATTTTGTACTCTTTAACATAGAAGTCCTTACAGAGAAACATACATTGGTAAAGGACAGAGAGAAGGCATAATGCATATTCAGAAGCTCTTTGTGCAACTCAGAAAAGCATCACCAATTTCCTTTCTTACAGCTCTGGAGCCTCCAGACTCAGTTGCTATTATTATACTCTTCCTCACAATTCCTTAAAAAGACCATATACATTTAGTGTGCCATGTCTAAGGGATGAGGACAGTGTTATGTCTTTGTTGATGCTTAGCACAATGAGGTGCTGATTACTCATTAATACCAGAAAGCAAACCACCATCATAACTACAACAGCATCACAATAACAAGAAAAACACATGTAAAGTGCTTGATTGGCCCTGGAGGCACATATGTGAACTCTACTGACGTCACATTCCATTCTATATCCGAACTGGCGATTACAATGTTAATGCAATTAGAGTAGAAAATCGAATACATGTCATAGCTGTTGTCCATGGTTTTAATAAAAAAGGAGTCACAATCAAGCTGAAAATACTACATCCAACAGCACACAGCTGGAGATGTGAGTACTGTTGTACACACTACTTCAGCTCCACTGGCTGCTGGACCAACAAATGTTTGCAGATCAGTTGCAGCACAGCTGCCAGGCAGAGTCTAGGACAAAACTCAGACTCATCCCTTTGGGTGCAGAACCAGATGCTTTCTCTCATCAGCTGCCAAATCCCTTCACTTTAACCTCAAATACACTAAAATAGCTCAGGGACAGCACATGAGCTGTGTCCACTATTCTGAGCTGGCTACTCAGGTTAGTACTCCAAGTCATCCCACCTCTTACTGCTGCCTGGGGTGCCATGTGAAGAACGCTGCCTAAGCCAGCAGCATCAGGTAGAGATGGGGAAGGGAAAAATTAGTCAGGAGTCCTGCCTCTTAATGTGACCTCACCTTCTAACAACTGGCATTTTGTAGCAGAAAGAGAAAAGGTTCTGCTGAACTTAGATGTAATCATCAAACCAAATGTTTGTGTTAAGCACAGATGCTTGGAGAGAAAAAGAGAAAACTGAAAACACAAAAATCTATGCTGGCTGGAACCAAAATAGGCAATCATCTTCCAGTTAACTCGATTGATGTTTCATAGCATGTGTCCTCACATAACATCAGCTACATATTTTTCTGATTTCAAGGAAATCACCAATTTCTTCAAACTGCCCACGCAGTAAAATAACAAGGCCATTGCCTTTTTAGCAAGAACTGTCTGTGTTTCCAGGGAATCCTACTGAATTTTAGATACTTTAATCTTACTCCAGATATCTCCAGAGCACGTGAATTCCTGAAGTGTTTTGTTGTGGGACGAGCCTCAGTGCTTTGCATCTTCAGGAAATCTTACAGCAGGGTTACCGCCAGGTTAATGAAAAAGCACGTAGTGTGTGCAGGGATTGATAAACAAGCTGATATCTGCCAGCACATTTCTAAGCACTTCTTTCACCTGTGTCCCTGCAGACCCTTTCATATTTCTACTTTGTGGGTACAACTCTGCACGTGTAGAGATCCCACATAACAAGTGCTAACGGGCTGTGTACAAACCTAAGTTTCTAGAAGTTACACAACCTTGGAGCGAGGTAATCAGACTCTGCTGCCTTAGTCGAGCGCTGGTGAAAGCAGAGCTCTCAGGTTTATCACGCCCTAAGTAGTTTTTCCCATGTGCCTGCATGCGTGCTGGCGTGCACATTTGCAGGTGTGCGCCCGCACAGGCACTCATCGGCCTTTGTGTCAAGAGCCTGAGAAAAAGGCTATTCTTTTGTAAAAACAGGAGCCACTAATTCTCTGTAAGGTTTTCAGAGAAGCCCAGCACAGGGAGAAAGAGGGGTGAGAGTGGCTCTGCCTGTGGTAGGGCGAGTTCTGCTGTCAGACCTGCTCATCGCCCAGAGCTCCGTGAATTTACATGAATTTGCAGAGGCTGGGGGTGGCTTATGCAACCAGAAGTAAGTCCAGCTTTATAAAAGGTCTGTGATGTGTGGAGTTGGCACCCACAGGGGCCCTGGAGAAGTGGATGGGGGGAGGGGAGCCAGCCTGCTACTCAAGAATACATCAAGCCCTTGAGGAAGCAGAGTGTGCCATGTTTGAAGATGCAAAGATAATCACAGTGCTGGGAACCGTCTTGTGTAGCGGAGGAAGCCAAACAACAAGAGGAAAGCAGCATATGCTCATGATTTCGCACAGGAAGCTAGCAGCACCTCCTGCCAAAGCGAGATAAGAAAACTCCCATGGCCTATTCTGGACAAGGCTGTGGTGATCAACCTTCGCTTCACACTGTCCTCGCTCCGCTCCACGGCCCGCTCCCTTTCCTAATGAGTTTCTGAGCCCTCGCTTCTATTAGCATGCAGCACGCCAAGCACAATAGTGTGGTGTATTTATAACTACCAACAGGGAAAATTTTCCAGGGTAAGAGTGTATTTCTTGTCATCTTGATGTATTTCACTGAAATCAAACTACAAACCAGCTCCAAGCTAAAGTCCTGCCTTTGAAACTATTGGTCTCAGAAGAAAAGCTCCTCACTGATTTACAGCAGAGCATGGGAGCTGAGGTAAGCAATTTGTCCCATTATTCATAGCATGGTTTGACCCTGAGTAGGACAGTTCTGACTGAAAGCCCCAGACCCAGCCTATCCAGACACATCTTCCCCGTCCCAAAGACAGTACTGCAGTTTTCAGTTCAAGCAGCACAACAACAAATACCAGTGAAAGAGCCTCAGTCCACATCAGTTGGAAAATACTCATCTTCTGTCTCCTTGTCTTACCAGCTTCTCCCTCCCAAGCTCTCCTGTGTGATTCCAGAGGCCATTGCAATTGTTACCTCGTGTAACATCTCATTCAACTCTCTAAGCATTCCTCTTGGCAAAGCCCCTGGCAGCCTCACTCATGCTCTCATTCACTGGGGTAGCATTTGTTGAGAGGGAGAGGAAACCATCCTGTCACCAACAGCGCTCATTTTTTAGAGGGATTAATGGCAGTCACCATACTTTTCTCAGCATCTATCCTCTTTTTAGGGCAACAATTCCTAGCAACGTCAGGGCAATGTTCCTACAAATTCAAGTTGGGCTGACTCACATCTTTCAAGAGGCAATGGTGACGATACTAATGTTAAGAAAGGAACTCTGGAAACTCCTAGAATTGTAAAGAATACATAGGAACTGATTTTTATTTGGAAGTTACCAAAAAATGAATGACTTGGGCCATGCCTGTTCTGTGTCTCAGCATCCAGTGCCATGCGATTGGTAGTACAGGGCTGGTGTAGCCACGTGCCCTTGGGAATACTGAGTCAATTTGAAGCAGGAAACAGAGAGGAAAAATAGTAGCAGGGAGCATGTACAGTTTGTAAAACGTGCTTTATGGGGGTGGGGGAAGGAGAACATGTGCTGGCCCCCCGCCAGCTTTGTCTGTGCATGTGATTCTGTGATTCTAAGAAGCTATGGTCCAGGTGTTCCTGCTCTAGGTCAAAACCAATCAGTTAGAGGTTGAACTACCGGCAAAACTGCAGCTGGGAGCTCATCCCAAGAACCTTCCCTAATATGTGGGTTAGTGGGGCTAGGAGGAAAACTACAAGCGGTAGGAACTGGATATATTTTACACTGTTTATTTATATTTATTTAGGACCTTAGCAAAGGATACCAAACAAGCAATCCTAGTGAAAGGGGTGCAGGTTCCTTCCCTCCCAGTCTCCTTCTCCTCTCTGCTCCTACTGTCTCTGTTCCCTACAGCTTCCCATCACAGTGTCAACACCTGCCCATCAAGAGCAGGTGGGACCTCACCAGCCCATCTCACTTCAGACACATTCATGACTCCGAGAGTGCAGCAACAATACTCCTCTGTCTCCAGCGAGGGTGCAACTTGTCATCAAGGACACCATGCTGAGACATTATTCACTGACAAGTTGCAGGTCAGATGGAGGATTTCTAAGTGGCCTCTATGAATTAGGCTGGAATGGGGCCCTGGTGCACTTCTCAGTTGCCAGAGGGAGGACTGAGTTGTTTTCTGTTTTGTAGGATGTAGAATATCCCATTGAGGGGGATATTTGGAGAGAAACTCCCCTACACTCTCTAGGGGAGATCCCTGATGTCCCAAAAGCCTCATTCTCCTGGGGAGTATCTTTGAAAAGAGCAGGGTAGATGGCACTTAGAGCTTTGTTGTGTACTTCCATGGCTCTGTCGAAAAAGGAAGCATTTGATAGCTGCACATTGCTTTTCTTGCTATTATTGATATGCAACCAGATAATTGGATGGTGTTTCCCTTTCATACTCATCCTTTCCAAACATTATGGCTTGCCCTTAGCTATTCCAGTTTGCTACATGGAAAGCTGATTGATCTGACCTATCTCAAAAGAAGCAGTAAGATCAACAGCAACGTTACGTACCCCTACTTTATGTATTTCATCAGCCCACACTCAGATTTCCACAGGGAAAAAATCACTTCTATAACTGGACACCTGGGCACCCTGAAACAACAGTTACTCACAACAAAAAATGCAAATGAGGCTGAGGGTCACCAAAAAACCCATTTTGCTTCCCACTTCTTTGTCAGTACTTGAGACCTCTGACCACTAGGGAACAAAACAGCATTTGGAAGTCTTTTTCAGGTGCCTACGCATACTGAGGTTATCTGAAATTTTCTCACCTTGTCTTATCAGAAAATTATATTTTGCTTCTTGACCCTCAATTTTCTGCTTCACACTGCTTAACATTCTTCATGGACACAGAATACTATCATATTTCTGCCAAACCTACCTTCCTTGTTGTACACCTCTATTCCTTCCTTTACTAAACTGTAATCACTCTCATCTCCCATGAAGTCACTGTGAGTCAGCCTCCACTTTCTCTGTGCAAAAGCAAAAATCATGTCCTGCACAAAGAAGCAGGATGTTGGCTGGAACTACAGAAATCACATCACATTTCCACAGGCACCTAGAATTTCTTTCAGGGGAAAAAAGTGTTTGATCTTGAGAGTCCATAGTACTGCAAGTAAGAACGTCCTGCGATTTGGTTGAACAGTCAGAATCCTAAAGGGAAAGTCCACAAAACCTCTACGTACAATGCCCACCCCTGCACTCAATTCTTTTATTTCCAGTTTATGTTCCCTATAAATAAATACTGTTCAGATCCTTTTAGTGTAAGTTATTTTCCTTGCACAAGTCACTTCTAATAGCTCACTCAACTTCTAGACATAACCTTACATCTATAATGTTCCAAGATCCATGTATCCACAACACCTTCCTTCTCATAATGCCAAAATTCCCTTTCTTTCCTTTGCTGTCCTAACTGGATCCTCTTGGTTCTAGAAAGGAGTAACTCTTTAGCAGCCTATTTGCATAGTCCTTCATACTGCCCATCTTGCTGACAAGCTGGAAGCACAACTTTCACCCTTTCCTTTTTCCAGCGATAAGCAAAGGAGACAGAGGAGCTGTTGATCCACTTAGGTTGTGTTTTTTAAGATAATTTGTTTTTAATTTCTCTTCAAGTAGGGGTCTGGGAGAAACTCTGGGCTGACTGGAGTGAGGGACTGAAGTGCAGGCAGAAAACAAGGAAGGGATGAGAAAGAATGGAGGGAAACATTTTTAAGGAGAGAGGGGAGTTAATTAGAGGGAAAACAGGAAGAGAAAATACTGACAGACATGCATGTAAGACCAAGGATCCATCTACCCCATATCCTGTCCCAACAATGACCATATGCAGATGGTTGGGGATGAGTAAGAGCGGGACTAACTTCAGATATTTCCTCCTAATACTCCCCCAGTCACCAATTATTATCAGCTCAGGAACTTCCCGCAGTATAGACTGTTTCTACACTTCTCTTCCAAGACTGTGGAAAGTTTTCAAACCCCCAAAATCCTCTGGCAAGGAGATTCACAGATATGCTATCCACTGCTACATCCTTTTTTCGTTCCAAATTCTGCTCCTCCTGTCTTCATCTAATGGCCCCTACCTGTTGAACTCGAAAAGACATACACAACTGATCCTCAGACCTGAGTCCTTCACAAGTCTGTAGGTCTCTATCCTGTAGCTCCCAAGTCACCTCTTTTTCAGTCTGCAAGAGTCTTGACCTTGCTCTTCACTCATCTTTCACACATTCCTCTCATTCCCTGATATACCTTTGATCCGTTTTGATGCTATTCCTGGTGTACTTCCCAGTTTGGCTGCATCCTTTGAAACGAAAGGATCAGAAATGCTCATAATATAAAAGATGTCAGTAATTTATGGATTTGTGGAGATACCATGGTGTTCTGTATTGCGGTCTTTATTTCTTTCCTGGTAATTCCTAACACTTGATTTTCTTTTTTTCATCATCACTCATGATGGTGGTGCTCACTTTCACAAACCCATCTATCACAACACTCAGATCTCTCTTTGTAGTAGTAGTGATCAGCCAACAGCTTTTTAACATGCATTTTACATACGAAAGCAAGATTGTTTTTTTCCTATGTACATCATGCACATTTATCTTCAGTGAATTTCACCTGCCACCTTTTCACTCAGATACCCAGATTCATAGAGTTCTGCATTTCTTTGCAATCAGCTCCTCATCCTTACAAACCTGAATAACTTGGCATCATCAGCAATCTCTGTCACCTCCTTACCACCTTTTCCAGGTTATTCCTGAACATGTTGACAAGTACAGACCCCAGCAGCAGCTCCTGAAAAACTTCACCGATCACCTCCCTAAGCTGCAAGAACTGGTTGTTCCCTCTTAACCTCTGTTTTCTATTTTTTAACTGAATATTTTTTCTGAGCACGATCCTACCTCACATGTCTGTTCAAAGTCTTCTGCAAAGGCTTTTTGAAAGGCATACACATAAAAGGAAAGAGGATGCTAACTACAGTTTGTATATTTTTGTAAAAGGTGTACTCAATCCAGTAATAGTACTCCATTCATAATCACGCCTAAGCACACACAGAGTTTGATCTGGTGCCTTCCTTTGGCCAGGAGCCCCTGCTAGTGCAGGAGCAGGCTTCTGGCTACGGGCTGGGACGCCCCACTGGCTCGGACACCGCCAGCGTGCGGGGCCTCGCTCACGTCGTGCAGTCCCCACGTACAGCCAGTCACACACTTTATTTCCTATGGGCTGGGCCACACGGAGTAAAAGATCAAGCAGAAACATCCCACCACCTACGTGACCCTTACGTGTTTTTCCTTAAGGCTAGGTGTCAGACTGCACATAGAAAAGCCAAGAGACCACCCTGTGAACAACACAACAAGAAGAAAAGAAAGAAACTGGGAAAAAATAAAAGGAAGAGCAGGTGAAAAAAACCCCAACACAGGCAAGTGAGAATAAAAGCGTGATACTAAGCAGAGCATCCCTGACCATCTGGATCTTGCTGTAGTTCTAATGTTTGAAGATTGATCAGTGACAAATTAAAAAATATAAAGCTTCTTCTTTTAATTTCTTTTAAAATTTGATTTAAAGTGATTTGGAAACTAGCAGTGTTGAAACTTGAAATCTTAAGGTTCTGATTCAACTAAGACCCATAATGAAGTAATTTATACTTGCAGAATAAATTCATCAGTGTGTAACCCTGAGGACAGACAGGAGTAAACTGTACTTGCTGTAAAGCATGTATTTGACAAGCACATATCTATGTGCCAGGTCTGATTCGATCAGCATTTTGCAATCAAAATATTAAAAAAATATTTTTAAATACCATAATAATGACTGAAAACAAGGATACAGCTCTACTCAGAGGAAAGAATGTGTTCACAAGCAAGCATTGGCTTTTGGCTCCCAGCGAAAGTGCAGAATGAGATACTTGAGCATACTGCTTATTCAGGCTGAAGCAGATCAGATGCTGTTTCATTCCTCTCTTCCCTTTGGCTTCAAATTTCCTGGAAGTCCATGCTGCTGCAATGTACACTCATGACAGTTCCAGTGCATTTTTTTAAGGTTATGTAAAAAACCACAGTGTGTGACTTTTATTTACACTAATTTATTTCCCCTACTACACCAAAATAAGGGAATAGCTAGTATGATTTTTGGTGTACCCATAAGTACCTTTACATTACTAGATTACTGTAAGATTTTCTTGTAACACAGGGTGGAAGGCACAAAGGCCACCAGCCAGACCCTCAGCCAGTGTGAATGTAGAGCTGAGGATCCAGCCACCTGCCAAATTAAACAAAGGCATTTTAGAACTACCTGTTTGTTAATGGCATCTGACCTACTTATACCAGCTCCAAAGACTCAGACTTTCCCTTCCTGAAAATAGAAGGTGGCACGGGGAACAAAACCAGTCGCTGTGGACAAACTAATGGGCATCAACATTTGCAGACATCCAACAATTAAATTTGGGTGGTTCAGTACATTCCTAAATTAAGTACAATTAACATTTGTTCTCTACTTGTTCATTTTACATACCTCACTGATGTTCCAAATCTGGTTCCCCCTGATCATCTGTCCAAGCACATCCTAATGATTCTGCCTTTCAATCCCTTATTAATACCCTGACATAAACAATGCAGAAATGCAATTAGACTGCTATGCACACATGGCCTGCCTCCTCTTTCACTGAAGCTGCTGGGAGTCTGCCCATGCACTGTCATTATGACAGTTTCAGTCTTTCTGTATCTCTGCAGAAGTTTCAAGGAAAACCTCTATTTTTTTTTCCTCCCAGATACTTCATGTATTCAGCCCTTCATCTCCAATCCCACCATTAGGTGGTTTTACCACCAAGTAGAGTTCATATCTTGACACTGCAGTCAGGAGAGCAGAGAATCATGTACCAGTTTCCCCAACTACTTTTTTTTTGTGAGCAACTCCATAATACTGTTATACTTCTCTCTCCCTCAAGCAAACACATGGAGAGAAAAAAAAAAAAAAAAAAACCAAAAGCCAAAAAAACACAGACTGATGCGATGCCAGGGTTGTAAAATAATAATAAAGCATTCAGTTTGAGGCTAAACAAAGCTCAAGGAAAGAGTGAGGCATCAGGGTGATGGGAGAGTTAAAACACTCATGGTAAAATTTCAGTGTTACTGTTTGCAACTTCTGAAGGGCCAATCAGTCAAACCTTGGGCAGAGGTTGAAGATCTCTCTTGAGCTGCCCACATAGAAATGTTGTTCGGCCAGAGAAACTGGGCCCAAACAACACTGCACAAGTACTGAGCAAGCCAGTGCTTCCAGTGAGCAATAGCAGTGTCCCACATGCCTTTCTTGGCCATCTCTGCCAGGTCAGTTTAAGATAAACAAAATCTACTGAAGAGATTCAGGTCAAGAACCATTAACATCAAGCACGTTCCTGGCATGCAGACGCTTGTTCTGCAGCCTCAGAGCTGATCTGGTTTAGGTGAATCCCAGCCTGCCTGGCTCTGGAGATCCTCAGCAAGCCCTGCTGCTGTCTGCTCCCATACACCTCTGCTGACAGCCCAGCCTGAGACAAATCCAGGCCAGAAAGAACAGCTCCAGAGTGGCAGAAAAGAGGCCAAGGAGGCTGCTGGGCACTTCAGGACCAGTGTCCCACTGGGCTGTCCTATTCTATATCCACTGAACACCTGGGGGCTGCCCAGCCTGGGACTGTGTCTGCTGCAGAGCAGCAGCATTGGCTGCAGTAGGATAGCCCCGGCAAAGCAGTTTCTCAATCATTTAACAAAGACTAATTTTTTTTTCTAATTACTTTTAATTGTATTTTTCATTGTGTCTCTACTGTCTTTTGGCTACCATCTCAAAATTTAATAGCTCTGCATAAGCTTTAAAAAACCCCAGAACATTGCTTTTTGCCCCGGACAGATTTCCTCGACTCTTCTATGTTTCCTTGCTGGGGTGAACATCAGAAGAGAATCTTTCCATCTACCTTTCTAGTTAGCTAGCTAGCTAACAAAAGGTTTATTAATGGCAAGAGTTGGTTCAAGCAAAGTAATTGTAACAGAAAATAAAGAACAGGCAATTTTTAATGATGTGGGTCTTTCCACATTTCAAAAATTCACATTAATTGAGCAATTTTTCCACTTTTTAAAAAAAAATAATTTGCTTAGAGAAAACTATGGAAATTATTTTATTTGGCCAGTCTCCTGTTACTGGCCTGAATGAAGCAGAGGGAAGTTATGCAAATTGATTGTATCAATCACAAAGCTTGAAACTATATCTGCATTTAAAAGCAATGGAATTCATTGAGGTATGTTTAGATTTTTGTAACTGAAATACTGCCTGGAAAATAAATTGAAAGAAGTATCCACACAACCTAATGGTTGCTACTAAAGGAGGCCATAGGCAACAGTCCTTCAAAAATAAAAGCATCTAACTTAGGCACTGTGTGTCAGTCGCCAGCTTGCAGTGACAGTACTCAAGGGTGTGAAGTTAAGCACATACATAAATATTGGAGCAAACAGGTCTTGGAGCCAACAGTGCACTGCAAGGTCTTTGCAGCAAAGGCATCTTTTTACTCAGTGTGCACACTCTGTCCTGTGACATGGGATTCCTGAGAAATTTCCTGAGAATCCCTACTACCTTACAGTGAGGGATAACCTATGGGGGTTTATTGACTTAAAGTACAAGGTACATCTGTGTGCAGAAACGAGCACTACTTGAGCACAAGTAGAGCAATATTTTAATATTGGAAATCTAACATTGGGTAGATAAATACAAAAAAATGCTGTAATGGCAGAACAAGATAAGCTTTTTATCTGCTGCACAAGGTACACACACCTTAAATGTCTTGTTCAGGCCAAACTCCCCTCCCACAAAGAGAAAAGTATAATGAAATAGGTGGGATTAAAGGGTTTTCTAGTTCTGCAGGGAGAACACCTGAACCTGCAGAGACATTAGGCTGAGCAAGGTGTGCCAGCTGCTGAGGTACACCTTGCCCTGCTACCTTCCTGGAGCAGGAGACAAAATGTAATTACTCAGGCATGTCTGCCTTTCTGCAATAGTTAATAGTCATATTATTCAGAGGGAGTCATCCCACTCCTTTTAGGCAACGCATTAAAAATGGTGTTCTCCAAACTACTTCTTCAGTGAGTACTTAAAGGAGAAGGAAGGGGAGAGGGTTAAAGGGAATCATCACAGAACAATTACAAAGGCAATTTGGAAGCCATTCTGGAAACAACGCTGTAACAGAGCCAATAGCTGAATAGAATTGTTACATTTCTGCTTTGATCACCTGCTCAAACACACTCCTAATTAGCATTTAATGGAGTGTACAGTTCAGCACATTATTGAACACCTGCGTGCAGATGTTAATTCCTCTTTCTGATGACGTGCTCTCCTGTGCTGGAGTGCAGACCTGTGCTTGCTAACAGAAGGAGATATCTGACAATAGATGAGCACCACCTTGACTCCCAAGGAAGACCCAGCCTTTTCTTCAGCACTGCACTGGATTTCAATCCAGAATATTCATTTGTATAAACCCTTGAAAGAAACTAAAAGATTGAAAAATTTCATACATGCCTTTCTCAAGGTTTCTCTAGTTAAAAGATGTTGTGATTTCTCTTCTCTTCTCTTACATCTATTAGCAAAAATGAATTTTGCAACTTGTCCTTGTAAGGTGACATACCAGACAGAGGAAATGCAGCCCTCACCTGTCCTTGAAATGGAAGATTTCAGGTAATACCTATTCAAGGAAGAGGAGAGATTGCTAGTGCCACCTCTTGGTGAGAAGGGCACAGCCATAATCCCAAAGACATAGTGGGAAAAATAACATGGGCTTCTAGGAAGTGCTGACCACTCTCTCACTGATATCAAAACACTTATAAGTATCCTTAGTTTGAGATGTTTTGTATTGAGACCCTTAGTATTCAGATGTCCTATTTGGTTGAATGACATGTCTTGTACCCTTGCAATTAAGCATGTACTTAAATATTTGTCTGGATTGGCACTAAATCCCAATTCTATGAAAGTGCTAAAAAACTGACATCCTATGGAATGTGATTATTCTTCAACTGAGACTGAGAAAATGTTGTCTCTTAAACTTGTTAGGTTTTTAAATATCTTCATTGGGCTGTGATTCGAATACCTTTCCTGTTTGAACCCTCCAATAGCAACTGAAGGATAATGCCACTGTGGAGGTTGGGTGTTAATCATTAAGTTTGTGTCAGATTTCATGATGCAGGAAGAGCTTTGGATAAGTGAGTCAACACAAACTCCTAATCATAAGAAACAGAGTTCAAAAGAAAACTAAAATGTAAAAAGAGGATTAGCTGAGCACCACCTCAGCATCAAGTAAGCTTACATGGTGCCATTTATTCTTTACCCTGTTTAAATATCATCTGTAGAATGCTGGGCCCATTTAGCTTGCTGAACTGAATATATGACTAAACATATCACAGGACAGATGTGACCTTCATAATGGAAAAAGTTTCTGAGATGTTTTCTGTTAATTTCAAAAGAAGCCACACATAAGAATCACTGTTCATGGAGAAGAGCATGGAGGAAAACTCCTCCACGTGAAAGCATGTGAACTTTGCAAGACGTTGTCTTCTCCCGTGAAAATGAAAAAGCAATTATCGCTTCTGGACCAATATTGCATGCATGAATAGTAGTGAACCATAAATAAACCCAAACAGCAATACCAAATAACCACCATTAAGGGTAAGAAGCCCTCCATCTTCGAATAAGGAGAAAAAATTGCATTGTGACTATATGCCCATTAAAAAATACATTGATAAAAAGTAGATAATTTCTATTAACTAAACAATGTTTACAGCCAACTTTATGCTTGTAAAAAAATATTTAAGTGTAATAATAACGGAAGACATGCTAAATAAAAGTAAAGAAGTTGTCCTACCTTGTTTTAGAATGGTTTTGTTTACAGGGGTACCACATCCATGTAACTTTAGGTGGAGGAATACCATACACAGTGCATGTCAGCACTTGTTTGCTGCCTAGTAAACGCAGATTGGGATCAGGGAATGATGACACAGCCTTTTCATATATCTGCGGTTTCACTGGAAAGAGTAAAAATTGGAAAGCAATCAAAACCAGCTTATTTCCAATATATTGCATGTTTATAAAAATACTACATTCCTGCAGTGTGAGTAGAAAGAAAAATCCCCAGGAGAACAAAGAAAAACAGCAGTCCTAAGTCAAGTCAGACAAGTGGTTAGTGACACATTTAAGTCATCAGAAACAAGTATGTGGCTGTGGAGGACAGAAACACTTCTAATGAAAACCAGTGTCTATCTTCTGGTTCAAAGACAGGTCTTTCACCCTGCATGTGAGGCTTGGGTTTGGGTCCATGAAGTCAGTAAGAAAGCCCACAGTGACCTGATGCGTTCAAGAATGGTGGCAATCCAGCTCAAAGAAAATTGAGCATTTACATGTTCAGGAGAAGCATGGGAACATGTTGCAAACTTACCATTTACTGTAAGAGTGACTGTAAGATTCTTTGACAAGTTCCACTGTGGAATGCTCAATATTATGGTGTAGTTTCCAGCATCCTCCTCAGCAACATCCTTGATGACTAACGAATAGTCTTTAATGATGTACCGGGCACATTTTTCAGCAGCAGGTAGCCCATCTTTTAACCTGTTTCATGGAATTCCAGAAATCAAAATTCTGAAAAATATTTCTGCTTGAACCACCCATGTTACATCATATTCCTCAATCTTTGGGAAAGGATTGGGTTCACAGTCTGAGATTCTGTTTACCAGAGGCTTGTCCTTTCCTTTCAAATAAGATTGCTGATATTTGTAAACCACTTTAGAGAATACTATTCTGTATATTAAAATCGATAAGAATCTGACAGGTCTCTATGGTATTTGAGAGTTGCTGAAAATTGCAACTCTGTCTCTGAAGATCCCAGTTGTCCATGGTTGTGCTGCCATTTAGTCTAAAAGACAACCATTTTGGCTAAGAGTCAGTCACAGAAATAAAGATTGCATCATCTTGCACTGGCCATTTCTCTATGACCTCAGAATACATCCTGGGACAAAGTATTACAGTAGCCTAAGCACAGCTGTGATTTTAGGAAGAGGAAGAGTAAGTAGATTAGATAAGCACTCGAGAATCAGATATCCTGCTATCAAGTGAATGTTTTTAAAGATAACAGAAAATCAACATAGAAAGTACTAACTGTTGCTCACACACAGATTCCTGAAGTAAAACATTTTTATTCAAAGTCTAAAGTACAGTCTAAAGCATATTTTAACAGTTGCAAGGTTAACATGATGTTAGTAGGAGGGTGCAACTGAGATTCATTAAGATGATGGACTTGATGGAAATGATTCACAGCTTTTAGTAAGTATCCACAGAAAACTCTTACTGTTATTAGAGGAGCACTAAAATTTGGTCAAAGGACTTATGGGTTTAGGCATTTCACTGTATCTGTATTTTACAGAACCACAGAAGAGTTGCAGCCAAAAAAGCCTTCGGAGGTGATGTAGTCTAATGCTCTATACAAAGCAAGGTCAGAAGGTTGCCCAAGACCATTTTCAACATGGTTTTGTGTATCTCCAAGAATGGAGACTCCACCACCACTCTGGACTACTTGTTCCAATGTTTGACCAAACTCAATTTTAAATTAAAAAATTTTTTAAAATTTTTAAACGTTTGGAGATTTTTTTAGTTCAGAAGTTTCAGACCTATATGTGTAATCAATAAGCTCAAACACTGGAGAAACAGAACATGACGTATAAATGGCTGGCATCAGTGTCACACTCACCCCTTAGTTTTCCACATGGAGCCATAAATGTAAAGGTTTTGTGTAACAAGACAACACTTTTGGAGCAAAAGTAATGCCTGGCTGTAACATGAACTCCCGCTGTTCACATATGTATGGCTTGTTTTCTTAATCAGTCTTGTCATAAATCCTTTGTTAAAATGCAATGAATTGAGCCAGAGCTACTGGTGTTTAAAATGATTTAAACAAAAAAAACCCCTTGAGATCATGAATAGATAACGTTGTTACATATAGAAGTGGTTTGGATTAATAAAAAAAAACTGTTCAAAAAATTTCTTAGCACAGGATACATGAGACAAAATGAATGATCCAGTGAATGCTCTGCTGAATTAGATCTACAACCTGCAGGTCACCACATAATAATACCAACTTCCATTGTTTTGCCTAACAGCGCATGTCTGTATGACTCAAGTCAATCGTTTATTTTAATGAAAGCCTTCTTTTCTCTCTCTTACTGTCTGAAAAGCAAGTTCAGGTTTCATATCTAGGTCTGAGGGAAGCTGGATGTAACACTTCAGTCAAGATATTTAGCTGTGGAGCGTCCACTGATTTCAAGAGGAGACATACCCAACCTATTTGAGGATCTCAGCTTTAAACTTTCTGTATCACCTTTCATGCACTTGCAAAATGGAGATAATGTTCTCATAAATTGTTAGAACCCCAAGCAACTGAAAAACTTTAAAAAAACCTCCCCAACTCTATTATAAAAAGAGGTCCAGGATGCCTATGTGGAAGTAACTGTTGTCCTACCATATAACCTCTGGAGAGGGAAATGCCTTCACTTTCATTGACAAACGATAGGATTTTCTTCCAGCTACAGCCTCCAGCGCAGTTTTCCTTCGACGTTTCAAATTAATGAACATTTTATCTTAAACAAAATAAAAAAGTGCTTTGTATTACTTATTTTCATCCTGCAAAAAGAGTAGCTCCACTAAAGAAAATGTGACTCCAAATAAAAATTATCTTTAATAATTTTGATGCTCTCACATGTCAACAGCAAGAATAGAGCCTAACCTCCTAGAGATCTATAAAATAGAAAAGAATACCACAAATATACAAGAAACTGAGATGCAGTTCCCAGGGCATGAATCTACTTAGAGAAGATACACTCTAGCCAAATTCACACTGTGGTCCAGCCAGGAAAAAAGGCACAAGAGATAAAGTGGTCTGTGGTATGTGGGAGGCCAAATTGAGGATAATCAGATGACCTTTCTTCTCCTACAGGCCAAGAATCAATGAATGTTCCAAAAGAAAATATTCTGCCAGAGAGGATTTAAGGGACCTTCAGAGAAATAGCAAAGGAAAAGGCAGAAACTTTCTTTATCATTGGTAAAGAAGCTGTTTCATCAAACAAACAAATCTTTGTCACTTCACTGGAATAATCTCAACCTGCTGGAATTTGCTCTTTTCCAATTGCTCTGCCCCATATCTGCAACTCTGTGGCAAGTTGATGGCTTTTACCAGAGGCAATAAAACACAAAATTCATACAATACATTGGAAAATATCTCTTTTCCCCTGCCAACTTGTGCAAAATAAAACATTCAAAGTATAAAAAATGTTCAAGTATCCTTTTGATAGTATCTATGGTGCAATATTTACTCACATGATGGACTGCATAAGGATGGTGGATATCCATGAAACAAGCTCAACATTTAATCACACTTACCACATACATTGAAAATAATATGCACAAGACAAATAAGTAGTTTAATTACACAAGTCAAGTTATAGAGATACAGCCCTGATTCTGCAAACCTTTATTCACACAGGCTCTTTCTAATATGGGCACCCTGTAGATGGGGCTGCTTATGTGAATACAGGCTGACTTCAACAGTCCCAACTTCTCTGACTTTAATCTAAAATTCAGTTTCTGACAGGTTCAGTTTATCTGTTTAAGATACAGTAAGTGGGTACCATGGTTCATCCTATGCTCCCAGTGGCTTATTCCAGAAATTAAATAGAGAAAATGGTCTGGAATAGCTCTCTAAGAATACCAACACCAGGTGCCTAGTCCACACTTCCAGGTAAGAGAGAAAAGATATACCACTGAAAATATGTAACAAATCAATACTCTAACCATGAGTCATCTGTTGTAGAGGACACCCACCAGCCACTTGGTCTTTAATACCAATGGTGGTCCAAAGATCCCGGATAGTTCTAATTGTAACAGGATGTCCCAAAGAAGGTCGCTTCCCAAAGAGTCCCAGTGCAAAAAAGTCCTTATTCATATACATTTGAAATAATACCAGAAATTTCCAGATTTCACAGAAGGCCCAGGCAAACCACAGGGAACTTGATTAAGGGTCCTGCTGTAAAACCATATTAAAGATTTGCATTTTTTGAATGGTCTACCAGCTACTAGCTCCATGCAGAGCTAGGGTATTTATTTCTTCTTCATTTTTTCATAGAAAGCAATGCATAAGTACTACAGAAGAGGAATTGGGACTCTTCTATTTAAATTCAGCTTGTACCTTCTTTTTCCTCCCAAACTATACTTTCCCTGATTGTATGTGCTAGAACTAAGGACAGTGCCATCACAGTATTTAACAAACAAAAGTGATCAAATTGAACATTAGCATGTCTATTGCCAACAGTACAAAACACCCATGGAAGAAATGGTGCATGTTTTCCCTCCTGGAGGGCCTCCCTCCCTCGTTTCCCTTCTTCTGTCCATGATGAATGTACTACAAATCGTGTCCCAGTGTAAAACTATCACGTGACAGACCTTGGTACAAGAGCATTGAGTATTCTACAAATCTGCACCACTTCTTACCATAAACAATGACTGTTGTGTTGACAGCCTTGATCGAAGGCCCGCTCTTCACGTGGCAGGTGTACTGGCCTTTATCAACATCCCGCACTCTGTCGACAACAAGGATGCTGTAAAAGATGTTGGCCTCTGCATTCTTCTGGTCAATACGCTGTGTTACAGAACCTCTTCTCCTTGTCTATAGAAGCAAAAGAAATTAACAAGAAAGAGCTTAATCAAACCAATTTTCATGATTATTAAGATTTTTATTTTGCTATACCACCACGATAACTTAATAAAAAAATCCCAGATGCCTTTTTACAGCACAGACACACAAAAGATGCTTAACATTTCCAGAGGGTTAACAATAAAAAATTTAAGCAACATTATAGGGCAATTCATCCCTGTCTTCACCCAAGTTGTCATAGCATCCAAACTAGTACTTTCCAGAGGAAGAGCCTCCCTTTTGCACAGCCTGTCATATCAACACGTCCGGCTCCCCATGGCCATTGTCCAGCACTGCTCCAAAAAATCTCTGAAGCCATGATATGAAGAGCAGCACATAGTTTGGTGCCTGGATTCAGTGCCATAGGAAGCAGACACATAGAAGAAAGGGACATTAATGCAAGGAGGGGAGAATTCTGGAAACGCTACAGACGGAAAAAGGACTAGATTTGGCAAGGGAATAGCAGGGTGGAACTGAAGATAATGCGACTCTGAGGAGTTATTTCCTGCAACTCCCCCTCAGCATTTGGCCTCAAAGTTTATTTAACCCAGGACATTGTTGATGTCTTACAAACACTGAGCACCCTTCAGTTACCATCTAAATAAAAACAAAGCACAATTTCACAAGTGTGGTGCCCAGATAGGGCTTGGTAGGGCAGCAATGCGCAATATAATATATTTGGAGCATTTCTTGTTGCTAAGTTGTTTATTTCTGAGGTGAAAAAATGCCAGGGAAAATGGCCACAGTAAGCAATAAACAATTGCATTAATCTTCCCTATATAATGCAATCATAATTTCAGCCTGTGATTAGATACAATGAGTGACAAAATAAATGATCTTGACTTGAATCACCAGCATAAATCAAACTGACATGAAAGGAATTGGAGTTGTAAACCTTAAGCTAATGTCAAATTTCTTATCAGTTTTACACGGACTCCCTGGCAGTTATTCTGTAAGTGACAAATATTTATGAGGATGGTCCCAATGTGGGGGGTGGAGAAGCACATTCAAGATCATTCCTGTAGTTGTCAAAACAAGAGGATTGTTCGTGTGACACTTAACAAATGAGATTTTGGCTAGCTAAATCAAAATATCTTTTCTAAACATGCTCAAATCGGGTGCCTGACTGTCTGCCAGTCTTTGAAATGAATGTGTTGAGAAGACAGCCTCACTGAAAACTTTTCTGTCACAAGAGAGAGCCCCTGCCTGGGATGGGGTGATAAATTTCTCTCATTTCACCAGGTCGAAAAGAAGCTCCCAGAGATGAAACAATTCTAGCGTTCGCTCGTGATTATGCAATACAACCACAGCACATTGTGTAAACATGTTTACTTAGGAAATTAAGCATCAGAAAGAAAAAAAAGAAACATTAAGAGACATGTCAGCAAGGGTCAAAATGATGGAATGCAAAAAATGGCAAGCATTCCGAAGCAGAATTCCTCCCAGGATGCTGGATGCAGTGTGATCTGTGGGAAACCTCTGGTTTCTCCTTTCCAACCGCAGCACTCACCTCTCCAGGGTAAGTCCATGTCATCTGCACTCTGGTGTTCCAGGCTGCAGTGACAGTGCAGTTAATTGCCAGGCTGTCTCCCTTCAGCAGCTTGACAAGACGCGGGGTGCTTAACTGAACATCAAAAATTGTGTTGGCTGCATGTGACAAAGAGAGAGAAGAATTAGTAATGCCAGCAGGGCAGGGTGCTTTCTGAGAGACAGGGAGTGGAGAATTCCACCTACTTTCTCTATGCGTTAGGTACTTCGTGCTGTACGTGTGCCCACCGACGGTTGTCTCACAGCTCAGGAGCCCAATGAATTTGTAAGTTGCCTTAGGTATTCTGAAGCCTTGCATGCTGTCCCAGATTATTGTCTTGCCATCAGGAATTAGGGTTTCTCGTGGGATCTGGAAGTGCCAAACACGCATCATAAAAACAGCTCATCCTCATGTCTACTCTTTAATCAAAGTAGCCTAGTAAAAAGGGATGGGGGAAAAAAGCACCCAAAAAATGCCAATCAACATGAAAAGGATGACATTTAATGATGTGGGTTTTTCAAGTTGCATTTTCATCACAAAATGGAGGAAAAATGTGGGTGAAGAATGCGGATGTTGCATTTGTTTCCAAGATTTCATTATTTATAACAGGATGTAATTTATGACAAAATAGATTGACACTATCATTAGCTTCAGCACTTGGGCCGCTATTCTGTTGGCTCCTGGTTGGCAGCTAAAGTGCTCATCTCTCTGAACCTTTGCAATTAAGTAGCCTGGTTTTGCCATGGAGAAACAAACACATATTTTTCAATGGAGATGACAAATTGACTTAATTTGCTGTCATTTTGTGGCTTTAACAAATTCCTGCCAGGATTCAATTCCATGCATGTCATATTTATGTTACCTCAAAGACTTAAAAAACAAGCAAAAAAATTATTGCCGTGTGGGATCAAGTGTTTACTTTGTCAGCAGTACGTGTTACCTTCTACATTATGATCCTTGGCACTTTAAGCCCCATTTTAATAAGGTATCAAGAAAACCCTGAAAAAGTAAAGCTTGACACAGCCATTGAAGCTCAGACAAAACCTCTTGTTTTGGATCATGCTATTTGTTACACCTTATTGATGGAATAAATGCCACCATTTGGAGAGCACAGAGATCAGCCATGAGTACAAAGTCTGGTTGTGACTCTACTTTGGTAAGACCTGGTTTTATGGTAAAAAGAATATATTTTTAAAGATGGCACAGAGCAGAGTTCAAATGAATTATGGTCCCAAGGAAAGATCCCTGGATCAACTGAGCACCTTGCAGCCCATCACTTCCCACTGTGCAACAGTCTCACTGTGTCCCTTCATCTCTTTCTTCCCCTTTATTTGAGCAGGGGACTTATGCGTTGGACAGCCCTTTCCTTCCTACAAGCAAAGCCATCATGGGTGGTTGTCAGAGGCTGGGGGAAGCATGAATGTCTCTCCTTCCAGCATGGTACAGTTTCCCTCTAAAATATGCCACCCTTGATGCTGCCTGCCTATGCAGAAAGCCACCCTTGAGTTCATATTCACTCATCTCATCCCATTTCCTCCAAAATAACTGAGTGCGTGGTGAATCAAATGAATACAGAGAACAATAAATACAGAGCACAAAATGACGTGGTAGAATTCCTTATCTTTACAACAGCTGATAAGATGCTATAATAAGCATGCAAATCACTGGGAAGTGTGTGTAGCACACACACAAGTAAAGCCCATTACATTACAGCCTGCTGGCTACCATTCAACAGCATCTTGGTCCCTACAAGCTCTGCTGCCATTCCTGTTCTAAACAAAACAAATTTTCAACTTCAGTTTAACTAGTTCATAGTTATGTTTTCAAGAGTTTCAATTGGATTTATCCTCTTGCTGCTTTGGTGGAAATCAAACAATTTCTGAGCTTATTTCTGTATAGGCTTTCATGAAGAAAGCGAAGCCAGAGGGTCAGAGCCTTCCTAGACTTGTATTTCCCAGTGAATGCATTCACTGCACATTCATTACTTAATTGATGGATTACTGACTTTGTATTAGCCTTACTCCAGGAATAGAAAAGTAACCAAAACACCCAGAAGAGTCCTGTTTTGCAACATGTAATTTTGTGAGTTGTCTGGACATCTAGCAGGCTTACTTGCTCTGGAGGCAGATCTTTACCTGTACAGTTTACTCATCTGACACCTCTCAAAACCACTAGAGCTACATATTTTTTTTTTAAATATTTTTGCAGCTCTGAGACTAAGAAGTTACACTCAGTCACCCATGAAAGCATAATGCAACAATAAGTTATTCTATGGAAAACTTTGGAAAACTGAGGTGTCTGACTAGCAAAAGACCCCTGTGACATAGCCGGTCTCTGACCAAATCTCAAGGGGGAAAACCCCAAGATACTGCACCAAGTCCCTTTTAGAGGGTGGAAATACCAGGACTTTGTCTCAGATGAGAACATGGGTGGTGGCTGGGCGCTCACCCTACAGCCCTTCACAGCTCTACCCTCTCTTCCTGCTTGCTTCAGTTTCTTACCCAGCTCTTCTCCATGCTGTTCTCTGCCAACTCCACTAGTTCAGATGACCTGTTTCCCACTCTCAGAGAACCACAGTTGTTTTGCTCTGCCCTGAACCAGCTTTCAGGCCACCAACTAGAAACACGATCTCATCACCATGCTGATCACTGCACGGATGGTACAGGACAGAGGATCCCAGAATCACACAATAATTTAGGTTGGACGGGACCTCCAGAGGTCATCTGGTCCCACCCCTATGCAGAGCACAACCAGTGTAACTCAAAGTCTTGGCCATTTGGTCATCACAGAGAGAAGTAGAAAACCTATGAAGAAACATCATGCTGGAACAGTGAGACTTCCACTGAAGCAGCAGAGGATAAATTCAGATACAATAATAGCCTGCAGATGGGAATCAATGCGATTCAAAGAATCAGCTTGTTGCGACGGCTGCAGTAAACATGGAATTTATTGTCCACATGCTAATCTGTGCGGACAATATCACTGTGGCTCCCAGTGCATTCTCGGCCTTTTACCTTCTTTGTACTTTGCTTCAAATGAAACTTTTTTTGGTATAGGCTGTGCCGCCTTCTTTGCTCAATCTGTGCTGAAAGTTTTTGGTACCTGGTGGCACTAACACAGTACTGCCACATACTGCATATGTACATATGGTCAAGAGTTAAAGTCAAGCTGTAGTTCTCCACATCTCCAAAGGCAGATTGTATTGGAAAGAGACAACTAAAAGGTTATTAAAAATATATATTAGAGTCTTGAATTCTTGTCTTTTCTTTCATGTTTCCCTTTTCACCAACTTGGGAAGGATGAGGTGGCATTATTAAGAATTCAGATTGTCCAGATATGTGATTTGTGGCATTCCTTGGGTTTTTTCCAGGTTTTATTCCTTATACTGGAGCTTATTTACTTCTATTCCCATGAATGTCATTGTTTTTATGATAGACAATCCAAAAGGATAGCAAACAGATGGATTAAATTATTGTACTAAAAGGTGATACTTTCTCCATTTGGCAAGATAAGAGCAAATGAAGAGGCAAGAGAAGAGAAGTGTACACCTTACTTGCAAAAAACTGTCTTATTTTAAGGATCCTGAATGAGGCTGCTAGAATCATGTTGATAGGAATGATAGTTTCAGAGACTCTGAATATCTAACTATTAATCATTAGATCAAAGCTATAAATTGATTTCACAATTCTTCATATGATAAGGAAGAGAAAAGCCCATCAGCTGCTGCCTGTAAAGGTTACAGCAGGACCTGAAGGCTGAACTTGAATGAGGAATTAAAAGCTTCATTCCCATTTCCCAGTCCATGTTTTATTAGCTTCTTGATTTTTGAAGACCCCCCCTCCTCTGTTGTATTTGATTTCCATGCTATAAAACACAATTTGCACAGATGTTCAGCTTGAAAATGAAAACAACACAGCATCTTAAAAAGTTTGTCTAAAGATGCAGTTCGAGTGAAATAATAATTTGTGGTGTTGAAGATGAATAATAAACCTTTCCCACATTGGTCCACTAAAACTAAGAAGCGGCACTGCAAAGGAACAAATGCTGGAGGCAGTGCTCATGCAACTGTAGGGAATCCTTCCAGAAGAGAGAGATTATTTAAAATATTTCATATTTTTACTTCCTGGCAATATAGAAGGCAGAACCTAATGACACTTGAGCTGGGATTTTCTTTCCAGAGCCAGAGACTGCATTATGGGGACACCAACTTCTTCCTTTATCACTGCTGGAAAACACAAAATAGCTCTTGCTGTTTCTCCAGAAGTAGTATGCCTGCAGCTGTGGAATGCATTTAACACATCTCTTAATGGCTGTGTGAGTAAAACCTTGCTGGAATCTTCATATAAGGGTGTCATAGAAGATAAATAAAGTAAGACATGATGTAATGCATTGTAACTTACATGCTTCAGGAAATTCTAGGATTAATTAGGGAACACATTTATTTTTCCTGGAATGCAAAACATGTAAGCAACCAATCCTTTCTTTCAAGACTTGGCTCCACCTCCTCTTTCTCCTTTTGAGAGTATTACATCTGGTTCTGATGGTGTAAAGCTGTGCCTTACACCACAATCCCAGGCTAAAGGCAAGTTGATATGAGTAAAAGAGAGTAGCTATGTCTCAATCTTCTCCAAATAAGGAGAATTTTTTTAAAATGTTGCTTAATTAGAGAAACTTGACAGGAGTTTTCTCAGGTAGAAATCTAATATGCTAAGATTTCAGATGCAACACTACAGTGCCCAAATAAATTCCCACTTTACAACACCCCTTCTATGGAATGCTAAGTCTCACTTGCTTTTGATTCTATTGCCACACAGTCTTGTGCATCTTCTTGCAGGAGAACCATGTGTGTGTTTGTGTGGGTGTGTACTTACACTCATAGGGCAACATCCTGGGTCAGATCACTTTCTTTTCTTTGCATTTTGTTCTCTTTCATGGGATTTAACAAGTGAAAAGCAAGGAGAAAAATCAGTATCTATATTAGCAAAGCAGAACTCGATGGAATTGGTAAAATCTGTGGCTGGTGTAAAACTCTGCAGTCAAAGAATAACCAAAGACTTCTATTGCACTAAACAAGTATCTTATGGTGGTATTGTTTGGCAACTGTATGTTATTCTACAAAGAGACAAACCTCTTTTCCTTTTAACAGTGATGAACTTTCATTGCCACTATGTGCGTAACTCCCTTTATTTAGAAAATAAAACTTCATTGCCACCTCCACCTAATTTTTAAGCAAAAAAAAAAGGTAACTTTAAAAAAATGCCCCATTCTCTGTCTTGATAACAGGTACTTTACTACATACATATGATTCAGTTAGCTGTCCATGTAACTCTTAAGGAACCTAGACTAATGTTTTTCCCAAAACATGGAAATGTCTATTTTTTTTCTATAACTAGTCCTGCCACATCAAACTCCACAGTTTCCCTGCAAAGTTTCCCCACAACAAAAAGCCATCCCTTTTCTAAGTGCACTCATATGTAAAAGGAAGTAGCAAAATCACTGGTGGGAGTGAGGTAGGGCAAAGGCTTGCAGAGATCCTTGTACAGCCACAGCAAGTCTCCAGGGACTCACCGGCTGTTCCAGAGGACAGAAGAGGAAAAGGGAGGAAGGGCAGGGGAAGAGGTGGGAGGAAATCTCTTCTCCTAACAAGAAATTCCTTCCTGGGCTTAAGAAACCTTTGCCAGTGAGGATTTAATAAAGAAGTATGAGAAGTTTAAGATCCTTCAGAAAATTCCCGCCTTTTACAGGAGACTTGGTGAAGCCCTTCTGCGCGACACAAAATGAAGCCTCCAGGGTTGACATATTTCTGAACACACTGACACCCAGAAACGTTGCATGAGAAATATTAGATTGTTAAAATATTTCAAAAGCATTACAATAGCTGTAAACAAACTAAAACATCATCCACAGTAACACTTTCAGAGCTCACTTGGATAGAGGTACCTTTTTTAAAGTAACAGCAATGTTTGGTGCTGTGACTCTGCATGGAATGATCATTTCTCTTCCTACAGCCATATTTATTATTTTAGGGATATCACTGTGCATCTCTACAAACGGATTGGTTGTATCTGCAAAAGAAGAAAAATAAAGGTTAATATGTGAAATCTCGAGACAGTGTATGGGAATTGTAACAGTGGATACAGACTTAAAAAACAGACTAGCCCTATCCGTAATGAAAGCTAAAAAAGTGCTGAAATCAATCATCCGTTTACTTTTGTTTAAACATGTTCATCAAACTATTATTAAATATTTGAAAATATATGTATCATTCAATATCAGTATCAGTACTTTGAAGTCTTCTTTAAATTTCAGACAGTGGAAGCACATTTTTTCCAGTACAGCAACATCTCTACTGCTGAGATATGTGTTTCTTGCTTCATGGCACTTGTATTTTATTATCACCAGGAAAAGTAACGATATGGGAAGTGAGCTGAAATTCACTTATCAGGAACCCCTACAAAGTACACCATCCTGCTGTCTGCAAGGAAATTGATAGGAAAAATTCACATTGACTGCATCAGGAGAAAGAATCTACTGTGATTATCCGGCCATATTTTCATCTCAGAGGATACGGACTAGAGAGAGTTAATTATTCTCCTCCTTGCCACTATCACAATACCTATGTGTCTCTTTTTTATGTGACAAGGTAAATGAAAATGCCAGGAAAACATTAATTCCTCTTGACTCAATAACTAAAGCTTGGCAGAGTAATTTACCGTCCCTTGAACAATCCCTTTAACAAAGGGCATTGTCATAAATAGCTTGCGCTGGGAACAGGGAACATTGCTGCTGCTATTGTTTGGACCACTTAACAAAGAGGGGCTCAAGCCACAGGCTCTGGCTCCAAATCTTCTTTGCAGGTGTTCAGATCTGAAGTTTCAGTTTGACTCACATTGCAGATAGACTACCTCCAAATTCACATAAGGTTTGGTTTTTAACTCCTAAAAAAAGTGGAACATTCAGATCTTAATTCTGTGCTTATCTACAGCTCTGTTTTTTCAGGCAAATCCCATTATTTTCACTCAGTCAAAAATCTTAGAAATAACAATGGAAATCTTTCTTGGATAAGAAATTAGTAAAGCTAGCAAGAACTGATCCCTTATAAAACCTCAAACTGCAACTCTTGATTCAAGTGTTCTGGCCCCAAACTTCTGCATGTTGACCTATGTTCACTTAAATAGTTCTTCAAGTAAGTTACTTTTGCCTGTCTTTCAAAAGCATAATATGCACTTTCCAGTGTCATCAAACTGTTCTGCCCTTAGGATCCTCTTTTCTTACTATGTGTAATAATATTTTTGTTTGAGACATCAAACAGGAAGAAAAACAGATTCTGCTCTAATTTATACTGGTGAAAATCCTAAGGCAGAGGATCTCAAATGTGCTCCAGGATACAGAAAAAAGTTTTCTTAAAGTCATTTAATGAAACTGTTATACAAACTTTCTGAAATGAAAGTCACAAAGTATTATTTAATAATAGGTATTAATGTCCACTGAGATAGCGAAAGGAACTTATGAGTAATAGAGGATGCATATGTAATAAAAAATGCCCTGAGGACTTGTTAGGCCGACGTTTCCTCTGCAGTACGATTCAAGGAAAGACCAAGAATGAACCTGTTTGTAGCACAGGGAAAAGAACCTTTTTTGTTTCAGGGGCTGCAGCCACAGAAGAGGTCACCTGCCCCTTAACATCACCAGACAAACTGATTTACTACTCCCCAAAGACTCATTTGTCTTTGTCACAAAATTAAGAGCTCCTGCCCGAAACCAGCAAGCTTTGCAAAGTGGTTTCCTGTACCATAATCTCCAGATCATTGTAAGTGTGAGGAAGAGCTGTTCTGGGGACTGCGGTGCTGTCTGCAGACAGAGTATCACCACTGACTGATGCCAATATCGAAGCAGTGGGGGTTGTGCAGCTCAGACCTTGCAGGATTCCTGCCCGCCCAAAGGCAAGGACAGGAAACCAGCATAAAACACCATGTTTGGCTTTTCTTTCTTCTTCTTCTTCTTCAGTGGAAATACATGTCCACGCCTGGAGAAGTCAACAAAGTGCTGTATAAAATTGGACTAAGCGCTCTGGTTGCCCTTGGTAGGCTGCAAAGCTCAGTCACAGCCTCTCCTGGTACACTCCCTGCCGTGTGCGCCAAGGCGTCGCCGTGCCCCCGCTATTCGCGTGCAGAGCTCCCATTGACATCACCAGGGACTTCCGCCATGGGCCAGAGGGCAATCGATGGCCCCGAGTGCTCCAAATGTCTTCCTGCTTTTGATTAAAAGAAATACACATCATGTTTTCCTAGCACAGTTTTTTTTCATAATGAGCACGGAGGCTTTTCTTGATTCCCTTTGAATTTTATTCTCCTTCCACCTTAAAGGCCATAATGGAATACTCTTAGTGCCTGCAGATGAGAATCTGGTGCGGGCTTTATGAGCCTGGATCAGGAAAAGCTGAACACATGGCAGCGCCAGGGCAGGTTATACCACATCTGCAGGGTTTGCCAACAACATGAATTCTTCTGTCCCCCAAGCAATAGCTCTCTTTGCCTTTTTTTTCCTCTTTCCTTCCCATCACAACCCCAGCTATTGCCACTAGCTCCCACTACATTTCTTCTCAATTTCCTCCTGAGGGGAGGTAAATGCCATCCTTCCCCATGTAGCTGGTTGGAAGCACATCTGGCATGACTTAATCTTCTATCATCAGTCTTTTGGGCCAGCTCCACTAATTCTATGCTCAGAAAGCTCTAGACATAAAAGGAACATCGCAGACTGACCTATCTTGAAGACCACATCCAGGTTACATTCAGCTTCACTGGGATTTGGAATGGAAGATCTAAGGGGGTTGACCTTATTTTTATGAATCATTGATTTGGTTTGTTGGTTTGTTTTGGTTGTTTTTATTCAGAGCTGCCTGTGAGGGTAGCAAAATGAAAGCTGGACAGCCAGAATATTTACATATGTTAAAGGTTACTTTAAAAGTCAGCTTAGTGTATTTTTAAATTGTGCCTAGAATGAATGACTGTGTGCTGGGTTGGCTGTGTTCCTTACAATATCTCTCAGTTACAATCAACATGAACCCACAAAGAGCACTCATGAAATCACAAAATCCATGAAGGTCATTTGCTATATTGTTAAAGAGCATAAATAGCAGCTTTTTACTAAGCTAGTTGGCAGCCAGATAAAAACTTGATAAGAGACTTAGAACAAGCAATATTATGTCTGGTATCAGTAACCTGTCTAGGCTATTTATGGGGTTTGCACAAACAACTAAATCAGCCAACACTGAAATGCCAAATTCCGAAAAGATGGAGAGGGTTTTTCTTTCCACAAGCTTCAGCTACTGTTCTTGGGTTTGTTTTGTTTTTAATAATCTGAGCTATGTAAGTCAGAGGACTTATACATACATTTGCAAGAAGAGAAGTCACTACAGGAAAATCTAAGCTCCTTGAAATCTCTAAAAGCTTGTCCTCTGAAGTTCTTCCAAAATGCCTACTTACACTTGGCTCATCATTAAGATTTTTTTCAGGCTAAAAGAGGTGAAATATTATCATCACATCCACATAACAACCTTTTCCCTCATGCATGTGAAAAGAACCACAATATTTAGGAACGAACAGACATGCAGACTTCATTGAAGTTCATGGGCCAGTTGCCACATTCTCTTTCCATCGTAGGGATTAAACCTCCTTAACTTTATTTATCCCAGATAAATTATTGGGGCTGTTCAGAAGTAATTCCAAAAGAATCTTTTGCACCAAGAGTCATTCCAGCCTCATTTGCACATCTACAATATAGACATTTCTCACTGAGCTAGGAGCCAAACCGTTAGTGTTGTCCTGGTGAGACAGGGGAATTTTGCAATGGAACTCATCTGACCTGTTTTAGACATCTGCTTTAAAATGAGATGAATCATGCCCTAGGAAATGTATCTGTTGAACCAGCTCAAATGCATTATTTCCTTAAAGAAAAACTATCCCCTTTTGTCTGTGTTATTCTGGAAGAAAGGTTGTTCCACTCTTGCCTCTTCTTACCTGCAAAATAACACTCTTCCAAAACAAAGCGTGTCTAAACCTTGAAAGAAAACTTGAGACATAAGTATCACCCTCCTTTTTTGTTTTGCTTTTTTTTACCTGGACTTATATGATTATTAATTTATATCTAGAGCACGTTCAGACAGAAAGAATTCCTACTACAATTGTACAAGAATTTTTAGGCAAGATTGGTTTGTTTTCCTTTGAGACTAGTTATACTATGCTATCATCAACATAGGACCATGGCACAAATGAAACACAGTTAGAAATCTTCAGGAAAAATAGTCATATTAGCCAGGAAATCCACGCTAGAGCTATTACTATGTTCAGCAAACAATCCCTAGAAAGGCTAATGGATACTAGGAACGCTCTTTCAAACGTATCCCTCCATTGTGATGTCTCACCCTGGAAAGGTATTTGTTTCAGTAGGAGCTATGAGCCTTGGTGAGGGAGAAGGACCACAGGGGGTGAGTGCAGAGCATTTGATGCTGCCAAAGTGTCCACACATGCTCCACTCCACACAGTATCCCGTGATACAAAGTCCATGTACACTCAATGACAAAAGCACGGCAATTACAGGCGATTGACGTCAGCAAGTCCTAGAGGTCTCTGTTTTGTAACAGGAACCTCATTAGAAACTAAAAATGTGTCCACATACTTGATACAGCTGCAACATAGTTTAATCCCAACAAGCTTCCTCTTCATAACAGAAGCGCTATCATAGTATTGACTCCGACGGTGTAAGCCAAAACCGTACTGCTCATATGTTAAACTGTGCCAAAAGCAAAGACAGAAAAAAGGCACCAGGGAGGAAGAGTTTCCCAGGCCTTAGCAGATTCTTTTATCAGTGCATTATTTGTGAATAAGAAGAAAAAGGAAAAAGAAGAAAAATCTCCCTTTCTGTTAGCTCTCAGGGTGTTGTGTCTTACTGCTTTTTTTACCTGCTGAATTATTTTGACTTTGATACTTCTGATCTAAAGAGACCCTTTTGGAGAACTCTTTGGATACCCTCCATGTACTGCAACAATAATATCTCTGGGATTACAGGAGTCAATCCATTCAAGCTAAATCTCAAATGCATGTCAGTTCTGGGGCTGGATCCAGCTATCTGTCAGCAGGAGGACCTTCCAGGGACATGCCCGGGAAGTTCTAATACACTCAGAACCTGCAGCATACAACTTTAGAGTTTGAAAATGAGCTCAGAATCCCGGATGTTTTGGGATTTCAAAGGCTTACATTTTGAACAATTGCCTAATGATAAAGCCCTTCATTTTGGACTGCTGAGCCCAAGACACATATCAAGCCAAACACATACAACTAGTAGGCATGTCTGACATTCTAGGCTTTGGTGAGCACAACTACTCATTTATCTCACCTGACTTAAATCATCTCAAAGCAAGGAATTTATTCTAAGCTTGTTTCCCAGATTTCTTGAAAAGTCAGTGATGAAAAGCACATACCAGAAGCTCCTTTTGTTCTCTGTTAATTATGGGAAGAGAACAGACGACTGACTCAGCCTAGAGATATGATTTTAAAGCACATCTCATTCTGCGAGGAAAAGTAGGTGACCAGAAGACATACACAGCAGGATCATGAGAAAAGACAAGGAGAGGGAGAACACTGACTAAGAAATGGGCTACTGCCCTATAGCCAAATACAATTTTACTTCAAGAAGAATTCTGTTCTCTGTTGCAGCAGAATTAAGATTTTACTCTTGTATATTACTAGCCAAAATCTGTCTTCATCACAGAAAATAGCAACCCTTCATGCAAAAATCTAACTTTGCTATATCAATGTAATTGAACTTGCTTTTCCTCTGTCATACCAGGGGGGCAATTGTTCAAAGGCAAGAAATTATGAGAGTAGAGAATTAAGAGTACTATACATCTTTGAAGAGAGTGAATGAGATCCAGCAACTGAAAAATGCTTTGGAGATATTGGGACAAAGCAGACAGAAAGAAAAGCCCTTAGTACTGTCCCAAGGGAAATTTACATACGATTCAGAATGGCCTGCTGATAATTTGGTGTTTCTTAAATGTCTTTATTCCACCATTATCTCTTTTCAAGCAGAAAATTCCCCATGCCTCACTGCAATGTATGCAGTGAGCGTTCATTGCAAATCTTTTCCTTTTTACTATTAGGCTGCAGTTCCCTTACAAAACAAAGCTCTGAGCAGTTTTGGGTCCGAGACAGTGAAGAAATTGGCAAAGAGGTTTTGCTGCATTTGAGATTTTTCCCATGGCTTGTGGGGGAAGTCAGGCCATCAGTTTTCTTGTGGCAAAGTTGAAGACTCTTAAGAGAATTAATTTCCCTCTCTTAATGTCTCAATTCCTGAGCTGTGTGGGGTCAAGAGTTGCTGAGACACTGTGGACTCGCTCCCCGCTGCAACTCAGTAGTGACCTCTCCAGCTGAAAGAAGGGTGGTGACAGGATTAGCTCCTCCAAGGCAAGTCACCAGCCTGCCTCTCCTTCATCCCCAGAAGCAGGACTTCAGAAATGCTTCGAGTCATCCTGGGGCCTGTGGGACTTGCAATGTCCTCATTGTCCTGTGTCTTGTTTTTCTCTATATCAGCTCATTTTCTGCTGTAGCATACACTCATTACTGAACCAAAGGACTTACTGGCTTTATTGTGGTCTGGTCTTTGGGCTTTTTTTTAAAATCCAGTTCATATTCAGTATCACTCCAATTACGGAAATGAATAACATTTTTAAAACAATAAGTGATGACTTCCTGTACAAACAATATCAACTTTCCTGATTCAGATTCTGTGTTTGTAAATAGCAACTATTTGTTCTCATCGGCCACATGCTAAGACATGGGAAACAGGCACCTTGGTGATCCACATGGAGCTAATATGGGAAATGGACTGACACAGCGTCCTGCCACAGGAAACAATACAAAACTAGGAGGGACCCAAATTTCACAAATGTTTATTTCCTAAACACCCACAAATTAATGCAAAGTAAAACTAAACTCAGGAAAGATAGTCTTCACAGCGGATTTTGTTACCCCCATCTCAACCCCACTTGAGCTAGATAATTGAATTTCATGCATGTTCAGAGAAACAGGGACTCATATTAAGAAACAGATAGAGAAGAGATAGATATAATGAGATAGCATAGAGAAAGAAAATACTTTTTCTGACACTACACTTATCAGAAAGGGTGAGTTTTGATACTCAATATCTTGTTTCTTTCCAACTTACTCAATAATTCTTCCTGGAACTGGAAAGTTTTGGAAGACTAATATACCTTCCTCCACCTTAGGGCAAAGTGACACTTTCAACAGCCATTTACATGAGCAGTAACCTTGCAGCCTCCCTCATTATCCATAGTTTTCTCTAACTTTCAAGTATATTTCCTGGGACAGAATTAACACTTAAATATTAAGAAATTGGTTTTCAATTAAAATGATTGTCAAATTCAGAAAATTAACATGCCAGAGAGGTCTAAGGTTGCTACAGGTTTGTTCCTGAAACATTATACTATGTTTTTGGCAATTAAGGTTAGAGGAGTTAAAAAATCTAGCCATCTCTTCAACAGTGACACCAAGATTTATGACTGAATGTCCTTGAAAAACCAACGAAACCAAGACACTTAGGCAGCCTTCTTTAACTGATTAGAGGGGATAGGAGGACAGGTGGTGGCGGGGGCTGTCCTAAAACTATTTCTGCAATGATTCTTCCATCACCATGTGAATTCTGTAGATAACCTTGGTTCACAATCATCTAATTGAAGGTGCCTTTCAGATGCAGGCAAGCCACATACGACTTGGGAAGCAGTGAAGAGTTAGAAAGACCAGTTGTGCCTCTCATTTGTAAAAATGTAGGATACAGAAAAATTAACTCTTCAAACGGGTAAGAGACCAAGAGAATGCAAAGGCATCTCTTGTATCGTAAATTCAGTTTATCAGAGAGGTTCTTCTCATGTGGTGAAGGGAGATGATTGTGGATAGGTCTCAGACAGGGATGACATCCAAGGTGGGAGGTTCAAGAAGGTCCCATGATGGGAAATTATAAAGGGAATCCAAGGAAATTGTGTGTTTTCCTAGGTTGCAGGCTGTTGGTCACTAAATTAATATCCTATTTTGGCTACTCTTCCATGGATGCATCTGTTGTTGGATTTACAGAGAATTAAATGAAAAGAGCTGGGCAACAAAAACACTGCAGCATACTTCTGATGAAGGAAAGCAGGATGAACAGCATGAAATAGCCAATAGTGCTCAATAAAGCAACACACAATAATGGGGGGAGCTATCTTATTTTCTATCAGTGTAGTGAGAGGTCCACTTCATTCTGCTTTTTCACAGTGCCAGTCTCACTCTTCATGTCACAAAATGAAGACAAAGGCTAATTCACTCTGATGTGAACTCATTAGATGCAGCAGACCCAGAATTTGGAAAACTTCCAGTTGCACGTTCTCTGTAACATGGGCTTTCAAAATCTGTGAATCCTGAAATACTACAGTAATCTATTAATTTTACTCTGTAAAAATAAGGAAAAACTAAAGTATTAATTAAATCCCTAAAGTGTCTATAATTTGTTCTTTTATTGCTGTGTCTATTGAATTCAACTCTCCTCAGAAGTGTCTGATTAATACCCTGGAAGGAAACAGGATCAGAAAGCAATTTCTTTTATAGTCTAACTGACCTAATTCCAGCACTTCCCATACATTACAAAATACTTGTTTGCTGAACACAGCTCTGTGTTTAATTTGATTCCATTTATTCTAGATTTTTTCAATCTGTGTGACATGGACTACAGAGGACATTTTTGAATACGGTTTCACATGCAAATAGTAATTTTCTGCTGCATGAGGCAAGTCAGTGATCTGGATAGACAGCTTTAGCATCCTTCAGCAGCCTAGAAATCGCATCTCATCCAGTCATGTAGGATATGGTTTGTGATACCCATTTCACATATTTGCTTGTAGTCCACTTCCATCTGGACTCCTGTTTACTCTAGACAAGTGACTGGATTGGGTCTTTTTCTTACTTCTTTTTTTTTTCCTAACAGATAAAAGACTACCATTTGCATTTGCAAGTACTGGGAAAGAAAACTTTATACATTAATTGGTAAATTAACATTTTTCAAGGCTGAAAGTGTCATTCAAAACTCAGCCACAGCTGAACTGCCTTACTTATCCACCTTGTTGTATTGAAGAGCAAGTACCAAGAAGTGTTAGAAAAACTTCATCTTACCATTAATAAATACATAGACTGTAGATTCCTTCTTCTTTTTCGCTGGACTTGTTGGGTATTTGCAGCTGTAGTTTCCAGTGTCACTTGCTTGAGTTCTGCTCAAGGTCAGACTGCTGCAGGACTGTTTCCCATTCCTTCCACAGGCATATTTAATTACTTTCAGCCTTTTGCTATCCTTGCTGAGAGTTTCAGGCAAAGACCATGAATGAACCATTTCCCCCCTGCAAATACAGATAAGGAAGCAGAAACAATTATGTTGGGCTGCAATTATATAGCTTCAGTTCCCAAGCTTTCTTTTTTATTATATCAGGCTATTTATGGGGTTCTCTTTTATCTTGTTTTCCAAAAACAACAACAGAAACAACAAAGAACTATTAAACAATTGCCATTGAAGTTCACTCCCCACCTTTCCCCACAGCATAAGGTTTAATTTTTTTCTAATTTCAGTTACAAAAAAAAGAAAGTGTCAGGTGTATGGCCTCCCTGCCAAATTATCAGAATCCAACTCAGCTGGTTACCTGCAGGTGAGATTTAAAGTCTGGCCGGCTTGAACAACGTGCTGTATGCCATTTATACTCAGCTCAGGAACTTTTAGTTTTGATCCTGAACTAGATCCTAGAAAAACAAAGAAAAAACCAAAACATTAACAAAGACAAATAATTCTACTTCCAGCCCACTCACATTTGTGCTGTTATACTGGAAAGGAAAAGAAAACTGTGTGCTTCTCTCACCACACATACTCTCTTCCTTTGAGCAAAGTCCTGTTGCCCTGACTCAGGACTCAAATAACCTTCCAGCAGCACTACTCCGGAAAGAAAATAGAATTGAAAGCTATCTGTCAATGACTTTGCTCTCAAGTTTTTCACTGAACCTAACATGAAGAAACTTCAGGACCTCATGACTACACATCTAACCAAGGAAGTGTGCCCCTGGGCACCACTGGCTGCATTTCCTCAGGAAATACGGCCATGGCAGCCCCTTCAATAGGAAGGGTAAAAGTCAGCCACTCCCATGGTAAGAGCTACAGACTGACTTCTAAGATACTGAAATCCCACTCAGCTCGCTGCAAAGCTGGAACTCATGTGGAAGGACAGGGCATTAAGGATCTTCCCTTCCTGACTGAAGGTCACAGCACTGTTACCTAAGGTCCTTCGCCAGGGGCGGGCTTCCTGTCAGTGAAGCAGTGTCAAAAGGTAGAGGTTTACAGTAAATTTTGAGAACAAGATCAAGACACCTTCCAGACCAGATTTGCTGCCTATTTGAGAAAGCAAGCATGTTGTCATGGCCACACCATTCTGGCATGGGTGAAACCCTTGGTGTCAGTATAACACAAGGTGGCTTAGGACACTTGAAAACATCCAGGTGGGCTTCACAAAGGCCATGTGGAGCCATTTTTAGGAAGACCATGAAAAAGCCCCATGGTCAGAAAACCAGAAGAACACGAGATCTTCCCTCTCATCAAGTCAGGAGGTGCTGACTGCAAAAACATTGTGTTTTATCTTTACCCCATAATAGGCTATGGCCACAAAAGCTTCCATGGCAAGCTGACAGAAGAGCATGCCTTAGAGAAGAAACAGTGCTTGATGCATCCCATTGCCCTTGCACTGACAGTAAAATGTTCCGGAAGCTGGGAACATAACATGAAAATATTTCAAAACAGTTAAAAGTTGAAAACCAGTTTTAGTCTAATTGGGACTCAAGTGTAATTTGTAAAGATTTCAGCGTTGAGAGAGAGCAAAAGAAACTACCTCAAACCACTTCACTCCAAGAGAAAGTATTACTTTGCCAACATAAGGGAGAAGCAGCATCTCATGGCCAAGGGTAATGCACATCTTTCTGCTAGAACTCAGTCAAGTACAGTTTGAGCTCAGCTATTTTAGGTTCTTCCAAGAGGTTCCTGCCACAGCCAAGTATGAACAGCTGTATGCAACAAACATAGCAGAAATACATGAACCTTACTTGGTGGCTACGTATCACCCATCAGAAACACCTCCCTCTTTTGTTGACTAGAGAAGGAACTTTTGGACACCAGTTCCAGCTGAGATTGGTGACAAAAATTTGGATGTATAAACACTTCAAAGTCAATGGGTGCTCCAAATTCAGGAGCTTTCTTTTTAGCCCTGTATATCTTATTGAAGCTGTGGCTCCAGTAGTTTTCCCATATATTCTATCATCTGTGCCTACTCAAAGCAAGATTTAAAGGGTACACTTGAACATAAATGTAAACTGAATTATGGCTCACTTGCACAAGCTGCAAGCAAGGGCATAACAAATTTTCAGAATAAAGATGCCTTCTGGACTGCACCACAAATAACAGCATAGATTTGAATGGTGAGACAGTACTTACTCACAGACTTCCCCTGAGATCTGTCTAGACAATCATATTTCTAACTAGAAAATAATATATTCTGCCAGCTATTAAGAGGGGAGAAAACTGATGCAGCAAATCATTGAAGAAGCAACTTGTTGTGTGATATATATTGCAAACATACATCTTTCTCACCTGCCCTTTAGGAATCTCAACACTGAAGTGCTGGTTCCCCCAAAGTGCACACTGTGCTTTTATGGGATACTATCCCATAGATACTTACAGTCTGTGAGTCTTCTCATTCACTGTTCTGAAACAATGCCTCTGAGGCTAATCACTGAGAAATTGAGATAAGATGTTACAACAGCCTAGGCAGCTTCTTGGAGAGCAACCCAGGCACTCTAGTTGAGAGGGTTTGTCAACATCCTCCAGCTAAACAATTTGATGGTTTTGTGAAACTCCCACATTCCCTCATTTCATTTGCATTCCTCTTGTCATCCCAGAATTGAAGGGTCAGATGCTCTCCCAAGAAGGCAGCATTTATATTCAGCTTTACGAATTTGGTTTTTACTTCAGGGGGACACTTGACCTCAAGCTTCCCTGAACTGCTCCTTATTTGAGGCTCTGGAAAAGGTGAAAGCATGCAACAGTGTTTACAAGCAGTTCAATATATATGAAAAAAACATCAATGATGGTCTGCCAGAGGAAACCATCGGGATCAAAGCCCAGCTGCTAGAGCTGCAACACTCAACCTAGTTGCTAGAGAGCAATGTGTAGGTTGCTTCCTGTGTAAAACTGGTGGGAAAGTGGAAAAATACATGTGAGTGACAGGTGTTGACAGCAAGACAGGAGAGCAAGTCTGCGGTGCCTGGCCATGCCTGCAGTGCTGAGCGCTTGGCTTTGCTCGGCACTGGCACCGGCACCATGCCCAGGAGCAAAGCCAGTCATGCAGCACCGTGCCCACATCTGACCCATGCTGAGACCAGCCCTGGGAATGTGGGCTGCTGTTGTTCTCAAAGTCTGCCAAAGGTGATGAGCAAGAAACCATCATAAATGTTACAAGGTTTTTCTCTTCGTAACTTTACAGTGATATAAACAGACATGAAAATCTTAAGATCTATCCTAAATGAAGCATGAAAAACAAAGCAGCCTGGAAGCCTGTAGGTCAGATCTGCCTCAGTTACTAAAATCAAAGAAAAAATGTAACAAAACCACCTACCTTTTCACCCCATCTCGTAGGCAGAAAAAGAAACCCAAACATACTGGATACATACTTGAGCTTTTGCCCTTTTACACATTTTACATATATCTAAAAGACAGCACAGTGTGTGGGATCTTAAGGAGTGCTTAGTGTTTGTCTAACTCTGCTCCCATTGACACAAGCCAGCATTTCATCATTGATTTCAAGTACATTTTAGACACTTAACTCCAGTAGTTAATCATATTAACATTGAAGACTTAATGTCAGTGTATTTGGCAAGAGATACAAGCCTTGTTATGTATTCATTTATTTAGTTTTTCAGTGACAAAAAACTGAAGTCTTATTTCAAGCCAATATTGTTGCTTTTACAAGTACAGGAGACAATGCTTTTACCAGCAAGATGCTATGTCTTGAAGAAAAATAGCTTTATTTGACATCCTATCTATTCATGGGTCATTAGGTTCCTTACGTTTTTAAATGCTTCAAAACTGATGCAAAGCACAAATGCAATAGAGTTTGACATGTTTGCCAGGAAAGAAAAAGGAAGGAGAATAGCAGGGAAATTCCTACTGTCAATATTTAGAAGCAGATTATGCCTTCTATGTACCTTCTGTGGGCATTTTACTTGACACTGTCTTTTCTGAAGGGTCATGGCTCAACAGGACACATTCACTTATCATTGTGCCTGTCACTAAGCGACCATCAGCAGCCTACCCTCACAATGACCTACATTGAGGGGTGCAACTTCTTTTCATGTGACAACAAGAGAACTAATTAATCCTGATAACTGAGGAATCTCCTCCCATGGGGAAAGGGATGATTTTTTTTGATGTATTTTATTTGTTATGGAAGGCTTATTAGATATATGTGAAAGTCAGTCAATGGGGTTGCTTAATTAATGAGCAAACATTAATTTAGATTGCAAAAGTTGGCCATTCTAAGTAAAGAAAAGGAAAGAAAAATATTTTTTATGAAAACAGAGAGCAATCTGTAATTTGCAAAGGGAAAAAAAAAGCTTTCTTCAATTATCTTCTGCCTTTCAAAAAAAGCTGATTGTCTTCCAAATTAAGTAAATAAAAATTTGAATTATTTGTTAACCGAAAAAACCCACTGATCACAAGTCATGAAAAAAAAGATAAAATAGATGAACATGCATATATTTTTCCAATACAATGTGTGTCCAGTTCTACAGACAAATGAGTAACCACGGACCCATGATGAACCTTCCACTGATTTCTGCTAAATCTTGTTTTCTCTTTAAAATGATAGATTTGCTGAACTCAAAATTGGGACCATGATCTGGGTTATTATTCCCATTCAGATTTTCCCAGTTTCTACTTTTAAATTTCTTTTCATACACTGAGAATTTCTGCTACCTTTGACTAAAGAAAGCAAATCTAAAAGCTAGCTTTAAAACCTAGTTAAAAACATTTACAATATTAGAAGTTATTATAAATTTCCTTGAAGTTGACAGGCTTGATGACTTTCTAACATCTTTTCCATAATTTGGGACTGTAACTTTCTTCCACCCACTCCAGCTATCCTCAACATGTTGAATAATCTTTTTTTCACCTGCACAGTGAGAGATTAAGGAGAATGATCAGTTTATCTTTGCAACTTCAGCATGTACAAAGAATCTGACCTTCTGGGTTTAAAGTGCCATCTGTGGGCAATAAAGTTATCCATCATGAAGTAATTGTTTCAGTCACTGTTGGATTTGCACGTGTTTTACCCCTTGTGAAACATAACGATGCCTTTGAGGGTTTTACCATCAACTATCATTTACTCCTGATTCAAATATTCAGCAAAAATGCTTTTTGTAGATGACACTCCTGCATTGGAAGGAGAGCTCACGTGATTTCTTATTAGGGTCTTCTCCTGTCTGTGCTGCTTAAAACATCTGTCATTCAGTTCAAACGCAGCCCAGGACTTTACTCATGCATATGAGCACTTCCTTATGAGTCATTCCACTGATGGGACTGGGAATACCCACATGTGTGCAACTAATAAGCAATTGCAGAATCCAAACAAAACGTAAAGGAACATGGCAGTACCCAGTGGGTCGACCTTCAGTGCATCTCCAGCGAAAATGAGCTGACTCTGATCTGCAGCAGCACCTTAACCAGACCATGGCCATCAGCTAACCTCAAATGGCGTATATGTCTTTACTCCATTGTGTAAGGAAACCTGGGATATGAGTAGTTTTCTTTATTTCAGAGCTATTCTTGACAATCTATTGTATTACCATATCTTTTAAAGGTTCTTCAAGCCATTCTGTAAGTAAATATAACTCTTTTCTTGGTCAAACAGTTGTACCTATCCATAATAATTGCAATTACATCATTACATGAATTCACTCTATTAAAGAAAAAAAAGATATAGAGAGAGACGAACTAATGGTCAACTCTTAAGAGCCACTTAAAGTTCTGATTTACAACTGACCACATGAAGAAGCCTTGACCAACAGGTCCTTCTAGTTTAATCAACACTGAGATTCTCATCAGCATTAATACTTGCATTTATTAAAACAGGAGAACTTTTAGGGAGAATTGTCTTAAAATGTGTGTGGTGAATGGAAAAGAAAATTTTGTTTTCCTGTTCAGAGTGTGACTGTCTGGCCTGGTCCTGCTGCAGGACTAGAGGGAGAAGGGAGCACCCTGGACAATGAAGCTTTCTACTTCTGTGAGTGCTGGTGGCTGGGAAGAAATGCTACTTGAAGGAGACACTCTTCTAACCCCATGGCATCAATAGCCCCCATCTCATCTGTCACCTGGATTTTTGATGCTCAGGTACAGACAAAGAAGGCAGCACAGCCTGGTTCCTGTTCCCGGGGCTAAAAGCACCCTCTCCATTGCCTGCACTTAGAAACAGTCTCCGGGAAAGACCTACAGTGTCAAACCATGAGCCACCCTGAGACTCCAAGTAGTATCTCCAGGTCTTTCAGATGCCATTTAAGTCTCCATTCATTTCACAGCACTTTTCTGAAGTAAATCCAAGCTTCACACCTGAAGCCTGCAGAAGAGAAACTAGGGCAGCTTAACTGTGAGAGCAAGGAGGCATGCCTTTGTCCCAAGCTGACACTGACAACAGTCCAGATGAGCAAACTCATGATCTGAAGCAGCAAAATGTAACCACTGTTTCTATTGAAGCAGAACTTTGCAGGTCAATTAAGAGCCATGGGGATTTACAAGTGTTAACAGATACAGGTCCCTGGACTCGGAGGTAGTTTTGTACTTGTTTCCTGTCGGTTCCTGTGCAAAGAGGCACCACACAGCTGGCAGACAGAAACACCCTCAGGGTAGAAGCAGCAGCTCAGGCTGTATCACTCCTTAACAGAGCCATCACTTGCACATATCCCTGTGGTGACTGAAACTTTCTTCTCTTTTGCATTCAAGACCAGGAAAACTATTGGATGCCATTTACTTACAAAGTACACACAGATGCACAAAAATGATCAATTCATTGGCTCATCCCTTTCAGGTCCAAAAAGGACATTCCATTTATCCAGTCTGATGTTCTGCAACACATGCCAAGTGATTTCTGGATCAAATGCTTAAGTTTGATCAATCTCAACTATAATTAAGAATTTAAAGTACCACCAGGACGTAAGAGCCAGCCAAAAAAATTGATAGGTTAATGGATGGCAAAGCTGGTCTGCTCTATAATACACATCATAATAGAGTCTGAACAGCATAGGATTTGTAACAGTAGATTAAATGATTTCTGAGCAGACTAAAAGCCTTGGCCATGACTCCATGCTGTGGAATTAAAAATCAGTCTGCAGGGAAAATGGATGTGCAACTGCCCAAAACAGGCCTTCGTAGGCATAGAAAGGTATTCAAACAAGCGTGTCACTTCCTTTTTAGTTCTAGATCTCAGGGCAAGTTATAATTTGTTTACTCTCTGTATGCATCTGCTGTTCCTAGATTAGTATACACACCGATGTAAGTAAATGTTACAGAGGCAAAGCAAAACACCCGGTTGCTAAAAATAGCACAATAGTTCTGATAACACTTCATTAACACCCCTGAGCAGTACACTATCATGCCAATGTGGCCAATAGCTGCAAATGTAAACAAATATGTATTTCCCCAATAATTGCCAAACATTTTGCCAGTATTTGCCCTAGCTAGGTCAGGCTGGTTTTATAGAAGCTTGTGGTAAAGCCATTCTATTAAAGAGCAGGGAGGGGTTGTTCATTTAAAAATTCAGACGTAGAAATTAAACAAACTGAAATCTCAGCTGGTTATTTGACATAAAATTTCATTCCAGTTACTACCAATTGAAATTATTAACATTTCCCATCATACCGGGGCAACCAAGGCCATGCAGTTCAGTGTTCTCTTTCCCATAAGACCCGCTTGAAGGCACTTGTTTCACCAGCTCATCAGAAGCCCTAAACTCACCAGGTGACTTCCATGCCTGAGCATAGGCACTTCATATAATGCCAATGAAAAGTAAATTTCAATATTAAACAGCCAGAGAACCTGAGAGAAAAATAAATTTGGTTTCATGCTGCATCCATCAAGTTGCAGTATCTCTAGAATATAGGATCTGAAATGAGCATCTAGCCCGAGGCAGGTACTCATTTCATCAGCTATATAAGGAGGACATATTTACAGAGAAGAAGTAAAACCAGCCATAGCCATAAACTTTTTATTTCCCATTGGGCATATGGAATTGGAAATGGTTATCCAAATGCACAGTCTGACACCTCCATTATGAACTCTTGTGGGATCATCACTTTGGTAAACCACATCCAGGAGGCAAAACACACACATATATGTGATGTGCGTTGAGAAGAGAAATACCACAGTTGTGTCCGCCTTAGTCCGGTCTTCACTCCAACAGAGTAAATGCCCAGCTTAAAAACAAAACAAAACAGGTCAGCTGAGGCTGGTAACAGTAGAGCTAGGCTATAGCAACACTTTCACAGCCACATTCAGCACAAATCCATGTGGCTCTCATGCCCCTCCACTTTGATGTGCCTGTCTTGTCCCCTGCATGGAGGCCCGGCTCAGGCCATTCAGACAAGAAGCGGTTGTGAATCTGCCATCTGCCCAGCCAAAAAGGATGCCGTGTGATCAGCCAGTGGCACTCACCCAGGGGTCTTGTTTCATGCCTCCACACACCATTCAGCCTGCGCTGCTTACACAGCGCAGGGAGTCCCATCCAGGCCACGCCTGTGAGTAATCAGATCTACTGACTGACATGTGTCAGCAAGTACTGTGCCTCTGCTCTAATCCACCCTTACAGATCCTAGCACATAATCATCAGCTCAATATTCTTCAGAAAAGTTTATCTCATTAATTAGTGAGTAGAAAAGTATTGATATGTTATAAAGAGAAAGCAAGTACACTAAAATTGACATGAAAATAATTCAGAATTCCTAAGAATTTAAAGTGTACATTTGCTTGGCGAAACTAAATTTCTTTGCCAGTTAGATACTTAAAATTTGTAACAGATTACTTGGCAGGACAAATAAAGTAATACACTAGGACTGAATGGGAAGACTTTCATAAAGACAGACAAACTGCCTACCTGCCAGTAATCTACCTGCTCAGCCAGCAACACAGGTCTGTCAAACTCATCTGGGGCTTCAGTAATCACTAAATTGTAAGCAAAGAAACAAATTAGCAACTATGTAAAAGAAATACAACGCAAAATTGATGGAGTTCCACCTTGCTGAAGGCTGCTGTTTATTATTTCCAAAGCTCCATCATTACAGCTGAACTGCCCTGTAGTGCTCCAAGACAAAAAGAAAAGTCAGGAACTGACTTTCCATCCACCCCACTTAAACCTACAAAACAGAGCTGTAAGCACTGAACCCTGGGTTCAAAACAAGAGCAAGTAAATAATGAAGCACAACAAATTAAAATAGAGAGGTGAGAGGAACTGGAACAGCCTGCACAGAGGAGTCCCTTGCAATGGCTTGGGAGGAAAACCCACTTTGCTGTTGAATGACATCTAAAGCACCAACTCTAAGGTACATGCACATGGAGAAATCTTCTGGCAAGCGTGCCTGTAGCTCAATTACATTGGGAAATGGTAACCAATAATACTTATAAAATAGATTAGGATGAGTGTCAATTGCAGCACTGCATGAGACAAAGAAAGGTGGGGTTTCACCCCAAACACTTTCAGCACAACAGAACAAGAAAATTCTCTGTATTATACAATTTAACATGATTTAATTCTACTATGTAATATCCACCTGCATAAACGTAGACAACAACTAAATTTTAGTTTCCTCGACCCTCAATCCCATGGTTTCTTATGAAATAATACTGAATTTTAGATCATACTACAAAAAAAAAATTCCCCTCTTGAGAATTTTATCAGATAACTGCTTCCTGCAAGGCTTCTTGGACCTTCCCTGAAGATCAGATGTTGGACACCAGTAAAGACACGACATGAAGCTAAATAGAGCCCTTGTCTGATCCAGGATGGCAACTCTCACGCTTCTGTTAACATTAGTCTATGGTGATCCTGATGAGAGGTTTTTCCACAGAGGAATGACAATGGGAACAAAAGAGGTGAATTCCTTCACTCTGTGTCAAGGCAGAATCCCACAGGAAGGACGCTTAAGCGAGCTATGTGAAGTTGTGAAATTCCTCTCAAGAAATGCCCTCACACTCATCCCTTGTCGCTCCCCACGCACTAAGCAGGGGGTCTGTTCCCAGAGCACAGGCTTCCTGAGAGAACATCTGAGGAGGAGAAACATCTGCTCACAGGTCCCCAGCTCTCCAGGACCACTGTGCCCTGCCTGCTTCACCCGCTCCCAAGCACGGAGTGGGAATAATGTCACAGCCTCTTCAACCCACTGAAATCCTAGAAGCAGCTGCCTTCTAGCTCCTTGCCCATCCTTCAGGTGCTCCACCAGCAAAGAGAACCTTGTTTCAAGGCCATAGCTCCAAAAGAAGGAATACATCTCAAAAAGAAGTATTGCACATGTGCTTAGTGCCACATATCAGTGAATGCTGGAAAAGCAGCCCCACCACCCAGAAAAGTCATGCCAAGAGAAATCAGTGTTAACAACATCACACTGGATTATGCTCTAAGTATGTTATAGGGGTGACTTAACATTGTGGATATGGATTTTGGTAATGACAAATCAACTGTGATTTGAGGGAAAAACAACAGAGAGCAAAATCAACTCACCATGAACATGAACCTTTTGCATCTGCATTAACACAGGACAAACCAAAGTCCAAGAAAGATGATTAATGAATTAATTAACTATTGCACAAGCATCTATAACATTCTTGAATACACTGATGGAGCACAAGCTAAATCATCCTTCCCTTCATCTTTAATCTGGCACATCTCCACTCACTGTGCCACACAAAATATACCCCAAATGCAAACATGACTTAATACAGAAGAAACAGTCATTCACATTCCCTGTCCAAGTCTCTCCATACATCTCAATGGCTCAAGACTTAAGTTTCAGACAAAAGTATCTCTGAAATCTACAGTTTCAAATCTCTTTACCCCCACTGTTGGTTTCTCAATCTGTTAGTACTTCGCTTAGTTCCATCATGAGCTCATTCTGCTGGTCACAAAAGCATGATATTATGCCATGCTTGGCTTTGGAGAGAGCACTAATGACTACATTTTCCCTTTTCCAGCTCCTGCTTGCAGCATAGTTTTTTCTTTCGAGCATCAGGATTTATGCAGCACTGATCTCCAACCATAGGGGAATGAAACTGAACTTCTGCATCTCAGTAAGAGAAAACTGTGTGGGCACCTTCCTGACAATCACTGGACCAATTTTAGGATAAGCAGTCTCCTGTGATGCATCAAGAAGTCAGACCATTCCCAGCTGAGGATGCTTGGGAAAGGTTGCTTCCCAGTTGCAGGAATATGTGCAGTAAGGATGCATCACAAGGGCAAAGAGAAAAGAGCCTGGTTCTGTCTGTGGGTAGAATTCATACTCAAACTTATACAGAAATGTTTCTCTACCTTCTCACAAATATTATAGAGGGGGGAAAAAAGAGACTACTGGGGCAGGAATGAGATCTAAAGATGAAGCATGTTGTTGGAGGGAGCAGTTTTCCTCTTGAAGGTCTCACACCAATAGGAAAGACTTGTCTCCAAGAGCAGAGGTGACCATGAGTGGGCATTTCATGCAAAACCTACTCTTGCAGCAGTCTCGCTTTCCATTCCCTCTGGGGCTGCAGCAAGAAGCCCCAAACCCTGACTCTGGGGGATTCAAAGGAACAATTTTGCTGCTGAAGCCCCACCACAGCCCCTCTGGACACGGACTTCTGAAACACTGAACCTTAACCCTCATCTGCTGAGCTTCTTCCTTTCCCAATCTCAGTCGAACATGAAAACCAGCAAGCTGATAAACAGTGTGTTGGAAGTTTCCAAACCACGTAAAGTGTAAGGACTTATCAACTGTCCTGCAAATCCGGACAATTTCCTTTTGTCCTATACACCCACACAGTGTGAAGTGCTATGGGTTTCAGTCTTTGAAGCATCTGACAAAAAATAGACAGCTTGTTTTTTACTGTTCCGATGTTAAAAAAAAAACCCAACACCACCAAAAAACCTCTCAAATCTCCCCAGTGGCAAATTTTTAGGGTTCTAAATATACTGGGTGCTTCTGGATATGAAGATCTTTACTACGGCACAGGTCAAGTCCTGATTTTGTCCAGCACAAACTGTAAATCTAGAAGATGCTAGCCTAGCCCAAAGGAGTTGCTCCAGATTTACACCAGTTTTAAGAGAATGAAATCTAGCTTTGTGTGGAGCATATGAGTAAAACATCAGTCTGTCTGGTAAAACATCAGTAAACTGTGTAAGTGATTTTCTTTAGCTATGTTAAAAAAGTTTGGTGCTTTAACCCCATACACATATTTTTTAAAAATCTCCATTGTAAAGCAGTGTCTAACTCTTCTGCTTTATGTGAATACAGTTTGGAATTTTTAAGGGAGCCCCATTTCTATGAAGGTGCAGAAGAAGTGGGAAAGCCAGTTTGTCTGAACTTTTTTAACAACTCCAGCCCTAATCCCAAACTGGACTATTCTGTCTGTGTAGTTGTTTCAGCAAGTACTCAAACCAAATTGAAACCTTAACATATGAGCTTCCATCTGAACAGCATTTTCAGAGAAGACAGGTTAGTTATTGCAAGAAATTAACGTCAGCACTGATTAGATTTGACCTGGAATTTCTTCCTTCATTTTTTCCAGCTGACCATGAAATTGAAAAGTCCACTGGGGATTTTGATGCTCTAGTTCCAGCTGAAATAACTGAGATCATATAGCGCTGTTCACAGATAAGACTGTAATAGAGTCTATTTACCTTCTAGCTGCTAATTGTGAGGTACCACTTCTATGTGGGTAGCCAGAAATACAGCTGGAAATACAGCTAAATCACCAGTTTATATTTCTGAAAACATGGTGCATAAGCCTTGATCCAGGCTGCAGAGTCTGATGTTTTCAGGATTTAAACACAGTCCTTCACAATCCCAAATGTTAGTGATTAACATTATAGTAATACAAAGTTGAGGACTGGGAGATTGAACTTAATACAGCAACCACATTTTCATGTTGACCATTATGTGTACAGTCATTAGCAAGCGTATGCAATACAATCTGTGGAATAAATATATTTAAGATGTAAAGAAAACATATGTGAGTACTACGCAAAACCCAGAAAAAAAGTGTCATTCTTTCCCAAGTTAACCAAAACATGCATGTGCACAAGAGACCTGAAGTGCCCAATACTCACATGTCAAATGAATTTAATTTCCTTAATCTCATTTTTCAAATGGGTACTCTCAAAGCTTGTAGGCTGCATGTTGCTTTTGGGAAATTTAAATTATTAAGTAGACATATAGGAGCTGAAAGACCTCCTTCTGTCACCTCCTTGTGGAGGTCTTTTTAGGTTCTTTCTGAACCACTGACTGTTTCTGAGAAACTCCTCTAGAACCCGTCAGTAAATGGAAGCTCAGCAGACACCTGCAGAGACTGAATTACAAGACAGGACCAGTGATGAACTGAATTTCATCAAGAACACTGGAAATGGGAAGTGCTGGGCAGCCTGAGTAAGAATTGTAGGTAAATAAGCAGTGAAGAAGGGTGAAATGGGAAGAAAAGCACAGAGAGATGTATGGTACAAAACATCCCACAACTGCAACAATAACTTTGAAATTCTCCATTCAAACACAACTATGGAGAGTTTTGCCAGTGGCCCAGAAGAAGCATGGTCAACCTATTTGAAATGTCCAAACAAAGCTGAGCAAGAATGCTTTTCTAGAAAACAAGCAAAAAAAGCAACAAAACCAATGAGTCTGAAAAAATTTAAATTCTGATTTGAGCACAATCTCTTGTGCATGGGTGGGATATGAATTTCCAGCAAAACGGTTGTAAGGGCACTCAGCCAAACTACAGAGAAGTAACTTTCCAATGCCTACAGTACCTGAGCCAACCATCACGATGGGATGCTTGTCCCCAGCATCCAGAGCCCCAGGTTGTCTCCTAAGTAAGCCAAGCTTTTCCCACCAGGATAGGTCTAGGGTGCACATGAACAGGAAGGTGATCCAGGGTCTTTCTCACAGCCCCTGGCTCACAGAGTCCACCCTCTCCCTGGGCAGTGGGTTTGCCATGATCTGCACAATGGAAAACCTTTCCGACAGGAAAGAGGAAGCGAGTCCCCTAGCGTAGCTGGTCGCTGCAGGAGCCCACGTGGGAGCAGGACGCTGAAGTTCAAACTCAAGCTGTGAAGGAAGCCTGGCAAGGATCTGAACCCACATTTCCTGTATCCAGGGTGAGTGTCCCATGCCTGTGCCTATTTCATCTTGGGCATAAGAACCTCCTAGGCGGAGACAAATAATGTGGGGAAACTAGCGCTTTCCTGGGGAAAAGAAAGAGAAAAAAAAGTAGAATACCTATATATCTGTGTTAAAGCTGATGAATCGGCACTTCCCGAGCAGGAAAACGTCTCGTCGGAGCGGCCCCGCCAGCCCTCCTCCCGGGAAGCCTCAGGCAGCGGGACCGCTCCCGTGGGCTCAGCGGCGCGGAGCAGACCGAGCCCCCGGCACTCGGGCGGGGCAGCGTGGCCGGGCGGGCGCGCCGCTAACCGCAGGAACGCTGCCCTCGACGGCTGTCCCGCGGGGAGCTCGGCTTTTCGCTTCCCCGCCCGGGGTTTGTTCCCGCTCCTCGCCGGTCGCCAGACCCTTTCTGCCGAGCGCCGTCCCCGCGGGAGCGGCCCGCGGCCGTGCGCGCTGCCCCGGGGCGGGACACGGGGAGCCCGTGCGCGGACAGGCCGCCGATCCGCCCCTCTCCGCGGCGCATCCCCGCAGGTCAGCGGCCCTGCGGAGCGATGACCCCACGCGGGACCAGCCTTTGCCCGGCCACTACGCACCCCTGCTCCCAGGTGACCAGCCACGCAACACTAGGACGCACCGCCCACCACGGCGCTCCGGCCCACGCTCTTGGCTCAAAGATAAATTAAACTTAATTAAGAACATCAAATCTACAAGGATCCATCCCAGTACACGCATCATTGCGGGATGCAGGCATCGGAGAGCAGCTCCATCCCACTCTTTAGTAAAACCCCGCGGCCACCCCCGCAGGCAGCGCCACCGGTGCTCCGCCGACCTGCTCGGGCGGGAGGCAGCAGGACCCGGATTTTTGTGAAGAAAAGGTACACCTTTGCCGCTTCACGGGCAGAGCTGGGACACTTCAAAAGAAGATGCGGAAGAAAGAAGCGTGCCCTGCAGCCAACACATGCTCTCTTTCCGTGGTGCACCGGTTCGGACAACTCCCGATGATGTACGGCTGTCCCCTGTGCCCAGGAGCGGCTCGCCTCCACGCCACCACTGCCTTGCCTGGAGGAGGAGAGGCACCGCGGCTCCGCATCGCCGGGCCCTCCGGGGACCTGGTCCCGGGGCACGCCGACGGGATTCGGACGATAACGGACCGCTCGGGGATGCGGCGTTTCGCCGCTCCCCGGAAAGCAGGGATCACTTCCCCGGCCCTGTCCAGAGGAGAAGGACGAAGGGGAGGCAGGTGCCCGCCGGCTCCAGCTGACAGGCGGGGTGTTGCGGGACAGGTCAGGGGCGCGGGAGGCCCAGCCGACAAGACGGGGGGCCCGTCGCGGAGAGCTCGGCGCAGAACGGGGTCTGACTGGAGCAGCGCGTCCCGGCGATCCCTTACCTGCGAGCAGGAGGGCGGCTCCCAGCAGCACGGTCCCTGAGAGCAGCTGGCAGGGCATGGTCCTGCCTGCGGGAACGCAGGGCTTTTTCCCTGCCGACGACGGCGAGGCAGGGGCAGAGGCAGAGGCGCCGGCTGGACTCCGACGGGCTTTCCTCGGTCCCGGGCGCTTCCCGCGGTGGCAGAGATAACGGCACAGTGCGGCGCGGAATCCGCATCCAGCAGCCCCCGAGTCCTACCCGCCCGCCCCGGCCCGACCCGACTGCGGAAACGGAGTATCCGCTGCGGGCCGCCCTGCCAGCTTCACCTCCCGCGGGCATCAGATACCCGCCAGCCCCAGCCTCGCTAATTTATAACTTCTCCACCCCTCGCCGAGCACCCCTCCGCCCCCCCCGCCCACATCCTCCGCCGGGAGCACGCCCTCCCCGGGATGCGTCCCCCGCCCGCTCGCCCGCCCGCCCGCCCGTCGGCGGGCACGGTGTCGCTGCCCCGCGGGTGTCCCGGCCCCGTCCGCCCCCGTCCGCCCCCGGCCCCCGGGAGCCCGGCCGGGCCGTCCCGCCGGAGCCCGGCGCTGGGCTGCTTCCAGCCGCCGCGGCCGCAGCGCTGCTGGGGCGGGCAGCGCGACTCGTCGCTCGCACGTCGCTGGGCTCCCGTGGGGAGAGCATGGAGTGGACTTGCGATTCCTGGACCAAATGCTGAGCGGTGGGGTCCTGGTCCCGCGGAGCCCCTCTCCGGCTCCGCAGGAAAACCTCGACAGCGCCGCGTCCCGTCACCGGCTGCTGAGCCGGGTGCCAGCTCGGGCGGGGGCCATTTACAGCCGTTCCCCGGCTACCGGGCACGATGCTCGGAGCGCCCAAAAGCGCTGACCGTGCCCCGGGGGCCCGGGGCTCTGCTCCCCGCCTTCTCTGGGGAGGGAGAGCCGCGGGGCAAATCGCCCTGTGCGTGGCCTGACCCAGACCAGCACGGGTCCCCGGCCAGCAGCACTGAGAGCGCTCAGAGCAGGGAAGCCAGGAAGGGGCAGCGCTGGCTGAGGATGCTTAGGGAGTCTGCCCTGCCAGCTCTCCTGCTGGCCTTCACTGACCCTATAACACCCAGGGCAGCGCTGGAAATATATTTCTTCCCCCCTATGCACATACCTCACATTTCACATGCATGTTTTATTTTGTGAAAGATGAGAAGAGAGCCCATGACAGCAAAACTCAAGCCCTGTGCTTCCACTTTTTCCCTGTGTAGCCAGAGAAAGGCTGTTGTGTGAGTCAGATCTTCAGTTTGACCCTCCCTATATTTTTATGCTATGAAATAAGTCACAAGAGTGTCGGCATGGGGCAGGTAAATGTGATCATCCCCCTTTTACAGAGAAGGAAACGGAGGCGCAGAGAGAGGTTAGGCAGCTAGTCCAAGGTCATAGGAAGCTGGTGACAGGAGACACAAATAGAACTCAGACCTCCTGTGTCCCACCAGACCATCCATCCTGTGCAAGAAAAAAAATAAGAAGTTGATGTTGTTTTTAACTTAAGAACTGTTTAGCTTTAAAGTTTAAAGTCTGTGAGAATATTTCCTGCACGCGTCTGTTCGACTCCTATTCATAAATTACACCCTAAGCTACAAATTTAAGTCTGCATTTTCCAATCTTCCTGCCCCCAGCTGAGACCTTGAAAATAAAATAGCCATGGATACCTTCCCCCTCAGCTGCTCACACCATGGGGGGGAGAACCCAGAGGTTTCTTTCCCGAAGAGGATGACTCACATGAAGTCGCCTCCTCCACTGGAGAGGACAGCAGCTGGGAAAACAGTCAGCCAGGGAGGACAGACCAACAAGAACTAGGACACTGGGCATCCTGACAGCTTAGACCCCCTAGGAGCAAGGGCCCCCTATGGAAGGACCTCAGGGAACAGTTTGTGCCTGCCTTTGGTGAACCCAGTGCTGAGTACATGCTGAGTCTGAGATGATGCAGGCCCCATCACAAGCTCAGCAGCCGTGCCACACCAGATCCTCCCCATCCTCTTCACACCTCCTACATCACAGCTGCATTCAGTCATGGCCCTCCAAAGACCACATTTCTTTGGCAAGACATAGCTTCTTCCTTCTCCAACAGATGTCATCAGCTCCTGATCCACTCAAGTAGCTGAGGACCAGGGAGGCCAAACCCGAAGATCTACTCCTAATCTCTTTTCACTCTTTTATATGTTAAGGTCAGGGAGAGATGAGATGCGGAGCTTGTAGACTGAAAAGACCCTAGTAGTGAGATATGGGGCAGAAAGAAGAAGCAGATATTCTCATAAAGCAGAATGAAGGTACAGTAGGAAGCTTGTGCCTGAAAGTGGATGAAACAATCTGAACACCTAGCTCGAAACATCTGGACAGATGGGCAATGTGTGTGTGAAAAGGAGGGCTGCGTGGAATATACTTGATTTTTTTTTTGTGTACTACTACCATGCAATTTGCAACACCTAGTAGGGTGCAAACTACCTTTGAAGAGTAGTTTGTGTGCTGTGGCTGGACAAACACTAAGGAGAGAGTCATAGATCCGTCTCATGCAAAGCTCTATCCAGCAGGCAATATGATCTCTTCGTACCAGAATCTTAGGCCTTGGTTTGATCCTAAGTAGTGGGTGGCCTATGTGAGGACAAATTTATTATTGAAATTCAACCATTACTCACTGAGGCAAACAGCTCTGGTACAAGCATATCTCACAGCGGAGCAGGGGATTGTGGAGAATAGGGCGAGTTTCTAGAGCCAGGGGAAACCCAAGACAGGCCCACATGGAACCAGCAGCTTGCACAAGAGAGGCTGACTCAGCACAGGACAGAGCCAGGAGTGACAGCGCTGCCCCCACTCTCTCACAGAGAGCCCCTGGGGAGCACGAGCATGTATCTGGAGAAGTCCCACTCAACTGGAAGCTGGCAAATGTCCTAGGCTTCAAGAAGGGCAAGAAAGATGACCCTGATAACTACAAGTCTGCCAGGTTCTGCTGGAGATCAGCGCCACAGGAAAGGTCAATGGCAAGTTGAATATAAGACTGGTCTGCAGCGTGACTCACATTAGTGACTTGTATCAGTGAGTCCTGGCAGCTAGGAGGCCAAACATATCCTGGGCGGGTGTCAGGCACAGCATTGCCAGCCAGGCAAGGGAGGGGATTGTCCCGACCTGCTATGCACTGGTGTGATCTCACCTCAAGTCCTTGGGGCAGTTTTGGGTGATAAAATGTAAGAAGGACATCAAACTATTAGAGTATGTCTGGTGGAATGGGACAAAAATGGTGAATGGCCTCAAGAGCAAGACTTAGGAAGAGCAGCTCAAATGACTTGTTTGTTCAGCCTAGAGAAGAGAAGAATGAGGAGAGACTTCATAGTGGTCTGTAGCTTACAAGATGAAGAGGAGGGACAGGAGCTTAGATCTTCTTTCTGGTGTCCAGTAATAGGCCCCATGGGAATGTCATGGGAGATTTAGGCTGGATATTCGGAAAAGGTTCTTCACCCAGAGGGTGACTGGGCACTGAAACAGCTTCCCCACCACACCAAGCCTGCCAGAGCTCAAGAAGTGTTTGGACAATGTTCTCAGGCACATAGTGTGATTCTTAGGATGTCCTGTTCAAGGCCAGGAGTTGGACTTGATGATTCTTGCATGTCCCTTCCAATTCAGAATATTCAATGATTTTATGTTTCTATGAATAACAGATACAATAACAGTTGTTATGTTCCCTTCAGCTCTGAAATGTGGAAATTTACATTTTTCTAGCATTTGTTAAAAATACTATTACTAAATACTAGAAAGGAAATCAGCCAAATTTAGCAGCTGAGAGTAAGCCCTCTGAAACATATCAGGCAAACATTTTGCAAGACTGATCATCTGCTCAATCTCCAGCACTAGAGAAGCTGAAAAAGAGAGAGAGGAAACAGCCTTCACAGTAGACAACATTTGTTTTCAGTGTTCACTTGCAGCCCAAGCAGTACCTTGCATTGTTGAATTTTACTCTGCTCTGAGGCTTTTGCTTGAACAACCGACACATTTGACACTAAAATCATCAAGTTGTCAGGCAGCAAAAGCACCAACTCTCCAATTTGTATCCCTTGCCCCTTCCTGGCCAACAGACTCATTGGAACAACATAGAAAATGAGCAATAGAAAAGCTGATTGAGAAGATGGGTAATCAAGGCACTCAGACCTTAGGTCCACATTGAGCAGCAGACTACCACAACAAAGGAACAGAGACATCACCCTGAGCACATCGGACTTTTCATAGCTGAATACTCAGCCAGGGCGATGCTCTCTCTCTCTTGCATGTCTAGCTTCAGGAGTTAGATGGAGTGGCTACTCCCCTATGGATGTGACTTAGTCAAGTCACTGGGACACATTCTGAGGTTGTGGTTTCTATTCCTGAATGGAAATAGGGCACTTGAACTTCCTTGGTTAAGGCTTTAGCCAAGTCTTCTGGGAGGAATTGCTTGGACAGTTCCTGTGGACCTGGCAAAAATAAAGAGCCTGGAAAATCTCATTCATACCAGAAGCTGATACCCTCCCAACATGACCTGACTCTTTCTGGTCATGGAAACAATTCCTTCTTTGCACCAATGCTCAGAATAGTTCCCTGTGGCACTGGTTCCAATGTTCAGAGCGTTATACAAAAGGACACCACCAGCACCTGCAACAGCAGGTGCCTGCCCATAGAAGAAGACTGTGTGGGTCAGAGTTACAGCTGAGGGACTGCATGGTGTCTGTTGTACGCACAGCAGAGAGGTAGACACCTCACAGGAACATACTAGACTGTCCTTGAGGTGGTCCCAAGCTCTTGCTGTCAGGAGAGAAGGAAAGATGTCAAAGCAGAGCAGACTGGATCTCCCTCTGCAGATCTTCTGCAGAATCTGCATCTGCCAACTTCATTTAAGATGAGTGGGTGCTTCCAGGATTGAAAATTTAATCAAAGCACTATTTCAGCTGATCACCTGAAAACATTAATATTTTTGCAGAACCAGTGTGAAAGGTTCCAATGCTCCCTGTCTATCATCCTCCATCCCCATAGTCCTTTGTCAATTCCACTGGCATAGCTATTTTTGAGGCTTAGGACAGTTTCTGGGGTTCAATTTAAAACAGTTTGATGAAATAATCCAGGATGTAACTTGCATGCTTTCTATGGAGAATCACATAACCCGGATGATTTTATTGGCACAGCTTACAGCAAGCACATCCATACAATGGGAGATGCAGTGAACTGTGAGGACTAGAAGAGTATTGGTGCTTTCTGTACTGATCCAACTACTGGGGAGACTGTAACCTGGAGCAAGATGTGAGGTGAGATGGACTGGGTCTGCTCTGCCCAAGACCTTCCTTCTGACTCTTTTCCTCTCTCTTTTCAATGAGGTGTTTCCAATCACCATTATTTTGACATCCTCTGGCAGGAACAGAGTTCAAGAAGAACACTATCAAGTAAATCCCTTTTACCGTCATCATTATCCTTAGTTTTCTCATGGACTGTGAGAAGCAGAAGCTGAGACTTCTTCTCTGTACTGTGGTGTTTACTGGGACAGCTACTTACACCTGCTCCCCAGGCACATGCACAGGTAAATGTATGCAGAAACATAAACTACAGCTGTGGTGGTGCTTTCCCTCAGCAAGGCTGAGCTTTACCTTACGTTGTATAGACTCTTGACTCTGTATCCAGTCAGTGTTCACCTGCATCAAACTTAGGTTCATTTCTGAGGGCAGGCAAAGCAGGCAGCTGTCTAACTATAACAAGAAAGTAGAGGCAATGGGAGCATGTAATTTGATGCTGCTCATTTTTCATTGTAATTAGTTAACTGGCATAAGCAATTAACTAGGTTACCTGGTATTTTATTGGGAAGTTTGGAATACTTGGGCATGGAGAGTATCCCCTTCCAGGATTTGCAGTGGCTGGAGCTCAGCTGGTCCAGTACAAGGTCACCGCCTTCACCAGCAGTAGGTGATAGCCAGAGGAGGGAGTCTGCTCCTGCTGCTCTTGGGAGCTGCTTTGAACCGCTGATCCCTGCTTATGCTGCACCACAGCTCACACAGGTACATCTGTGCCCAGACTTGTACCACCACTGGGGCCCTACTGGGCAATCACCAGACAGGGTCTGACCCTGATCACTGTCTCTGGACCTGATCCTGACCCAAACATGTCATTCCACATTCTGGCTCCTTGCTGGTGTGGGAACTGCTCTCATCTCCTGTTTTACTGACCTTGGCTCACTTAAGAATCAGTTGGCCCTCACTCGTCTCTGGCACATCCAACATGATTTTGGTCTGCCCACATCTCCTCTTTCGGTCAGGACCATACAGCAGAATGCCAGTGATTTCAACCCCTTACTAAAAGCAAAATCTGCTACAATGCACATTTTCTTACAAAACACTACACAATTGGTTTTATATATGCATTCAGCAATATTTTACTGAACAGGAAAAAAAAGAGTGGAACAAGATTTTTTTTGCCCCTGAAAAACACAAGTACAATAGAAGAATACTAGTAAGCATTTCCACTGTGTGCTGGACCCCACTCACATGCACTCACACGCACTCACACGCACTCACACTCACACCTGCATCATTATGGGAATGAGCTACTTTCAGCATAGCAGGGTTGGTGTGGTGGTGACGTAGTGCTCTTGGCTTCATCTCCCAGGCATCTGAAATTTAGTTCCCAACCATTTTTTATTCTCTTTATCCAAGAGGATATACATATGCCTTTCCATATGTACATGAATGTACCAGGATAAGTGTTTAGAAAGAGTCAAGACCACATGAAAGGATTGACTGCAGATCCTCCCTGTGGAATGGGGCCAAGGTCACTGCCTTTCAGTGGGAAAGACAACCAGAAGGTCAGCAAAAGAACCACGAAACCAAACCAAAAAGGGAAAACAACCCAAGAAAATATTGGGCCATGAAAAGAAAACCAAACTTACAACGTAGAGCTCTTTTCCTCTTACCACTCCAAGCACCAACCCCCAGAGGTTTAGTGTTTCCCTCACCATAACACAAACCAGGCCTCCATGCTGGGAGCCCACACAGCTGCTGCGCACAGAGAAGCTGGTGACTCAGTGATGTGCACACATGCCTATGGCCTGATTGTTTTGGAACAAATCACATACAAAATGTGAACAAAAGCAAACCGTTATCTGGCCACAGAAATGGTGTTCACAGAAGTGTCTTGGGAGCTGTACTGGGAAATGTGGGATGCATACAGCACCGTCAAGGTCCTGCAGCACCAGAGTAATGCATATGGTTGCACGACATGTGCCCCGAATAGCAGGATCAGTGTACTCCATGCTCCATGTGCTGGTTCACTTACACAACCGCAAGGAAAGGCATTTCAGGAGACAGGATTCAGGACACAAGTTTGGAACTCTGGGTCCAGGGCTAAACTGGGTTAAATCAGTAGCAATGCAAGTCTACTGGACAGGTGGAAAGAAAAAAGACCCACTACAATGTTTGCTCAGAACCTCACATAGCTGTCTCTAGCTGCACTGTTTGCCCAAAACCACATCAGAGATATCTCTGGCTCCATCTGCAAGTAGCAAGGATGATATTGTACAGAGTAAGACTAAGGAGAGCTCCACTGGTCCAGTGGGAGTAAAAGCTTCCTCCAAAATGCACTAAAATTCTTTTCTTTCATTCCTAGTCATAACTGAGATTTTCAAGACAACAGTCTTAAGATAGCTCTCTTCCACAGAACACTTCCTTGAAAAAAAAAACCATTAAAAAAACATAGAAGTGTTAAAACAATTAAACTAGCTGACAGGAATAGTTAAAAGATTGTTTCACTTCTAGTTGCATGGGATACTCATGGTGATGTGGGCAGTCATTACATCGGTGATGCAACAGTGTCATTTCCATGCTATGAAATGAGTATCTTCGCTTCCTTCGGTGCAGGAAAACCTTAACTGGCAGATCAGCATGAATGGGGGATCAGAAAAGGGTTGTCTGCTGACTCAACAAGCCTCAGAGCTGCCCAACTGGTGCTTACAAATGTCATCTGGGAGTGATCTCATGTGATCTCACGTCACTAGGTCCAGCACACAGAATCCATTACAGGTCTTGGAGGGAGAATGATCTGTGCACAAACTAACCTCACAAGTACCAGGACCTGCTGATATGGTTCATGTATGTCCTTACCTTGCAAAGATACCAAGTCATCCCCTGAAACTAAGGGTTAGGTTGCCGCTGGCAAAAAAAAGGGGAAAGACAAGAAGAGCAGACCACAAGATTTTGGTGACAGGAGTTCTCTTGAGATCGTCAGAGTTTGCACTGACTTTTCCTCAGTCCCAATAGTGGGCAGAGGGAAGACGGAGAAGCCAGAACTGGGCTGCAGTCACGGAATCCAAACCAACTTTTGCCTGAGCACCACAAGGCAGTGAAGACTATAACATCATTTGAGGGACAGTTATGGAATGTGTATTATATTTTACGCACACACAGTCTTTTTGCAGTCAAATTTGCCCCAAAGATCTATATCTTTACAGGGCTACGTCTTTTTTAACCCTATAATCTCTCCTGGGGAGAACTGGCTTAGAAAGGCATTCAAATGTTCTATTAACAAGTGTGTGGCTTTCCTGTGACAGGCATTGTGCAAAGGCTAACATCCTTAGAAGAAACCGATTAAAACCTATTTTGTAGAATCAGACTACGGGTACCATGAGCTGCCAAAGGGCAGAGCTCTCCGTTTGGCTTTTTTACCTCTCCCAACTGGAAACAGACCCTTATTTTTGGTGTGGTTTTTTTGTTTAGTTTTTTTCTTTTTTCCTTCCCTAAGGAGCTAAGCAGGCTGCGTTGTCACTCCCAGAAAAGGAGAGGCTGTGAGTCGCCGTGCCACCTTCAGCCCAAGGCAGACGCCGGGACAGAGGGAGCTCCGGGGCGCTGCGCGGGGCGGGGGCGGCGGCGGGCGTGGGGCAGAGGCAGCGCCCGGGCTCTCCCCGCCGCGGCGGGCGGAGCGGGGGCGGCGGGGCGGGGCGGGCCGCGCTCCCACCGCGGCAGCGGAGCCGCGCTCGGGTCTCCTCCTGCGCCGGGGAGGATGCGGAGAAGAGGCTGCTGCCGCTTCCCTTCCCGAGAGCCTGCGAGCCGAATTTCCCGGGGTGTGTACGGTCAGCAATAAAAAGAGAAACGCACGGTCCAAGTTAATTTTCCACCCCCGAAAGGAAATGCTGCTTCCTGTATTATGCAAGGCTGGTGCCAACAGCACTGACACAGGAGTCTATTGTCCTTTTCACAAAGCGTGGTGGGGAAGGGCGCCTGAGAAAATAGTCCTTTTGCAACAGCAAGGAGCTTTTGATCTTGGGGGGGTGGGTGGGGGTGAGAGGGTTGTGGAGAGAAAAGCGGGTGCGGGCTGGGAGCTGGGAGGGATGCGGCGGCGGAGCAAGGTACCGGGGTGTCCCTCGCCGTTCCTCTAGTTCCGCTCAGGAGGCCAGGATGCGCAAAAGTGCCTGCAAATGTCTTTACTCTTACATGCAAAGCGATCACACGGCTTCGGCCCGCTTCCGATGTGTGCAAGCCGGAACAAAGACACCAGGGATTAGGAGGCTCTTCCTCCTCCTCCTCCTCCCCCTCACTTAACCCCGGTCTAATGTAAAAATATTACAAAGCCTCGGTCACCGGGAAGGAGCTAATGCCTTCCCCGTCAGTGCTGGGGCTGCCCTGGCTCCCGGCGGCCGGCCCTGGCCTCGGGAACGCGGCTGCACGGCGATACCGGCGCTCCCGGGTGGGAGCCGGGCGCTGCCGGCGCCTCCCGTTACGGGCGCCCGGGGAGCCGGGGGCGGCCAGCCCGCACGGCTGCTGGGGTGTGGATGCCCCGAATCCCCTCCGCGGACGGGCTCCATCTCCGCACCAACCTGGACACAGGGTACACGGTGCTCACGCCAGCTGCAAGTCCCAGCAGTTTCTTAGCAGGAAAAGATAAGTAACATCTGAGGAAGAGCCGCAGCGTTTCCAAAAGCAGTTTGGGACACATGCTTTCCTGTCACAGGCTTTAAAAATATCGTGGCTTGCTTTCCCTTAAATAAGTAATAAAGACATTTTATTCCTACTCTAGAAGGATCATGTCAATCCAAAAGAGGGGGTACATAGATTCTTTTGGATATACGGATAGATTCAATGTTGCTGATGCTATCGCCAGTTAAACAATTTTTAGAGTGAATCTTTCCTTAAGAGAGGATTTGAAAGAACAATTCTTACTCTTAAAATAGTTCTTATAAACTTTCTTATTAGCTCTTATTAAAGGCTAGTTCCTGCCTTTCTTAGTGGGATACAAAACCCATTTCCAAGGGAAGTCTATGTCCAGTAAGAGCAGCAGGGTCAGTCTCTTGCTTTGAGTGTTTTCTGGCATCTGGCTGCCTGCAGGATGGAAACACTTTGGCCGACTAATGACTGACAGTGGCTCATTATGAGAAAATGCAAATCATTTTCTTTAAACCTGCCTGCTCACAATCGAAAAGAAAACATAATGTTCCTCTTTACACATGTAGATAGGCTGAGTTAAAGGAAATTTAGGGAAAGAGAATATGAGGAACCTTCAAGAATGATTTAGAAACTTTTCTATACAAAAACAGAATGGGATTTCCTATGTCCAAAGAGCAGAGTCCTTTAAAAAAAAACAAAAAACAAAAAAAACAAAAAACCCCCACAAAACTAAATGTTGCCCATTTTTTGTGTCTCCTTCGTTGTGAAAGCATAACAGAAAAAAAACCCCAATGTAAAACAGATCATCCGGGTTTCCAGTAGCTTGCAGGGTGTTCACTGCTGAGTACAGCTGGTTATGAAAGGTGCTGAATGTCACTGGCGGCCTTGCAACCCTGCGGCTGTACTCACACACTCCCTTGCACCCCTTCACAGAGACGTAGGTTTGGGTTATGTTACAGTTTGCAACACCGTGCCCAACTCTCGGCCGTGGTCCTTAGCTCCCGTCTAACTTCAGACAGTCATTTTTAAGGTAGTCAGCATGCCCGCTCTCCATGCTCCTTTCAGGCTTTCTATAAAGGCCAGGAATGCCGCAGGCAGGAAAAGCTGCGCTCGTTCTGTCGGCGGTAGTGCCTGCCCTTCCCCCAGCCCTTAGATGTGAGCAATTCAAGTTTATCTCCCACCAACTCTGCCATAGACTTCTGTTATCTGGAAAAAGCCCCAGAGGCACAAATCCTTAAAGGCATTGAAGTGCCTAACTCCCATCAGAATGAGGGATGTAGTTGTCTAAATACCGCTGATAATCTACAAAGTTGCTCACGATTTGTGTAACAGAGATCACGTAAGTACCCACAGTCTGACACAGGCAAAGCGCTAAACTTTCCTTTATTATTGCTGCTGCTGTAGCTACTGCTGTTATTCAACATCTGCATACTCACAAGTCCAAGTCGGGAGTTAGGAGTTCACTGGGAGAAGGACCACAAGGAGAAAAGTTTCTGCTTACAAGATTTCACAGCCGAGAAACAGCTGAAGAAACAGCAAGTATGTCTGACACAGTAGCGGGAACAACGGGGAGATTGCCATGAGCACAAGACCACGCTACTACACCAGCCACCTTCTGCTTTCAAGGGGTTTTCAGGCTTGACCAAAGAAGTAAACTTGTAATGTTAAAAGTTTGTCACTCCTGTCCCTTTGGTGGTGGCTGGTCACTGAGTATCAGACAATGCCTATGGTAACATCTGTCACCAAGCCATGGAAAAAAGTTTGCTACCTGCTAACATCTGTCACCAAGCCATGGAAAAACACTTTAGCTGCCTGCTTGGGTCTCTGTTGGGAACAGGTTGGAAATGGGAGGGATCCTTTCCTTGCACTCATCCATGTCTGTATGTGTAGGACCTCCTCAAGGCAAAACACAAAGCATGCTTGTGACTTCAGAACCTTGGGAAATGGCTAGTCATCCACTTTACATTGGACTCAGCCAGAAATGAAGATGTCCATAATTTTTGAGAGATGGATGAGGCTTATTAAGAGAGGAAATAGGCACAGCCCTAAGGGATAGGACATACCAAATGAACACCTAAAAATAAACACTTTGTATTTCCTGTTCCATGAAAGCTATTGTTGAAGTTGCCACAGAAATATCTCATTATTGTGAATCAGAAAAACACCCAAAAGGTAATCTCCCCTCTACCTGTAATTTCTCAGAACAGTACAAACCTTTTAAAAAAATTCAGAGTGCTTGAAATTATTGTTGCATCCAGATGGGGGAAAATCCATAACTGTTCATCATTAATATGACTCAAAAAAAAAAAGCTGCTGTTAGTAACACATCTAATTCAAACACTTTAAAGTACGATTCAGCTGAAGGTGTCAGTTTGACTGCTTTGTGAAGGGTAAATATAAGAAGTCAAAATGAAATTATGTGTCTAATTTCACACAGCATGAGTGACTGGGCCAGAAAATATATTCTCTTGGTGAAGTCATCAAAACCAGACCCTCTGCAGAGAAACACATTGTTCAAACCCTTTCAGTGTGTACCAGGCTCCAGTGTTAGAAATGCACTACATGTGATCAGAGAAACTACTGAGACTTGTTTTCCAGTGTAGTGTGAGGATCCTGTACTTGAGAAAGTGTGGGTTCTGCTCAATGCCTTTCCCATGCCTTTTAAATGCCCTAGTGAGCTCAGGGGCATGCTGGTGACTAATAAGACCATGAATTCACACTAAAGACTTTCCCTCTATTGCTTCCCATACAGGTTCTCTTTACCTAGCCCTTATTTTCACGAAAATTTTAGGAATATACTTACTTTTAAAGCCTATTCCTTTGTATCAGTTTCAGTTCAAACTGGTCAACAGATTCCAAAGGGAGGAGGAACCTTTTTGTTGAGGTAAGAACCATGTAGGTATTCGTGTTGCTCATACAACTCTCATTTCTTTAAAAAACAATGCTAATTGCTTAGATTGTTTGCTGTCACAGAAACTTATTCCCCTACTTTAGAGAATTTCTTCCGATTTCCAGCCCAAGTTAATTCCTGCTGAGATTACATTTTCCTGATTTCATGCAGACTTTCCCTTCAAGCTTAATCGTATTTACAGCTATTTATTCCTTGATAAATACTTAAGTGAGACAGAGAATCAACTTTATTTTCACTATAACTGCCTCTTTTCACAGGACAGAAGTGCCTCCACAGACATTCCCTACAGCTATCCCAGTTTAAACTCAATTGCCAAACATGCAAAAACACTGCCTTTTCATGGCAGTTTCACACTGATGGGTCACAACAATTCTGAGATTCTGAATGCATCTTCTTTTTTTTTTTTTTTCCCCCCTAAGTCATGGCCAATGTATGATTGCCAAACTTACAGCAGATATTTCTGAGGAATTTGCTCAGAACATAAGTTGCTGTACTTTTCTGCTTCCTGGTTCCATGAAGTTGTGATTGACTCACAGGTTGACTCACAGGTTGTCATAAGTTATTTTAAGCCTTATGTACAAAAATACTAAATTTTGAAAGTTGGTTTTATTGGGGATTTTCTGGTCTCTCAAGTATATATATATATATATATACACACAGATAGCTTTGTAATGTGAGACTTGCAACTACAGGGAATAAAATCTAGATCTGGCCAAGGAAAGAGAGAAGCGCTTTCTGCAGAAAAGAATATTGCAAGACAAACCAAAACAAAATATACTGTCGTTCCAGGAGACAAACCTCTAAAAACAAAACTGAAATAGTTTTTCAACCACCAAATTTTGCCTACTTTTTCAAAAGATGGCTGCACAAGAGAAACAAAATGCAAGGTGCTTGCAAAAACCCAGTCTATTCAAAAACAAATAGGAGGTTCTGAAAGTGAATGCTTTGGCAACAGATGAACTTCTGCAACTTTTTGAAAATGAGCAACATACTCATTTCTGAGCCAGCCTACTTCTCAGTGACCCCATGTACTGAGGGCTTGAAAAGTCTTTGCCAGCCCTGTCTGACCAGGACAGAGTGCTCCTTGAAGACTCATAATGTGAATTATTTCTTCCTTCAGCCCTGCTGAGGAGACAAATCTTCAGATACTTCTTCATGTTCCTTAAGCAACCCTACCATTTTGGCCCCCACACAGGGCCAAACACAGGTGTCTAATCCTACTTGTAAAAACCTGTGGCATGTGAGCTGTCCATCCAGAGCTGCATGGGTGCAGAGAGCCCACGCCTCTCAGAAGCAATGGCCAGAATCCAGAAGGGATTCCCTGGGCTGTGTACAATGACCAGATGCCAATGTTTGGACAACTGAGTTGTCCCTCAGGCTTCTTTCTTAGCATGCTTCAGATACTTCTATCTTCTTTTCTAGCCAAGACATTGTTGAACGCTTTTGAAATGCGTTGTGATTCAATGCCACTTAATACCGGGCATTTTCTAAGGAATTTACTTGCAAAGGCATTTAGGCCTAGATTTAGACTAAATCCTTGTAACTGATATTTTCTACTGTCTGCACACCTTTGAAGGCCTGGAGTGAGCCAACAGAAATCACAAGCCACATGGACCAAAGTAGGCACCCAACCACAACTGCACCAAAGGATGCAGACAGACCTCAATTCATCCTGGTAGTACTGCTAACTTTTGAACTGGAAATACTAAGGAGATTAATGGGTTGAGATGACTGAATAGAGCCAGCATACATCTGGAAACAGTACAGTCATGTTTGGTTGATGTTATTTCTGAACTGAAACACTCTACTGCAAAGTGCCCCATAGACTTGGCCTGGTTTCTGCAAGGAGGATCTACCTTCTGGGTGCTTTTGTCTTGTGCAGACATAGTTTTTTTCCTTAGGATGTTCTCCTAAGCAAAGGTGGAATAACAGTTAAGTTGGAAGGCCTTTTGCCTGCCTATTTCAGCAACCAAGTCTTGTTGAAGATGGTGAATGCAGTTGCTTTATTGTCAACTAGAAACATACTTCCTAGAAGGCAAGAAAACCGAAAGGCTTCCTGAATCTTTTTCCTTTCTCAGAAAATGATTTTAAAATCTCTGGTACTGGTTCTCCTGTCTTTTTTTTCTTGTGCTGAAAACCTTCTTCTGTCAGTTTATTATGCTGTGTTGCCAGCACAATCAATATTTTCTAGAAGTATCCATTCTGTGCCCACTTATGCTTTTTCACAGTGAAGTCAGCAACAATTCAAACCAGAAGTAGTTAAGTAACTGATATTGATTTCTATTCCTGCTGAAATCTAAACTGAACACAGCTTCTACTTCCATACGTAAAACTTTGATGACGTTCCTTGTTAAAAGGCCTTATCATAACACCTAAGGTATTCCCAAATTTATTAGGGTGGTGGTTGCTTAAATGCTGTCTTTAAACCTATAAACTGTATGAGGAACATATGCTGCTGCTTTTTTTCTCCCCCTCCATTTAGCACTCTGTTTCTGGGCTTGTCAGTGTTTTCTAATGCAGAAAATACCCAAACTTTTAGGCATAAAAGACAATCACTAGAGGTGTTGTTACAGAGCTTTTCACTTAATTCAGTGAAAAGTTGGCTAAGCTGCTTTTATGTTTGTTTTCCCCTGATTCATTTGACTTGCCTGCTTGAGTGGAGAACGCATGTGGTCTTCTGGCATAGATACGGAAATTAAAATTACTCTGTACTTTACTGTTTCCAGGATTAAAATTAACCTACAAGCAGTTGCTGGAGGAATTGTGGAGGAAGAACTGATATTCCTTTGAGAAATTGAATCTCTGCTTCCCTTATTTGTCAGCAGTTGTTTTCTTTATTCTGCTTTGGGTAGTACTGTAGAAGGCTTGTCTGCCTCTGAGCAGTGTGTAGCACACAGTCAGATGCCACAGTCACTTCGCTCACATTTCTTTGTCATTGTGTTTACAACTTCCTTTTATTTCAGAGAACAGAGACTTAATGATGTTTCCTCATCGCAACCATCAGGACATTTAAGTGTTTCCCCATAAGTTAATCCTCACCTGCACCTTTCTATTTTTTTTTTTTTTCTTTTTGGCATCTTTCACTTCTATTGTGCTGGGAAACGTGACAGTGTATAGTACACTGTTTCATTTTCAGTTGGCACTCTTTAAGAGTGTTTTGTCTATAGTTTCATTCTGTTGGGGTTTTTTTTTAACCATTTCCAAGGTCTCATCTTATTTAGTATGAATTTGCAAGTCAAAAGGCTGCTGATCTGAAAGTCCATTTCACTTATCTTTCCTTCACTTCTTTGGTGACATTTTCCGTATATTTCTTCTCTCTTCTTGCTAGTGCTTTGGTTTTTTATCTAATAGAAACTTTTAACTTTATCTAGAAGGGGTATTGCTTCCTTTTATTGTTTTCTCCTTTCACATTATGCTTATATATCTGGACTTAAGTTATACTTGCTGGGAAATCAATAATTCTTATTGAAGCAGCTGAAAGGGACCTGACATCTTCCTGTCTTTTTGAAAGAAATAGAAGAACAAGAAAATTGAAATATAATTGTATCATTAAAAAAAAAAACCTCTGTCATGGAACAGAAAATAGAGCCCTTGCCATCTGGCTTAAGTATCATAACCATACATTTATCTTTTTTTCAATCTCTCTGGTTTCTGCAATTTCAGAGGAAAAATGTCCAGGTCATAATTCACTTCACTCTTTTAAATGTTAATGTTTTAAATATTTAAGCCTTTAAAATTGTTTTTAACAGCTTTATAGAGTAGTTCCTCAAAGCTATCACACAGACCATTTTCCAATACATCACTTTGTGCTTTTCTACTGTGTGTTTCCAGCTACCAATTAAAAAAACAAAACATGAAATGTGTTGACAGATAGCACTGGGCCTGGGCACAATGACAGAGAAACAATAGTAACATGACTGCTGCAGAAATGGAAGTAGTCATTAACTAATCACAGGGAAAGAAAAATAACACTAGCACTAGAATCAAAGGATGTAACAGGAGTTAATGCTGTAGAAGCCCGAAAGTTTTAAAAAATAGTCGCATAAAAATCAATTGTTTTGGCGATATGACAGTTAATAGCAGGCAGATGAACCAATCCTTTGTCAGTATGTTTTTCTAAGAAGAATGATGGAGAATACCTTAAAATATTTTTCTTCTGCTCAGGCTACTGGAAGTTGCTGGAAACAACTAAGAAAGTAGTCATATTTTTCTATTCCAACCCCAGAATTTCATTGAACCCATTGCAGTTAGTGACGCACTCCTGAGCACCACAAACAGAACTTGCAGAACAGGTTACCAACATAGAACAAGAGAAAATTTAGAAAATTAGCATAATTTATACTTATGTGGTTTATTTTAATGCCTACTTACCTCCAATCATTTATCTTTTCTTTCTTTTTTAAAAATTAATTAATTTATTTTTCTAATTTTTTTTTTTTTTTAGGAAAAGCTCAAGAGCAAAAGCTATATACGCCTTTCTAGCCAAGAAAGACTGGAGTCATTCACAGACCCAGGTTGCTGTCGAATTACCTCCCCTAACTTAACCTGACTTTCTTATTCAACAGGGTTTTATGCAACCAGCCAGAATCAAAGCCATTATTGAAAGACAAAACATGACTCCTCTGTCTTATAATTGACACAAGGTTATGGCAAGCCCAGACTTCAGTAAATACAAAAATTGATAACAAACTTATCTCACCTTCTCTATCACAATGACTCAAAGGCTGACTAAAGCAATGGATCTTTAAAGCAGTGGATCATAAAGTAATGGTGGATATTCCTCTGGGTCCATGGACTTTGGTGGAGGAGCTGTGAGAATCTTCACAGAGCACAAGAAGTAGCCATATAGAGAAGAAAACAATCATAACATGGGCTTCTGTATCCTTGAAGGATCTTATCAATAACCTGTCAACCTTGTCAATTAACCTTGTCAATCAGCTGTCCTATGTCAAAATGCTTATTCAGGAAAGAAACACGCCTATCACAGCCAGAATTTCCACCACTGAAGTAGTGGTGTTGGGCATCCTAATTATAAATGCCCAACAAAAATTTATTAAGTGAATCTGGTTTTCAGAAATCAGCAGGGTCTGAAATTCAAGACTTTTGGAGACTGGCATGTAAGCTGCCTGCAAAATTAGGCAACAAAGTAATCTCTGACAACTGGTAAATATAGTAGTTACTACATCATTTCTTGAGTAGGAGTGACAGGGAAGCCAGAAATGACAGTAATATCAGGAGATAGGACTGCAATAGTGGGAAAGGCTGTAAACCACAGAGATACTGGTGATAGCATGGAAGCTGTTACACTAAGGAGGAAGAAACTTGAGGAGAAGTATAACAATTCTGTCCCAGCCCACGCAGTAACAATAGAATTGCCCTAACATTCCTGCTACTGAAAGTAGTAATTGCTTGATCTCAGACTTTTGGACCATTAACAAAATAAGTTAAAACAAAATGATCCAAGAATGAAAATGGAGTTTCCAAGTTTATCAAGGAGCTTAGAGGGTTTTGTTTCCCTGACCAACTCTTGGATACACTGTACGCAGCCTCACTGCACCCAGCCACTGATCTCAGAGTCAGTCTCCAGCCCTGACCAATACCACTATGAGACACAATCCAGCCCACTGAGTGCAGAAGTACCTTGCACCAAGCTCCATCTGCAGCTGTCCCTCAGGACTGGCAAGATGTGCTCTTCTGTCCTGTAACATGGCTGCAAAAGAACAATGTTTCTCTAACCCTCCTGAAACTTTTTCAATTTTCATTTTTTTTCCTCCTGTACTGCTGATCTAAAGGCAAGCACACTTCTATTAGGTGCAAAAAGTACGTTTGTGAAAGGAAACTGGGAAAAGTATTCTTGAAAAGTATTCTTAAAAATTTACAGTATCTCCTGCTGATCATTTTTGTGATTATATTGACTCTATTTTTAACTATTCAGTATGACTTCATTCCCTATTCCCTTTCACTCAGATAATGCAACTTACTGTTCAAGATCTGTCTGCTTATGATGATTTCATCCTTCTGTACACTCTGTAGTACATGTAAAATTGTGTGGCGTCTCTGTGAACACATGGGCAAAACTTTAGCAAGTTCATTTTTCAAACAACATTCTTTTTCCCATTGAAACTCATCCTTCCAAAGCTTTCCAGAGCAGCATTGCAATAGGTAAGTAGTAATATAGAATTATTTGGAAAAAAAATTTACCATCAAAATACTGGTGGTTTTTCCGAACAGAAAGCAGAGGCACAGTCTACTTTAGCCCAACTGAAGGATTAATATGGAGTATACATTACTCTTTCTGCTTGTGGACTCTTCAAGTCTTCTGAAAAAGACTTGTAAGTGTGACACAGGATAAAAAGTTCATACTGAGGTTCTTGTCTTAGCATCAATATACATTTCCTTCATTTAAAGGTGCTAAGAATTGACATTGTTAAATGAAGTTAATGGAAGGTACAAATGTTCCTCCTTTGGAACAACAGGACACAGTTACCCACTGGGTGGTCTGGTTTTAGATATCTGTGTTTGAAGCAATTTTACACAGTATATCTTTTGGGGTCAGAATGAAAAGAAGGTAAGCCAAAAGGAAGTGGGAGCTGAAGTAACAAGTAGGATATAGCCTCAGAATAAAAGGGATCAGGACAGAATATTTTTAGATGCTTGGGAATGGAGCCCAAAAAGAATAAAACTGAGCAATCAAGGACACTGCTTCCCCTTCCAATCACACACACAGTCTCTATATTGTATCTAATCACTCACAGTTATGGAGTCATTTCCTTAGGAGTTCTAAGGGAATCACGTTTGGATTCCAAAATGTGTAAGCAATGCATTAATTTGATACTATAGTATCTTGCATCGGAAGTCCTTGACCAAAACATTCAGCACTACGAGTACAGTGCCATTCTTTCAGTCCCTTCAGAGTTTTCCACCTGGTATGTTTTTCAAGGATGCACATTAGCTTAGAAAATAAAGAGAATAAATACTAAATTAGCCCTAAACTGATAATGAACCTTTGCATGACTTCATTGTCACATTAAGGAATATATTTCAAGACAAAAAAGAGGAATCTTGACTAATTTTATTGTTTCTGAGAAAAGGCCTGTAGAAGGAAGTGGGTGGCTGAATAAGATCCCACAAAACATTCAGCCTTTATGACAAAAAGGCAAATGTGTTGATAAGTGAAATGAAAACTCAGTGTGTTATCACTGAATCACACACTGAGAAGCACATTTGCTGACACAGAACATAGAAAATATCTCAAGTATATAGTATAATGAAAAGTAAGCCCTTACAGAAGCAGCAGAATGTAAAAGCATTTAAAATCATTACACTTAAAGGGTAAAATCAGGTAACACCCACACAATCTGGCACTCATACTGTCACTAGGATAGACAGAAATTAAAAAAAGGTAAAGCCATTTGAAAGAAATCACTTGTGAACTGAAGTGTAACAACCAGATATTGTATTTTTTAGTATTAATATCTGAACCTCCGTCTTGTTTGAAAAATCAGTATAGTTTTGAATGGTTGCCCTGTGTATGACTGATAATCCAACTGGACATATGTTACAACAATTCAGGCACTGCAGTAATATATATGGAGAAGTAACGATTGTTATTTCACTTTTAAAAGTCACTATGCCCTAGGGCACAATTAACAGGCAATAAATTCCTACATGCTACTGAAGTTCAGAGATTAGTGTTTGCCAGTCAAAGCATGGAAACACATTTACACCTAATAAAAAAGGGACTAATTAGCTGTTTAAATAATAGGAAATGTCAGTCAGAGGCCACAAAAGGCTATGAACAATAACTAAACCCACCCCCTAAAAATTGACACGTGTGTTTACAGGCAAATACTAAGCATTTAAAAGAGCCTTAAATGTTTGTCAAGTCATCCAAAAGAGAAGGAACTTTATTTAAACAGTGAATGCAACAGTTGGTGCTACAAACTCACTGGAGTAGGGCATGTGTCACTCCAGTCTGTGCACTTCTTCAGAGCTTGATTTAGGAAAATCTTGTACATACTGGACAGGAATTCAGTGAGAGTTTGGAGCATAGAGCTCATTCGAATATGTTTTGGCTTTGTCTGGCTGCAGGATTGCAGGTGAATCAAAGAGTATGTCTGAACTCCCAGCCAGGAAACTCTACTCTGTAGTGGTCAGGGATGAAAAACTGGATCCTAGCTACTGCTAATTTTGAATTTGCCCATCCATTGGATTAGTTTTTTAAGAACACTATTCATATTTTTCTGTTAGCTTTAACATCTTCTAGTGTTCTCCTTCTCTTTTATCCCATTTTTCTCTAGCTTTAAATGTCAGAGAGGTCAAAACAATCATTAACCAGCAACTATATAAAGAGACTAATAGCATAATTTCTGATTGATTTCATGGTTTGGTCTCCTACACAGGGCTTATAATCTGATAAAATGAAGCTGTATCACTCAAAATTGAACCTACACCATGAAGGCATACTTTTTTGCTGGTGAGAATCCCCAAATGTAAAACAGGCGCACCACAAATTGATTTTTGTCTGAGATACTTGAGTTTGCCAAATTCAGCTGAGCCCACCCAAAGCATTCAGCACTTTTCACAAATGTTAGTGAGAAAAATCTGTGGCTCAGTGGGGACACTTGGAAGGCACACATTAAAGTAATATGTTGCATTAAGCAGTGACAAACTAATGAATAAATCATCAAATGCAGTATTGAAACTAAAAAGGGTTTTGAACCAAAGTTCAAAGGCAGTCAGTGTTTGCTGAATTTGTGGATCTTTCCCATTCTGATTTTCTCATTGCTTATGGCAGGAGTCAGCCCTCAGGCAAAAACCAGAAATCTCACATGGTTATAAATAAATGCAGGACCTGCTTAGTGCTTGTGATTTGTGCCCACTCTTCCATGTTTCTTGCTCTGCATCAGTATTGCTGTGCAGCACTGAACAAGAGCCACGCGCTGCATCAGTCACAGCCAGCAGACTGAGCAGAGTGGTGTCCTCCTCTGTTCCATGTATATGAGAGAAATCTGATCTGTTGTGTCCAGTATGGGGATCTTCAGTACAAGAAGGGCAAACTAGAGCAAGAACAGTAGAAAGGCTACCAAAGTGTTTAAAAGGGTGAGTACATGACGTAGGAAGTGAGAATGAGAGAACTGGGTTCACTCAGCCTGGAGAACAGAAGCCAAAGGAGAGATCTGATTGTTGTCTACAACTAATTTATGGGTGGTTATAGAAAATAGATTCTTCTCATAGAGGCAAGTTGCAGCTGGGGAGCAATTATTAGATATTATTAGATATAAGGAAAATATCTTCCTAATGAGGTGCCAGGTGGGAGAAGAGGCTGCTGCAGAAACCTCATCCTCAAAGGTAGTCAAGGTCCTGAGCTACATGGTGTAATTTCAAAGCTGACTCCCTTTGGAGTGGGGGAGGGGGCTTAGGCCAAATGAGGTCCTAAGGTCCCTTGAACTGAAATTATTATATGATGATATGATTTACAGGATCATGAGAGAAACACAATGCAGGAAGACATGTTGAAATCCAGTTTAGTTTTAGTGGCCTTTAAGTATGTGTTTGAGTTATTGCTGAAGCAGAATCAAGAGAAAAATATAGCTGCAGGACATAGAGAGTGACTATATACAGGTTCCAAATTGTCTGAAAATGGGAAGGATGTTCTGTCTAGCCTGCCAGATTGGAACCAAGGAGATCATTTGTCATTTACAACATTTTTCATAGGCTTTTTTGATATGGGGCAAATATCTTAATCTTACTGTAAGTCAGCTGCTGATTTATTAAGTAAAAGGATAAATCTGTGAATACTTAGATATTTGTGAATCCTTCAATAATACTTAAAGAAAGTGCACAAGTGGATTCCAATGGGGCAAAGGAGAAGATGCATCTCCTTAAGGTCTGAATCATTTGTATTACTGTAAGACAAGCTGTGCCATAAGAGCAACATGGACAGGAAAGCTCGGAGGTTTAGCTCCAGTAATCTATTATGTAGGCATCTGGATTTGGTTATTAGAGTCTCACCTAGGAAGATATGATGCAAAACTTCTTCCTCAAGCCTTCAGAAGTAGCATTAACCAGAAGAGGATAAAAAAATAGGATGGATCTTTCTTTTCCTCAGGGTCTTAATAATTGCACTTGGTGATGGGTTTTTTTGGCATTGTTGCCAATAATGAATTGACAAAACCACATTGTAATCTCTGTATTAAAAAACTAGATCATTAAAATCATACAGCTGTCCCAATGACTCCCAAGAAATAAGATTCTGGATGAGAAACAAATGGTTCCAATTAAACTTGGGCTAAATATGAACGATTCTTGGGAAAAAATGCCTCTGGAACTGTCCTAAGACAAGTACATTGACTGCTTACAAACACAGAGATCTTTGCAAGTTCTTTAAACAGCAGAAATCTCTTTGCGCTGCACTCTTTGAGTGCCATGATCACCACAAAAGTGAGACATGACTTCTTCCATATAACACTTAGTAGACGCTATGCCCTGTATTTCTAAGTGGTGGTCTGTCTGCCTGCATTTTCCACAAATCCCAATGAGATTATTCCCCAGGTGAGTCAGTAGGTGAAGCAATATATAAGAGAAGCAAAAGTGAAACTCTACCCACAAGCCTGAATTCAGTAAAAGAAAAAATCTATCTTGGAGTGAAACTCTTCTCCCAACAACTTTATTATTGATATAAATGTAAGGAGTTGTCTCAAAAAGCAAATTAATTTACCAATTTATCTGCTGCCAAGATTAGTTTCCTAACCATGCTTCTAGAGTGTCCAATCACAGCTTTCTCTGCTGATATCTTCCACTTTGACATTCTTCCTGGAATTACAGTTAGCCTGACTTAATTTAGTTAGCTAAAGTTGATTATAGAATCATTAAGCTTGAAAGGACCTTTAAGATCATTGAGTCCAACCATTAACCCAGCACTGCCAACTCCACCACTGTATCACATATCCAAGTGCCACGTCAACACATTTTTCTAATACTTCCAGGGATTGTGACTCAACCACTTCCCTGGGGTAGCCTCTTTCAGTGTCTGACAATCCTTTCAGAGAAGACGTTTTTCCTAATATTCAGTCTAAACCTCCCTGGCCAACTTGAGGCCATTTCCTCTTGTCCCGTCACTTGTTACCTTGGAGAAGAGGCTGACACCCACCTGGCTGCACCCTCCTTTCAGGCTGTTGTAGAGAGCAATAAGGTCCCCCTGAGCCTCCTTTTCTCCAGGCTAAACAACCCCAGCTCCCTCAGTTGCTGCTCATCAGACTTGTGTTCTGGACTTTTCCCCAGCTCCATTGCCCTTCTCTGGACACGCTCCAGCACCTCCATGTCCTTGTAGTGAGGGGCCCAGAACTGAACACCGGATTTGAGGTGTGGCCTTACCAGTGCCAAAGACAGGGGACCATCACTGCCCTGGTCCTGCTGGCCACACCATTGCCGATACAGGCCAGGATGCCAATGGCCTTCTTGGCCCCCTGCACACAGCTGGATCACGTTCAGCTGCCATTGACCAGCACTCCCAGGTCCTTTTCTGCTGGGCAGCTTTCCAGACACTGCCCCCAGTCTGTAGTACTGCATGAGGTTGTTGTGACCCAAGAGCAGGACCAAGTGCTTGGTCTTGGTGAACCTCATACAAGCGGCATTGGCTCATCAATCTGGCCTGTCCAGATCCCTCTGCAGAGCCTTCCTACCCATGATGTGAATATCTTATACCACAGACTGGCTTACATTCTTATAAGCATGCGTCTGTATTCCCAAGGGCATTTTAAATCCACATCACTCAGCTATGACACAAAAAATTAAAAGTTGTAGGACTGGTCTACAAGCTCCATCTCTTGACTTTTCTTAAGCTTGAAGTATAAACATCTTACAGTAAAAATGATCTTTTCATTCTCTCTATGCACATTACCTAGTAGACTGTGACCCTTGTCTTATATTGTGATGCCTGCATATTTCACACAACTAGAAATAACTATTATCGATGAACAACATTTTTTTACTTTTTTTTTTAAATAACAGAAAACCTGAATGGGAAGAAAATGACTTCTAGCTTAAGAAACCAGCAAAATCTATTTATTCATGGATAAGTAACATCAGGGACACAAAATGATCACAATCCACTGTCATTCCTTGCAGACCTTAATGACCAGATGTGATTCAAAATGCTTAAACCCATAGTGATTGGCTCTTGGGAAAATCATAAGGCAGATTCAAGCACATAAGAAAAGCAAATATATCACTGCAACTTTTCACCAGATTCTCGGTTGCTACAAAGTCTTGGGCAATCCCAATGAGCTAGAGTGTGTGAAGCATGTGGGCTTTCTTATGCCATTGCCTGGTTTCCTCTTCCTTGAGAACAATTCTATGAATGGGACTGGGAGGGCAGGAGAGCATCCAGCCCTGGAGGACAGCTATTCACTCTGCTCCAGAGGCCTGTCAGCATTTCCACTGTTTCACACGAGTCCCAGCTTCAGACAGGGATGACTTCATTTTAACCACTTTTCTCACATTTAAAAAAGTCAAAATTAGTCAAAACAAAAACAGCAGCCATGTGTGCTCAGGGATGTGAGCGGAGAAATAAGGATAAACAAATCTGCTCTCTTGCATATCCTACCAGCAGTTCGTCTCAGCATGATCCTTAAAAACAGCAGGGTGCCTAGCCTCAGCTTTTATCAAATAACATTTATAGGACACCCCACATTCCCTACCAGTGGACCACAAAGAATCAACAGGGAATGAATAGGCTGTCCTTTATTCTTGAAATCTTAGGGTCCAGCTTACTCAAAAAAAACCCCCATGATGTATTTTATTTTGTTTTCTTGTGCTTTATAGCATGGGAAAGAATGGATGAGCAGTGACCCATACAGGCTTATTATGAAAAATTGTGGTTCATCTTACAGGCATGTTTATGAAAACAACTGTTGTAAGGACAAATACCCCTCAAAATCAGTTCTGCATCTGCATGGGCACAAGAAGTTAGCTCTAAAGTCTGTTTTAAGGGAATGTCAGTCCTTCAGTATAGGAAGAGGGAAGGCATACTCTAGCATGTCTAGACAGATGTGTCCAGGGGTGTTGTCCCTAGACAGCAGAGGATATATGGCCTTTAAAGAAGACAAAGATTGGCTTTGCTATAAAAGAACAAGCCACTTCCTGGAGAGGAAGATACAATGATTTTTTAGGAAAATGCAGACACATTGTGAGCTCCAAGGAACAGTGATCTGGAGAGGAAGGAAGAGGCTACGGTGTGAGAACTAAACATTACCTACCTACAAACTCTGTAATTAAGGCTCATAGCCTGTTAAAAATGACTTCTTGTACAATCTTCACCTAGAAGATTGTATTCTTGTCATCAAGAAGCAAATACTTTGTGTCTTTATTTTTTTCTCTTCTGCTTCTCTCGTGCTTGAAAAGCTCTTTAAAGAGCTTTTAAAGTACACCTGTAATATGGATTTCACTGCTGGTAAGGAAGAAGGCCAAAGAGGAGTATGCATTCCAAGAGAAGAAAAAGGCTCCATGCTCCGGAAAAGATAAAGAAAGTAAGAGAATATAGAGATAACCTGATAATGTATGCCATGACTCCATACTTAGACACTGACTCCCTGGACTCTCAAAGCTTCGAGGAAAATCTGGCATGCTTGTGTTCACAGAATTCATGCAGAAAATAGGAAATGTTTTCCTAAATTTTAATAACGTATTTTGCAAAGTCAGCAAGTTATGTTTTACTACAGGAAAATTAAGAAAAGCAAGAGAAATATGTGAGTGGGAGACAATGGAAAACTGTTTTTTAGCTTTCTTGTTTCAGTAAGTAAGCACATGACATCCTTCCTTTGGCTACAAGACAGCTATGTTTTCTTAATATTTCATTGTGAATAAACACAGATGGAGGTTCAAGGAGTTCTCTTCCATAACTATTGCTGTGGCTTTTAACTGCTGAATAAATGTATTGGGTTGAGTTTCTTTCTTCATTATCTTCCAATAATAGAATTATTTTAGCAGTATTAGAAAGGCTAATGTATTATCATAACTCAGTATCTTGTGGTTTCAAATGCTAGGAAAGGAAGTGGGGGGTAGGACAGATGTCAAAGCCTTTGAACAGAGAAATAATCCTGAAATCTACTCTTCTCCTTCTTATCGCCTAACATTCACATCTTATTATGTTCAAATATGCCAGACAGTAGTTAATAATAGATAAGTGTATCTAGAATGAGGGCCAAACACATCACTTCATGCTCCTTATCTCTGTAGTCTTCCTTCAGAGGAATTCTCTTCTTCTGGAATCCGGGGCAACTTTTCGGGAAACTACAGTGATACCAAATTCAGTAAGTTATCAGTCCTTACATGTGTGAGTTGCCACTGGAAGCAGAGCAGATGAAGATATCAACTAACAGCAGATTTTTTCCATAATATCTGACATTAGACTAAAAGTATGAGCTCATGGCATATTAGGTATGAAATGATGGATGAATAATTTCACAGGCTTGAAGGAAACCTGCCAGAAAAAGTGTTGGGAAGTGTGGCATTGAAACAGAATAGTAGATTACTGCATTAGCTTCTCACTGCCAGACTAGTAAGAAGCTAGTTGAGATCACAGAATCACAGAATCAAGTAGGTTAGAAAAGACCTTTGAGATCACCAAGTCCAACCTGTGACTGAACACCACCTTCTCAACCAGACCATGGCACTGAGTGCCACAGCCAGTCTTCCCTTAAACACCTCCAGGGATGGTGACTCCACCACCTCCCTGGGCAGCCCATTCCAATGCCCAGTCACCCTCTCATTATTAATGGATGAATTGGTGGGCTCCAGTTAGTAGACCTTCAGGAATGTGTACCAAAGAATGAGTGTTGTTTTTAGTCTGTCTTTGAAAACCACCCAGGAATGTGGAGAAGCACATATTTTAGGCTGGATCTGAGCACTGCTTCAGGGAATAAACATGTCGGCAGGCTGACCTAAATAAGAGTAATGCAAAATGCTAAGTACACCTGATGCTTACAATTGTCTCTTTATTTAAAGATTGGAAAAATTCTGATCTTTAGAGTTTTGGAAGCACACTGGATATACTTTGTTTTAAGAATCCTTGTGACCAACACTACCATAGTGTAGTTATTGCATCTATATGGTGAGGCCTGGTGCTTTAGTCTTGTGTTCATGAAAATGGGTATGAAATAAGACAGAATAGAAGCATATTCAAAAACATCTACCATTCAGAGAGAGAGAGAATAGTTGAAACACCTTATCACCCAATCCCATTACTAATTTTCAACATGTAATGAAAAGTAGGTTGTTTCTTTTGGACACAGAGCGGACCCACATATCCCCTCTGTACTACAAAAAGAAAAATCTGGCCTCGTTTAGCTAAATTTTGTGCACTGAGAGGATACAATCCAGCACATCATTTAGGGTATGATCCTTATTTTTGCTCTTTAGACATAAATATCCCAGAGGAGAAGGCTCCAGACACTCTTCCTTCCTCTCTTTTTTCAAAGGATTTTTTTATCTTTTCAGGATGGTCAGTGTGTTATTCCCAAAGAAAAGACAAAATCTATAGCTCTTACTTCAATCAGCTTTAGTAGGAATCTAGAGGGAAAATCAAATCTGGAAAAGATAATAACCATCATTTTAGTGCAGATACAGCCATTCTTGAAATTTGGTGTAGATCCAATTTCTAGCCAGGGAAGAGCCACCAAAAAGAGTATTCTTCCTCAGTTTTCAAACAGAATGAGAAGGTATGACATTGCAGCAAGACTGAGTGGTAATTTTGAAGAAATCTGTAGAACTGGAAATATCTATTTCCAAGATGGCAGAAAAATTTTAAGAGCCAAATAGCCAAAATGTCATAGCTTAGGTGATTTTCATCCTCAGTTCTCAAAGAATCAGCACAGCAATCACAAATCTTACAATAAGGGCTTTCAATAAATCTTACAAATATTGGTTTTATCTGTTAGTTTGTGGTACACTTAGGAGCTTTATTTAGGAAAGAGAGGGAAGGAGTATTTTAGACAACAGTAGAGTCAATAATCTGATTGAAACAATATGCATAATTTTATAATAAACTTTGAAGGAGAGGGTAATTAGGCATTGAGTGATTGGAAAATAACACAGACCGAAAAAAATGTCAACTTTCAAGAGGAGGCTGCGTCATTGCAATAAGATATCCTTCCTTGACTATGAAAAGGAAGTTTTGAAAATAGTAAAGTACAGCTCTCATCTAGTGTAATTTTAGTTTAGTACTTGATACAACATCATAAGGAAAAATGTTTAAGATTGAGAAGAAAGGTGTTAATGGTAGAATTGAAATTTGAATAGAACTTTACTCAGAAGACTACAATGAAATGCCTTGAAATGCGATGATTCGGCATATACTGGAGTTCCTTGGGATCTATTTTTAGGATCAATCTTTTTTCATATTTCCATAGCTGATGGTCCCTCAAGAAATAGAAATATGGTAATTAAAGTTAATGACAGCCCAGAAAGTTATGAAGTCTCAAACCAGAGGAACATCAGACTAATCACACATGAACTACATGAGAATAATAGAAATGCAACAGAATAAAACAAGATTTTTGACTAAAGATTAAAAACAAGACTTCCCACAGCAAACTAAGTGCTTATCAATTAAGCACCTGTGGTGAAGAGAAAGCCTGAGAGTATCCTATGAAGCATCAGTGTGAAGCAATTATAAAAAAACCCAAATGTGATCCTAAACTGTATGAGAAGAATTGTATTACTGTAGCTGTGTATGCACTGATGTGACCTCATCTGTGTTAGACTACTCATGTTCAAGAATGTGAAATTGGAGCGTGATCTGGGAAGGGTTGTTGGGATTATCAAAGGAACAGATGATGCAGAGTTTTTGTGTCCTCTTCAGGGAGGAAGTACCATGTGAACTAAAAGCCACCAGAAAAAATAGGTATAAACTGGCTCTGAATGATTTCTGTCCAGACACGAAGTTTTCATGACCAGAACAATGAGGTTCAAGCACAACTTCTCATAATAAGAACAGTCAGGGAAGAAGGAAGAGGAATGGGATCAAGTTAACTTAATATTCAAGTTTATTAAGATGTTATGAAAATAATTATATAGCATGGCTCTTTGTAACATCAGTGGACTGGACTCAGTAAGCCAAGAGGAGCCCTTGAATCCAAATGTCGACCTCCTCATCTCCCTTGAGCTTGTATATTGCTTTGATCTGCCCACTCTGATCCTTCACCACAAAGGTATTCACGCAAATTTACCCTCAGAGGAGGATATGACAGTCTGTCTTGAAAAGTCCACTGTATATATTTCCCAAACCCTTTCAGGACTGTTTGCTTCTTTGAATAAATGGCTTGGGGTTTGTTTTTCCGGTAATCTTTCTCAACTTAAAAAAGTCCTTCAGAAGAAGAAGAAACCACACAAGTTTTCACAGTTAATTTGCATCTTCTTTGTTCCAGCCTAAATCTAATTATTTATTTTTTTAATTATTTTTCTTTTTTTGTCTTTCTCTCTTTCGCTCTTTCTCTCTCTCTTTTCTTTTTCTCTTTCTTTTTCTCTTTCTTTCTTTCTTTCTTTCTTTCTTTCTTTCTTTCTTTCTTTCTTTCTTTCTTTCTTTCTTTCTTTCCATTGAAGGCCACTCTGAAGCTGATCCACAATCTTTGTTTGCAATAATAGAGCTAAAAATAGAGAGTTTACCCAGTGGCATTATCTTAGTTTATTTCCTTTCTCTTTAGTTTCAGTTCAATATGTTAAATTCAAAACTTTCTTAACAACTTTGTAATGGTATGTGCTTCAATAACTTCGTGCAAAAAAACTTGTATTGGCTCTTTGCTGCAATATTCTGTACTTAATAAGTACAAAGCTGCCACTCTTTGAATTCACTGACAGTTTCCGTCACAAGCATGATGTGGTATAAACTCAATAGGAAATCTTATTGTAACAAAGTTCCAGCAACACATGATCATCATCTCACAGCAATAAACTGGAGCACAGGAACATGACTTAAGCTGTTAGTATGACACACATAACAAAAAAGTAATTCATGCCATAGAACAGGTAGCTGTAAAGACTCAGAATTAAGAGATGCAATACAAAGAGCAAAACAAGTTAGGCCCATTATGTGGAAAACCTGCAGTAAGGAAGTACAAATAAAATCATCCATGGAAAATGTATACTAATAGTTCCCCCCTCCCCCCAAAAAAAAAAAAGTAGGAACAACAGAAAAATTTGCAATACATTATTTTCTCCTTAGGAACAATTAACTACCAACCAACACCCTTTACAATATAATATTGTTAAATGCAATAAGAGCTTTTCCTGCAGAAACAGTGCAATAGCTTTCCATTACAAAAACAATGTTGTATTTTGCTCCCTCAGTGAACTCCAGTCTCCAGTCTGTGGGATCACTGCACTTGTGTGGAACCCTCTGTAAGTCGAGCAAGCCCTCTACGGGTGTCAGGGCTTGCATGTGAGCTTACTGTAAGCTATGACCTCTGTCTCCCTACAAGCAAGCAAACTGTAGTTTTCTCAGAAATGAGTCATCAGATTTGAACCTAAACCCAAGCCTGGCGAATGTTTGAGAAGCTCTAGACCTACTTCTGATTTTGCTGGCTAAACCTAGGCACTGGCTGGCTCACATCCTGAGGAGTTCAACACATAATTGCCTTTGAAGATTCAAGCCTTAACTATTTTTAAGCCAGATGCCACCATGATATCCATGTGCCTAATTCTTAAGTAGCACATTGTGGCTGGATCAGAAACTTTGTCACAATTTCATTTTTAAAATAACAGAAAATGCACATGGAGAAAATTTTTGATTGACAGCTTCTTAGAGGCAAAAGAAAAAATATTCTTACTGATGCATATATTTTTGCTGAAAATGCCTGTTTTCTGTGCAGAATGCCAAATTTTCAGTTTGGTGATCATGGGTTCATTTATTGTATTCAGCCAGAGGAGGAAATTAAGGTGACTTCTGATTATTTAGCTGCTTAATGGATATAGCTATGAGTCAGAGCAGTCTCAGAGTCCCCTTTTGCTGCTAGGCATTTTGGCAAACTCTTGTGTGATTTTTTTTCCTGCACAGTAGCAGGACTAGGAAGTAACGTTCCATTCAATTCTTTCAGCTGTGACTACCATTAATTAAATTCAAGGTTTCCCGTAGGAAGACACTCTCGCAGGAAATGTGCTCTCAGTCTCACCTATATGTTCAGAGCGGGTGTGCTTCTGGGAGACAAATCACTCCAGATTAAGGGGAAAGACAAAAATATTTTCCTTTGAATTCTCATGAGGGACCTGGTTTCAGACCTCAGCAGTGAGGTCCTGACTACGTGAACACTGGCTTGGTTAAACGCTGGACTCAGGCTGAAGGGTTTAACATTGTCACAGGGAGGTAACAGAGCTTATTGAAAATAGTTATCAATCCATTAACTGGGAAATAAGCCTACCAGCATTCTGTCAAGTATTGCCCATATAGCTTCAGCTGTTGCACATACTTGCTTTTTATCTTTTGACCTTGTTTTCTCATAATTCTCACAGCACTGCGAGTGAAAAAGTACTCAAACCCAGCCAGGAGCATCTGAGCGAGTCTGAGCAGAGGCGGCTGGCAAGCGCTGAGGGAGGCAGGCGCGGGGTGTTTGGGTACTGAGCATCCCCTAGTGACCGGCTCTCCCAGTGCAGCATCCTGCTCTTCTGAGTCTGCACAAAGAGCGCAGGGAAGCCCAGATTCACAGAGTACAAACAACGGATTAGTACAAATAAAGTACTCCTAGACTTACAGAAGCACTGACGAGCTACAAAATAAGTCATCACTTCTACAGAACAAGGACTCCTTTTTTAATCCAAGCGCATTACTTGGATTAAAAAAACAGCTGGCTTCCCTTGTCTGACTTACCAAAAAAGGAACTGAACACACCTTCACAGATATATTATCTTTTCACTTAAATTTCACTGATGACTTATAAATTAAATAACGAAATGAGGGATTGTTAGTGTTGTTTCCCCACGAGATGCCTAGATGCTACAGCATGTTAAAAAATCTACATTCACATAGAGATCCCAATGTTCTCTTTCTGGTCACCTATTGGACTGCTTGCTGCTTTTGAACCATGAGGATGGGAAAGTTTCGACTAAAGAAGATCCTACAAATTCCTACAAATTGTAGATTTTGCTGATAAACAAACAGGAAAAAACAATCTCCTTCAGCAATACGTGGGATTTTCTTTTTTTTTTTTTTTTTTTTTTTTTTTGTCTCCCTGCAACAGTAACTTTTTTCTAAATACTTTCACCAGCTTCAGGAAAGGGTGGGTTAGAGACAGGGGTTTCCTGAGCCCTTTCAGAACATGGTTTTAACGAAGCCTGTGTTCAGAAGAGCCCCTAGAGAGTCTTGTTTTGGAACACTCTGACGCCTACACGTTATTATCTTTGCTACGTTTTGCAGTTTTGTGTGAAATTTATTTTTAATCTTTAACAAAACATGCCCCTGTTTATCTTAAATTCAGAAAAGGTTTAATAATGTAAAACAAAATAACTTTTTAAATAATTAGATTTACAATGAATCCAAAACATAAAAGTATAAAGCAAGTTAACAAGAAAGGAGTTCTTAAAGATCAAAGAAAATGTGTTTATTTGATTTGATTAAAAACAAATAAAAAGTACTTTCACTTTAACAAATTATAACTGGCTGTTGACAGAAACCAGTGAAAGAGTTTCCCAGTCCCACAGGATAAAGGTTTTCTTCTGATAGAGGTTCACGTAGTCAGAACAGATTGCTGACACTGATATGTCAAAGGAATTATATTTTGAAAAGTGGCAAAGCTGCATCAATATTAAAAAACACGGATATAAAGACAAATTCCTTGGAGAACATACTCCTTTTGCTACTATTAAGTAGGAGTGATGTTGTAAATCAATCGTTATTTCCATCTTTCAACCCTTACACACAACAAAGCTCTGGGAATGGGAGAGGTAAAAAGTACAACCTAATTTAGCGGAAAATCAGGACATATGAGCTCAAAATATGCTTTAATATAGCAGTAGAGTTCCCAGAAGAGAACTGGCTTCTGCAGGTCCCCTCTTCCACAGGTAGAGGAGGCTGGTATGCGGCAGCCTTTGCCCCACCCACAAAAATCTTTAGGGTTGGGGTTAGGGTTAGGTAGCTCTCTTCTGGGAACTCTACTGCTATGTTAAAGCAGGTTTTGAGCTAATGTTGTGCCTCTGTGCGACAATTTTTGAATCCACCTTTCTTCCGGAGGCTTCAGTGGGAAATGTACAGACCTTCCACAAAATTATGCCATGCTGGGATCCAGGCAAAAGAAAGCTAAGTAACTGGAACCAGAATTTGCTTTAGGTCAGGCTGTCTAAACTTTGTTTACTGAGGTTTTTTGGTTTTTAATACCAATTTAACTGATAAAAGACCATTTGAACACTACCATTTTTTTAAAAAAGAGGAAACACTTCCCTCATTTCTAAAAGATAAAAGTATCCATAGTCTAAGAATAGCTCGAATCTTCAGTGAAGTCCTGTAGCTAAACCAAAAAGATCAGATTTGACATTCCAAAAATGCTGTGGTAAAAAATATCCAAAAAATACTTGAAACAGTCATACATTTCAGACCTCTTCTACACAAAGTGATGAAAAAAAATTCTCAAAAAAAAAATTTTGGAGTTTATCTTTAAAGGCAACGTGAAATTCAACATCCTAACTTTATGGAAGTAACCAATTTTGAGAAGCCATAGGTACTTTCACACTAATTTTAACATGTCCACATCCTCTTAAAAGAGTGTCCCCAGACAAGAAGGCCCCTTTAGCAATTGCAGTCACTGCATCTCACTTTCTATCACGTTACCATCTGCCAGGGAGATGCCTTGAGGCAGAGCATCCAGCCCTGCAGCCAGCACCGCTCCCCAGCAGGGAGGCTTCAGCACACAGGGCACTGTGTGCCGGGGCTGCTGTGCCTGGTGCAGGGCCTGTGGGCTCCTGTCTGCACTTTGGTGACCCCGGTGCTGGTGGCAGCCTTGAAATCACCTGCAACACGCTGAGCAGCCATACCCACTGCTTCTGAGCGGTCAAAGTGCTCATCGCTCACCATGGGCTCTCACTTCTGATCACACGTTTGGCCAGCCTGACAATTGCTCATGTAACTCCTGTTTACTTGCAGCAGGGCTGCAGAGAGGCACCCAATCACCCACTGTTGAGATGCTCACTGTAAGATCATTAAAGCAAAGTTGGTTGTGAAAGAAATCAAGCCTCGCTCCAATTTGAAATACTTGGTAATCTGATGAGAAAAATATGTGTGTGATTTGTGTTTATGTCTGGAAGTTTTCCCTAGTGTGAAAGCCTCTAAAGGAAAACCAGTTCTTTCTTGCAATGTATGTCCTTTTATGTTATGCAGCCTAGACTGGATCACAGTGATGTCAAAAATGTACATGGAGTGATTGCATCCTGTCTGCGTCCTGCAAGAATGACTTTGAAAGTTAGATGTTTCATCTCTACAGTCATATCCTGATCAACAAACTCAGTCAATAAATAAATACATTTAGTGACAAAACCTAGCTTTCTGTAAGCTGCAGTTAAACAGGAACTTGATTTGTTTTTTGTATTCACATCTATTCTATAATAATGAATCCAGCACCACAATAACCAAGTACCCATTATAATTACAAGATCAGAGAAACCTTTGTGGTACTCATTTTCCTAAAAATTCTTTTAAAAACTCCAGTCCTCCATTCTCAATCTTTTGAAGTTTTTGCTTTAAACCTAAGACCTGAATACAAAGGGCCAGAACTTGGGTTGAGAATGCGGGGGTAGGGAGCGGTTTAAGAGGTGGATAGATTTTGCACAAGAAAGAGGAAAATGGATTATAAAGTGTATTAATTTTTCAGTCTTTTTTTTTTTTTTCAAATCTGAGTACCATTAAAACATATATAAAATTCCTACTTAAATACTGCCTCTGTGTGTGTATGTGCATGTGTGTGTGTGAGAGAGAGATGGTGTTTAATTGCCACATATAAAATTTGCAACAGCAGCTCAATTTAGGTTACTAAGGGTGACCCAAATTAAAAGGTTAAAGGTTTGAATGAGCTACAGGTCTCAGAAGAAACATATAAAATAGATATCCCAGATACACATGTGGAGCTATGCATTGAAATATGTGGAAAACTCTCTCGTGATTCACAGAAAATCTTTCAAAGTTCTTTAAGTGCAAGCTAATACTAATTCTGTTATCATGCAGATACTGTGGCTGTTAGTACCTGCCTACTAACACAGCAGCGTTTATCCACCATTCTCAAAACTCAGGAAGATTAACCTGCTGCGGCCTGTTGGTCACTGAGGACAAGGCCTGAGGGCTGCCTGAGGTCCCTGCCAGGACAGTTCATGCTGACACCTCCTGTTTGCAGAGCGATGCCCAGGAGGGTTCCATGGCCAGCCCAGAGCTTGAGGCCGTGTTTACCACTGGAAGCATCACTGCCTGGTTTCACCACCTCAGGCTGTCAGCACTGTGATGCTGTTGGTGTCACCCGAGCAGCTTTTGCTGCCTGTAGCCGAGCAGGACAGGATGGGTTTGACCAAGAAAAGCTACCCACACCAGACACCACAGACATGGCTGCCTTGGTCCGCTATGGGAAGGTATTAGTCAATTCCAGCTCCTGCTTGGGGCCACGGTGGCACTGAGACAGCTGGGCTTTGGTCGCATGTGAGAACAGCCTGGAGTTTTAGCCTGGAGAAGAGGAGGTTCAGGGGTGACCTCACTGCTCTCTGCAACTGCCTTAAAGGAGGATGCAGCCAGGCAAGGTTGGCCTCTTCTCCCAGATAACAAGAGACAGGACAAGAGGAAATCGTCTCAAGTTTTGTCAGGAGAGGTTCAGGTTGGACATGAGGAAGCATTTCTTCACAGAAAGGGTGATTTAACATTGGAATGGGCTGCCGAGGGAGGTGGTGGAGTCACCGTCTCTGGAAGTGCCTAAGGAAGGACCGGATGTGGCACTCAGTACCATGATGCCGTTGGCATGGCAGTGTTTGGTCATAGGTTGGACTCGCTGCTCTCATAGGTCTTTTCCAACCTAACCGATTCTGTGCTTCTGTGAACGCTGCGTTCGGCCTACAAGAAACAGCCCTGCGAGCACGGAAGCCACGGCCAAGGAAGGGACAGGCCGGGACACGACCCCCTCACCTCTCACACCGCCCCTGAGGGCGGGGAGGGGCAGCCGCCATCAGCCCCCGCCCCCTCAGCGCACCCGCTCCCGTCCCCAGCGCGGCCCCGCCCCCTCACGGCTGACGCGGGGCGGGGAGGGGCGGAAGTGAGCGGGCGGCGGCGGCGGAAGTGGCTGCGCGCGGTGGGGGCTCAAGATGGTGAGTGCGGGCGGCGGCGGAGCTGGGCGGGCGGGCAGGGGTGTCCTTGCGCCGGACTGGCTCGGACTAGGCCTCCCACCCCGCCACCTCTGCTAGCCCCCCCCTCCCCTCACCCTCTCGGTGTCCCCGGGGGCGGCGGGACCGTGCTGAGTCACGGGGGTCCGGTGCGGCCATGGCGGGCTTCCTCATGGGCGCGAAGGGTGCGTGGCGGCTGTGGTTAAAGCCCTTCCCTGGGAGCGGGGCGGGACAGGGAGCCCAGCCTCCCGCAGCCTGTGGCTTCGTGCGGCGCAGCTCTCCGGGAGGGAGGTCACGCCTCAGCCCTCCGCGGTGGGCAGCGGTGCTGGGACCGCCTCAGACGGGCCGGGCACTGGTGTGACTCGAGAGTGCTGCTTTTGGGGAGTGTTCCGTGGTTTTCTCCGTGACTTTAACTTTGATCTTCCCTCTTGTCACGTCCCCCAGGTATCGTATCTCTTTAATCCTTTCATTTACAGCAGTCTCAAAAGGGTCTGGTCAGTTCTGAGTGTGTAAACTGGTAGATGCTTTATACGCATGTAACTACAGGAGGGCTGTCTTATAGCTCTTATGTTACTGAAAGCTCACATGTTGGTACAAAAGATCTTAACTGTAAGCATGAGCTTTCTGTTGGATCTGACAGTGCTGCTGGAAGAAACCCTTGCACTGAAATGCTCGTCACTGTCACCTTCCAGAGATTATTCCTGTCACCTTCTGCTGTTTATTAGACATTGCCCTACTGGTGGAGCAATTTTTATGAGCAATCCTAAAATCACTTCAGTAAAATCGGTTAGGTTAGAGTGAAATTAGTGGCCTAGTTTACTAGTAAATAGTACTTAGTAAGTCTGTGGATTTCTGGTGATCCACTACAAGTTATTATTTTCCTTTGTTCTTTCAGTTAACTGGCATACTAGACTGCTTGAATACACCTTCTCCTCCTTATGGCAGCCTCAAACCATGGCTAAATTCGACACTTAATTGTGTCAGTATTGCAGTAAATGAAAGAATGCTCCTTTCTGTCCTGTCAGCTGTCAGGACTTGCCTCTTTCCTTTCCATCCCTGTAGACCAGGGTGGGAACAAACAGGGGGTATAGTGTGAGTTTAACTTGATCTGGGTCAACGAGATCCAAAAATGTTGTCAGTACCTTTAGTTTTAGTCAGACTCTCTGAAAGAATTCTATATTAGTGTGGGGTTTATGTTTTGGGGTGTTTGTTTGTGTTTTTGTCTCGTCTCTATTTTAAAGAAACTCCTAAAGTCTAGGGCTTGTCCAGGAGTACTTTAAGGAGACTTTGAGCACTTCCTTTCCTTTGCCTGGCCTGGTGGCCCATACAAAAGTGGCCTGGTTCTGTTGAAGTAATCCTCCCGTCTTTTTTTCTTTTTTTTTTTTCTTTTTGTTCCAGAATTCCAGAGGCACTGCTTCTCTGTTGAAGGATAGTATCTCATTTACAGACGTTGCAGCCTCAGGGCTATTTGAAGGTCATGATCTTCTGCGCAGAGGGTACGCTTTACTTTTGCTTGCTGAATTGTGTCACAGACAGTGTTGAACTTCGGTATATGCTAAAGGTTGGCTTTTTACAGAAGTTTCTTGGAGGGTGTGTTACAAACAGGCTTTTACCTCTTTTACTGTTCTTCGGAAAAGAAACAGCAAAGTATTGATAATTGTGAAACATCTGATAGTTTTAATATACGTTTATGTAAGTGTGTCATAACAGTGTGGGAAATGGTTAATTTTAGCATTGGGACAAAACTCAAAAGTAATATAATAAAAATAGTTTGGAGTTTGCCATTTTTACCTGAGTTCAAAACTTAGGTCTCTGTCTTGGGTAGTGAATCCAAAATAAGTTCATGGAATTTAAAATGCCATACAGCTGGCATTAGGGGGGGAAGGTATGTACAGTATTCCATTGCGAAAGCTTGGAGACTTCAAAATACGATACAGTGTAGCTTGGGCATAATTAAACATGTAATGTTTTCATTTATTAATATTTTCATCTCTTTCTGAAAGGAATCACGAAAGAAAAACACATTCTATTTTGTCAAGCATAAAGGATGTCTGAAACTTTCTTCTGGTAGTGCTGTAGTTAGAGGTTTTACTTGCTGCTTCACTATTAATCTTTTTTTTCTGTGGTTCAGACTTTGCTACTTGTGTCTCTCTGTGGGCTGGTGTTTGTATCTCAGATACAATTTTTAAATTGAAATGCAATTTAAAAAACTATATCCCAATTAATTTGAAGTTAATGTCTTTTCTACTTATTCTTCTAGCTTTACAAGTGTGAAAAATGAATTGTTGCCCAGCCACCCACTGGAGCTGACAGAAAAGAATGTAAGTTTAACATCAAATGTAGCCATCTTCACAGTTAACTAATTACAAAGTGTAAATTAACAATGTGGTTATCTGGACTGCTTTGTGCAGTAACAAATAATGAGCAGGGTCTTAAGAGAATGAAGATGTTCAACAATAGTTGACAAATCTCTATGTTGTTAATCTCTTACTTTATATCTCTCCAGTTCAAGTGCATAAGCAGCCTTCCAAGTAGGGACTTGTGTGTGGTCAGGTTTAGTCATCTAAAAGTGTGTATGCTACCTACCCATAGGTAGGCCAGGGGCATACCTGTCACCTCTGGAAGGCAGATCCTCCAATTTTGTCTGTAGATTTACCATGTATCTTTATTCTCAGACTTTCAGCCTGTGAACACAACCTGTGAAAATTTATTTTTCAATAAATTGCTTGATCCCATCTACACATTTTACACCTGCAGTTTGCCGTTAAGTGTTTGCAATCTGGTCTGGCTCAGTCATCACTTGTGGACATTCTGAAGTGGTCTGTCAAAGGTAGAAGGAGACCGGACTTGGTGGTTGAACTGAATGTCTGTGGTGCCTGTTTTGTCAGCACAGAAGATACGATGTATCAAACTATCCTGAAGCAAAGACATTATTTTGATAGAATGTTCCAAAGTGCTAGGTTAAGCATCGTGACAAGGTCTGACTGTCATGTCTAATATGTTTTAATTTTAGCCAGTGTTAGTGTTGCCTTGCATTAACAGGATGATGTTATTGTGACACCAACTTCATGAGCTTATTTATATATACTATAAATGTTTCAGAGCTATTTGTCAATTGATTTTTTTTAACTGATTGCTGTAACTTAGTTTTAACTCTTTATAAACTCTGATAAGTCTCTTTTGCTATATAAAACCTGTGTAATTAAAAGATGCTGAAGAGACAAAAAGGCACAGAAATAAAACAGGCCACATTATCCCCTAAGAAGTATGTGAATCTTCTAAATTGTTTCTCCCACATGTGGTTAAATTTTCCGTAAGTTTAAGGCCAGTTTAAGAATTATTTTCATGTATATTTGAATGGGAAAAGACGTAGCTTAGCCTGAGATAGTTATGGTTGTTTTTACTGCTAAAAATGTTAAAAAGGTTATTCCAAGTAGCATTGGTAGAAACCAAATGTTTCTGCTATCCAAAAATCCTTATCTCTATAAAATAAAAGAAACGGAAAAATAATGTAACCAGAATTATACGGTTAGGATGAGGCATATAAATAGTATTTTCTGCTAACTTTTGAAGAGCTTTCAGTACAGTTGTTACGAAGAAAATGCTTGTTATGCCTTTGGCTTGTATTTTCCTGTTGGTTTTTGAGATCGCTTCTCATAAATGGGTTGATGTTCTCATACTAAGAGTCTTTTGTCATGGTGGTGGAGTACAGATTTTAAAATTAGAGGTTTGTATTTTTTTGATTATTTATGCTTAGGTTTGATATTAAGTATAACTTACTACTTTGTACTCCAGTATGCATGAGTGACCACTTATTCTTTAAAAAGCCTCTACTAAATAGATTTTATTTGACTTACTGATCACTTTGAGAGCATTTGGTAAAAATGAGTTTTCATTTGCTTTTCACAATCATAAGGAGTGTAAGTGGTGCTCTGTTTTCCTGCTTGATCAGAAAAGAAGTATATCAAGTGTTTTCAAATAGTTTTTGATGACTAGCAGTGACATCAAATTGGCTTTTGTGATCTTTAAACTGGACTTAGCTTCCTGTTCATCCAGACAATATTGTAGTAAAGTAGTGCAAAACTATACCACTTGGTGGTGTTACATGTCCTGATTATAAAAAATAGCAAAATAAAATTGCTGCTATTAATTTGGAATAAAATCCAGCAAAAACCAATTACAGCTTCATAGAACAAATCTTACTGGAGCACTTTCTTTCCTCTACACTTGAGACATTTTTGATAGTATTAATGAATTTTTACATACAAATTTAGTAAGTAGGTTATTTTAAGTAGGATGTCACAAATTTCTTCTATGGCTGTACTTGAAAGCAACTTTTTCTAAAATAAAAACCAATATTGTTTGTGGCAGTTCCAGTTAAATCAAGATAAAACCAACTTTGCCAGACTGAGAAATGTTCAAGGAATCCATGCACCTTTAAAGCTGCAGATGGAATTCAGAGCAGTGAAACAGGTAGGTATTTTTATCCAACTGGTGTAACTTAAGCCATTTGAAAAAATGTTTATTTTGGAACATGCTGTCAGAGGCACATCTTTCTTTGTTGAGATGTTGAGAAAACTTATGTTTCCAAAAGAAGTTAATTCACTATTAAGAAACTGCTGTTAAAAACAGTGAACCAAACAGTGCAGTTATTAATTTTTAGAACAGTCAATATGCTAAAGCCTTTTAGCTGCTGTTGTTTTATTAGTTATTTGATGAAGTGGTAACTGCTGTAGTCTCTGAACTAGCTTCCTGTAAGCCTTCAGAGAAAAGCAGGAGGAATTGAGTCTTGATTCCTAAAATTAATACTTTCCTCTGCAGAATGTATGACCTTCATGGGAAGGAATCTCTGCACCTGTAGGGAAAAGAGACTTAGGGGTCTGAAGCAGGTAGTGATTTGGGAGTAGATACAGAGGTAATGTGAAACCTGAAACAGAGAATTTGCTATGTGCTTATTGTTCCGCAGCCTTTCTTGTAAGATCAAGGGAGGTCTACAGGGAGTTAAGTTCAAAGGTTTTAACTCTTAATTGAGAAGCTCAGTCTGTCTCCTTTTTCTTCTTTTCTCTTAGGATTGAGGGTAGCTGGAGAAAGGGAAACATAGAAAACTCATTGGTCCTAGTAAACTTTTTTGTCTTCTTGAAAGTAGTCAAGCTACTAAGAGTAGCTTTTCCAAGTGAGTTAGAGCAATTTTGTACTCCCTTTGAGTGATCAGGTGCTACTAAACCATAGTGAGCTGCATTAAGCTTCGCAGAAGTTACTGGTCCTGAAGATGTAAAAGTCAGGATGTGACTTACGAAAACATCCCTTGGTCTCAGCTGTGCTGTCTTGAGGAATCTTCTTCCTAATGTACATTAGCACATTGCAGAGAGGGAGGGAGGTGAGGATATCCTGTTAGTGGGTCTTCCAGAAGTGGTTTTGGGAGATGGGTGGGAGAAATATGGTGATCAGAAGGTTTTTCACTACCAGATTCGTGTTGGATATACAAGTTTTCTTGTGGTTTAACAGAAGTATCTCTTGTAGCGTTGAATGCATTCTCAGAATATTTATGCTCTGAATTCTGTGTGGGCCACTTGAAAATTTTTTGGAAATACTGTGGGTGAAGGGTACAGAGGAGTGTTGAAAGTAACTGGGACTGGACTTGAAGCTTAAGAATTGGTTGAGATCAGAGACATAATTATGATTTAGATTAGTTAAAAGGGGGATTATATTTGAATGTGAAAGTCAATATAGCTCTTTCACTTGTATTCCTGACTTGTGTCAGAGATGTCGGAGGCTTAGAATGTAGTTTCCATACTCTGCAGTATACATCAATCGCCCAGTACTGACCTCAGGGTGTGGAGGTTTGCAGTGAAGCTCCTCAGCTTTATGTGAGAGGAGCTTTACAGAGGAGAAAGTAAGTACTTCTTTATTTTTTTGAAGTGTAGTATTTGCTGTAGTAGCTACACCACAGTGAAAGCTAAAAATCTATTTGAAGGGTATTCTTTTCAATTAGATAACCAAAGGAAGATGGTATTTGTGTGTCTTTGTGTGCCAGTAGTTCTCTTATTTCAGTGTTGTTTTTTCTGCCTGTTGACTTTTCCCAGACTGAGAAATCCAAATATGAACCCTTTCAATTTCAGACTCGCAGAAACTTGAACTCTTGCTTGAACTCTTTTTACAGGTCCAGCGTCTCCCATTTCTTCACAGCTCAAACATGGCAATGGATATTTTGAGGGGAAATGATGAATGCATTGGTTTTGAGGATATCCTTAATGGTAAATACATTCTGGCTTTAGTGTTATGGAAACAATTAAAGGTAAAATTTGGGAGCTGTGAAGTTCTTCGCCTCTACTGAACAAGAGAATTAAACTCCCAAAATACAAAGAACAAAATTAAATCCTAAAAGCAAAGAAGCACTGGGGAAGGAGAAATAAATGTGGTTCAGCTGTAAGTTATGTGGCAATTACTCTGAAATACTGAGCAAGACAGTATTTGCTTGTAGGCTGGGTTCCTAAAGGAGTAGATTATACATGCTCTTTCCTCAGAAACTTTTGAAGTACTTGTGCAGATTTTGACAAGCAGAGGTTGCAAAATTTTTTAAGTTCTGTAATTAAGAAGAGGTGTTAGAGAAGAGATACAGAACTAATTAAACAGACACTCAGCAGGGGAAAGGCTTCCTCAAATGAGCTGAACAGGCTGCACTTGTGCAGTGGTCTGCTGACTTTTAGTATGGGTGGAATAGAATAAACCTGGAAAAACGGCTTTTGAGCAAAATATTTCTAGCTGTAGTTAGGACTTGGAGGCAGAGAGTATCATGGAAGTGGGATTGGAGAATGGAAATAGGTGGGGAGATACAAAGCTGGAAATAATGGAGGAACAAATCTGAATCTAGAGACATGGTGTAAATCTGGGGTTATTTTCTGAGATGGGTATGCAGGGACCAAGGGAAGGAATCTTGGGCTTTTGTGGTTCTATGGGGGTAGAGCAATGCTGAACATAATTTGTAGAAATTTGGTTATTTACCGTTGCTCACAACAAGCTGTTAGTTTTTTATGGAGTGCTGAGGAGTGAGTGGGTCACAAGTGTTTTTGAGAAGGCTATATTTATCAGGTGGAAGTGGATTAGATATTTTTGTTGTCTCTGGAGGAATCTGAGGCATTAATATGTCTTATTTATGGAAGGAAAACATGATTGATATACCCATAAAGAAGTACTTCTCCCAGTCACAACCTGTGTTCTGGCCCTGGGTTTCTTTCTTCATTTTCTTTGTTTGTTTGGTTGGTTGGTTTTTTTTAAATTTTTTTGTATGGAAAAGAAATTCATACTGTCAGTATTGGTCTCTCTTGTGTCTTCTGCACATTCCTTGGTAGCCTTTGAGTACAGTGGCTAATGTCAATTATACTGTACAGAATGGAGGAAATCTCAGAGAGACTTACAGATGTAGAATTTCTGTGAAACTAGGCAGTTGGGTGGAGAAGAGAAACCAGGAGTATGTCCCAGCTAACAGAAGGGAAAACTGTGAGGTCCTATGGTGCAGGGAAGTTGTATTGGAAAGAGGTGTAGGCCAACAATGGAAAAAACGTTCAGTCCGACTTGAGTTTTCTCAAACACTAAATTTGTAGTGTAATCCCTTTGAGATTCAGGCAGTAGGAGTATGTGCTTACGTAAAACTGGTTGGTTTTACTTGAAATGTGTGTGTCCTTATGACAAGCTGTTCCACAATGTATGTGTTTGTTCTCTGATCAGTGCTTTGGATAGAGACTTCTGAGTTACAGATCTACACTCTGTAACACTGTCAAAAATCAATCAAGTAACTGTTGCACTAAGCACTATAATGAAAAAAAATGTTCACCGTCATTAATTGTTGTTGGTCTTTGTAGCTTGGTAAAGGCCTCATACTGTCAACTTTTCTTTTTCCAGATCCTTCCCAGAGTGAGGTTATGGGAGAACCACACATGATGATGGAGCACAAGCTCGGTTTATTGTAACAAAATACACTTCACAAAAATGTTTTGTGTGTGTCTTTCTAGTGCAGATTGAAGTACATGGTACTAAATTGACACTCACAGTGTTAAGCAGGCCTAGTTATCACTTGCCTTCCCTAATGAAAAGGCACATTAAATGTTTAAAGTCTATAAATTGTTCTGTGCTTGTTATCAATCATACAAATGTCCTGTAACTAGGTAGTTTAAATAATGCCTTTTCATGAACTGCTCAGGACTATAGCTTCTTAAATATGGAAATTCTAAGTATGTATGCAAGAAATTCAAAAATACCCACGCATTTTAAAACTGACTACTGTGGTAAATGCATTTAATGGAGGAAGAGGAAGGTATTTTCCGTTGTGTAACTCTTTGTTCATGAAAATTTCCATACACTTTTTAAACTATTGAAAAAAAGTTTGCTATAAATGCTGTTGCGTTCCAAAATATATTTAATCCTAAATCAAGAATCTCTTATCCATGACACAGTGTTGTCCCTTTTTATTGCAATATCTTTAAAGGTCTTCAACTTTGGCATTGCCAGTGGTGTCCTGCTACATACGTTGTATCCCTCTGTTGACAGCTGTTTATGAGTGAGCCCTTAAGCTTTTGTGTAGCATTGGAAATACTGCTGTAAGAATGGGCTTAATGTGTCTCTGAGAGGGTATTTTGGTTTCTGAAAGTGGAAGCAAGTTCCACTTGGGGTTTAAAGAGATGTTTTAAAATCTGTTTGTGAACATAATCCAAAAGAGCGCTCCCAGGTCTAGGTATTTTAGTATTCAGAAAGAATGCAGAATTATGAAAGTACCTAATAAAGCTGCTGCAGTAAGAACATGAAGATACGGTGGTACACATACAGAAATAATTATTTGTGGGTTTACAAAAATCAGATCTTAATTAAGGAAGAATGAGAGATTTATACTTAAATACGCATTTTAAAGGAGCAGACCACTGGAAGGGGTTTTGTGTGCTTGAGTGTCTTTATTTTTTAAATTCAGGGTTGTAACAACTATTTCTGGTGTCATACATTTGTATATGTTATATCAATCCTACAAGGCAGCTAATACAATGTGGTTTATTGGGAAAAAAGTCTGTGGTTCAAAAAATGTTATCTGTTGTCAGATATGAAGAACTTGAAACAGTATTTCTAAAACAGGAACTATCTTTATTCAGCGGGTTTTAATGACTTGGTTAAATGTAATTAGTATTGTTTTGTAGATAATTTTAGGAGGAATGTTGCTATAAACCTCTTACCACAGCTGCAAACATCTCTTCTGCTTTTCAGTGGGCTTATAGCTACTACAAATCCCCTATCCATGTGGGCCAAAGCCTCTAGTTTCTGTCCTGTTAATTTTATAGTGCTTTTATGTGCAAAATGTTGCAGCATTTTGGAAACATTAAGATGATAGTACGACTTACTTCAGTGGTGGTTTTATTTGGTTTTATATATAAACTTGTTTCATTTAATAAGTCAAGCTTCTGAATTTGTCTTTCACTTGAGACTTGTAGAGATTAGAGGCTTGTGCTATGCAGTACAAGCTGTTTAATTTGTTGGGGTTTTTTTCCTTAGGGAGGTTAAACATAGGACCAATAAATTGAACATGTAAGCATAGACCTACTCACATTTTTGTTTTCTACAGCTGTCCTTGTCCTTCTGATACTTTATTAAGTATCAGAATTGGCTGCTGTTTTATAATTGACAAGTTCCTCTGCAGTTTTGTGTAAAGCAAAACTAAACTGTTGTTATAAAGCAAGCTTGGGGTTCAGTAGGCTTTGTATTGCTCAAGGCTCAGGCCAGAAAAGCTGAGGGATTACATTGCCAGATCTAGGACAAGCTAAAGGTGCTGGCATGGATTTTTCGGAGGTCTGCCATCTTACCAGCACTGTTCAAGAAAACAGGGAGCCATCCAACAATTGTACACAGTTACTGGTACCTTATAGCTCCCCACTTCAGTGTACTGAGTTGGTTGGCCTTTTCTAGTGTTGGTTCAAAGTTGGATGCTGTTCCATCTGAGCAAAACTACATCAAGACAAGTAATTTACTAGAGTTTCTCATTAGTGCAGTGTAAAACCAGAAGCAGATTAGGAGGCTGCATGCAATTTCTAGGTAGTTTTGTTCAATGATTAGTATACTTTTTAATAATCATGGGTAAGATCAAGCCCTGTTCAGAGCCAGGAAGTTGCATTGTTCATTGTGTCTGTAAGGAAGCTAATCCTAGGGGTTAGCCAGGCTGGAAAGTAAACAGTATGTGTAAGAGGCCCATGCAAGAATTGATGCTGCTCGTAGAGAAATGTGAGTCAAGCAGGACTGAGGCAAAAAGCTTTTGAGGTAAAAAGGAAGGGTTACACTTTCTCAGTGCTGCAGGTGGTTGGACTGTGGACCGGCCCTCCTGCCCCAGCCTATTCTTCCCATTCTGTACAAGCCTCATTCTGTAAATACTGCTGCACACAGTAACCCACAGAGGCAGCCAAGTGGGGTGTGATGGGCAGTGGAGCTAGGACAGATCTGGCCAGGGTAAGAGGAGGAAGGCACTTCCAGCTCTGGTGGTCTGGCAGGTGCAACACAAGCCCCTACCATGACTTCTTGCAGGTGCCAGTGCTATCCCTACTCTGCAACTCCCCACCTCCTCTTGGTCTGATGTTATGGGCAGTATTCTTTCCTCTCCCCAGGTGCAGGAGGGAAGCCAAAGCACATCTTCCTGCTCTGCTGTTCATTTGTTATGACCATAAAAAATAGATGATAGGATAGTGCTGCTCCTGACTGTTTACACCAACAATCCTCTATGAGTCCTGCCATTGGCCATTTGTCAAAACAAAATTTAAAAGTGCAAGAACTACACATGCAACAGAGTTTAAAAAACCAAATTTTATTATTATGTCAAAATAATTTGTATTTATACACAAATAAAGAAATTATTATAAACTTAGAAGATTTTGCTTTAATAGTCTGAAGCATATTAGTAATTGGTTGCTCAGCTTGCACTGTGCTAGACATTTTAAAAATACAGTCCATATCCTCCATGTGTTTTGACCTAAATTTATAGCCAGTTCTAAATGCTCCATCTACCAGAAGCACTTTGCAAACAGCATGTACTTTGTACAGTAAAATCAAATCATAACAAAGCCATTCCTGAACTGTACGTGCTTGTCCTCAGTTGGACTGACACACCACCACTGTGGAACTGGCTTGCTTTGATGTGAGCTTCCGAGTGCTAGAAGAGGTGTGCACTGAAGGAGAAAGTGAAGGTACACACCCCTTCTGCATTTGTGTTTTTATTTCCAGGCAGTTTTGCATGAAATAGTTAATTTCATAAAGCCTTACGTAACTGCATAATGAAGAGGCAAGGAAGACAATGTCGTGTTTGTGCTGAAATCCTTTACATCAGTGTTTTCTTAATCTCTTTACAAGTACTCATTATGTTTTGGACCCACTGGTTACTGTAGAATTCAGCTCATGTTTCCAACAAGTTGGCAGTAAATTGGCCACCTCAAAGGCAGTAAGCAGTTTTATTTTCTGGCTCATGTCAGGAGTTTAAGAGCCAGCTAGAGGTGTTAGCATGTTCCCTCTGGCCTGGATAAATGGCCCTGTTTTCACCTGTGATGAGTAGACAGTGGTCTCCTGAATAGAGTAAGCTCTCCTTTAATTTATTTGAACCTTCTTCCAGGCTTCTCTGTGATCATGATACATAACTTGGAAACAATGCAATCATTCCTTTACAAACGATCTACAATAGTATCATCATGATTTGGTATTACTATTCTTGGTGGAGTACCACTGAGGAGTTCTGCAGGAGTACTCCGTTAATAGGATGGGATATCAGTGGCTGTAAACAGCTCATCAATTATACAGCACATGCTATGTGCTGCATTTTTATCCTACGCTGTGTGCATGTGAGGTCATTGTAGTTGCTTTTGTAGAGTTTTCATTCTCTAAATGGCAACCAGTTTACACTGTTTTGCTTTCTCTACCTCTCTCTTTTGGGGGACAAGAGTCACACACAGCTTTGAGAGATCAGAACAGTATTGGCTGTCAAACTCCTAAAAAAATCAACAGATGGGAGTGGTCCTTAGCATGGTGTTCACACTTCTGCTGTGCTGTGCATTCCAGAACCTAATACTCAGGATAATTTCTACTTAAAGATCTTAAGGGAAAATGTGAGGAGTCAGTGCTGAAACTGATTCCTAGGTTTGCCACTCTCACCAGTTTGCACTGGGGCTCTGGGCATGTCACTTGTCCTCTCTGTTAATTTCTCTCTGCAACAGGGAGGATAGTATCTATTATGGAAGGACGTTTTGAATAGCATTTGTAAAGTGCTTTGAAGATTAGAAGTGCTTTTGAAGTGCTCATAAATTATGCTGCATTCATTGCAAGATGATTAGATTCATGATTCTGATTTTGTCACCTCATTTCAGGGTTGTTAAAAAATAAAGATCTATTGGTAAGAAATGCTATCACAGCTTTTCACTAAAAGAAACATTTAAGCCAAGTACCAACTTCACTAGAAAACAAGAACTATCTCTGGGACAAAAAGACGTCTGTAAGCAGTCCTTAAGATATGGAAAATGATAAATGTGCAATATGGCCTCTGCAAAATGTAGTTTAGGCTGAACTTCACACTCTGCAAGTGTGCAGTGTGTTCCTGACAGTTCTGTGTGAAAATCCATTTCAAGAACTAAGTCACAGGCAAGGTCCACACATCATATGTTAAACTTACACAAACACTCTGCTAGCTGCAGAACAGTAAGTGTACTTACAGCAGGTGTAAGTACTGCATCCAGTTTGCTTGCTTTCTGAAAAAACCTATTTTTTAGTTTACTAATTTTAGACAGTGTAGGGGCTTCACTGTTAAGACAGGCCTTTCAAGATGTACACAGTGGACCACATCCTCAGCTGGCACAAGCTCCAATGACTCCAGCAGAACTGCTAGCGTCCTCTGAGTTGATAGGCTTATCTCTGTCACCCAAATTAGAGTGATACAAGATGTATCACAACCCACAGCTGACATTCTCAAACTTGAGAAAGGGTAAGTGGAAAGAGTACCATCCTACCTTATTTTTTCCTTCATGCTGAAGCAACATTAATCTCAATTGCCAGCCTATTTGCATAGTTAAGAGCTAGCTTTAGTCAAGTGCTAAAAAGAATCTGGGTATTGAGTGGTACCAATTTAGTGCTTATTGCTGCAGGGCACTTGGAGATTGTGTTGTGTTATCTCTGTGGTTTCTGTGTGACATAACGATCTCTGCCACTGCGTGTCAGATTAGAAATCCCAGGTGTGTGGATCCTTTGTTCAACTATCAGCACTCTCTATGCTGGATACTTCTTCAGGTACCAGCAGAGCCAAGTCCTCCCCATTCCAGCTTGTGCACAGAAGCCAGCTGTAAGACAAAGATAGGACAGGTATCTTTAGCTGAGATAGTTCAGTACAGCATGCTGATTCAGCACCAACAAACATATTGGATAGCACTCTACAGCCATGCTCTGTGGCACCAAGCTGTTGATGTGTCTTAGTAAACAAAAGCAATGACACTACTTGCCCTAATTACACAAATCAGACAATATCATTACTGCTACCTTTGAGAACAGTACTAAACCACTCTGCCTCTTACAGACTGGAACAACTACCCTTTCTGCTCTCCATCTGTAACACCGCATGACATGCTAAAAAGAAAGGTGCAAAGAGAGGGTATTCAAAGGGTCAGATATCTGGAACTAATGACAGAAGGTAAAGAAAAATAACTTTCAAATATTTATGGCGATGATGTACTACAATACTGATTGCAAGATGGACTAATTGATGGTAAATATCTGTTACCTTTTCTGCAGTAGTTTGCTTTCTTAACAGAAACTTTCTCTACCTTACGACACGGAACTAAACTAAAGATAATATTTAATAGAACAAGTACTTACTGTGCCTTTGTTAATATAACTGAATTTCTCAATTATTTTATTACTTTACTGGAAAGTACTCTACTCACACACGCAAGACCCTTTTGCTTCAATTCCCTCAGGTCTAAGACCCATCACTACCTGATACCATCATTACCATTAGTGTAGCTTCTCTGTAAAGACTGTGTAAAGCATTATAATGAAGCAGGAATAGATTTGAAATTATGTGAAATGTTCTAAATCTACAGCATTCTCACTGCCTATTTAAATCTTAAAATGCAGCTGATGCAGAGATAAAAGGCGGCTGAGGTGAAGTCTAAGTATTAGGAAAAAATATACAAGTCTCCAGCCAGAATGCCACCCTCTTAAGAAAAACATCTTTCCCCCACCTGTAAATCTAGCTAATGAAAAGCAATTCTTCTGTCATTTTGATTTTTTTTCAGCATCCTAAAAAGTAATATTTATACTAGAAATAATGTAAAGTGACCTTTACTTTATGAGTACTCGTGAATGATACTTCCCTGTCAGTATTACTAGAGAGTCAATAGATTATGATTAGAAACAACTGCTATAGAGGCCTATTTTTTAAACATGTTTAGAGGTTTATTCTTTTGGGCTTTAAAATCTTTGACAGATTTTAATGGCACTGGATCACAAGGTACCCATGACCAAAGACCAGGATATATAGCTTTCGATTAAACCCAGTGGGTGACTGGTCATGTTTATAACCCTCATTAGCATCTAGAAGAGCTCAGATTGCAAAATTAAGCTTATGCCTTTCATGTGATCTGTGGGAAAGGCTTTCCTGTAAGAAAGACCATGTAAAGGTCTCAAACCAAGGAAAGGCACACGTGCACTCAAGGCTGTGGTGTATCCCACTGGCAGTACATTCAGGATAGACTTCAATTTGGGGGAAATTCACAGCACAGAGCTGTTGGAAGGTAGCTGGATCACGGAAAAGGTGTGAAACTAGAGCCACTACAGCACACTAGCAGACAGGAAAGTTTGAGAACTACCACACTAAACCATTCAGCTTCAGTTCACATCAAAATAGAAATCACTGGCAAAGGCAGTCGAAGAACCCTCCTCATCCATACTTACCACAGGACAGACAGTGGAATTAGACAAAGGCCTGCAGATAGGAGGAAGCTAAAGCCTGAAAACCATGCAACAGTAGTTGCATAGAGAATATTAAAAACTGAAAGTGAGATAGTGCCGGTCACAGCTTCTAAACAGGCAATACAAGCAAACACAGCACCTGCCAAAAGTAAATGGGTGAGTTACAAACAAAACAAAATAAAACAAAAACTCTTCAAAGTACTAAAGGTTTTAAATATGGTTCAAAAGATACATCTGCTGACAGTATTTTTCCAAGTATGCAAGTTAGAAGCACTAGAGGATCATATTTTGCTATGAAATTGTCTTCTGTGGCAACTCTTACAAAATGCTAGTTTTTTTAAATGAAAAAAAACCAAATAAACAACACATTTTGCTGACGGAAACTATTTTTTCTTTACTGTTATTGTGTTACCATGCCTATTTTCTTGGATTTGCTTCTCACAATGAAGTTTAACCTGTTCATCCTCACTAACCATGTTGTGCATATCTCCACCCTTTACCCCTTCCAGTTTTCTTCTTCATTCTTACTTTTCCTTTTCTTGTTTCTTCCTTCTCTAATCTTCACTCTTATATGTGGAAAAGACTGATTCAACCAGGACTGCTGGTTCAGCTTATAACCATTGCCTTCTCATTTTTGAAAAGAAACAAACAACATTTTTTGGACTGAACTACCCTTTGGGGTGGCAGTCTATCCCATGAGTGTCTCGTTGAATGCATATTCCCAAGCTGCATTCACAGTCATCACAGGACCATAACCAAAATCACACTAGGTAAGCAGAAAAGGATGGAACCTGATTCCTGCATCAGACTACTCAAGTAGCCAAAGCTGTGAAGAATGCCAAGAAACTGCAATACCAAACATGTATGTTAGCACAGCTAGTACAAGGAGATCTTTTTTTAGTGTACAAAGATTAATATTTTAAAAAAATAAACAAAGCAACTCAGGAAAATGTTTATAGAAAGTGGGTATTTCTCAAAATCCAGAAAATAGATGCTCCCCAAAAGCAAAATACGGGATATTATAGCCATATTTTGAGGACTGACATGCTTTTTTCTGTGTTCCATAAGGAAAGGACTTTGAGAAGTAGTATGTTACATTTCTTGGGACGTGTTTAGAAGCCACAGGCATGAAGCTGGGTTCCTCCATAGCTGAGGATCTAAGTCCAGTTGTTTCCAAGTGCTTTGAAGATTGACCACCTACTGCTTACCTGTCTAAATTAGTAGGTGTGACATTGACTAAGTAACAGAAATATATCTTTTGCTGCATGTCAAAATCTTGTAAATGCAGAAGCCCTTGTGAAATCAGACTTGTATAATTCTTGAGCATTCTTCTGCTTCAAGTTCCCCATGGTCTTTAAGAGCAGTATTTCGTTTGAAGGTTGAAACTTGCAGTAGTTTTTAACACAATGTTGTTTATATTAAATTCAGAACCAGAAGCCATTCATGTCAAGACACAGGGTCATACTATATGGAACTTGAAAGAAAAGCAGTCTCAAAATACCAATACAGATCTGTTTGTTTAAAGGTAATCTTCATACATCTCTGTTCTGAAGCACCATATTATTTTATTGTTCAAAATCAAATTCTACTTACCCTGTTCACCAGTGAGAACCACTTTTGACAGCATGGATCGGAGAACAGGAATAGGCATAAAGCAGAACAAAGATGGCACTCTCACTGTAAAGCAGTCATGAGACATTGAAATAATTAAAATCCAGGATTTTACAAATATATTGCAAATGTGTTAGTCATATACTTTTGAACGCTTAGTTCCCCAAATAGTAAAAGGCAACAGAAAAGTCAGACTGGATATGCACTGAGACACAATTATCCAAGCACAGGGAAATTAATAAATCAAATATATTTCTATTGCACTAAAACCAAATCATAAGCAAGTAATTCTATCGTTTCTCCACATAGTTCATCTTTTAATCAAATCCTAGATCAGTCTGATCAACCATGTGTATTTTACCTCTCTATGACCCTTTCAAGGTGTTATGTTCAATATCCAACACCTGCATTTGCTACAAATAACACAGCAGTATTTTCATATATATTGTTGACCACAGAACAACCGATTCTGAACTCACCTAAAAACATGAGCAGGGTAGTTTTGGCAAAGGCAGCCATGATCATTCCTCCAATGTAAGAAAATATCCCAATAAAGACAATATAAATGTCTTTGAGACATTTGGAAAGTAAGTAAACTCCTATAAAGCTGGTCAGAGAGACAGAAGTGAATGCAGCTGCTCCATATCCAATGTATACTTCATTCCAGCAGAGCGGCTCATCCAGTTCATACAGTGTAAAAAGTGAACTCCCACCCAGCAGAGTAAAAAAATAAGTCATAAATGTAAAAAGTAACACAATTATTAAAATTCTCTTTTTGTAAGGGGCAGTTTTAAAAAGCATGTACACTCCAGAAAATGTCGCCCTAAAAAGTTCTTTCCAGGATACTGGTGCCTCATGCTGGAATTGAGACATGCCTACAGTATCTTCCAGAAAAAATACAATATAGATGATATTAATGACATGGAGCAGAGATGCTATCACAAATGTCCATGAAAAGCCTATTCCTCTTAGAAAGTAGCCAGATGACAGTCCTGCCAATCCAGATACAACTCCAAAAATCATATCCACTACAGCTATTCGTGTTGTTTTCTGCTTCTCATCATGACACTCCTCTGCTATGTAAGCAAAGCCTCCTCCAAGGAAAGTTGCCATACTCCCAAACAGTCCAGTAATAAATGCGACTGCAAACAGGACATAGAGTGACAAGGAAAAATATGATATTGCAGTGAAGCTTATACCAGAAATCAAAGCTCCCACTGATGGCAAAAATAAAGACCTTTTATGTCCCTGGCGATCCCCATTAGCTACAATAACAAAGGCAACTAAAAGGCTGGGAATGGCCCTAGTTAAGTCCAACTGCACATTAAAAACAGAGGCTTTTTCTTGAACTTCCTGCAAAGAGAAAATAAAAATAATTGTAAATACTAAAATACATTGGGAAAAAATTCTGTAACAATATTACATACATAATTATTAGTATGCAATATAATTAATATCACTGTACATGTTTATAGATCATAAATTATACTATTATAAAACAGAATACATACAATGTAATTTTATAAGATTATATGGCATTATATTAGGCTATAATGAAATACAGTGCATTACTATATCTTTATAAGAATGCATTATATTACAGTGATCACTAATACAAAGGAATTGCATATTCAGATTGCTGCTTTTGTAATTTGATCTTCAATATTCCTCAAACATTCCTTGTTACATTTCAAACCAGAACTTAGTGTTTAAGACACATTAGTGTGTTGACAGAGAAGTTTCAATGCAGACAAGAGGACAATTCTTCTGAACATGCACTTAAAAGAACTGTAAGTATCTTAAACTGCAAGTATCTCCTTCAATACAGGGTATGGCAAAAGGGCACTGGGCAATTTTAATACTGCCCAGAAATCAGTAGTAAACCAGTCTTTGATTAAGGAACACACCCCATGCTTCCTCCTCACAGGAGATAATTTTTCCTCCCAAATAATTCTACTGAGGGGGTTACAAGAAACAATTCATGGACTAAAGCATATTATGCAAGTAAACAGATCAGGATTTGCTCTGACATCCCACTGTACAATGTTACTACTACTACTTCTACAAACAGTAATAACAGTGAAAAATGTGAAATGCCACTTTAAATATTATACTGACTCAGAGATATGTGAATTAATTGATTTTGCAAACACTGTAAAGCTCTGGGTTCAGAAACTGTCCAAAACATTGATTTCTCTACAGATACACCACAGCAGGTATTCACAAAAGGAACAGCAGCTAACACTATAAAAAATAAACTGTAAACACCCACTATGGGAAAAATTTCAGAGTTCATTTTAACAGAAGCATAAAAATAAAATGTAGCTGAAAACCAACCATTTAACAGAGCATGAATGGCTGCAGAAAAAAAGAACTCAAGAAAGTTTCATTAAAAAAAAAAGATTGTTATGAAGCCAGCTGCTAAAGGACACTCAGCAAGCTAATTCAGATCTTGTTTTTAATGCACAGATGCAGACCTGACAAGAGAGCAGCCACAACAGCCCTTTAGAGACAGCCACCTGATCAGACAGAAGAGCAGCAAGGAAAAAGGAAGCAACTTTATTCACACAAGCCCTTTATACTCTCTAAGTTAAACTTTCAGATGCAGAGAGTAAAGTCATGCTGAAAGTTTTCTTGGAGTTTTCTGAGGCATAACACTGACTTGGGCAGGCATTATGCTCTTCAGTCAGCAACAGGTACAGCTGTGCAAGTCTGCCCACACCATTCTCAACCTGTATTCAAGCCATCTCTACTCCATGTTTCAAGTATCTCCTCTGTAGCTAACATAATCCTGACTGAGCAGCATCCAAAATGATCAAAAACCTGTAAAACGTATGGGAATGTACTTCGGGCAATTTTAAAAGCTGCTGAATGCTTTATAAATTCATATTTTTATTTACAGACAGAGACCATGAGTTTCTAATTTAATGTCTTCATTTGCTTACAAGATACCAGGTTTTACTGCAAGAGGAAAATTCAACTGAACCTGAGGTTCTCAAAGAAAGCCTTCAAGATCCTCAACACTCTGAAGTGCTCTCTTCCCTTATGGTGTCTGACTGCCTTAGGATTCAAGACGTCCTGTCCACTGGCCAGCACTGTTGTCACCCTTGAAGGGTCAAAACCATGAAGACTGAACAAACTGAGATGGAAAATGTTCTGATCTTTAATTCCTCTGCTGCTGACAAAGAGAACTCTATACAGTTGCAGACATGACTTTACTAGGATCGTCATGTTCAAAGAGATGAGCATCAAACAAATGCTACTACATTAAAAATAAAAGTTAATATGTATCATCTCAACCTACATTAACCACATAATACAAATATTATTGCCAAACCATAATGAAGTGTAAAACTGAACGAATAAATTAAAAAAAAATACTTGGGTGTCCTTATTTTGGAAGAAGTTGTGCAACATAAAAAACATGGCTCCACATCCAGATACCACACGTGACCATGAACTTGCTGGCATAAAAAATCTTGATGTCTACTGACAAGAAGACTAAAGACTTAAGTACAGGAAAAATCCATTTAGAGTGTAAGGCATGCAACTGCCCACTCTATGGTTTTATAAAGCCAAAGGAAAAGAATATAAAAAATGATAGGTCACACCTTCAGCTGCTTTAAAATCACGTAACTCCATTAAATAATCAATGGAACTACATATATTTGAAGAGAAAGGCCTAGTGTTTTAATCTGCAAATTCACTCTACTCTGAAAGATTACTCATGGTGGACAGAAATGGATAATAAAATCACCTATTTCAAAATTAAAAGAATGAAAATGAAGAAGCAAGTAATTTATACAAGGATATAAATTAAGAGAGAAGTGCAGCACCTGAGATTGAGCAATATACAGGACATGATAAATTGACAGGCTCGTAAGATAAAATATTACTGAGTAGCAAGGGGAAATGCATGGATTGGATAATAAATAAATGGAATGATAAATAATGTTTAATGATTAATAATATAGCTCTTTCTGAGGTATTAAAAAAGGATTATCCAAGTCAGTGATCAGAATGCTTCATCTTGTATTCAGATTACTTTGAACTCACTTTAATACAAGATGACTATTTTTTTTCAAATTGTAGTTAAGAATTAATCTAAATTCTGCAAAGACTAACCACTTTGAATTATATTCTACCTTTTTTGCAGGCTCCAAGTGATTTTTGTCTTCAATTTCCTTTTACATTTTGCTTTGAAATAGGTGAGATTAGTATAAAGCTTTTTCATCCTCAGAACATAAGGACTTACACTAAATTAACTATTAAGAGAGATGTTCTTTATACATTAATGCCAAACAGGGCCTTACAGCAGAAGCTACAACACCTATAAACCTAATTCAGTTAGGAAGGTCTTGGAAGATCCAGAACACCTACTTCACACTTCCTTGCGAAAGGGTTTGGAATGAAGTCACTGGATCTACTCTTTGGCCCATACACAGGACTATTACTCAGCACAGAGGCCCATTTGCACTTAAATTAATGCGTGTTTGAGCATTTAAATTCTTACGCTATGGTAACTAATGTGGTATAAAAATGCAGCAAGGCATCCAGACAAGAGCGTAATTGTTCAAAAGCTCATGCCCTACTGTCAATCACTGAAATGCAGGGAATGGAAATTTGGCAGGACAGGGAAACGAAGAAGTTCTGTTGGCCATTATTCAACCGCTGTCTCGAAGGACTCATGTTCTCAAATTAGCTGTACTTTGTAACCAAACGACCTGTAAAGTGTGAATTTGCCATCACACCAGAGATGCTATCTAATAAAAGAAATTAGAGAAATTAAGCACTCTGCTTTAGTGTTTTGCAAAAAGAAATACAAAGTCTTATATCCTAAACTATAAGTGATGGCAGTTTGAAAATCAGGTTGAATCTGAGGGGGTTGCAAAATGCAAAGATGTATTTGTAACATAGATTGCTTGATGGGCTCTGCAATTAGAATTGTATGCACCATGTATGATGTTCTTGGAGAAAATTGCCAGACACAGCCCCAAATGCTAATGCTAAATGGCTAATACTAAAAAACACTTTGTGGGAGTAACATACAAGCTTTACTCAGACAGTAAGTGGTAATTACCTCCATGGGTCAGTCCAGCCACTGTTGGACTGCAATTTATTGACCTTTTTACTTTCACATTCTTTCTATTAAGACCAGCTTCTGTCACATGACAAAGAACCTACACCACACTACAAGTCCTGAATTATTTCTTTGATCACCTTCACTGGAAGCATGTACCATTAACAATGTCCTTTTATATATGACAAATGAGGCAGATAAGCTCAGGCATTGAGTCTTGCCCATATGCAGCACATCAGAGATCCAAATAAGGGATGTGAGCAAAAATTTTCAAAAAAGTACCTACCACCTTTTCAGCAGTGTTAGGGAATGCCAGCTGACTGTTTCTGTAACCCCAACTTCTGTATAATTTATACTCTGAATCATTTACTTTTCTGACCCTATAGTGGTTTCATCTTTCACTTTATCCAACTCAAGTGCCAATTGTTGTTGACAAGTATGGTTCTATTGCACCTCTTCTGAAAATATGTTCCCTCTGCTATTCCCATGTTAGACACATCAATCATGTGGCCACTGAGCGTGCCAGAACAGTGTACTGCTTCAGAAAAAAACCTAACACTCAAAAAGTGAAAAACCCAAAACAAGAGATGAGCTTTCTGTTGAATCAGTGCCCCACTCAAATCCAAACCATAACCTGTAACTGCAGAACTGTGAGATACAACACATGGCGGGAGATGGGAAAGGGAAATGGAGAATGACCATCTCTTCTGCTGGCAGCTCACAGTTAGCTCTGCTTAAGTGTAGCATTAAAACTGCAGTGGAAGTGCAATGGAAGAGGTGCCAATCAGCAACTAGCTATCCAGCATGTTGAGCTATGGGAAAGTGCTAAAAATGTAACTGACCATGGGATCCTGACATCTTGACGTCTTTGTATTCCAACAAGGCAGACTAGTACTCTGAATGGCAAACCATCAACTGTATTTGATTATGCAAAGATCAGTTAATTTTTTCCCCACGTTTTAAAACCGCAAAAATCTTTATTTTAATTTCCCCCATTCTTCATTCTTGTAATTCCTCTGAAACACATATATTTTAAGCTAGATCTTATTCCTCAAAACGACAGGGCATGTGCTAAACTTCACATGGTTACAAAGCATAGTAGGAGCCACAGAGACAACGGATGGCTCACAAACACAACAGGCACAATGGTCGTGGGAGGAGGAGCCTCCAGTTGTACTCGCTGCAATGTCAGCCCAATGCTAATTTGGTCCCCATTCTCTCAGGCGATTTTCAACTCCCGCTAAAATACGAGTTTATCTCAGCATCTTCCTGCAGACAAATCTTTGTCTTTAAAGCACTCTCACTACCTACAGCATGACACTAGAGCGAGGAGACAGTGAAGTGAGAGCAGGTTACAAAACCACGGCTTTCCGGAGCATTAAAGGTTAAGGTTATAAAACAGGAGGTTATACTGAGGCAGCACCTCCTGGCTGCAAGTTTATTTACAATTATTATTCCTCCCCCGCCACTTGCCTTCTGTTTGATATAAGCCGGGCTGCTCTTATTCTGCTCGCAGTGACTGACATTGCTGTCGCTCACGAAAGTGGAGTTGTACTCCTGCTCCCACAGCCGCCGGTAGATGAACTGCTCCACCAGCGGGATCGTCAGGAAAGACGCAAAAACGTAGATGAAAATGACGGGCTCCACGCACAGAACCTTCTTCATTTCTGGGTCTGGGCTTCAAACCCTGCACCAGAAAACAAACCGCAAGTGCTCACGAGGTGAAAGCGAAACACCTAAGCGGCCGCGGGCACTCTGGCAGCCCCATGCACGGGGAGGGATCCTCCACCAGCCCCGCTGTCCCGGAGCGCACCGGCCCCGGCAGCGCCCCCGCCCCGCCGTGCCCCGCCGGGGTGTCCCCGCCGCCCGCCCTGCGCACCGGCCCGGCCCGCAGTGCCGTGACACCGGGAGGCGGGACGGGGGTGGCCGCGTCCCTCAGCGGAGGAGCGTCCCCGCCGCACCGTCACCGCCCCCCCGGCCGCGGCCGCCGAGAGGAGGAGGCTGGGTGCCGCCATCTCTGCCGGGTGTCCCTGTCTCGGCCCGCGGGCGGGGCTGCGGCGGAGCGGTGTCCCTGTGCCCGCGGGTGCCACCCGCCGCGGTGTTTGTCCCCCGCCGGGGCCGCGGTGTTTGTCCCCCGCCGGGGCCGCTGCCAGGGGTCGGGACACATCCGCACCGTGGCCATTTTCAGCACCGCGCCGCACGCCGCCGCTCAGCGCTCCCCGGGCCCGCGGCGTGTTGGGCTGCTTACACAACGAGGATCTGCGTGATCAGCGGCATCCCTGGCCTCGTTTAGCACCGCGACCCTGGCCTGGAGCTCAACCTGCACAGGGCCGAAGTGGCCGTCCCTATCCGAAGAGGAGCCCGCGGCGTGCTGCTCCTCCGTGCTGCCGTGCGCTCCGCTCTCAGCTGATACAGCATAGAGGTTTTATTATAGCTGCTCCCCTTCCGTGTGCTCTCGGCTTGTCAGCGTGTGTAGAAGCAACATCTCTTAGCCACCATCTGGTCTCTCATTATTAGAATTACAGAGTCGTTTAGGTTGGAAAAGACCTTTAATATCATGAAGTGTAACCATTAACCCAGCACTGCCAGGAAGAGATAGATCTCATTCTCTCCGGGTCTGGCATAGCTGGTGCCGAGTGTCAAGGGAAAGGCCTCGTGGCCTGTGTCCCTGTAGGAACAGCTGCTGGGGCACGTACTGCAGCTCCACATGAAGGGCTGTGCTGCTGCGGACCTGCAGTTGTGCGGTTCAGATGTGGCCTCTGCCCACCCTGCTGTACACAGCACAGGGAGCACGCCCTGGCAGCTGCTGCACTGTCCTCCCAAGACAACACCGAGTAATGATTCTGGCCTTATCACAGGTGTGGTACACCAAGGAGAGGTGCCATAGCTGGGGATTCCCAAAGGACCTCCTTTCAGTCTTGAATACTGGTTCTCCATTACAAGTACTGCAAAAAGTCCCTTTTGCTAAAAGCACATCAGAACTTCAAAGTTTCCCTGATGTATTTGCTCTCTTAAAATAAGGGCATGAAACTTCATAAAAATTGAGTTCCTTGATAAAGTGATTTGAAGACAGATTATCTGTAACACGGGTCATATGATCTTGAGTAATGCTTTAACTTGTTCACTGCCATGTGACACATCATTCAGTCCCAACTTTAGGGACAACACTGGCTTGTCAAGTACCTCTTAACATAGGATCAACCCAATGTACAGTCTCAGTGGCCTTGATCATTTACTTGAGCTTCTTTGGTCTAGCATATAGGCTTGCTCACAGAGGCGCACAGGCAGACTGATTCGAAAAAGTGCTTGCTCTGGCATGAGATCAGCTTGTAGAGAGTGGTGTCCTTCTCCTCAACCCGTCCAAGTCCAAAGTCTGACTCATCCTGTGACAGCATTTTGTTTGTCATAAGGTAAAGCCAAAACAATAATGTGAGGCTGCTAGGTGAGAGGGGCTGTTCAGGTCACTCATCCAGCTGTTAACACTTACTTGAGCAGGGTGAAGAAGGAATTTTAAGCCTGCTGGAACTTTCTTTTGTTCCACAGAGGGATATTGTCCAGAGCCCCATTAAGTTTCTTGCCAGATCCAGCTGTGCTGAAGAGCGTGTCACTTACGAAGGAACAGAAATGTCTTGAGTGCAGTCCAGGTTGCTGGCCAAACTTGTTTTAAAGCACAGTTCCTTTCAGGACAGCCTTTCCAGTGCCAAAGAGTGGAGCTCTGGATCTGTGTTCTGGAGAGGTCCTCTGCTTCTCTCCTTCCTAGTAACTGTGTTTAAGTTTGGACTTGGGTTTGCAGAGCCAAGTGGCTCCAGCAAAGTTGTGAGCTCACCAGTGCTGAAGGTAAAGCTGCAGCCTGAGCTGGTCACCTCAAAGCACCTTTTTACCTTTGTGCAACAGCTTGAAGCCTGTTCATGAATGTCTTCCAGTGCTGACACAACATATTCCCCTCAGGCATGTACATTGGAACAGACTTGGCCCTCATTTGTTTCCAGTCCCCCCCTGCAAGGGGAACTAAAAGCAATAGATATGATTGGACTTTTAAGATCAGACTTAGCTGGGTGATGCTTATTCTTTGAAGTTGAGCATTTCCAAATAACACAATACATGGCAAGCTAGCCTTCTCTCTCCCCTGCCACCAGTATTCACACTGGCCCAAATTGAGTGACATGCCCATGAACAGGCTTCACAAAGGTCACGGGCACATGGTGGCTGCAGCTCTGCAGTTTGCACTGGTTTGCATTTTGGTTTTGACATCCTCAATGTGTGAAGAACTAAAGGAGCACATGCATTCATTGTAGAGGTCAGACTTTCAGGGAGCACTTTCTAAGCTTCCAAGAAAAAAAATCTAAAGCCCAGACAAATTACTGATCTTTGAAGGTGGTATGTTGCTTATCTGTCAAGGCATACAAAAAGGGAGGCATGCAATGAAGTTCAAAGTTCAGAACATTAGGGGACTTTTGAGAGATCCCACCAGCACTAGTCAAAGACATTGTTACCTTCAGTGATATAAATGTTCAGATAAAGCCTGGTGCACTTTAAGGAATTATGTTCACACAAATCATTGATACTGTAAACATTTTTTTCCTAGGAGATTCTTTTGATGAAGATGAAGACATTTTGGAGAAATGCTTTGCTGAAACATTTTGATATACTGAAGACATCAATAGTGCTTTAATAAATAATATTGCCATGTAAAATGTGATTTTAATTGCCTTCTAAGAAGTTAAGTACTTTTTAAAATTGAGTTGGCTTTAATTTACTGTGTTAACAATCTGCTGAGAACCTTAGCCCTCTACATGTCATTTATGGATTACAGACTAACATTACTGTACTGTTTCTACTAATGTTCAACTCATGTTTTCAAGGCTATCTTAATAACAACGGCTAACACGAATTAAAAAAAGGAACCTGAAAAGGGAAGAGAAACACATTTTTGGCAGAGAGTCTGTTTTATACAAAATGCAGTTCTGCAGAAACCTTTCATATTGTGTGTCATGCCCATGAGCAGGGCAAACAAAGATATATGAAGGAAGTTCTCCAAATCTTGCCACTGGGAGAAAGAGACGAGAGTAAGTAATATAATTCTGCAGTGACATACCTAAGTTTAGATGTAACTGCAAAGGTGTGGGCAATGACATCCCACTGACTTTGTGTTCCTGAAAATGGGGTGTTCTGAACACCTCTGTCACAGCACCAGCCCTACTGCTATCTGTAGTCTCCATGCCTTATGGCACTTCTTACTCTTCTAAAGTGTTGTGTTGAAAATTTGTGCTTGTTTGAATCCTCAAGCATATGTAAGGCATCAGGATATATTTATTTTTTCTGAATAAGACAGTTTTAACTGAACTGGTGTTCTTGCTGGCCGCTCATCTCACACACCACAGAACAGCAACTATTTCTAAATGGTGTGGTTTTTTTAGTGGTTTTGCTTTTCAGTTATTTTCCTCTCATGTATTTGCAAGTCCTCCTTGCTCATCTCTGATCATTTCATATCTCGGATTTAGATATTTCAATTGAAAGCCCTTCACACTGGTGGCTTTTCTGTTTAGATGACTCAGTGGAGAATTTAGCAGCTCCGTTCATGCTGTGTTCAGGTTCAGGTGCAGTTTGTGCAGACAGCCCATTGTGATTTTGCCCAGTCCTAAACAAAACTACAAGAGCTACTAGATCTGCTGTGACTGGCTTTCAGACTACTTGAGGATTTGAAATTTATTTTATGCTGCTGCTTGGTTCTGTTTGAGGTGATTTGGGCTTTTGTTTTCCTTCCTGTTTTGCTTTCAACCAAATTTATGTACTGGGCATGTGATAGCTCTTCACTGTAGATAGCTGATTTAACTTGTTTGCGTCTGACTGCATTGCTTAATACAGAATTTCCAGTGAGCCATTTAACAGCTCCAGTTCAGCACCTTAGTCGTGCTTTGAAAAATAACTCGTGGCGCTGGTAATGCTGTGCTGCCTGCCACTCCCTGTCCCCTCCCTTCGGAGCTGTGTATTGCGTGGCGATGATCAGCAGCAGTGCGCTGGAGATAGCCCTGGTTACCGTGACTCAGCAAAGTGCTCGTCTCTTCCGTCTCTATTTCACTTCACCCGTTTGCAGAAGTGGACAGAGGCATCCTTCTGCCTAGACGCATATTTTAATCTGAAACAGCAGGTTTCTTTACTTTTTAAAATTTCCATTTATTTAGAGTAAACAGTTCCTTAACGAGGAACTGAAAGTAAGCAGCTGAGGCGGAGCTGGAGTGGCTGCCTCTGAGTCACATGCTGTTCTGTTGCAGGAGGCTATTAAATTTCATCTATTCTTAAAATTTTGCTAGAGCAAAGTGCTTTCCCCGTTTGCTAAATGAAAGTGCTTTTCATTCCTAGTAAGTTGTTGGGACTGGCCATCTTCATTCCCTTTTCAGAGATCAGGACTCATCATGTACTGTTGCCCTCAAGAAAAGCAGCAGCTTTTTGAGGAGCTTCACAAAGACCAATAAGCTTCACAAAGACCAATGCAGTGTGTTTAGGATACAAAGCAGAATGCAGTGTGTTTAGGGTACAAGTATTTAAGCTGAGTATCACCAGGAAGGTGGTGACAGATGCCGAGCTGTTCTCATCTTTTAAAGTCAGTGAGAGATTTGCTGCTGTTCTCCCACAGGACTGTGCATCAGGCTTGAACCTGTGCAGTCGAGCACGAACTCCTGAGATCAGTGACAAAGGCTTCATCACTTGAAGGAGTTTGAATTAGGGTGAGTGAGGCTGTGTCTGTATCCCAGACAGGAATTTCATGTGCTCTTTCCAGTTCTAGATTCTTGGGGAAAAAGAAAATGGTCTCAAAGGTGAACCTGTGAAAGGTTTTAGAGGAAGCAGGACTTCAGTCTGCTTTGCTGTGGTTTAGGTGGTAATGGCATTTTTTCTCCACCAATTGACCACCAAAACTATTCTTGACATTCAAAGCAGCAGGGGACACAATTATCAGTCCTTATTTCTATACATCAGAAATATCTAAATATACCATTTCCCAGATTTTCCAAACATCTGCCCAGATCTGTTCAGAAAGATCTGCAAAGTGATGTTCGATATGTCCTGTTACTTTAATTGAAATAATTAATTTCCTGGTATGATTCTGCTGTATATTTCTGCATGTAAACATCACTGGGTATTTATCCCAATTACACTCTTCTTTTTTTTTTTTTTTTTTTTTTTTTTTTTTTTTTTTTAAATAGTTGCAGGGACAGTACATCTCCTGGTGGTCTCTTAAGTATCATAGAACAGCACCAGAAAATTCCCTGGGTTCTTTCCGATTATCACAATTCCTGAAGCAGATTTGCAGATTTGTCATGTATTGTTTTCAGACAAGTTCCTTGCAAGATTTCTTATACAGGAAGATGGGCCAATATTGCTGAAAATATTACGGCACTTGGATCCAGCTTTAGGCATCATCATAAATTAATTTCTTCTAGAATACTGTTAAAGGCTATTTATTGCTCCCACAGGGAAAGTAAATAATAACACAGCTCCATTCCTTTGGAAATTGGAGCTCATAAAGGGGAGGTGTTGAGTTTAGCCAATTGAATGATAAGTGTGAAAGCTCAGGTTAAGCACCTTAAACAGGTCCTTCAGGGACCTATTAAACCCAATAACCTGGTTCAAGAAGTTCCTGAACTGCTGATTCCTGGAAGCAGGGAAGGTATCCTGAGAACAGTCAGCAAATGTTCTTTAACCTGTTTTCTGAGCATCTGTTTTTTGCCACTGCTAGAGAAGGGAATTTGAACTAGGTGAACTCTTGTTTACTCGATATGGCCATACTTATTTCAGTAGGACTGCAGTGCTGATAGAAGAATAGAGCTAGCATTTTGGAAAGATTTCATGAAAACCAGGAGCATAAAAATGGGAGCATACAAGGCAAAGGCTTTATGAATTAACAAAAAGGAGAAGCTGCTCAGATAAATTTGCATGAAGATGCACACTTTGGGCTATAACATTTACTTACAGGCAGTTTTGCCCTGTATTATTCAGCTGTATAAATATATGACTTTGCATAATATCCTGGAAAAACTTACTATTTTTTTGCATGAGCCTGGGGGTGGTTGTTTTTTCTATGAGAAGGTACAAGTATTGTCCGTTTTCTGCGCTTCAGGTGTCGGAGGAAAATAACTTTAAGGGATGGGACTATGCAATTACACAAATTTATTGTTTAAAATAACAAACGCATCAGTCGAGGCGTGAGATTTTACAACACCTCCGAGTAATGGCGACTAGTCACAAGATTTAGGGTTACATCGTAATTTATAACTTTCTAATCCAATAGATACTTAAAATGACACTTTGTTTTAGATTAATGACCTATCACCTGTGGCACTTCTCACTGCAATGCAGCTATGTCTTGACCAATAACTTCTCATGTCCCGTACACACAGATGTCTCTCTTATACCATCTACATTCTTAACTTAAACTATATAAAATCACACTATTATATTTTAAAACCCTTCACCAAAACACCCAGTGTACAATTTTACTTATAATGATAGGAACACAAGTTTGTAATCCTTTTGCTTAAAGTCCACAAATCTCTGTAAATTAAGCCAGACCTAGTCTCTTCCAGGGTTGTAAATCAAAGCCTCCTTTAATTGCAGGAGTTTCTACTCCTCTGTCTCCCACATCTCCCCCTCCTTTCTGCACCAAAAAAACTCCTTTGATGGATTTATCAATCATTCGCTGTACACATTGAAACAGACATGGCACCATTATGAGGACTATTACTATAACTCTGCCAAAATGTATAGGCCTGTTGTAAGACATTTCTTTACCCACAATGCTAAACCCCATCCACTAAATAAATTATCCAGCCAAGTTCCATCATCGATTCTTATTTTCGACACACCCTCTTTAAGTTGTTGTATGCTCTTATAAATAGACTCTGAGTGGTCAGACAGATTCATGCAGCACATCCCCTCAAAGTCTTTGCATCCATGTCTGTGGGCCAGCAAAAGAAAATCAATGGCTGCTCTATTTTGCAAAGTTGCATGCCTCACATTTTTGACATCTGCTAAAAGGCCACTTAATGCAAGGGACATGGCATTAGATTGTTTCCTCAGCCAACATCCCAACCGATCCAACTGCTTTAACGCAACTACTGAGGCAATTGGTGGCATAAGAAGAGATGTTACAAGCCTTTTTCCATAGCCCCATGGGGTAAAATCATCTTTGCAATCTGGTCCATATTGATGTGGAGTAGATCTTTTTTGTCTGTGTCTCACATTGGCAATTATCTTCATATTAGGAGTAAATAATGTAAGCTCTCCCAAAGTACACAGACCACTCTTAATGTTTGAAGGGATAGCTGGCCATGCTCTGTCTCCACATACAAAAAACATTCCTCTTGGTAATTGCAGAGGAATAGAGCTAGGTGCAGATGAGACTACAAAAGTACTATTACACCAAAAGGAGTGGTTCTTATACACAGGGTGATATGGAGAAACATCTCTCATCAGTGATTGATTAATGTTTGTAGAATGGAACTCAACACAGAATTTCACTTTTACAGAACCAAGAATCTCCAATTCTTCAGGTTCATCAGAGGTTTTAGGAAGATAGGGAGTCTACCATTCCCATGTATTTACTGGACTATAGTGTTCCCAAACTTCTGATCCTGCAAAGGCACCTCGTAAGGCCCTGTCAATTTTCTCTGGGATTGGCCAATTCTCTATTGGAACATTGACTAGACAAGTTGAAAATGGATTTTCTGGAGTTGTGGTAGACAGACATAGAGTATCCAACCCTGAAGCATTAGCTAAAGTCACCCAAACATTGGTCTTAGGTTGATCAACCGGCAAAGCTGTCCCACCAAAAACAAACAAGGCAAACAAAGCAAAAAACAAACTTGACATTTGATTAAATTTCATGTTTCTTGAAAGTTCTCTTGGCAAAAGACTCCTTCTCAAATTTCAATCTCTAAACTAATTTGTAAGAATATTTTTGTATTTCCCAACTTTACTTTCACTTCATCTAATGATGAAGCACAAAAATATTTTATACCTTCTTTAAATAAAAAAATGAGGATTATTTGCCAAAAGATCTTTGCAACGCATTTGCTTATGCACTCTTACATCAATCTAAAACCTAAAATTTACAGCTTTAACAATAAAACAAAAGATTGCAGGTGTGGGCTGTAGTCTCTGCGAAGTTCACGTCTGCGTACTCTCTTCTCTACTTGTAGAGTTGTCAGCTTCTTTCTGCGCGTGATATGGTTTCACATTCGTCGCAGGAAGCCACCTAAGTCCCGTACCTGTAGAAACACAAGCAAACCCTTTGCCCCAGGTTATTAATGGGAATGGACCTTCTATTTGTCCTGTTTCTGGATTTCTAATCAGAACCAAAGGATTTTCTCTCAATTTTGCATGTGTGCTATTAGAGAAATGCCTAAATATTGGAGGATCGGGCTCTGCAGAAGAACGATTCAAAAAGTTATAAACATACAAAGCTTTACTTAATCGCATCTGTGGTGTTGCTTGTGCTAGATCTCCCTTTTGCTGATCTAAAATACGCTTCAAGGAATGATGTGTCCTTTCTACAATTGCCTGACTCGTGGGCGAATAAGGAATACCAAAAGTATGGCGAACACCCCAATTCATCAAAAATGTGGCTACCTTCTGGGCTGTATAAGCAGGACCATTATCTGTTTTTATTTCTTGAGGTACCCCCAAGGAAGCGAAAGCTTGCAAAAAATGCTGACACACATGATTTGCTGTCTCTCCTGTGTGTACAGAAGCAAAAACTGCTTTGGAAAATGTATCCACTGACAGATGGATATTTTTATATTTTCCAAAAGACAGATACTTAGTAATATCCGTTTGCCACAATTGCAAACTCTGTAGCCCTCGAGGGTTTACTGCTCCCATGGGAACAGGAGGCTGCACCAGTTGGCAATCTGGGCAGGTGTTTACAATTGCTCTAGCCTGATCTCTGGAAAGACGAAACATTCTCATAAGAGCTTGTGCATTCTGATGAAAAAAGGCATGACTCAACTTTGCTTGTTCAAAAATATTTGGCAAGGTGTTCACTATGGCAACTGTTAACTTATCAGCCCTGGAGTTGCCCTCCGCCAGGAATCCTGGGAGTGAAGAATGAGCCCTAATACGGGAGACAAAATATTGATTAGTTCTATTTTGCACAAGTGTATGAAAACATTTAAGATAACGATACAGAGCATTATTGCTAACATCCTTCAAAACTGATCCTTCTATTCTCTTAACTATATTAGCAACATAAGCAGAATCTGTAATCAAATTAAAAGGCTCCGGGAAAAGCTGAAATGCTCTAACTACTGCTGCAAGTTCTGCTACCTGGGTAGAACCCTCTACTATTTGAATATTCTGTTTCCATGTTTTAGTTTCTGGGTCTTGCCACGTTACCACCGAACAATGTGTCTTTCCTGATCCATCACTAAAAATTGTCACAGCATCCAAAGGCACTTCACTCCACAGTGGTCTTTCTCTAAAGCTTAATTTTGCCTGAAATAATTTATGACTAGGGAAATGAACAGAACAAGTGCCTGGATAATTCAATAATGCTATCTGAAGTTCTTCTGAGTTTAGTAATGCCCAATCAAAATATTGCTTCTTCAGAGGCAAATAAATTATAGCAAACTCTTTGCCTGCCAACCTTGACCTGCCTCTGATTATAATCTGAGCTAACATTTCCATCGTTGTGAAGATTGTCTTTGGAGATCTGTAAGGCAAAAGGACCCATTCTATTATCAATAAGGGATCCTTGGCAGAAGCATCCCATTGAAATATAAGACCATACAATTGCATTTTTTCCCCCAGTACTGCAAGGAAGAATGGCTGTGAATCTACACAACGATGTGCTTGTCTTTTCTGAAAAGCCTCTGTTACTCTGTCAAGTGCCTTTAGAGCTTCAGGTGTGAGGGTTCTTGGGGATGTAATGTCACAATCTCCCTTTAACAAATCAAAAACTGGAGCAAGTTCATCATTAGTAATCCCTAAAGTAACTCTAATCCAATTTATATCTCCCAAAAGCTGCTGCAAATCTTGTAAAGTATGAACTTTAATTTGAAGCTGTATTTTCTGTGGCCTTATTGACTGTTCAGTCATTTTCCATCCCAAATATTTCCACGGTGGAGATTCCTGTATTTTTGACGTAGAAATCTCAAGTCCAGCCCTTTTAATCTCTTTTACAACACTATCACGCGTTTCCTCCATCTCCTTCTGTGTTGGTGCTGAAATTAACAGATCATCCATGTAATGTAGAATCTTTGCTTTAGGATGTTTTTGCCTGGCTGGAGATAAGGCTTTTGCCACAAACCATTGACATATAGTAGGTGAATTTTTCATTCCTTGAGGAAGCACAACCCAATGGTACCTCATCAATGTCTCTTGTCGGTTAATACTTGGAACGGAGAATGCGAAATGTGGAGCATCTTCTGGATGAAGTGGAATATTGAAAAAACAGTCCTTTAAATCAATGATAACTAAAGGCCAATCTCTGGGAATCATAGAGAGTGAAGGAAGTCCAGGTTGGAGGGGTCCCATATCTTCTATTACTTCGTTGATTCTTCTAAGGTCTTGAAGCAGTCTCCAGGTATTAGAGGTCTTCTTGTGTATAACAAACACTGGTGAATTCCAAGGACTAGTTGTTTCTATGATATGTCCTTTCTGCAATTGTTCCTGGACTAATTTCTTAAGGGCCCTCAATTTTTCTTCTTCTAGGGGCCATTGATTAACCCAAATGGCTTCATCGGTTTTCCACGAAAGCTTAGGGGTGATGAGTGCCTGCATGGCCCCCACTAAAAATCCACTTCCAACTTGACTCCCCACTGAGATAACAAATCTCTTCCCCAGACTGTAACAGGCTTTCTCACAATAAAAGGATGAACAATTGCTGTTTTTCCCTCAGGTCCTCTGACTGTAATCGCAGATTCACTTTGTAAGCATAAAGTGGCGCCCCCTATACCTGTGAGGGTATCCAGGGGAGTTACCAGCTTCCAGTCTTTTGGCCAAAACAAGTGAGAAATGATAGTAACATCTGCTCCTGTGTCTAATAGGCCTTGAACCATGATTGTTTTATTGTTATGCATTAAACTGCAAGTCAATAATGGCCTGTCACGTCCAATATGCTCTGTCCAGAAAATCTCTGGTCCCACATTTGAGTTTTCTGTTATAGGTGGCTGCCCTTCCATCTCAATCGCTCTACGTACAGCTGTAGTAGGCACTGCAACAGCGGTGGCTAGTTGTGTTCCTGCAGGAACAACTAAAGGAGGTTGTAATGCTTGAGCCAAAATTGTAAGCTCTTCATGATAATTTGCTGAGACAATTGTTGGATAAACCACGAGACCTATGATACGACATGCATCTTTTCCCATAATTAAAAAGTCCTGCTTTTCTTCAGATGTCCCAGCAACCCCTGTGGGTATCAGGTAGTGGGAACTATTCATAAAGCATATCAATTTGCAGACTGCCAAGGTACAGAATGCTCCAGGGGGCAGGAGGTTTGAGTCGCTTGGGAGGTATTTGACCATTCTGCTAACTGTGTGTGACTTTGGTCTCCAGAGGATGGACTGCTGCTATTTGTTTCATCGCGCAGCGAGGCATCGCGCTCAAAAATTCGTTTCCCGGCAAGAGATTCCCATCTGCATCATATCTAGAGCGACATCTGTTAGCATAGTGTCTTCCCTTTCTACATCTCGGACAACGAAGTGGTATCATTGGAATCTCTCCAAGCCCTGGACAATTTCTCATTAGCATTAACGTAAGCAAGATTCCGTAATAAAATTGGACGAGCAACATCATCCTCACATTGTCTCTCCAAAGCCTGGGTCAGCCAATCAATGAAAGAAGAAAAGGTCTCAGTAGGACCCTGCTTGATTTGTGTATAGGCACCTTGTGGAGAACCCACAGGCTCAATTTGCAAAAGTGCCCTTTTAGCTGCTTCTTTGAGGTCAGCAAGGACCGCCCTTGCCAGATCTGCTTGATCTTCTGGCCTGTCATGAGGTGGATCTCCTGCCAATTGTGCAAGTGTCAGAGCTGCATTAGGACCTCCTGCGTAATTCTCTATCAGTTTTCCAAGAAGTCTACACCACTTTAAATCCCACAGTAAATACTGCGAATCAGTTAAAAGCATGGAAGCAATATTTTTACAGTCAAAAGGTGTTAAATCCACATGATCTAAAGTTGCTTTTAACAGCTGTTTAAAGTAGGGAGATCCCAAACCACTCTCCTTTATCGCTCTTCTTAAATCCTTAATGTCATCATGTGCCAGAGCTTCCCATCTCGGGTTTGCTCCTCCTCTCCCATACCTCACCGGCAATGCTAACAACGATTTACAAGCTGAGACAAGATCATCCTCTTTAGATACCTTCCGATGTATAACATTCCAATTTGTTAAAACAGGCTTTTCTCTTAGATTTATTTCTCTCTGCTTATCGGCAGAGGAAAGCCTATTCATATCTTGAAGGCTTAAATTAGATTCATCCACTGATGGTAAACACTCATCCTGAGTTTGCACATCTGCTGTGCTACCGGCAACCCTCCGAGCTGTCATGGGGGCATCCATCTTTGCTTTCATCACTTCCAAAGATGTCATTTCCTGAGATGTAATTTCCGGGGCCTCCCGCCCTCCGGCACCATACGTCACTTCCGAGGGCTCCCCCCTCTTTTCTTCACCACCCCCCCTTTCGGGTGCAATATTACAAGCGGCCGGAGGGGGCGACTGCGAGGGAGCCCGTGGTGCAGTTAAAATTTCAGAGCCGCCATTAATCACTGAGCTGTTCAACAATTCTATCACCACCCGGCAAGCAGGGATTAACATAGCCGCCGCCTTATCGCGTTTTGAAGCGAGATCGTAAAGTCTAGTTGCAATATCATCCCAAACTGATTTAGTAAGAAGAAGGTCAAAATCAACGTCAGGGCAATTACGGAAAACCCAAAGCAATAAATCTTTCACTTCTTTGCTGGGAAGAGGCTCAGAATGTAACTTCAGCAAGGCATCTAACTTATTATAAACATCCCTTTGTTCTTTTGAAATATTCTCACCCATATCTAACCTACCCGGTTCCTGCCTCCACCCAACCTTGAAGGCAGTTCTCCTTCCGGTGTGCTATGGGAGAAATCGGCCCGCAACCCTTCGTTAAGCTTCCTTTCAGCTTTAGCTTCCGCCTGATCACCCTTCGTTTCAGGGTTCAGGTAAATCAACTCACGTCGACCAGGGGAATCCTCTTCATCCTGACTCCGACCTCTGCGCTGTAAATTCGCCGCACACCGGGCACCACTTGTCTGTTTTCTGCGCTTCACGTGTCGGAGGAAAATAACTTTAAGGGATGGGACTATGCAATTACACAAATTTATTGTTTAAAATAACAAATGCATCAGTCGAGGTGTGAGATTTTACAACACCTCCGAGTAATGGCGACTAGTCACAAGATTTAGGGTTACATCGTAATTTATAACTTTCTAATCCAATAGATACTTAAAACGACACTTTGTTTTAGATTAATGACCTATCACCTGTGGCACTTCTCACTGCAATGCAGCTATGTCTTGACCAATAACTTCTCATGTCCCGTACACACAGATGTCTCTCTTATACCATCTACATTCTTAACTTAAACTATATAAAATCACACTATTATATTTTAAAACCCTTCACCAAAACACCCAGTGTACAATTTTACTTATAATGATAGGAACACAAGTTTGTAATCCTTTTGCTTAAAGTCCACAAATCTCTGTAAATTAAGCCAGACCTAGTCTCTTCCAGGGTTGTAAATCAAAGCCTCCTTTAATTGCAGGAGTTTCTACTCCTCTGTCTCCCACAAGTATTTTTTAGATAGCTTTGAAATGGACTTTCTTAGCCTGATCAGAACTTGCTGAGCTTTGAGCTTGTCTCACTGTCAGCAGCAAGTTTCACCTTCTTTCTCTTTCAAAAATAAGGTTTGTGGTGGGGCAACTGGAAACCAGTTATCAAGTGTTTTTGCATAACGGAGTTGATAGTGACAGTGTGCCTTACAGACACTGAAACTCCTGTTCATAACAGGGCTCTCTGCTTTCCCTGACTGGATTTGTATGGCATGCCCATGGCTGCTAAAACTGCTTAATAGGAAAAAGAACAGCTAATAAAGCACTTAGGGATTTAATTGCAAAATTAATTTGGCAAACAGAAAAAGTACTGCCTGACTCCTGAAGATCTTCTTTCTTTTTCTTTTCTTCTCTGCTGCCAGTTCTCGTTGACTGTGTTGTGATGGTTTTCCTCTTTGCCACTCCATACTCCCTGCTACCCCATACCCTCCTTCGGTGCATTTTATGCCCAGCTTCCTACATCCCCTCTCCTCTGACCACTTGTCTTTAGCTGAGGCCTTGTGATGGCCTTAGGAACTCTTGTCTCCCTGGCATGCCTGAAGCCTGGGAATACTTACTGTTATTTCCTTGCCTTATTCCGCAACACTGACACCTCAAAGAAGCAGCTGGGCCTCCCTCAGTAATTGTTTCCAGCTCTTTGCAGATGTCAGGTGAGTGAAGCTTGGAAGCATGAAAAAGAGATGGAAACCAAAAAGCCATGCAGATCAAGCTGCTCTCCATGAAACCAGCCAGTGTCTTTAGCTTCCCTATTGTTTTATGCTGGTTTCGCTCTCTGCCTGTCCTGCTCCATCCACACCCATTTCAACAGTGGCAATCCAGTCTCTGTGTTGAAGTGATTATACCTTCTCAGATCTTTTCTTTTTGAACTTGAATAAGCTCTGTTTATTCTACACTGGCAAGAAAACCCTTTGCAGGTATAATATTTTGAGCCTGAATTTGCATGCATTCTCCAGGGCAGCATGGGAAAAGTTCCTCTTTCAAAACTGAATATTTCTATTATTTTTGAAACAAAAACACATTAGCCAAGACATCACTAAATATCTTCAGTGATTCAAATAGATTCATAAAACAGATTTACAGTACCATAGATATATGTATACTCAAATATACATACTGTATTCAAATGTAAATAATGTTTACCTCAGAAAAGCCAGTCATGTGAAGCAGTGAGTACTCGAAATACCCTCTTTTTCCCCTCATCTTTCCTTTCAAACTTTCTGAAGACTGGACTGACATCACAATACTGTTGTTTTATAAAAACCCCTGTAAATATTTTAAGAGAGGAATGGATGCATGCTCAGAAATATCACAGCTTGAAGTTTGTCCTTTCTATTTCAAATTTCCTGACAGTGGCTTTTGTTTAGTTTTTACAAGACTGATCTGGTAGAGAGCCCCCTCCCCCTTTGTTGCTTGTCTTTGTGTTTCTTGAGGGGCTGGCACTCCTCTGGGGCTCCAGAAGAGCTCTGTCAGCACAGGAGTTACCAGTCTTGCTCATGTCTACAAACAACCCACCTGTAAGCTTGGGTTCATGAGATGGTGACAGGTGAGTTGTGTTTCTTTGGCCTGGCTTTTTGGCATGTTTAGAAGATATTGACAACAAATGTAACTACTTAAAAGATCTTTGCTTATTTACTGTGTGAATTGAGTAGGGATTGATTTGTGACATCTCATCTCCATGCTCAGCTATTTCTTTTTAATGTCTGAATAAGAGAATCCCTTCTGACTGTCACTGTTATTGTCCTCAGGCCTTGGTTTAATAAAAGAGGAAATTCAATTTTAGCATGCCTCATCCCAATCCAAACCACTAATGCTACTTTACACTGATACGATTTATGGCAGATCAGATAGTGTCTGACCAAACCACTCCAATGCTTTGCCTATATGACAGCCGCAGGCTATCTTCCTTTGCCCTGTAAGTTAAATACCACTTTTTTCATGATGTGACAGAAAGGCTTGTGGTTAAAGGCACTGAAACTTTTCATTAAACTGTACCTTCACTGGCTGTTACACTGAGGCCCTCTCTGGAAATTGTTCCTTGTTGCTGTGAGCAAATTCAGCTCATGGTTGCAGGAGATCTGACATGATTGCTGTTGCAGTGTCATTTGCACTTTTCATTTCTTTTGGTCATATGCAAAGCACAGGCAATGTGCTGTGTGCTGTTTGTTGACTGCTTGTCAGATCTTGGATGAAGAGAGGTAAAAAGTGGTTGAGGTGGAGCTGGGTTGCCTGGGGGTTCCCATCTCTCTTCTCCCCGTGCTGTTCCCTGGGCATGTGGTATAGACTATCTCCATTTTGGGATGATTGGGGTGAGGTGAGATTGACTTCATCCTCATTCTTACATTTTCTGAAGAAAATTTGGTACCAGTATTTTAACTAATTTGCACTATATCTGATTCTTCTTTCTTAGTAAGATTGGTACTATTTACCTGTCTTTGAAAAGCTGCTGAAATGAATGTAGCCTCAAGCATTCTTTAATTGAAGGTAGCAAAATACATATTTTCAATAAGTAAGCGTCCTGAAATTACTGATTAAAGACTGATTTAATTCTCCATCCTAGTGCGATTCTTCAAAGTCAAATACAATTTCACAGTTCATTCATACTGAACTCAACATAAAATACGTTATACTTTTTTTTGTGGAATCACCTCAGACTCTTACAAACCCATTATACTAATCACCTATTTAATGAGCACAACTGAAGAAATGGGTGTACTTACAGGGTTCAGGAAACACTGTATGAGAGAGAGAATGATACTATTCCTAGAATTTCAAGAGTGGATTTTGTTTCTAAGTGAGTAGAAAATTCAGCCCAGTTTCAGAATTGGGTAATGTGAAATCCCATAGTAAATGGTGGGAATTTATAATAAAATGTAAAGAATCATGCCTACTACCATACAGGAGACTGAAGTTCTGAAAATTCTTCTTTGATTACATCCATTTCAGTGGCCAGACTTCTTGCAAGAAGCAAGTTTTAAGAGGATGCAGGGAAGGTCAGAAAACTGAGGATAACTCCAGGAAATTTAAGGGGAAGCATGTGAGATAGAGGTTCCTCTTCTGCCTCCCCTTCCCTCCCCTCCCCTCCCCCCCCCCACCCTCTCCCACCAATCTTCTAATGAATGATGAAAGGCTGTTGAATAATAACACTATTTTTGAGCAGCATATGAGGAAAAAGATTGTTAAAATGTAATGAAAATTCTTTCCAAAGATGAATTTGTAATGGAAAAAAAATCTGAGCAAGGTGGGATTTCTAGATCTATTGGTCCTATATAAAAAAAGGAAAAAAAAAAAGAGAGACTTTGTGATATTTCATGGATATTAGCAATGATACCTGTGCAACAACTGTATCATCACTGCACATAATAGAAGGAATGCAATGGATGCAGATTAGGTCACAAGTGTAGCTATTACAATGCATTAATGTGTTGTGTAGTGATAAAGGAATTTAGAAAGACAAAGCGAGTGGCTGTTCCTTGTTGACGATATGTTTATACATTGCCCTTCAATAATGGACATAGTGTAGAAATATCTCAGCAGAATGATGAGCCTGCAGGTAGAAGACAATTGAAATTACTTCAGAAAGGTGAAAAGTAACAGACGCTTCAACAACCCTGGGGAACACATCTGACGGAGGCAGCTGCAGCATTGTCATATTAATGTCTATCAGTAAGACAATCCTCTGTATGTTAAGAAGTCATGAGAAAATAAGCTGTCATCCTCAGTGTTGTGACCCTGCCAGCATTATCACAGCAAGCCTGTCTCAGTTGCTGTGTCTTATCAGCTAGATAACAAAACTGAAATCAAGGTTAATAATTATTCCCTGAAGTAATTTTTTTCCTATCAATCATTCCTTCAGCCAGCAAAAACTGACAGTCTTTATTTTCTGATTGTACTTGGAATTTCTCATTTTTCAAAATATTGTCTTTAGAATTTTTTTCTCTACTGATGAAAATATGTACAATGTTGAATGTGATCAAATTTGCTCCAATTTCCTGAATGCTATGCAATATCACACAATATGTAAAATGGCTATGAGGGAGCCCTGGTTATCATTCCAGCCATTCCCTATGTGGGACTGGGATGGTAGTATCTGGCAATATTTGATTTTGCAGCTATCATGATATCCTGTCTTGCCTGTCCCCTTGAGGCTACTGTTATTGTCTGGAGTCATCTGCAGGCAGTCTGATACTGCTTGTAACTAGACAGCTCTGGGAATTTTTTTGCTTTTCATGCTTTGAAGCTTTGCTTGAGAAAGCTCTGCTTTCATCCATTTTTCCCCTTAAAGCTGTTGTCAGCTGTCATTTGCAGTTCTTTGATTTGATGGTGAAATGCAAAGGAATGCTCCAGCCTTATCTTCCCTTGGCTGGACTGCAGTCCTAACAAGCTGGAAGTGATATACTCCCATTAAAATCTCATTGTATCCTCTTCTGCCTGGCTTTCCTGATGCTTAGCCACCAAGGCAGTGGTACTGTGCAGGATTCCTCACTGAATTCTGCCTGTCTTTCTGCCCTGACCTTGAGCACTTCTCTAGTGGAAAATGCTATGAAGTGATGCCCAGCTGCTGAGCACCTTAAACAGGGTAAGGTGGATTGTGCCAAAATGTCTGTGTTCAGGAAGAAGAGTTTCTTCACCTTTTGATCCACACATCTTTTGTGCCCTCTGTTCATCTTCTGGCTCCAGCTGCAGCCTCTGCACTGGAGGTTAATGATACCAAGGTGAGGAAACGACAAACTAGGCCTTGGAGGGCCCACAAAACAAGGCACAAAGCCAGCATCAGGGCTGATGATTATGCTATTATCAGCACCTAGTCACTGGGTATTTGTTGGCCATCACTGCCTTACACCTCCCTGTGATTTACAGGGGCCTGTGTTCTTCTCTTGTAGGTGTACAGGGAAAGTACTCACAGATGTCTGAGTGCAGCAATACATACTGCTCATTAATGCCACTAACTATATGCTTTCCAAAAATTCCCTGCCTACTTTCAGTAGGAAAAAAGTCTATCTACAAATCAGGGCTGGCATTGCTGAATGATCTGAGATCTGCTGTCAGCTTTGCCAAACTTTTGCTGTTTAATAATGGGGAAAACAGGTACGTTAGCAGTTTGTATTTTATTTTTAAATTATATTGATAGCTGCTATTTTCCACTGTGGTTGTCTGAAGTCAGATGCATCTGAAAATGACTGGTATGTGTAGATCCCTCTGATTTGATAGCTGGTGTCCATCAGTCCTGTGAATCTAGATGGTCTTACACTTTTCAGTGTAGACATCAGGAGTTGCTTCAGACCACATCCTTTCTATTTCGGGATTTTCCCATGACTAATATAAATGGGGTGATATTCTTCTGGTACAAGGAATACAATGCAAGTTCAATGTCACCAAATAGGTTAAGAGCATAAAACTGCCACCAAAACTGATGGAGAATTATGCAGGGGGAGAATTCCTTTAATGACAAGAGTCAATTAATGGGAGATTTTTAGCTGTCAAGTCATAAAGAGCAAATTATGGTCTCATTTCCTCTATAATTGATAGAGAACAAATTTCCTTGCTTTATGATCTCTGGTTTATGAGTAATTGTTTTATTTCTGCATACCAAGTCAGTTATTATGGGATTATCATCTTGTATGGTGTGGATTGCAGCCACAGTCTAAAAGTTTCCTTTTAAAGGAAACTATAATGTCCTAATCTATTTTTTTGGCATTATATCATTTATAGACAAAATGAACAGGATCAAACTACAGTTGAAGAATCATGGCATTTTTAGCTAAGGAAATGTTCCTGATGAAAACACAGATTTTATTAGTGATACTACAATTAAATAAGCCATTATCAACTTCCTACAGATCTCCTAAGAGCAGCTCTCTTTCATTCTGGAGCCCAAATTACGGAAGCAATCTTCATAAAGGCCACTTCCCCAGCTATAGTGCCTGCTGTGATATGATTCATGCCTTTTGTCTTCTGCTTGGAATTTGGGGATGTTTATGAAGGACTTATAAATACTGCATCTAATTCCTCTTTTCACAAGATGCTTTATTCACAAGGAAAAAAAAAAAGAAAATTTCATCACATATGTACGTCATATCATTTCCATTGCCAGTGCCATCTGGCACTATTCTTGTTGCCTCCTTCATATACATACTGAAAGGATGCGAGACCAGTGCCAGGCAGACTCTCTGGAGCACACGTTTCAGTGCTACAGCTGGGAATTTAACGGGGCACAGGCACGTTTGAGACAATGAGTCTGTGAAAATGTGCATTTGAAGGCTGGAGCTGGAGTCATACGTGCTTTGGAGCAGAAGGAGAAGTAATGCATAAGAATCCCACTTTCCATGTTGTGTATCCCTAGTGATCTGACACAAAAGTTATGAAAGTCAATCAGCTGTTCTTTTACTGTTCAGACTTTCATTTTCGATAGGGAAGCAGTGGTATCATAGGTACCTGGAAAGTACCTGGCTGTTGATTTACCCTGAAGTGTTGTCTAAAAATACATGTCAGATCTTTTTGGCATGGCAACTTCTTTGAGACAGCAGCTGCCATATATCAGTACACTGCTAATTACAGCAGGATCCTTTCTCAAAGAAAAGAGTTTTTCAAGGCTGAAAAACAATCTGCAGGATGATCAGTGCAGACCCACTGCACTCATCTTGCCTGCTTAAGGTGAAGGGTGATGATGATGGTTGCATTCATATGCAAGCAGTCTATTTATGTGAACCATTATGCTAATAAGTGACAAAATTATTGGTTATGAAATTCAGATGGGCTTCCAAATACAAAGCAACTGTGGTCGTGTGACAGGGGAAAGGGAGGAATTTAGGAGTCAGGGATTTCTCAGCTGTGCAAAATACTTATCTGAAAAGCTAGAGAAGTAATTTGGCCATAGATTCAGAGAGCTGATCCTTTTATAAGGTATACCTAGTTATAGGTTACACTGCTATCATTCCTTCTTTCTGTCCGCTCTAGAATCAACACCCCCCTGACTTCTAGCAGCTGTGACAGAACTGAACATTCAAAAATTGTTGCCAGCAGACACATCCAGTCACTCGTGGTCTGTGTTTGCTGCCTGAGCTTCTGCCTCCCTTGTGGGCCTGCAGCTCTGTAGCATTGACTTGGAAAGGCAGTTCAGCCGAACCAGGCAGCTCTAGCCCAGTGGCTCTGAGGAGTGCACACAAAGGACCAGAACCTGGAAGGAGGTGTTTTGGAGACCCAGTAACCTCCTCAGCATCACGGGCAGAGCCCAGCTCAGAATCACTGTGGAGTGCTCACTGTCTCAAAGAGGAGTGTTTGCCTGCTCCCAAGGACTGAAGCTTGTTTAGGCTAGAAAGTTGAAACAGTGTCTCTAGAGCCTGCAGGCAAATGAGCCCCAGCAAACAGTGACATGGATGGAGCAGAAAAACAAAGCAGTTTGTGGTGTTTTGGGGTTTTGTTTTGTGGTTATTTTATCCTCCAGCTGAAAAAAGGATGAGGTAGATTATTACACATCCTATTTCATGGTCTGGCATTAAGTTATTAAAGTGATTTATTTTTGGGAAGAGTGATTTTTCATCAGCTGGGTACAAATTAACCAAACTGCAATAAACAAAAAAAACCTCACAAGTGATTAATATTTAATGGATCTAAGGCTCAATTCTCATCTCAGTAGCTTTGTTCTCTGCCCTGAATCCCAAAGAAGGACAAAAAGCCTGACTGTGGTTCTGGGGTTCTTCTATCTGATGCATCAATCCTGGATACACAGGACAGATACTGCGAGAGAAGTAAAGGCTATATAATTCCAGGAAAACAAAATATAGCAAATGTGTCACAGTGAGCTGCATGACCCTAGCATTCTTAAAGCTGCACTTGGGATTATCAACTATAAATGAAAAATAAATGGAATTATTTGAACTTCAGGAAGTGCTCCTGGGGAGTTCATCGTGTTCAGCTTCTTTGGCTGCAGGCTCTTCAGCTGAGCAATACCAGATTTTGGGTGCTGCTCTGACAGTGGCTGTGTGGCATCTCAGGACAGGGGCTGCTACCATGGGGAGTGAAACCCTGCCTGACAGCACCTGCCATTTGCCACTGATCATGAAGGGAGTGCTGATGACTGATTTACAGTGGAGTCCTGTTTCTAGGGGGCTGGAGTTAGATTAATTGGTTGTCCAACTGTAAAGCAAATTTTCTGTTCACCAGCACCGATGTGATCAGGAGCAATAAGATCTGTCTAATCCTTTCCATTTCCATCTCTGAAGCTGCCTGGCAGTAACAGTTCCCCATGAACTGGATAACATAATCTTTATGCAAAACCAACGCCTGACCTCTCTGCTGCAGGAGTTATGCAGCTTGATGCACACTTTCCCCTTTCCAAAATGACTTTGGAGCACTTAAGCATATAGTTTCAAATAGGGTAGGAAAGCTGAAAGGTCCCACTGGTAAAATAAAGACAGTTGAACACAGTCTTCTCCTCTGAATTGCTTTTAAGAGCTGTGCTTTCCCTTGGTTTATGAAGGAAAAACAGAGCAACTTTAAATGTGGATGATGCAACACTGCCTCCCACTGCTGCATCCTGTCCCTCTGATGCCTCAGCCATGCTTCTGCCAGCACAAGCCCACTGCTGCCTCAGTGGGAAGGCAATGGGGCACCACAGGTAAATGCTGGGACCTTTCTCATCTTGTTTTCCTTTCTCTTGATTCTACATGCCCACACGGACATGTCTAGGTCCTTGTGCTGGGCATAAGTCTAAACACTGCTGGCAGTCTAACTGAAACTGCCATCTCCATTCGTGGAGAGGGAGTTACAATGAAGATATTCAAATTAAAAATCTCCAAAGGACAGTACAAGACAGTCTTTCTTAATTTTTTTCTCTAACCAAAGGACCATTCCCTCTCCTTGGGGAGCACATGCACAGAGCAGCCTCCACATTGCTGCCAACAGTTTTCACATATAAATAAAAATATGTTAGGTCACACATAGTATATTTGGTTTTCACCTCAAATAGCCTTAAATTCACCTTAAATATAAGTAAGTATTTCATATACTTCCATGTGAAAGAATGTACACATACATTTTAAAATGTGTCTTTGTCACCATCCCACCAAAGCCTGAGGCTGAGAGCAAAGCAGAGACTGAGAGAAAGCCCTCTCCTGTACCAGCTGATTGCTGGAAAGGCTGTCCTTGTCATGTAGCAGCACTGTGGCTCACTAGGGGATACTTGTTTTTCTGGATTGGCCATATGGGCAGCTGCCTAATTCACTGTGGCAAGTACTGTTGTGTAGCCACTTGCTTCTACTTCCCAGGACAGCCTTTTCCTCCCCCACAGATCTTTCCAGAAATGAAAAAAGCACCGAAGGTACTTTTGACTCCAGTATTGGCCAGAGCTCATCTAAACAGGGATTCTGTTGTGGGTTTCACGTAAGGAGTTGGGAGATATCTCACTCTGACATTTCACAACTTTCTTCTGACCTACCTAGGCTGCAACGATCAAATCCTAAAATGTTCTGCCAGGTGTCTTGAATTCTCATGGTTGTTGATATCTAAGGAGATTTTGGCTTTAGGATTGCTGATTCAAGACTATTAATGTAAGATCACCTTTCAGAGACTGTGTTACCCTGTGTATCATTCTCCTGCACCATCATGCTCTCCAGATACGCTGCATCAGGGGACACACTTCAGCTCTGCTCTCCCAAGCCCACCCAGTCCATGGGCAGCTGGCTGCAGAACAGGCCTTACAAAACCCGACCCTGGATTCTCTACTTGTTAATCACTCAAGCAGGTTTAACTTCTTTTGTAGGATAAAGGTTATTTAATTTTTTTAAGAAATAACCGCCCAGAGTTACTTTAACTGTTTCCTACCCCTTCTATGACAAAAATCAGTGTTTTCTAGTCAAGCAGCTGCATATCAGCTGACAGCTTTTTCTAGCTGAAAATGGTGGTGCTTTTACACAGGTTAGGTTGGAACTTGATATTTCAGTCCTGGAAGACCATAAAATTTGAGCATAGGCCCCCCCGACAACCTTTAGTTTTCTTTTGATTTCATAGGTGGGTTTCCAGAGACATGTGAGGTGCAATCCCTTGTGTCTGGTCTTTCTTTGATGAGGCTGCCTGTTCTTTTGATCCAGTGGGATGCTATTCCTGGCAGTCAACAATGTAACACTCATTAATCAGTTTTGAAACTGTCCAGTGTCATCTCTGAAAGGGGTTTCAAAAGCCAAACAGTTGGGAAAATTAGATTTGTGAGTTGCGGTGTTTTTTTCAGCCTCCTCATAACTCATCTATGGAATTGCTGCTTTTTTCTGCCTTCACTCCTCCTGCCATAAGGGACAGCAAAATGAAACGTGCATATGTATATTTTTTACAGAGCTTGAGAGTGCAGAGCACCACCAGCTCAGTGCTTTCTTTTGGGGCTGAGGCATCCAGGAAGCTGAAAAAACTCGCTGGTATCTTGCAGTTGTAGGCTCGTGATTCATCCTCGGGCTGCGTGCAGGGGCTGGGAGCAAGCAGAGGAAATGCTTCCTCCGCTCTCCGGTACGTGTGGAGCGGCGCGCAGCTGCCTGCCTGCAGACACGGCCTGCCCGCATCCCCGCCGGGCCGCAGCGCCTCTACAGCCCGCTCCTTATCTGGGACAAGAACGGACACCTTCCGTGCCTGGAGGAGAGGCTTTCACTTCCTCCAGGCGCTCCGGGGCTGCACCCGTGTGTCCGTGTTCCGCAGCACGGCTCTGGCTCAGGCAAACCATGTGAGCCCCTCGCATGCTGCGTGTGTTGGCAATACATTCAGCCACAGGGAGACTTTATTCCTGGATACCAAATAATCCTGGCTGGTAGTATTGATCTAAGAGAGCAACCTGTGGAATATCCACCCACCTGCGGCAACATGAATCCCTCCTACTCCACTGCAAAAGGTTGTCGCCGTATTGCAGCAGACTTGCTCTGTCCCGGGATGTAGGGGAGATGTAGCAAACCTAAAGGCTGCCACGGGGTTTGCATAAGTGCTTGCAGTCAGAAGGAGCAGATGCGTAACTACCAAAGCTACAGATTTTACATTTGTGCTTTTCCCCATTCCAGAAATGGAAAAGTCTGTTCAAGAATCCATAGTGGCCGACTGTGTTTCATGAAGAGAAATTAAAAACATAAAAGAGCGAGTGGTTGTTCGGAAAGAATATGTATGGAAAATGCAAATTGGATCATAAAGACCTGAAGGAGGAACATCAGCTACCTCTGGTGTGCCAGGTGCTGGAGGCCCTTCCAGGCCCTGACCATGGAACAGCATGCTGCTGAATGAGAAAGCCCATCATCTTTACACAGCAAAAGGCAAACTCAATTCCATAGCAACCACATTATGTCTGTTATGCTGGAAAGGCAGAATTCATGATGAGAAAAGAGAGCTGTGCGTGGCTTGGAAACATGAAACTGCCACTCTGACTATGGGAGATCAGAACAGATGCCATTAGAATAAGATACGGCATGCTGTGCTGCAGAATTGGAAGGAGGCAATCATTTGTGAGGGTTTTCCTCTCCAGGGTGGGGAGTAAAGAAGAAGGAGTGATTTTAATCATCTTCTGATTTTCAATAGTTTCATTTGACTTCTGATTGTCATTTGTTTAAGTTATAGCAGTATTTATTGTACATCTCTGCTGCATCGTGACAAGGCAGATAGGCAGCTGAATACTGTTGTACCTTAGTAATCTTCAATTACAGTTGTTATTTTAGTACAGTTCACAGTCATTCCCTGCAATACAGAAGTAGAAAGTTCAGCTGCGTCTCAAAAGAGTTGGATTAGGACTGGAAAATGTTCAGAGCAGGATGTCAAAAGTGGTCAAAGGAATGGAGCTTCTTTTCTACAAGAAATAAACAGTACAGCTCTTCTAGCTGGAAAAGAGGTGACCTTGGAGAGAGGAAGGCAGTCTCTAAGTGCTGGGACAATAGGGAACAGGAGGCAGTTTTCAGCACTCCTTCCAGTGCAAGCACATGAGGGAAACCAGTGGGTAAGCAGTTTCAGGGCACAACCCAAAGTGATACTTCAACAGTCTATGGGCTCTGTGAACTCCTTGCCACAGGAATTAGAGAGAATTTAAAGACTCATCAGAGAAATCAGTGAAGGCCTGGTAAACACAAACACAGCCCATATGGTCCAGCCAGTCCCTGCCCTGCAGGTTGTGACTGGTTGGCAGGATGTTCTGGGCAGTATCTCTACAGGCATTTCCTTGCTTAAATATTTCTTTAGGTATCTACTTCTGGTCATTGTCAGAAGAGCACAACTGATATTTGATCCAAGCTGATACGGTTTGCATATTCCCAGAGACTTGGCATACAGGCAGTGACTATTTTAAATAAAAGGTCAGAAATCTCCAGTGGATGCCTCTGTCCTGCCATGTTTCCTATCTGTTGTTTCTGTTGCAGCTCTGCTAACCTTCTTCATTTTGTGTGTGTCTGTTTCACCTCGACCCCAGTCTGACACAAATTCCACCGTCCATAAAGGAAAACCCAGGTGCAGAGTGGGACTAAACCCCTCCATACTACTGCCCCTTGGGTGCCAGGGTACCACATAGGTGTAGAGCATATTGTGCCAAACTTTGGAACCTCAGGGTCTGGTGCAGTATTTGTACCATTGCCATCAAGAGTGAAAAGTCCTTTCTGACAACTTTCTTTTTAAGGTCACACCAGGATTTCCATTTGTTTAGCTCTCCAGCTTACAGTCTGTCCCGTATCCTATCCCCGTGCTGAATTTACATATAAAACGTGTGTAGCCAGCTCACAGGTTTTGCTGTAATCAGTTATTCCTTGGTTTTCACACAGAAATTCTGAATTATTCTACTGGGATTTTGACAACTGTAGTTGGTTTACTTATTATGTGTCCTTTCATTTGCTTATCAGCTCTATTTGGGGAAAAGAGGGTTTTGTACAAAATGTGTCATCCTTGGCTGCAGTAGGCTGGAACCTGATCCTGCTCGCGTTAGCAGAGGGAGCCGAGGGTTTGAGTTACACGTTTGTGAAAAGCCTGTGAAGCTTTTCCCTGTTTTTGTGACTGTGTTGCCCTCTGCTGACTGCTAACGGTTTGGAAGATCCCGAAAGTTCCCCGCGGAGCAGCTCAGGTACCTGCAGGCATTCTGCAGCTTATACCGGGATGTATTTTTGACCTGGGGTATCAACCATGCCCTCCTATCTACGGTTAGCCGTGTAGCCATAGTTAGGAATTCTCCAGCAACTCAACAAACTGAATATTCCCCTCCATCAACGTAGCTTAGCTGACATTTTATTAAAGTTTTGGTTCTAATTAACAAGTAAAAATTAAATTGACAAAGCTTTGAAACAGGCTCTTTATCACCTGTGAACGTTGTCTAATGCCTCTCATCAGCTGGTTTAAGAAAATTACAACATGACACACTGTATGGAGGGAAGATAGAATTTGACTGTAGCTTACACAAGAGCTAGTTTTCAAGGACAGGAAAAGGAGATGGAAATTATTTGAAAATAGATGCAAGTCTGTGTAAAGAGAGAAATCCATCAGGAAATGTAAAGCTAGAGATGATTACGTACTCAGGGCATGAACCACTCCAGACTCATCTTCAGAATTGAAAGAAAACTATTACTTAGTTAAAATGTGCTCTTTCCTACAATCCCTAAAAAGAGCTGTTGTCCTGGACCCTGATCCTTTCCCAGGAGGCGACTGAGGAGCAGCATTTATTGAAATGTTAACGGAGAGATTTGTGTCGGGTGGAGAAAGAGTAGCCTGCCCTTCGGCCTGGCAGGTTCCTATCTCAAACACAGTCTCTCACATAAAAATTGCTTTGAATAGCTCCATCAAGATTTCAGCAGACTGTTGTTGATAATGCATACCTCCTATTTGTTGTCAGCTTTGAGACTCAAGATTGAAAAAGCGGAGCCTAAGCTGGAGGCACTATTTACTTTATTTACAAGGACCGAATGCAGACAGCAGAGGGAGATTGAATGATGCTTGTAGACAATGTAACAATACCCCAGGCACAGATGCCCTAGATCTGACTTGCAATTCCATCCTAGGTTATAGTTCTTTTTAAATCATCCGGGCTCAAGGCAGGCTGAGCTGAGTATGTAAGACCAGTTTAGCCAGAGAGCTAATATCTCGGACACATTAAAAATTCCCCAGATCCCTGCAGAAACAACTATTAGCTCAGATAGCCTTATTCATACTTTCAATTTAATAAATCTGTGCAGGAAAGTCCAGCATTTACAGATTTAGGCAACTGTTTCTGCATTTTTATTTGGTTATCAGATAGTTTCTTGCTAATAAGCACCGTATTTTGAAAACTGAAAGCAAGTGCAGCTGCACAGCCATTTGATACCAGAGTTGCCCCTTTTTATGAATGCTATAAAATTCTACCCTAACAGTAATATTATCTTTTCATACATGGCTTAATCTTTTTATATATAATTTTATGTGTGATTTTGAAATGTAGAAGCTAATCTAAGTGTAGATCTGTGCAGTTGCAGGCAATGTTATATCATACCCTGACAGGCAGTAGCCCATCGGTGCAGGGCATGACTCATACCTGCCCCTACTTACATCAGACTCAGCAGTGCTGTAGCTTTTCAAAGCATGGGTTCTCTTTTTGTGAGCATCCAAAACATGTGGGTGAGCCCACATATGATGATAGGCACAAGCCTGCAGAAAAGCAAACTTGGTTCAATTTTACAAGCTGTTAATAAAGAAAGGAGAGAATGTTCCAGAGAATCTTTAACCTGTGATGATAGAGGAAGAGGTGCACTTTCATAAACATGAACTGACTTCATTGTCAGTTTAATTAAGGAAACTCATTTAAATATGACTCAAAGATTCGTACTCTCCAGATGAATATTGACACTTGTGGTAGATTTCCTTCTTACTTGAAATGTGGTTATCACTAATTGCCTGCATATATTGGGATGACTTCTGATTATGTCGATAATGTCAAAAGTGTTTTTGGGAAGAGACTTTCTCAGTTGTCACTCACTAAGGACAAAGCAGATGTCAGTCACTGTAATTAGGAGCTATACATACTGCTCATTTTTAAGAGCATTTAGATGAGCATGCTCCTGCTCAGGTTTGTTTATTTACTTCAAATCTGATTTCTAGCCTGGAGACCACTTAAGGGATAAGGACCACTGCCAGATGTCCTCTCATCTCCTGCCCTGAGATTCTTTTCATAAGTACAAATGCTCTCCTTATTGGAAATGAAATGAACAGTATTCCTCTCAGCAAATGGTTAATCCTTGGGAAGGAATACCTGAACATTAAACACACACCTTTTTTTCCTGGCCTGTGCACTGTGGTCTCTAACAGAAGGATGCAAGTAAATTTATGCATCAGATTAATAGTGGATTTATTTTACCTCATCCTAGAATTTCCTTCTAGTTTTCTTTAATATTTTCTTTTTTTTTTTTTTTTTTTCTTTCCCATCCTTACTATATTTTCCCATGCTGTTGTTGTGTCAGCACACTCTCTTGGTTCTATTCCACCTTCTTTCTTCCCAGGAAAACTGGCCATTAACTCCACCAGGTACCAGCACCCTTTCCAGGTGTCCGAAGTGGAGATGTGGTCAGTGAGAAGAGAACCTGTGAGAAGCTGTGATAACATTCATCTACACGTACTTTTGGGTGTAAATGAGGAGGCAGCACTCAGTGTGGCAAAGGATCAGGCCTATCAGGTGAGATGGAGTGAAGGGAGCTTGGGCTGAGGCTTGCTTTTCAGATGAAAGTGAATCAGAATCACAGAATAGGCTGAGTTGGAAGGGACCCACAAGGATCACTGAGTCCAGCTCCTGGCCCTGCACAGCACGATCCCCAAGAGTCACACCGTAAAATATTACTTGTCTTTTGAGTCTCTTGGATTCCTAACTCCTTTTGGCTGGTTTCAGCCAAGTTTGATATGGAAATAAAAATCTTAAATAGCTCAAGTATTCACCTGTGACATGAAAGCAGCAGCCATGTACCCCATGTGCTCCTCCCAGAAGCACAGGTAGGTGAGCTGACTTGCATTATTAGCAAGAGAAGCCACAGGGTATCTCAGCAGCCTGGCTGATCCCCACACAGCCCGTGGGGGTCTTGCTCTTACAGCTGCCCTAATTGCAGCTGCCTCATCTTGTCACAGGTAACCCAAGCAGGTGGTGCCAAGCCTGGGGAAAACAAGCTCTGGCAGCTCCGGAGCCAGAGGCTTGTGCTGTTCAGTAAAAGCCTTTCCAGGGCTCACCAGGGGAAATACAAGGGGGCTCTCCCTATGCAGGCTGTGAGTGTTCCAGCTGATGGCAGTGACACCTTTGTCTCCCTTTGAGGGAGGACACTGCCAGTGTGGGGAGCACCCCTGGGTGTCCCCAGCTGTGACAATGAGCACCAAGTGAGGGTGACTGCATGGACACAGCCTCTCCTGGGACAGGGAGGCAGAGGATATCAGGGCAAACTGGGCAGTGTTTGGACTGCAGCAGTACAGTTTTAATCCCAGTTTTTCTCAGATGTTTGAGAAAGATTTGCATCAGTCTCATTTGCAGGAGCTAGGAGCTGGTAATTCACTGCTTGGCAGAGTAATCCTTTTTCCTTAAACACAAACCCTGGAAACCGTGAAGCTGACATTTCCTACAGCATTTTTACAAAATTCATAGAGAGATAGTAATCCATTCATTCTTAGGGGCTTAGAGCTGAGTTAAATACAATACCCAAGGACAATAGGTCAAGTGCCTGAAATGAAAACATGTCCATCTCTGAGGTTAGTGCAGGAAAGTGAATACTTCACAAGTGCATACTTGTGAAACAAGTATGTGCTGAGGGGAAAAGAAAGTAAAGAAACAGGAGTGGGAGAAAATCCCCTTTCAGTCCTCCAACCGTGTCTGTAGGACTCAATTATAAATGTGTTCTTCACAGAAGAGCAGATACATCATAGTTTGTTTGGTTTTTTTTCTTTCAATTGCTTCAGAGTTCACATAGTCTCATTACAAAGCAAAGCCAAGCGCAAAGGGCTGTGTCCAAATGGAAATGTCCATGGTGAAGGAAGCTGACAGGTGGCCTGCCCTGGGGGAGCCTGTGTTACAAATGCTTGCAGGGAGCCCTGGAGCAGCCTTTTCCCTCTGCTCTTAGGGAAGACAGAAGAGGGTCCTTATTTCTTGACTGTCTCTCTTCTCTGTTGCATACAAATCCTATGGAGGCTAATGATGTCTGGGGCTGTGATACACTCTGACAAACCATCAGCCCTGAACAGGCAGATGGGCTGTAGACTCAGCTGGCCTCCTCCTCCCCCATTCACCCCTTCTTTAAACTGCAGTCCGCATTGGCAAGGAGTTATCTTCAGCAAGAAAATCCCAAACTCCGTGATGTCTCTGCAGGTGAACTCAGACTCAGGGATGTCCAGGGAAACCTTGTCCCAGCAGAAAGCAAAGTGGGAAAATACCTCAAGCACTCCCCAGACGTCACAGGGCACTTGGCTGTTGGTCCCAGTTGTTGAACCCTGGATTTTAAAGAGGTGTGAGAGTCTGACAAACAGCCTGAGTCAAACAAATTTTGACAGTTTAACTGGGGTGTTACTGGATAGTGCCATAAAGCCAGAGAAGATTGACAGATAAAAAAGAGTATGGCACATAAGAGAGCACAGGTTTCGCAGGTTTTAGTGTAAGTGCTGTGTATAAATAATGGTCCTTCTTTGAAGCTTTTCAGTTTTCTGCAGTATGCAGAAATCTCTGTCAGGGCTGAGCTCTGTTCTCACTGCTCCTTCTCTCTGTGGCTGCTGGACTGAGCTGCCCTCAGGAGAGAATCTGCAGCCAGTGTCACTGCTGCTTACGGGCCTGCTGAAGCACTTGCTGAAGAATTTGCTTTCCTTGGAGCTTGTCAGAGTCACTGTCATAATTTTTCATTCTTCCACTTCATTTGCAATATCATTTTCTGGAGGAGCGTCCCTGCCATTTCGGGCTGCTGATAAGCCCCACTGTCAGTCATAGCTCCACAAAGCTCATTATTCTGCATCGGCACGAGTGTCAGTTCCCTTTGCTTTCCTGGCTGTGTCTGTATTGCTGTTGTTTTCCTCCTGGTCCTCATTCGTGGCTGTTTTCCTCCCTCACATAGTTATATGCAATGAGTTTTCCCTGAAAATTACCTGGTGCTGCTTTTCCAGCAGTTGAATGACACAGGTAACAGCAGCTCTACTCTAAACCAGCTTCTATTTTCTTTAGTGCTATTATCTAAACATACTCTGAGGAAATCTAGCTGATACCACGATAAAGCTGAAGCCATCCCTGTTTTCAATTTATTCTTGATTTTGACAGTTCCCAGCTCTCCCGGGAGGAGATGCAGAGAAAGGCATGTACATCTACCATTGCTCCAGCAATGCTGGCTTGGTTCAGCCAGAGACAGAACAGGCCATGTTCTGTGTTCCCTGGTCACTGTTTACAGTGCATTCTAAGCTGTGAGTTTTCAAAAGAAGAAATCCAAACAGAAACTAATGTTTTGTTAAAAAACTATTCTCTTCTTTTTCTCTCTCTGATTTATCTCAGGTCCAAACAGTGATCTTTGGTGAGAACAGGGTGTAGTTCTCTACTGCTGATTTGCAAAGCTGTGGTGTAAATCAGACCAGCAGGCAGCTGAGGAGGATATCTTTGGGTATGATTTTACAACAGCCTACTCTGACCATTGCATTGCTAGCAACCTCTAAAATGGGAGTGTCCAGCAGGTCTGGCAAGGTCCATAACCCTCTGTAAAAATGTCTGACTGCAATGTTGTCTTGTATCCAACCTGCCTAAGTCCCCTGAACAGGCCTGGCTCCCCCACAACATAGACACTTTCAAATATAAAGCTCCAGTTTGGAGTGCATTTGGGTTTTCCTGTTCTTCATACAGCAACATTTGGTGAACTGAAATCATGGGCCTTGAGAGAGCTGTGAAGCACCTTCAGCCTTTATTTTGGCTAGTCAGAAGAAATACACAGCCATACTCTCCTTCCCACTGAGAATATGCTCCTGAAAAGCATGAGCACTGGCCAGGCAAGGGATAGGGAAGCAGTTTTTCTCCTCAGAATTAATGAGCAGATAAGTGTTGGAAATTATCTTGGCTGCTTTGTTTAGAGACAGAGCACTCAAGCATTATCCTCCATTTCTGCCCTTCACGCTGCATTGACTTGACTGATCTTAATTCATGTGAGGAAGATGATGCTGAATGTGGCTGTTCAGAAAGAGGCATTGAGAACACTCACAGTAAAAGATGTGTGCTGGGTGTTCATTCTCATGGACAAAGCAGCCAAGACAGTGGACTGCCTGTGTCCTCTGCAGGTGATGATCTGGACAATCCTGCTCCTGTGTCTTCATCCTCTACATAATATTACTTTGTTCTTGTGTATGTAAGGTATATTTCTTAAGTCCCTGACACATCCTCCTCTGTTTCATTAATTCTAAGGGAAAAACTTGTTCATTATCCAGTGAATTCAGTCACTTCACCAGCCAAGCTGAACATTTGATGTAAAATTTTTGAGAGGATTCTTGCTGGTGCCTTTTAATAGCCACATCTTCCTCCTCCTCTCCCTCCTCCTCAGATGAATCGAGAGTCAATTAAGGTAAAGCATGGAGAACACAGTAATGAGGATGGCTGGTAGAGCCGGGGCTTGAATGATCAGTGTGGATCTCCAAAGGGATGGATACAGATGTGATGTAAGTTACACGGACAAAGGTGTGCTTCTGGGCTGCCAGAGGAGAGCTGGGTGCATGCATATCAATAACTTAACTTTAATATTCTCTTAAATTTAGATCTAGGTCCTTCTTCCTGCCCATGCTTTCTGGACAGGGTGTATCTCTGCTTCCTGCACAGATCCTGTTCCTCTGCAGATCATACAGGATGACTCTGTTACATGTCCTTTCTTTCTGCCCTTTGTTTCTGTGTGTTCCTGGGGGGCTGAAGGGGCAGCGTGGCTGGAGTGCAATCTTACCATAAGTCAGGACTATTACACCCCACAGCCTGCAGCCTATTCTGCTGCCTATTTGTGGAAGTGCAACCACTTATTACATTGCACAGGGACTGTTTTCCCAAAACAATTTTCTGGAAATTAAAAAAATTGCATCTCAGTTCCCTAAGCCAGCCTATAGTGTGAGGGCTGTGGGTTTTAACACTCAGGCGGAGGTTTCACAACAGGGACTCCCACTGGCCATCCTTCCCTCCACCTGCTCCTTCTCATACCACTCCTTGGGCAGCTCTCCAGTTGTGCACACAGGGAAGAACAGGAGTCTGGCCTCCCTTGGGTAGGGAAGGTTTTCTGGGTGACCAGCTGCGTTTTAATGAGCAGAGCTGCATGATACAATGAGTCAATCTAACCAGCTCTGACAAAAGCTGAAATCCTTCTCTTCACTCCATGTTCTTCTTTCCCTCTTTCCCTTTCCTGGTCTTCCCACTCCACCCCAGGTTGCACTCCTGACACTCACTATGTTCCTTTGTGAAGCAGATCAGTTTTCTTAATTTTTCCCCCCATTTTCTGCCAGTCAGTCATCAACCTGGCAGAAAATGAACCACCTTAAACCAGACTGGCTGTGTAGCCAAATCAGCCCTCAGCCCACGCAGCCGCTGACTCCAAGGGTCTTGCCTCCTGCCCTCCATTCCCAGTGCTGTGCTGCAGCTCTGCTGCTGCTGCAGTCCAATGTGCAAACTCAGGAGAAGACCTTTGTTGTCCTGTTAGTTTTTTGCAATGCTGGGGTGGCTCAGAGCAGCTCCAACAAGTGCTGGGGCCATTATGAGGAGAGCAGGAATGCAGCCTTGCTGTGTGATGACAGCTGGAATGGTTTGAACAGGGTTAGTGAAATGAATTGGCTCTGGTGTGGGTTCAGCAACCAGCAGGGCTGGGGAAATGAGGGAGCAGGATGGGACTGGAGATGGGGGGAAAGGACTGGAGAATCAGACCTCCCCAACCATGGTCATTAAGGTGCAACTTGGGCGCAGTGTGTCACCTGATGGCAGCAGCCCAGGGGGTGCAAGCAGCCACCAAAGCCCACTCAAGGCTGAACATCAGAGCTTCTCGTTTTCCTGGTCTGAACTGTGACAGTCTCTAAATCCCACCTTTTGTCAGAGGAATTGGAGGGAGTAGGTTCTTCTGCAATGTGACCATTCTGTTGTCTTGAGCGCTGCTCTTTGAACAGGAACAGTTTGGATCTAGGAACTCTGGATTTTTGTGGCTCAAAAGGCAGTAGATGCAGGCTGTCTGAAAATAGACTGCTGACTATGTATGTGCAGTTACATATAGGTATATGTACGCATGTATATATCTGCAGCTTCATAAATCCATGAAAATCTGTAATACACAGAGAGTCCACTGCTTAGGCTACCTCAACAGCTGAGTTCCCCTCAACTGTAATGTTTCTTCAATACAAATTGGATAAAAAAAAAGGACTGGATATATATTACTTAAATTGTGCAATCTTTTCTCATGATGATTAGAAATTATGCACATGGAAAGCCTCCTTGGTCCAAGTAAATGTGCTCAATTATATTTATTCAGATAGCAAGCTGATGTGCTACGCAAGCTGCCATTTTTATCTGACCGCAATTACTCATCTTCATGGCTGGCATTTGTCAGGTCTCACGGGACAGATTTCTTCCACGGTGTCATTCACAAGAGCTCACATCAAACTGCTTTATCATCTGTCTGCAGTGTTTCACTGCTGCTATCAAGCAGTAACACAGCTCAGAGACACAACTATTGTGATCCCAGAAGATTTTGAATTTATGGCTTAAAATAATCCAGCCATTTGAAGAGTATTTGAAGTCATCCTAACCACTTGGTTGTACTCTACTCAAAAATGAGCAGGTTATTGCTGTTAGCATGCCTAATGCAATGTTTTTTCAGGATTTTCAGTCACTAGTAACTTGAGTGTAGAAGACAGCCCTCATAATTTAAATGAAGGAGAAATAACTTTGTAGATTTAACTTGATCTTTTCCTAGGCAAGACTGTTTGCTTTACATGATAGATTTACCCTGACTGCAGCCATTTATTTCTTGTTAAATTAGCCAGCCAGCATCCACAGATGAGAGAATAATTTGGTTTAGCTGTAATTTACATAGAGCTCCCCTACATCTTTACAGTACAGGTTTTTTTGGGAGGCTGTGTCAAGCCAGTCTCTCTGCTGATGAGAAGAGCAGCAGTCACAGACAGAGCCAGCTTCTCAGTGTTTATTGAGACACAAGAGTTGTCCCACTTTAACTACACTGATAGCAGTTTGAGTGACCCAGTCACCGCTTGTGTTAATGGAAAAGTGCCTGTGTTGTTACAGCTATTCAAGACCAGAAGATACCTAAGTTAGTATCAGATAGCTTCATACTGGGACAAGTATGTCAGCACTCCAGTTTTACCTGGTGTAACTGAAGTTGAAGATGGCACTTAAATAAAAATAGCTGCTAGGATTACAGTAATTACTTAAATAAATAAAAAACCAAAACAACAAAACCAAACCAACAAAAGAATATATATATAAAAAATCATACTTTCAGCTCCAATAATTTTGCTCATAAAGTGTGCGTGGGTCAGATGTTGAAGGCTAAGGAGAAGTTCCCTTTGGAGACAGCAGTTTATGCATCTTACCTGGTCACAGCTGGGCACCAGGCAACTGCATGTCTGTGCCCCCAGGCAGCAGCTCCACCCCTTCTCCTGTGCCCTCAGCAGTGCTTGCAGCCCAGGAGCTTTTCTGTGGACCCTTCCTCATGCAGACCCAAGCTGCACCCTCCCTGCTATAAAAACCTTTTAAAAATCTTCTGGAGCTAATAGCCTTAATATGATGTTGCAGCTTTTGTAGCTTTATCTAAGCATAGGAGGGAAGGCTATTTTTTCCCCTGACTTTCATCATTCCCAGATAATCTGCAAAGCTGAACACCGATTGTGTCTCTTGCTTATTTCTGCAGAGAAATGAGCCTTATGCAGCTTTCTGGCATCACTGGCTTTGTATTTATCACTAAGTAAACAGAGCCAGGAACTGCCACGGGCACAGACTGGCTATATCCATGCTGCATAGTGCTTGATCCTGGTCTCCCATCTGGTGCCCCTGTGGCCCTAAGACATTGGTATTAATGCAGAGATGTTTCCTATTTTTTTTTTTCTTCCCAACCTATGCTGTCTGAGCAAATGTAAAGCTGTGCAGCAGCCCACAAGAATTGTTGTTTTATTGCAGGAAATGGTGTATTGCATGAATTGGAGTGAAGTTTGTGGCTGAGAAGCCTCCTGTGACAGAGCTGGCAGACTGTGTAGGGTGAAGGAAATGGGAATCACTGCAGTCCCATCTCTGCTGCTTGCTGCGGAGAGTCTCTCCTGTATGCCAGCTCACAGGCTGTGCCCAGGCACTGTCTTGCCATGCCAGGCTGCATGGCATTGGCCTTGCAGCCCACTTACCATTTATCAGAGTGGATGATAACCAATCCAGCTGGTTCCCTGGTCCCACCATGACTGTCAGTACAATTAGAGCCACTGAGGGAACCTGGTGCTTGTTTAAACACCAGGGATGAAGCCTGCATGTGCAGCAAAATGTGCCTCCACTGTGCTGATCATCCATGCTCTTAGGACAGGGAGGGAAGACCTGTGGGGCTTGTCAGGTCAGCCGTGGCCAAGGCATGTGGTTACTCCACTCCCCAATTCCATCAGGGCCCTATCCAGTCCAGGGTGCTCCAAGGCAGGCTGTCCCTGCCCTGGGCCAGGGCCTCCTCACTGCCTTCTATTTCCAGGTCTATGTGTGAGGCTATTCTGCCGCCTCTCTGTAGCTGCAGCAGCTTGTTCCTAAACACATCAACAAAGTGGGTTCAGCTTGAAACTGCTCTGCCTACATTTATAAAAGCCATCCACTCTTCAGTTTCTCATCATTTTCTTTTACTCTTCGCAGCACAAACAACAATTCTTTTGTTATGCCTTCTGCTTGTTGGAATCGCATAAGAAATCTTTCGTTGAACATTTGTATAGGCTAGAGATTTCTCCTCCAAATGTTGAAGAAAAACAAGTTCATGTGAATTATCTACAGCAGATAATTTCAGTTCTGCACAGGATCTAAAAATAAAGTGAGGCCCACGTTCTACAGCTAAGTAGCTTTTAATTAAGTGTGATAACAGCATGAATTATCTTTTAGAGTGCAATAGTTCCATGATCAGAAGTCAAGTGAAGGAAGCAATGATTATTTGCAAAAATGATTGAGGGAAGAAACTTGATGCTGGCATGTATTTGGGGTTTTTTCCATCTGATAGATCTTTCCAGGGTGATTAATATTTTGGGTAAATTTGGACTTTCTCTGTTATTGTTCCTGTTTTAATAGAGCCAGTGGGTCCTTTCAAATACTGATGTAAAAGAGGGCAGTGAAAGCCCTCATCAACGGCTTCATGGTAATGCCTTCGGACAAGACAAACGGCACTGCTGCTTTCTGAAAATCAGTGGCTGAGGTGCGGGATGGTTTCGTTCGCTTCTTCAGCGAAGAGAATCCCCTCTCCTTATTTTACTCATAGATAAGCACAGGGCTTGAACATAAATAATATTCTGAATTGTGAGCTGAGATGCAGCCACATCTCCTGTCCTGCCTGCTTTGCGGGTAGGCAAGAGGGTTCATGTCCTAAACCACCACAGATAAACCAGCCAGTGCCTGGTTTGTCAGGGTTCTCTTTGTGCCAGCCAGAGAGATGCTCTCAGTGACTTTACCAGCTAAGATCCTTTATCTTCATTGTCTTTGTAACTGAAGCGTAGCATTTAGTCCAGCGTGGTGTGGCTGGGGGGGAGTAACACAGCTTTATTCAGCAGGAAGACAAACCTTAAACGAAGGTCCTTTAAGGATAAGAGACACCCTTATGGTGCCACAGGGATGGTACTTGGCACTTCAGATTGCAGACAGATGCAAGCACAGTGTGTTTGAGCACAGGCAGGAATAAGGAAGTTATTGTGTGCCTGGGAAATAAGGATATATCCTGTGACAGTGACTGTCCTGCCGTACGAGGCTGTAACACCAGCCTGACCAGAGAGGCACTGGGAAAGCGAAGCCTTTCCTCAATACTGTACTGAATCCCAGCTGCCAAAGGGCCAGACTGGCACTGGGATGCAGGCAATGGACATTTCTTCCATGTCTCCCTAGACTGGTAGGCACTTGCTGTCTCATACCTCTGTGTGAGCTCCTGGCTGTTCTCCCGGTGTCTCCAGGCATCCCTGCAGGGGCTCCCAGACAGGAGGATGCTGCGTATCATCTGGCTGGCCTCAAAAACTGGGAATCCCTTCATCACCCCCTCCTGAACAGATAGATCTTCATGCATTTGCCCAGAGGACTTCATAAAAATTAATTGAGTTGCCCAGCATTAGACACAGATCATAAAACTCCCATCTGATCTCATGCCTGCTGCCGATTCTAACAGCTGATTGAAACAATGAGCGCTAGCTCACTGGGAATGTAACAGTGCCCACGGAGAGAGCTGTAGCACGGGCTGTAGGTGTAGATAAGGCTTTAAATGCACAATAAAGATCTTTTGCCTGTACCACAGAGCTCTCTTCGCTACGAGAGTAAAACCCCTGGGCTGCAGTTTAAGCACAGCAAAAGTGATGGAGGTTACCCTTCGAGTTACAAGTTTTGCTGAAAAGCAAATTTGTGTCTCTGCTCGCGTATTTAGTTATTTATTTTTCTATTTTCCTGCTCATTTTAAAGTGAAAGAGAAATGAACTCGGAGCGAGGGAGAACTGGAGGGCAGCCAGGCAAGGAGCAGAAAAGCCGTGCCACGAGCAGGTCCCGTTTCTGTCTGATGCCATTTGAGGCACTACTACGCAGACGCTGACCCTAAACGTTTTTTTTCCCCCTCATAAAGAAACCCCATTCGATAACCTACTAACACCGACCTACGTGCTTCCAGGGCGCTAACCGGGGAAAAAAACCAACCGGGGAGCGCCAGGAGCGGCCCACAACCGCGCCCGCGGGCGCTGTCTCTGTGGCGCGTCTCGGTGCCGTGCGGGTCCCCGCGGGTCGCCGCGGCCGCGGTGCGGGCGGAGCGCGGTGCGGGCGGAGCGCGGTGCGGGCGGAGCGCGGTGCGCGGTGCGCGGGCGGGCCCGCAGGGGGCGCCGCGGCGCGGGCGGCGGCGGGCGCTGCTGGGCGGCTGCGCCCGCTATAAAAGCACGGCCCGCGCACGCCCCGCGTCGTCCGCCCGGCCCGGCAGCGGCGGCGGCGGCGGCAGGCGGCACCAGCAGCGGCGCGGAGGCAGGTGAGCGCCGCGCATCCCCCGCTGGCTCCGCTCCCGCCTCGTGGGTCTGCCCCCCTCCCTGCCCCGCATCGCCCCGGGGCTGGGGTTGCTCCATGCTCGCCGTACCCGGGCGGTCCCGGCTGCGCCCCCGGGGCGCTGGGAACGGGATATGGGCAAAAGCTCCAGGAACCGGGATGGCTCCCGCGCGGGAGGGGCGCGGCGGGGCTGGCGGCTGCTCCTGTACCCCTGGTGCTGGCACGAGGTGGGGGCGTGAGCCCAGCTTATCGGGGTGGATAATATATGTGATGAAATGTATTGAGACAAAAGTTCTGGGGATGCCAATAACCGGACTGGCTTGAGCGGGCTTCGCTCTCCGTGCGGCGTCTGTGCGCGAATCGGAATTGCCAGCTGCACGCCAGCAGCCTGTCAGCGGGGCGACAGTGCCTCGGGGAGCAGCGTCCCGGCAGGGCTGGGGATCCCCGGACACGGCCGAACCTTCGGCATGGGCGAGCGGAGGGCTCAGGGCAAGTGCCGAGCTTGTCGGCAACCCGCGGGCGCACAGGGCTGAAACTGCTATTCCTCTCAGCCCTTTCCATGGCATATAACAGCATCCCATTATTTTTCCGAAAAATGATGGAAGGTAAAGCAGCTGCTATGCATAAAAAGCAGCGTTTTTCTAGGAAGGGAAAGCTAACCATGTGGAAGATAGGGCAGCAAATCCAGGTCTTCCTACTCGAGTAAAATGCCTCTGCGTGAAGAGCTGTTCATCTAGGTCGGTCGTTTCTAACTCTGTTTAAATGAGTACGGGTACCTTTTTCCTCTTTGCTTTATCTCCCTTTCTGTCCGGTCCCCATCACTGCGTCCCGAGGGTGCAGAGGAGGCTCGTGTGCCTTCGCCCCAGCCTGTACCGGCTCCCTACAGGTACCTGCTAGGGAGCCAATGATGCCTGATTGCTCTAAACATGAAAAGAGTAAGCTAGCAGGAGCCTTGACATTTATCATTGCATTAAAAACTGCAAAGATTTAAAAAAAAAAAAAAAAGCAAGCATCTCTCTGCGGGTCAAACATTAGAAATATTTACTTATACTAAGGCATCGGTAGCAAAATCATTTGCATGTCAAGTGTTTGCATGCAGGTTAACTTTGCAACGGGTGACTGCATTAAGGAGGCACTTGGCAGCTGACGAGCTGGGTGTAATGTGATGCATAAATGCTTTGTTTTGGTTTGTGTGTGATTTTATGCAGGGATTGTTTTATGCTCTCTAACATCCAGTGTAGCGTTTGTGGGTTTTATCATTTCTTGTCCCCCAATTTCAAGCAGGGTTGTTGTGCTTTCCTGTATCCCATGCTACATAAACCCTTTACCAGTCTGCCTGTTTCCAATGCAATTAAATATACCCAGCTACTTGTCTCCTATCTTTGCAATCTGTTGTGGAGAGCAGCGCAGCCTGTGCTGCCAGAGAGCGGTAGGAGCGAGCTATGTGTGCGCAAATGAGGGTTAACTTCTTGTTCTACGGCGTTTAGCATTGCCTTAATTTCTGGAGAGTAAGCTCCTATTTTAAGGTACAGAAGGGGGATTCTGCAAGTAATTCTTTGAGTGCTGCACTGTGAGTTTGGAAATTGCTACCTGAGGTGGGGTGGGGGGAGGGATGATGGGATGGGACACAGACACTGAGAAAAATATTTGCAAGGCTGTGTCCATGTGGTTTATTTGAAGTAGCTTTTCATATGGTACCATGTTTTTCCTTCTATTTGTCTCTTTAAGGACAGAGGTAGGCATTTGGCTATTGATCTAACAAATGGCAAGTGTGGGGTTGGGTCAGATAAGTAGTTTTTCATTTCTTTACAGCAAAGCTTTTTCTATGGTAAAGTTTTCCTGGGTGTTACTTCTTGTCTTAGTGATAGGAACTGTAACAAGCAAGAAAGCAACTTTAAACTTTGGGTCTTATTTCTGCAGTGTGTATTTTTTTGCAAAATACATTTATGTAAGAGTAAGCAATGCTAACTATTTAAGAAGATAGGAGAGGAGAGCTAGCAGCAGAAGTGCAGCTCTCCACAGCTGTAAAGCACATCGGAGCCTGTGCAGGGAACTTGGTAACCAGTGAGAATTAGTCCTCTCCCAAGTTAGGAAAACCAAGATGTTCAGCTTGCAGTGTGTGTTCTCTGTTTCTTAAGTTCATGCAAGAAGCACCTGAAATCAATGTAGGACAGAATTGGAGCCTACTGAGGGCTCCAGTTAAGTGTGTGCTCTCTGGAGAGTCATACAATGGTAGATAAAGTGAAGCACAATACAGTAGAGACTCATAAACAGTGGTTGGTTTAATATTTGATTGAAGGCTCTGGAGGAGAAAAGATCTAGGCATAATAATGGACTTCTGGGTGAAGATATTTGCTGAAATGCCAGCAGCAAGCAGTGCAAGAGGATCTCTTTCCCTCCTCCCCTGTCTGGATGCTGAGGTTTGCTAAAAAGACTGTTGAGACATAGCTGATTTAGCAAATGCTTTCCCTAGACAAGTATTCCATTTTATCTTAAGTTATTTATAATTATACTGACATTGTTTAAATGCAGCTATTACTAAACCTGCTGCGGTCAGTTTTGTTAAAAAAATTAGTAAAGAGGAGCAAAACTTAAGTGCGTGGTGCCTTGTTTTGTACCTGAACTTGTTACTGCAAACTCAAACCTGTCTAAATCTTTCTTTAGGAAAATAATTCTGATAGATTTTTGTATAACTTATTCTGGCACTACCCTAATATAACTAGCATCCTTATGAGCCTGGGAATGCTGTCATTTTCTCTTGCTGGAGATACCTTTGATGCTGTACTCTCTGAAAACCTGATTCATTTGTTCTTCCCAACCAAATTGCTATTATATGGTATTGTCTTGCTATTCTGAGTTTTCCAGTAGGGAACTGGAAAAAGGATAAGGTCCAAGGTGACCTGAAGGATCTCCAGAATACAACCAAATGCTGAAACCACCTGACTGGCCTCTGTCAATGATTTCATAAGAAATACCTTCTTAGGGTAAAGCAAATGGAGAAATGCTTAGCTGTTATAAATTGCTGTAACTTCACAACCAAGTGATTTATACTAATTAAATCTCTTCCCCATGTCACTCTGTTATGACAGAGCCAGGTCAGTATTTTGTAGCCAAAAGACATATATGTAAAATATTGAAAACATCTGAAAAGTAGTCCAACTGTTAACCCAGCACTGTCTACCATGTCTCCAAGTGCCCATGTACATATCCTTTAAATATCTCCATGTATGGTGACTCCGCTCTCCTGGGCTTGACAAACCTTTCAGTGAAGAGATTTTTTTCTAATATCCAACGTAAACCTCCTTTGGCACAAACTGAGACCATTTCCTCTTGTTCTGTTGCTTATTACCTGTGAGGAGAGGACCACCCCCACCTCATTACAACCTTTTTTTAGCCAGTTGTAGAAAGTGATAAGGCCCCCCCCGAGTCTTTTTTTCCCCAGGCTAAACAACCCCAGCTCCCTCAGCTGCTCCTCATAAGACTTGTGTGCTAGACCTGCTGTTTAAAAGACTTCATTTAAGCAGTTACCTTAGTAATTTCTTTATGGGTTTGTATTTTCTTTTTAAATTAAGAGACTACAAAGCTGGCAGTCAGGCGAACAGTTTCTAAACTCCTGGGATAGTGAATCGTCGCATTTTAGGGCAGGAACTGTTTTCTGCTCAAGGAAAAGTTATTGTCACTTTTGTGATGTAGTGTGGCATAGCACACAGTGCTGCAGAGAAAGTTGCACCAGTGGTGCATTGACTGGAAGGTGAGGAAATCCATCTTCTGTTCCTGTGTAAATATGATAGTGCTGGTTCAAGACCATGCCTTAGCTTCTTCTCCAAAATCTGGGAGGAGTCTGCTAGCTCACTGTTGCAGAGCATTTGGGGACTGTGGATGGTGAAGTCTGTTTTGTTCCAGCAGAGGTCTCAACATCAAAAGTCTCTGAAAATGGCTTAATCTTCATAAGCATCTGGTGTAGGAGCAGTTACCAGGCTTTTGCTGTTAGTGACATAACTTGCAGATCAGTGATTTTATGCTATCCATAAAACTAGCAAAAGCATCAAAATTTTCTTGTATTCCCCTCCCAGCCTGCAATTGTGACTCTTAATTTAGATGTTGGTGTAATACAGGTTGCTGCTCCTTATGTGAGCCTGAGGGTTATAAACTGCTTTAAAACAGCTGCTGGATGGGATGCAAAGCTGGAAGAAAGGTTTAACTTGTTCTTTGCGCAGCTGTGAGTCTCACTTCATGGGCATAATCACCAAGCACTCACAAGAGAATGACTTCCCTTTGAAATCATAGCTAAAAAGTAAACAAGCCTCTAAAACACATACTGGGCAAATTTGTTTCTCTATTAAATTTTACTTTTTGAATTTTAACTATTTGATAGCTTATCCTAAATGAGTTGGCTTCCATGTGTATTATCCTCACGGGGTGCTCGAAGTTATGGCAGAATACTAGGGCTGTCCAAGAGCCAGTCTGGCAGGCAAGGGTAGCTCAAATAGAGATGCTCTGATAGTGCTTTTGCCCTCTGGCCTGTGTTCTCTGCCAAGTTTCTCATGGGACACATGGAACAACAACCTTTTAAGCCACCTGTGATTTCAGTCTGAGGCAGGTCTCACAATAATTCTCAAATTTGTACTGCCGGAAGAATTCAGAGGGACCATTAGCCAAGTAATGTGTTTCTGTGCTCCAGAGTATGTTAGTGTTACTGAACAAGAATTAGATTGTGATGGGAGAAAAATAGAAAGCTTTGTATTAAGCATTTCTGAGCTTGATGCAGTTTGCTCATGCCAGAATGGTGGGAGGAATTGTGATGAGCTATGCACAGGGAAAGCTGGGAGGATGCTGGGCACAGATAAGACATTTAAAAGTAAATTACACTTGACTGTGCTCAGCAGAGTCATACTCTAAGGATGAATTTGTTCCTTCTGGTCTATCAGACCGTGGGGATTTTAAGTCCCTCTCTTGCTGATGATGATAAATTGTTTTGCTCCTGGTGTGATATAATAGTGAGGCTTTAAAAAGGAAAGAACGGTAACACAACCTCTAGAAACAATTCGTGTGAGCTTTGGTGGACTCCAACAGCTGCATGAGCAAGGCTAGAAAGGTTAGAGAGACCGGGTGCAAGTGCTTAGGACAGGTTTGCTGTATCACCATCACAACCTGGATATGTTGTTTGAGGTTTAATGCTAAAAGCATCACAACAAGTATTTAGCATGAGCACTGAAACTGGACTGTTTCTTCAATGTGCTAATTTAGCTTGAGAGGCTAAGAGAATAGATAGGAAATCAGATCTACATCAAAGGAGTGCTTTTTACCTTTTCAGATCTCAAACTAAGAAAACATTAGGAAAAAAAAGGAGACATTCTTTGAGCATGGTTTGTAAGCTGGAAATAAATTAGTAAGTTTCTAAAACAAAACCAGACTGGGCGATGTGCTAATCTTGGTATGACAGCAGCTTGATCAAATTATCAACCAGGACTTCCTGAAACATCTGCATCTATCCATTGTTGATATTGCTGGAGCATGCCCCAAGTATGAGTTAAGTGGCTTACAGAAACAGTGGAACTTGTTGCATTAATGTGCATGTTTTTTTAAGTAACATATGTATGCATGGTTGTATCATGCAAAACTGTGTGCATTACCATCAGAATTATTTACAGTAATAATTTAAGAAGACAGACTCTTGAGACTCTGCCAAATGAGCTTGCATTTTTCATTGGTGAAAGCCCAAGTGTCAGAGTGGTTCACAGCCACCATCCAATCCAAGCAGCAAAGTCCAGGGCCAGGTCCACAGCCTTTATTCATATGAGTAATCCTTTAATGTCAGTACAACCAACAAGATACTGATGCTGAAGCAATGAAAGCCATCAGGATGGATTCAGAAGATAAAAGCTGTGCCCTTCAACTGGTGGGAAGGTGGACAAAATTTGCTTTGTTTTACTTTTCTGTATCTTGAGTGAAGTGAGAGCTGAGTCATTGTCCCTATAAGCTACAGCATCTTTAAGGTCAGACTTGGATTTAGAGTGGAAAACATAACATTTAGTCTGACAGAATCACACTGTTCATTTTTAGCTGCTCAGCACTTTCAAAAAAATCAAATCACAGAAAAGCTGCCCTGTTTGATTGTTCCTATTACATAATAGCAACGACTTTGGGATTTATGCGAAGCCATAAGCAACATGTCCCTTACATAACAAATCTAAGTTGCTTTAATCCCTGCTGTGCTGCTGTTGAGCCTGGGCAGCCAAGAATAGCCTGGGAGTGGTGCTGAGCTCCCCAGGCTCTCCTCTGGGGCTGCAGGGTGGCCTTGGAGCAGAGGTCCTTTGCTCTGAGGGGTTTTCTGCCATCCATGCTTGTTGGATTTACAGTCTTTCTTCTAATAGATTGCAAAGAGTGGTTGAAGCAGAACCCTTGCCCTTAAAAAGTCCTGTCTTGCTCCTTATGAGTAGAGCTGATCCTTTCCCACTTCCATTTTTTTTTCCTGAAACATTAGCATTTTCTTCCCTTTCCAGCTGAGAACAGACCTTTGGAGCTGGTCCTTGTCAGCCTTTCTTCTGTGTGTGGGATGATGCCATGTCCTGATGCCTTGAGGGATGTGCTGGGCTTGCCAGGGTGGGTGCTGTGGGGGAAGAGCTGCAGCTAGGTATCATTCTGAGTTCAGGGGATCCCCAGCTTGGATGGGGTGTAGGGGCCTTGTTCCTGCCCTGTGACTTCATGTGCTGGGTGTGGAGGTGATGGATGGCTCATGGAGCAGGAATGAGGCTACTGTGAAAAATTTGGGGCTTGATGCCTATGCAGAGGGTCTGACCCTTCACTTTAGTCTGTCATAAATTGTCATTAATTAAATTTTCCTAATTAAAATGGGTGGAACAGTGTGGAAGGGCAACTCAGCCCTGCCCAAGGATTGTGTTTGTATTGCTGGGTGCAGATCCTGCCTTGCCATCTCCATGGGAGTGCTCTGCACTGCCCTGATCACCTGGGCTGCCTTTGGTGTAATTGGGAGCATTTGAAGAATGTTGACATAAAAGAAGCAACATTGTGGGATTGTTTGGGGGGAAGGATTGAAGTAGCTGTGCACAAAGAGACCTGTCTAATTAAAACTGCAGGGGAATGGAGATGGTGGCTAATGAGGCTGAAAATACAACTTAATTTAACTGAGTTGTTTGAAAAGGAGTGACCTGCCTTGCTGGGGAATGGGAGATGGTGGGGAGAGGGAAATAAAATGTACCTGGAATTTATTATTAAAATATAGATTTAGTTGCCATTGGTGCATGTTCTGCTGAGAGTTACTTTGGATTTGGTATTTTAACACATTTATGTGAAATGTGTCATAAGTGGTTACCATCAGCTGCATGTGAACAAACATTTTGAAAGACTATTTGATTAAATCTTTCTTAAAATGCTATTTATATCTTCCATCTTTTAATATTTTTCTAAGATTTTTAGTTAACTTTTCTGTACTTGGTCTTTACCACCAAGAAAAAAGGACTGTCATGATCTCCCTGTCTTCCCTCACCTGTCCTTCCCCATTCTATCTCTTGCTTTTTCTCTGTCATACTCTCAGGTCTCATCTAAACTCCACCTGCTCTGCTTGCCCAGAGTCAGATGCCTCATCCTGGTCTTCCATGCACTCATATGTCTTAACTCTTCATTCTAATATCTCCTGTCTGTTTCCCATCGTAATACAACTATATGCACATCACTGACATAACAACAAAAAACCCCCAAACTCATAAAGTTTTTTCCTCTAAAAATCCCAACCCAAAACCTTTTTAATCTCTTTCTGTTATCTTTTTAATCTGGTCAGTGCTACTTGAGAGAGTCTGTTCTTGTTTCATCTCTGAATCTCAGCAGTTTGACCTTTTTTTATTGGTGAAAGCACAGCTCATGACATCAAATCTCAGGACTGGCTTTCTTTCCTTCTCTGCCTTGACCTGTTGTATTTTGACACAACTCATATTCTCTGATTCACAATGTTTAGGTTTTTTGATTGCAATCTTTTCCTGACTTCTGTGAGAAGCTCCTTCTGTGTGCTTTCTGGATGATCTTCCTCACCCTTTCTTGTTTTCATTCTTTCCCTCCATACTTCTTCTGGATGATCTCATCACAAGCAGATGCAGCTAAATCTCCCCAAGCAACACTACATCACCAATATCACATCAAAATGTGGCAAGGGGGCAAGATGTCAAGCAGCATAGAGTGTCTTTAAAACAACGATCTCTGTAAATATGCTAAAACCTGACTAGGTTTAATCTGTGCTTCCCCTTCAGTTTCTGTGTCTAAATTTGACTTGAGTGTTGACTTACTCTAAAGATACTCCAGAGGAAGAGGAACAGAAAATGTGGAGTTTGTTTCACGAAGGTTTTGTATCCTCTTCCCCTTTTGAGAGTAGGTGCATTCCTTCACTTCACTCAGTGCTAATGCAGATCAGCTTATTGTGAGTTAATGCCAGGAAACTTGGACAGGATCCTAATCAGAAGAGCAGGATGTTTAATCTTGAGCACTGTGTTTACGGAAGATTTGATGTGTATGCCCTTGTTACCTACTCTAATTCTAATGAATCTTTTGTTTTGGTTTTTTTTGTTTGTGGTTTTTTTTTGTTTGTTTGTTTTTTTAAGGTTTCCACCCTGGGACTGTCTTCTAAAGCAAACTATCACCAATGGAAGAAAAACTTGTTTTTCCAGTGTTTGGGGTAAGCTTGTCTTCTGTATTATTAATGTCTAATTTCATCTTTTAAATGTGTTTGCCACCAAAGAACTCTTTAAAGAAGTCTTTGATTCTTTTTTAATAGTGCTATTTTATTCAATGAAAATTCCATTCAATGATTGTGTAAACAGTAGAGATAAAAGTGAACTCAAAGCAGACCATGTGGCTTTTTTACTGTGGACAATTATCAAACAAAAACAGACCTTTGCTTTCCTTATGTTTTTGCTTTGTTTGCTAGGTGTAGTATATACTGAAAATATGACTATCTAAACCAGTGTACTATATATACCTAAACTAAATCCTGCTACTTTTTGAGGTATTGTAACAATATTTGAAAATAGTCTTTGATGCTTGGGAAGCCATAAGTTTGTCAGTGGGGAGATGACCATGACACAGCTCATGGTAAAACTGTGCTGTAGTGGTGTGAGGCTGTGTTCATTTTGAGCAATAACAGTGCCTGCTGAAGCCTCTGTGTAAGCATCTCCCATAGCCAGGCATGATCCTCTCCCTCAAGTGCTAAAACAGCTTGGCTGGAGAAGTTCAGACATCAACATAGCATAAGCATTGCTCTTTCCACTGGGGAGACCCAAAGTCAAAAGCTGTTTCTCTGGTGACAGTCACACTCAGTCGCAAATAATGTGATTATGGCTGTGAAATAAGTGGTCGAACTGGTGTGTTGCTGTCTTCTGGGTGGCACGTGCATCCTGGTCATAATTCTGCAGCACTCAGGTGGCTGAACACCAAAGAGCAGCAATCTTGTGTTTATGGGCTCATGGGTGGCTTGTGATGTTCCAGCTCTGTGTGTTCTTTCACATGAAAGAAGAGAATGCACAGTGCAGTGCACATCTTCTCTTTGAGGCCAACATTGCAGGACACTGAGTGATGCAAAGATTGCACAGAAATATTTTTTAATGCATTTCCATTGTTACAAATGATTTCTGGTTTAAAAGCAGTTGTAACTGTGCCTTCTCATCACTGGGGTTGTAAGTCTTGCAGCAATTAGGTGCCTGCTGCAAAACTGGACAAATAAAGTCTCCTGGCCTGTTCCAGAGTTGTTTACAGGAATGGCATTTCCAAAACCCTGTGTTTTGTTTTAAACAGACAGAATTAAATAATGTTTGGCAGAGGTAATGGGACTTTCACCTCTTGTACTGATCTTGGAGCACAGCTTAGGAGGATGATGGGTATATAAGAGCATAACCCTAATTGCATGAAATTAGTTCTAGTCACAGCTGTGCCTAATAGGAGGCTTTCTGACATACCATGGAAATACTGTTCTGGCAGTGTTACTGTAAATAACACTTCCCAGGAGCAGGTCAAAATGATCTACATAGGAAGGTGTGGATCAAGAGTTTGATACCGCCCCTCCCTATTTGTGCATAGGGATAGATTTTTGCTGCTTTCAGCCAAAAAATCAGAAACTCAGGAAAGTGACTTGATAATATTTTAATAGTCATCCAGTAATTTAACACTGGATTACAGTTGAAATCCCATAGAAATACTCAAGACACTGTACACTGTATCAGATGGATTGAGCATGATTCACTTATTGCATTAAATTCCTGAGGGATTAATAATGTTTGGGTCATTGTTTCCTAGGCTTATGAATTTAAAGACCAAAGGGGACCACATGAATATCTATTCTTCTTGCCTACTATGTGGAGGTCAGAGGAATTCACAGTATTTCAGTAGCAGTCCTTTAATTTTTCTTTATTTAGCATATCTTTCTGAAAGAGACCAGGCCTTGATTTAAAGGATGCCAATAGTAATCAATCTGCCATGTCACAATTAAATTTTTTCAGTAAATAATGAGCCCTGCCTTCCAAGAGAGTCTGTAGCTCTTTGAGCTTCCTAGTGGTGTACTTCATTTTTTTTCATGATGGCCTGACAAGGATTCTATTATCAGTATGTTGATTCTCCCTTTAGTTATTCATTTAGCTAGTCACTTCTGAAATTTACTTGCTATGAGCAGTGTTGATTTAGTATAGTGAACCTTTTGATTCAGGATTTTATGTATAACATAACTTTAAATTTCTGCGTAGCATGAAATTAGGGCTAGAAAGATGTCCTGTCAGCACATACCATTATCAAATGATGATGTCACTGCATACAAATGATCGGATTTACATGACCAGGCCTGTTTTCCATACAGCTGTGTTGATTGGTGTTAATTATGTGACTGTCTTTCAATGCCTTATTGATTGTGTTCCATGCTAATCTTTCTCTGCTGTTGCTTGCTACTGATGCCAGTCCAACTGTTCGATAGGTGCTTTGCTTATCCCACTTAACCCTTGTAAATGATGCTTTGATAGTAAGTCTTTCCAGTCACCAGGAACCTTTAGTACACCTATGGCTTTTAAAAGAGTCATTGAATTAAAAGTTACTGATTCATCTATCCTCTGCTTTTGAATGTAGGGTTTAAACTGAGAGGCTATTTAAAGCTCTGAAGTTATAGTGATGTCATTATCACTGTAACAAGTGAATAGGGCATCTTGCATCTTTCTGAATGCAGAGAAGTAGTTGTCAAAAGATCAGTCTTTTTCTGAATTTTTTGGTAATTTTTGTCTGGAATGACCAGCTATTGAAGTCATTGTTTGGAATTCTTATTATTGATTGTTCCATTTAGCAAGGAGCTCCTATTGCCATAGACCTCATCAGAGCTTTTTCACTGGTTTTTTGCTTCCGTTGTCTGCTTGCATTTCTGCAATGTTAATTTGTATTCATTGCTATCAGTGTCTTTCCCCCATCTGTTACGTACTATGGATTTGTTTTACAGGTTTCTCTGCTCCTGCTTTCACTCTCTGTAGCCAGGACTCTTCAACTGTAAAAGCTTCCTTTCATGGCTGTAGCACAGTGACTTTCCTTTTTATTTTTGGAATGTAATAAAATATCCCTTAGCAGGTCCTTTTTATATTTTTGTGTGTGACTATTTTCTCCTGCTCAGTTTTGCATATGATTTGTTTTTAATTTTGAGAAATGGTCTTTCTAAAATATCCAAACAAGTGAATTAGATATTGGTTAAGATTACACATTGTTTTCCAGTTGCAAAAGAAATTAGAACATTGCCCTTTGCCTGTAGTGAATCATAATTTTCTAGTTAAATGGTTTACCTGTATCCAGTAGGAGTCCAATATAACATCAGCTGGAGTTGATTTCACTGCTCTCTTGTATTAAGCCATAACTAGAATTTGGAACCTTTTCCAAAGCCACACTTTTAAAGTGGTCCTTCCAGAACAGATCCTCTGCTAGAATAAAATTCCATGTGACAATGTTTTTCATACCTTTGAGGATACATGCTTGAGGAATACATCACTTGATGGATTTCTAGCAGACCTCACCCTCTTCTCTCTCAGCTTGTCATTTGCCAGTATTCCAGATTCTCCTTTTCATCTTGCACATGTGGTATCCATGGCTTTATCTTCCCACCCCGTTTCTCATAAATAAGTACAGTGCCTTTTAGTAGGTTTTTTAAAATCATGTTTATCTGTTACCTTCTTAACCTTTAAAAGAATTGAGCTTCCTCTTTGAAAAAGGTAATTCTAATATTTACTGAAATGGAGCTCGGCCACTGCCATTGTAAGCAAGCTTTCAGGGGAATGAACTGTTTGCCCTTTTAAAAGAGAAGCTATTCAAATACCAGCACTGTGGCAAAAGCATTGCTTTCTATTTCTAGCTCTGCACTACACCAATCACAAGTATTTTGGCCATTCGTTTTGACACGGGGAGGCTCTTGTTTGCTGATCAGACCTCTCCAGTTGGCAGCTCCCAATCCATGTGGCCTTTTGCAAGCCAGTGGTTGCTGCTTGGCTGCTGACAAGGCAAACTTCCTGAGCTGGAGTTGATGCTGCAGCTGGCTTTGGGGCTGGCTCTAGGAAGCAGCTGAGGTCAAAAGCTGATAAACCTTCTCTTTTCTCTTTGCTTGTGAAAGTCTTAAAAGTAAAGTCATGAGAAATGGCTGCTTTACTGAGATAACCAGGTAAATTTTTTAGTGAAAACGGCATGCACCTAGAAGTTAAATTCTCACTAAATGAAGCAAGTGGCTGGTCATCATGTGATTTTGCTCTGTTGCCAGAAATGACTCACACATCTAGACTTGGGGAGGGTCTGTAAGGAGCTGTACAGATAGAGGAGAGTTCACATGAGGTGATCACATGCAAATGCTTAAGAAAAGCACAGTATAATACTGAAATGTCATCACAAAGGTATTTTGACAACTAAGTGCCATGAGTGGAGAACCTGTAGAATGACTCACTGTATGTATTCAGGTGGGTTATGAAAGCCTTACTCGGCACTGGTGAGGCAGCACCTCCAATCCTGTGTTCAGTTCTGGGCCCCTCACTACAAGAAGGACATTGAGGAGCTGGAGCGTGTCCAGAGAAGGGCAACGGAGCTGGGGAAGGGGCTGAGTACAAGTCCTGTGAGGAGCAGCTAAGAGGTCTGGGGTTTCTTAGCCTGGAGAAAAGGAGGCTCAGGGGAAACCTTGTATTTCTCTACAACTGCCTGAAAGGAGAGTGTAGCAAAGTGCAAGTTCTCCCAGGTAACAAGCAATAGGACAAGAGGAAATGCCCTCAAGTTGCACCAGGGGAGGTTTAGATTGGATATTAGGAAAAGCTGCTGACCAGAAAGAGTTGTCAAGTGCTGAAACAGGCTGCTCAGGGAAGTGGTGGAGTCACCATTCCTGGAGGTATTTAAAAGATGTGCAGGTGTGGCACTTGGAGGACCTGGTTCAGTGGTGGACTTGGCAGTGCTGGGGTAAAGGTTGGGCTTAATGATCTTAAGGGTGTTTTCCAACCTGAGTTAATCTATGATTCTATATTTCAAGTTTCTGGTTTCCCAACTATAACCACACCATTACTGATTTGTTTCTGAGGAGCAGCATCCCAGCTAGAGACAAGTCCACAGAGCAGGAATCAGCTTGTAGATGTTTTGGGACAAGAGCACTGTTTTCATTCAGCATTGTGTTGCTTAGTATGAGGATACCTACTCCAAGCATCCTTTCAGTACAAAGGATTAGTCAAATACAGGGAAGTATATAAACAAGGGTTAAGAAATGATTTGTCTGCAATGACATAATAGCAACAACTTCATAATCTCCTGGTTTAGCCTGCTTAAATAAAGTTACTTGCAGAGAATCTTCTGATATGTTAATTATATTATTCATATTGTTTTTCTGAATTTCGAAGCACAGTGTGACCTGGATTTCAAAGTAAAAGTGCATGAAAGCATGCTGTGCTTATTTTTCATAATTAATCATGTATAAGCCAATTTTATGGCAAAACAGATAAATGAGGTGTCAGAATATTTGTTTGTAAATACTTTGCTTCAAGATGTTAGTGCAGTTGGGTTCTTAGACTGGATTTTGTTGAAACTATCTTTCAGTGTAGGATGAAAGCACAACACGTTAACAAATACTGTACTTAAACTCTAAACGGGTATACCATAACTGGATCATACTTTTGCTTTAGTTACTGTAGTATGTGTGCTAAAACAGACAAAAAAGCCATGGTGAAGCATTTGACTAATAACAAATGCCTGTGAACATCATATATGGGTAATTTTGCATAGTGGAGTTTAACAGCTGATGATATGTGCTTTTTAAAAATAGGATTTACTGAATTCTACTATGACATGTCATGGAAAGGTGTTATTTTATAGCTCTCTTCAGTTGTCTCTCTACCCCTGTCTAACAAGTCCAGGCATTTAGTGTGTTACTTATACAGAATATTGAGTTTCAGCATTACTCCTCTTTCTAGCTAGTGCTAGTTTGAATCTTACAGCTCTTCCTCCTGAAGCTGCCAAATGGTAGAGGCTATAGCTCCAATGAGAGAAAACAATTTAAACTTTCTCAGTGAACCAGTTTTGAGAAGAGTTTTGCTCAAATGCAGAGTTTCACACTGAGGCAGCGTGATTAAAAGCCTATAGGGGAATCAAGCATGGGAATGGTTTTAAAGAAGATCAAGGGACTGAATGCAATTTTTTCTTCAAATGATGTAATTAAAGTAACAGCATCCTCATTAGCATAATACACTAAATGATAAAAAGAATTGGACAGATGCCTAATCTTGAAATGCTTCTTAATTTTCAAGTATACATTTTAAAAAGAAAGCAATTGAGGTCTGTTCTTTCTAGCTGCCTGCCTGAATCATTGAAACTGCTGCTTGTATAAGTTACTCCCTCAAAGAGGGACAAAATACACCAAAACTAATCATGTATTCCAGGATACCATTCATACAATGTCTGTTGCACACATCTGTAGATAATAGAATATCCACAATACTTCAGGTCTTCTGAGATTGGATGCCAACCAGACAAAAGTACACATTTGGGAAGATGTCCTCAACTTGAGGCCATATGCAGCCCCAAAGCAGTCCAAAGGCAGCTACCATAAAAATGAAACACTCATATTTTTGTTGATTTTTGATTTAACTTATCCAGAAGGTGATTGATCTGAGTTTCTTATGATCACATGTTGAGCCACAGAGAAATGTATTTGAGATTCCCATCAAGTTTAGTTTTTGAGGAGAATTTTTCTGAATTCTTCCAAAAATAGCTTGGTGGTTTTAATGAAATTGTGATTCAAATGTGGCAAAGAGAAGGTGGCATTTATGTTGATTCCTCCATGACTTGCCTATAGTCTGCTCTTGTCCCATACAAGCTGCAATGGTGAAGTTTCTGTTTCTCTCTAAGTTTCATCCTAGTTCTGTTCCTTTACCATCACATCTATAGGCTCCCAAAGGCATTTGAGATGAACCAAAAAAACTTACGGAATCTCACAATTATGTTGCCTCCTGAAAATGTGGGGAGGCTCCTTAGGCTGTGCCCAGAGTGCTGAACAAGAGGTGGGTGTGAGGCATTTACTCCTTCATGTGCCCTCATCTATGTGGAGAGTTGTTCTGCACTACCCAGGATTCAGCTCAGGGTCTCCTCAGGGACTCACAGTGCTCTGTACAACACAGTTACTGCTCTGTGTGCATTTTTTCCCAGTAAAAATATGTGAAATATGGTGCTCACCAGAGTATTTGGGCACACAGGGTCAGCGGTACTGACTTTTGAATTATTCCAGTTACAGCCTCAATGCAAGGTAGAGGCTGGCTGCAAATGAATGTCAAATTTTCTATCTAGAAACAAACCTCCTTTTCTCTAGTCCTAAAGCTTCTCAGATGGAGAGGTAGGAGCCACTGCTTTGTGAAGCTGCTGTGGCAGCCAGAGAACAAGAGAGGTAGGCTGCAGTAGGCATTCTCTACCCTACCTGTATTCTGCTCCTTTGAAGCTTAAATGTTTTGGTAAGTGCAAATCCCAATTTAATGTTAGATAAGGAAAAATAATCAGCTGATGAGTAAATCAACAGGTCACTCCAGAAAGTCAGAAGATCTACTGGTAATAGTGTCAACTTTGTTGCAGCTGTGTTTGTGTTTGGCATCAAGACTGCTAAGAAAATCTTACTACTGCTCAGAAGATGTTATGGCAGGTAACTTGCTCTGTTTTCATCTTGACCTTTGAAGCAATTTGGACCAAAGACCTGCCTGTTTGATTTTTCTGATGTCATAACACATCGAGCTGAACCCGATCCTTTTATATCCTGCTAGTCTTTTATATATGCTGAAGCAGTAACTGTGAGGCTGGAGAGTTCAGAGCTATAAAAGGCAGCACTATTGATCTTGCAGATAAAGTTCAAAGCACTATCTGGAAATACATCAATGAATGAATCAATGGTGTGGTACGTGCTAGGGTGTGCATTTTTGAGGCAGTGCTGTATCTCATTCGGAGCTGTAGCTGCCATCGGTGAGTTGCCAACATGAAGACGTGAGCATCCCTGCATTTAGCTGGTCTGAATGCTGGTAGCACTTCAGCCATTCAAAATTCAGTATTGCAGTCTGTAGGACTCTGCAGACTTTCTCAGAGTTTTCTCTGCATGCATCCCTGTTCTCTGCATACTGTGCCTGTGGCTGCTTCATTGGACGTGAGGTGTAGGATGGAGGGTGACCCTTCCTCATCCAGTGCAAGGATTTTGGGATACAAAAGTGTCCTTTGCTAGCCCAGCATCTGGGTTTCTGTATCAGTGAGAAAGATGGAGACAGAGTCACATGGAGCTGTGTTGCTCTGTGGGTTTGGGATCTTGTTAAAGTGTACTTTTTGGGCCTATGGATTCAATTCTTCTCTGAACTGGACATTGTTATCTAGTCTGTGCTCATGGAGAGCTTGTTATAGCTTGTGCATCCTATAAGGACCAAGACTGAAGCAGTCTTCCTTGCTTTCTATTTGTTTGGGGTTTTTTTTCTAGTAGATTATAATGATATTCATTACAGTGCTACTAATTTTTCTTGCAGGTCTCCTGATATTTCATGATTTTTTTAATGCCTGATTTACATACATGTTATTTATACATATGTGTATAATCATTTTCTAATACCTACAGTTTGAGGGGAAAAAGCTAGGAAAAGCAGTGCAACTCTCCTTGAAGTCTGAATTAAAAATTGGCTAATAAATGTGTTGTAATTTATTTTCAATGATGAAGATTTGGAGGAGTGACTAATTTTTAATTGCAGGGTTTTTAATGCAAAATTTCTTCTACTCTTATTTATTTTACTTACTCTTACAGGTAGACTCAGTTATTTTTCCTGCTGGAAGTACATAGGATGGTAGCCTGGCATTTATATTTTTCTAGAATTCACATAATTCCTGTCAGATGTCATCTCTTCTGTGTTCCTCTGTTGGGATCTATCACAGCAGTGGCTAGGAGGTTTCCCAGAAACATCAGCAATGATCTTACTTTTCCTCTCGTAAGGCAAGGGTTTAATTTTTTTTTTCCTATAATGCTTTGTTCTTGTTATACTGCTGAATACTGGAATACAATCCTTCATATTCGTTTTGACTTTTTGAAAAAGAAAAACTTGCCAGAAACTTATAGTAAGCCTTTTGTCTGCCCAAATATTACTCAGGGTATGAACAGTTACCACATATGAAGGTCTCTCTAAAGGAGAGATTGAGGCTGCTTCTTGGCTCAAGTGAGTTTAACTCTTAAGGAAGAGGAGGCCTTTGCTGACATAATAAACCATTCAAAAAATAAATGTAGGAAGCTTGGAGCCTGTCCTCTATTTTCTGATTTGTAGGAGCATTCTTCATCTGTCGGCTCCTGATGCTATTTAAAATTGGTTCCTGTAAGTTTTGGGGCTTTATTAATTTGACTGACATTAAAATGCTGTTTCTATGGAGTCAAAAGCATGCTTTGCATGCTGGGGCCATAAAAAGCAGAAAAAAGTAAATAATCGTTCCACTTTTTAATATGAGAAAAGATCAAGAATATGCCAAAAGCCTTTGTTTATAAACAAAGGAAAAAAGTACAATCTTTCTCCTAAATTCTGCTGAAGAACATATTTGTTAGATATTTGGCTCTCAGGGATTTTCTGAAAAGAGGAGGCCTGAATTTAGGCATATAGCTGGCTTTGGACTGTGTATTTTTCTCAGTTTTCACTCACAAAAGGTAATATAAATATTTCATATATTTAGGGGTTTATGCTACTTCTAGCTTAGACTAGAACATACAAAATTGTGAACCTGCCGCAGTTTTTAGAGAAACCCACATCATTCTATTTTTGCTGTGAATGTGTTCCACTCTTAGTAAATTTCAAAGACTACGTCGCTAAAATTCCCTGGGCAATTGGCTTGGCATCTGCTAATTTTATTCCTGTGTAGTACTGTAATAGGATATAAATTAGAACTCTGGGGACAAGTGATAACGTTCAGTGAAGATGAAACTCTAAAGGATATGAAAAAGATTGCTTTGCTTATACTGCAAGTGATGGTGAAGAGGTAGAAGAAAGTTTAGAGGAGTAGATGAAGGAGCTTGAGCTCTTCCAATACCAAACCTGGTCCCAAATGGGAAGAAATTGTTATTTGCACCCTGTATCATATAAATGCTTGAGATTAAACTTCCTGTGACAATGAGAGAAAGTAGCTGTTGACTGTCACCACCTTCCACATCCCCAAGGTCAGCAGCCAGATTTTTCTTTCCTAAGTCTCTCTTCTGGTCTCCCTCAATTAATCCATGCTATAAATCCCTGGCTTGACTCCCCTACTCATCTCAGTGACTTTTACCATCAGTAAAAATCTTCTGGTTCTGTTGGTTTTTTGATTTCCCACCTTCCTTCACCTGGGCAAAAGGCAAGAAGAGTAGGGTGAGGGTTAGGAAATACCATGTTGCCAAAAGACTCATCTCCTAACTAGAGGAGAACACAGCACAAATGATGATGGCCCATGTATAGATTCATACCAAGATGCTCTGAAAAGAATGTTTTGGTTCAGTTAGGAGAAAATTTTGTTACTGCTCCACCGGCCTGCAATTAAGTGAGGTGGTATCATAGCCATGCAACTCTGGATAGAGATAAGAGGGAATGCTTACCTATTGATAAAGAAATGAAGAAGGAAACAGCTCTCAGAAAAGTTACTCTGCTGCACTTGTTACCACTATTGATGGGTCTCTTCAAACTTTGCCACACCTAACACATCTTCTTCCTCAACTTTTTCAGCTTTTTTTTCTGGAAAAAATTAAATGTTCTGGGATTTATGTTCCTGCTGTTGACACTGCACTTCACATGAAAAACATTTTATTTGGAAACATGCTGATGTTTTTGCTCAGCCATTACTTTGTAGATTCATCCTCTCATATCCATCCCTGAGTGGGGATTTTCTTTTAGCTCCTGGATGGGAGTGAGCTGGTTTTACCACCTTTCACAGTTGCAGTTACCACTGCTAGGTCAGCTCTTTCCAAGACTTATCTGCCTGATGTCCTGCCATGCTGCTCTGCACCTTATTGCATCTCTGTTTTCTCTCTGTGAATGGCTCATGGTTATTTCAGGCATGTAGCTAAAAGAGATACTCTCCTTTTTTTTTCCCCTGTACATTTTTCTGTGCAGAGAGTACAGTTGCTGCCCACCCTCACAGCAGGGAGTTACCTACACATCATTTTGAGATCCTGTCACTTTTCCTGTAACACCCCTTAGATATTCAATGCCCCACTTCTTAGGCAAGTGCTTTTGCCATCACAGCTGTGTACATCAGCCACTCTCCTGGCTGACCTTCCCTGCTGCACCATCTTCTGCACTGACCCCCTTTGTTGCCTCTCATCCACAGATGACACAGTAAAGTTCTTATCCTCAGCCCTGAATGCCCTTCACATCTTTACCTGATCTTTGGCTGGTTTGATGCCTCACTCATGAACCACTTGTCAGTGCCTCTAACAGCATTGTTATGTTTGTTACATTTCACTGATTTTATCTCCACACACTGGGAACTGGTGAAGCTGAATGGGGATGCTGGTAAAAATAGTTTTGTTGTAATGTAGTGTAGTGAGTTTTGTGCTTAGTCAATAGTGGTGGGTCAGTTCTAATCTTGTGGGGGGTTTGGGGTTTTTTTTTCTTCTAATTATGAAGAAAATCACCAGCAAGAACATTAAAGATTTCAGTTTTCTGCCCTTTGACTTGAGCCTTTCCTGGAAATGAAGAATCTCTTCTCAAAGATGGACAATTTATAAAGTGAACTCCATGGATTCACTTCAGCATTTTGGACTTTCATGGTTAAGTATATTCTGTTGTGACAGAATATTGCTCAAGAATAAGCAAGAAAACTACTTGTGGCTTGAATATGTCATCTGGCTTAGCACTGAGTCAGCTCTGGCCCCTCTACCACAGAGTAACACCTGAGTTATACAGTGTTCATGCTCGGAGCATCTTTTGAGTTGGAAGGGACCCACAAGAACCATCAAGTCTCTTAAATGAATGGCCAGTTATGGACACCCAATTTGCTGGGGCAAGGTCTTCTATTTGATGCTTCAAAATTGTCTGTTTTAATATGCACTGGCTGAAGAGGGGCTTTAAATCACAAAATAATCATGCACAATGATACTCCTCTGAGAAGTGAGGCTTGTCAAGAGTCTTGTTGGCTTCACTAGCCTTTTGGATGACTCAGACCACGGATCTGGTTCTGCCAGGGTCTGATGGCTCTTGCTCAGCTTTCATGTTTAGAGTAGGTTTTTGGGAATCCAACAACTATCCTTCTCTTCTAAATCATCTGAAAGGTGTTGTCTTGGGTGTCATATCTCCATCAGGTCATCCTGTCCTCATCAGTGAGAACAGAAATTCTTCTTGGGTCTTGCAGGCACTGTTTCAGAGGCATTTTGTGTCCTACCTGTAGGAGATGTCCCTGCCCGTGGTGGCAGATGTTTGGCCTAGGTGATCTTTAAGGTCTATTCCAACCCCTTAACATTCTATGATTTCTTTTTCCTTTTTTTTTTTTTTTTTTAATCTGCATTTTCTTACTGCCTTCAAAAGGTAGTGTGACTTGACTGGGAATACAGTTTTCACATGCTTACAAGTTCCATTAAAATTTCCATTGATTGAGCCCATTGGGTCTTCATTGATTTATTGTATTAAGAACACAGTCTGTGTCCTCAAGACTCACTTTTTTTTATGAAAACCTCCAGGCTGTATCTCATAATATACTGAATTTTATTTCATTTTTTTAAATGTTACTTAAAGGAGTTTGGATTTTACCTTAAATTTCTAGCTTCTAAATTTCTAGAAGTAAAGGATTCTGCTACTGTAAAAATCCAGCTGGCTTATGTCATGTTCTTGGAGTAGAGGTTTCTTACCTGCTGGAATTACAAAAACTGGCATCACCGCTTGATCCAAAGAAAGAATTAATAGCACTAATTCTGAAAAAATGCACCTGCAAACCCTTGGTAGGACAATATCCTGAGGAAAGTTCCACAGCACATAGCGGAACTGATACCGCTGGAATCTGATTTATTAGGTGTGGAGATCTGTCAGAGCTGGAGCTTCCCTTTGCAGAATGGTTGTTTACACATGACTTGAGGGCATTACTAGGAGGAGGCATCACTGAGCACCTCCTCAAGTGCATGAGTCACCCTTCTGAGTTGACACATCACTTTTTCCAGGAGAGTGGCTATACCCCCATGACATAAAGTAATGCAGAGGTTCTTCTTTGCCTTGAATTGCCCAAAACTGTAAATAGCCACTCCTCACTAGACAACATGGTTGGTCTCCATTTGCCGTAAAGTTGGGCCGTGCTGATTAGTCTACAAGCTGTCTTGTGGGCACCATTTCCTTTATCTCACTCCCCACTCCACAAGGGAACAGCCTGTCTTTCTTGTGTGATCAAGTAAGTGTGGGCAGTTCATCAAAGTAAGGTGGAAGAGTCTATGCCACCTCATGTTGTTGGTGTAATAAAAGAATATGTGCTCTCTGAAATATCTTTAGAGAGCAGAGAAATCTTTATTTTTCTGCTAAGAAGTTGGCTTCCCACTGATCTAGTGAATCTCAGCCATCCCCGCTGCTTATTAACTTTTATACTCTAAGCAGTCACTTTGAGTGCTCTCTTCTGAGAGGCCAGAGAAAATTGCCTGGGATATGGAGAGCAGGGAATATGAAAACATCTCTTGTTAATGCAATATATAATCCTCTTACTTGATATCAGTGATAAGTGGATCCTTGATCTGTCTGTGCTGTAGTCCTTCCTGTAGTCAAGATATTCTGTTAGCACAATAACTAATGCCTCTCTTCCCAGCTATATGAATGCTTCTTATTTACACAGCTTAAACTCTTTATTCTTGCTACTAACTGATCATTTAGCAGACTAGCTGCTGGCGTGGCTGGGCACTGCAGATTGAAGGAGAGTGCTCTCAGTGACACAAATTATTACACAGGCTCTGGCCCTGGCTGCTGGGAATTGTGTAGGAACAACATAAAAAATATCCGCCACACTAAGGCGGAAAAACATAGAACTGAGTCACTTGCAGTGGTTAACTGTTAGTGTTCAGAGTGTCTTTGAGCAGTAGATGTAGTGAATAAAATGAAATCTCGTAGCAAAGTCGAAGGTCTCTCATAGCTAAATGAATTCAAGAGAATTCTTGTCAGCTTCAGTGGTGTCTTAGGATGGTATTTTCCACTTGTTTTCATACATAATTTAGGGAAACAATCAGTACAGTATGACAGCAAGTGTGATTTAAAGTTAAGTGGAAATACAGAAGAGAAGGCAGGAAACTGAGGTTAGACAAAACATACTGAAGAGGATGATTAAGTGAGAAGACTGAAAGAAGTCTAAGGGGTGGGTGGACAGAAACAAAGCTTGGAGGGATGATGAAGTAGTAAACTTCAGGAACCCAACAAAAGCTTTCAAAGAAGGTGGGGAAATGGTCTGCAGTACGTTAGAAACAGATACTGCTCAACACAGACTTTATCTCAATGGTGTACATTGTAGACTTAGAAGAGGAGAGCTGGAGGGCATCCTGAGACATCATTTTTTACATGTGCACTCTCTAAAATGTTGCTGACCCATTTTCACATGCTCTGATGAGAATCCATGGCACTCATTAATTGCGCGGGTACTCTTTTAGACTCTGTTCAGGCATCTGGAAATATTTAATTGATATCAAGCATAACTGGAGGTTGAGTCCAGGTACTAGGATAGTCCCCTCAGTAAAAGTAGCTTGAAAAGTAACCATGTATGTACATCATATTATTAGTATTAGAATGGTAAAACCAATCCTTCAGGAGAAAGTCTGTTTGTGGTACTGGGAATAATTTAATCTTCAAGAGCAATAGAATTGAAGTTTGTTTTTGTTGAAGGACACTTTGGTTTTTAGCATCCACGGAATTGGCAGAGGAAGGTAGCTAGAGAAAAGGACATTAGTGATTAGAACCTCTTATTCAGTGTTTTGTAGTTTTGGTTCTTACCAGGGATCTGTGACTGGTGTGATTTATGATCTTTTGCCAGGTTGATGGACACCCCCATGCTTCTGTTTCCATACTTGCCTCAAGTTTGAATTATTGGCCACTAAAATGGGAGCCAGAACAAACAAGTCTCATGCATGTAAATATGGGTTCTCATGTAGTGTTATGAGTATTTATAGAGTTTTTCTTGTATACAGCACATCTTATCATGTTCAAATAAGAGTATCAGCAAAAATAAGGGTAGGAAGAAGCTGTTTCTCAACTATCTGGTACACTTCCACTGTGTTCAATCAATTTCAGAGAGTTTTCTTATGAGCACTGGGAGCTCCAATCACCTTACATTCTACCATGAAAGCAATGGGACAGTCTTTAAAATCAAATGTTGATTCAGGAAAAAGAGTAAATCCTTTTCACATAAAGAACTGCTGCATTTATCAATTAACATGTCCGTGAAACACTGTACTCCAAAAATCAGTACAGTTTTAAAAAATGACAATTTCTTGGGTTTCAAGACCACAGAATTATGCTAGTGGTCACAAAACTAGCAGAACTACTGAGCTTGGTTTCTATTTGGATTTGTCCCTCATGATCAGTTCACTTTTTGACTGCGTTGTACCAAGCCCTTTTGTACAGAGAAGCCACACAGGGGAGAGTCCTTAGTGATGCTGGAATTGCCATGGAAACATCAGTCGCAGTAGCACCTCATTAGACAATAGACAGTCACCATGGGAGAGAAACTGTGATGAAGAGATTAATTCCTTGGTGTATCATGAAATACTTATTCCAGTTGCAACTTTCTCATCATTAAGGAAAAATTTTCCCATGAAGACCTTCTGTTGTCACATGAACATGAAGTTAAAGCTACTTTCTAGGCTTTCCTGAGCTCTACTCCCTGATCACCAACTTTCACAGAGCTTGTGGGAATTCAACACTTCCATCACAGTTGCTTGAAACTGGCCAGGAAGTTAAAAAGATGACAGGTCGTGCATATGAACTGTAGAAATATTTTGTATTTTTTTGTCATGGTTTAGCCCCAAGTCATCCCCTCATGCATTCCCCACCAGCATGAGGGGGGAGAGAATTTAAAGAGTAAAATTGAGAAAACTGGTGGCTTGAGATAAAAACAGTTTGATAGGGAAAGCAAGAGCATATGATGCAAACAAAGAAAAACAAGGAATTAAGTCACCACTTCCCATGAGCAGGCAGGTGTTCAGCCATCCCCAGGAGAGCAGGACCCCATCACGCTTGATGGTGACTTTGGGAGGCGACCCCCATCACTCCCATCATTCCCCCTTTCTTCCTCCTTCTTCCCCCTGCTTTATATGCTGAGCATGACACCACATGGTCTGGGATATCCCTTTGGTCAGCTGGGGTCAGCTGTCCCAGCTCTGTCCCCTCCCAACTCCATGTGCACCCCCAGTCCATTGCTGGCAGGGTGGGGTGAGAGGTGGAAAAGGCCTTGACCCTGTGTAAGCGCTGCTCAGCAGTAACCAAAACATCCCTGAATTACCAACACTTTATGTTTTCCAGCACAAATCCAAAACAGAGTCCAGTAGTAGCTACTATGAAGAAAATTAACTCTATCCCAGCCACAACCATATCATCATGACATACAAGTTCTTTGTAGAGAAAGAAGATACTTTAGGTTTTTTTTTTCTAGTGCTGTTGCATGTGCTCTTGGGAGCTGCTTGGGTTCATGGTGTTTTTGTATCTGATTTTTGGGGATATCCCTTTTTGGTTATGACGGGGTTTGTATGGGTTTTTTTGGCTGTTACTGGCTTGACTGAGCCAGGAGTGGTGGTATCTATCACTGGTTTATTTCCTAGAGGCAAACTGACTCTCTGGTCTTTCGCAAGACCTTATATAATGTTAATTCAGGTGGAAGAGTGTCCTCCTAAAACTATACTGGGAAAATAAGCTGTATGTATATTGTTGCCTATAAGGAGATTCCCAGTTAGTTTTCAAAAGTGTTTATTCCTGGTGGAATAAAGAGGTTAAGACAGCTTTTTCACTTGGGGTGCTGGTGAGGAAGATCAAACATACAAGGCAGGTATTTAGCTGTGAAAGTAGTCAGCAAGCAAATCCCAGTGAAAGGATAAAGAAATATTTAAGGACTCTTGGCAAATAAAACAGTTCCTTCAACAGCTTTGCAAGTTAAAAATGGGGCACTAAATTGTATTAATCATATACTTTAAAAACTGGAGTCCAGTTCACTTTTATTTCAGCAAATGTAGATGTTAAATCTGAGATGAGTATTACGAAGCAGGAAGGCATATTGTGTTTGTTTTTTGGTGTGTGTTGGTTTTTTTTTTTAACCAGAAATAGCTCTAAATAACTTAAATTCAGTTAAAAGAAGCCCATCTGTTCCTGTTCTTGTTTTCTTACCTATCATTTGAATGGTAGACATCAAACTGTAAATACTCCAACTGTATTCTCCCCTTTGACAAAGAAAATGTGGTAACTGTTCACCTTATTGTGAAAATAGTGCAAAAAACACAAGGCAGGTCTGCAGTCATCAGCTGCTTGATGCAAAGTACTTACCCCAATCAACTGCCAAAAATTTCCTGCTTAGTTTCTTTAGGTTGCAGTTACTTGCTTTTCAAACTTACTTCTCCATTAATTTGAAAAGAGGTAACCCTAGCTGGTAGGAATGTTTTAAAAAGGAACAGTTTACACCCCACAAATTTTTCAAACACACTTTTTATTTTAATGGTCCATGTATTTGTTTAATGAGTTTGAAATCTGTAATTTAATCTACAGTGAGTGGTCTAGTGCTACTACTGAAGCACTGTCACACAACATTGGTTCTTATCTAACAAAACAACATAATCAGAAAAATGTGCAGTAATTTTTATAACAATAATGGGTTTCCTTCATGGAAAACAGCAAATAAATGTGCCTGAAGATTCTGGGCACAAGTTGTTTAAAGCTATCCTTTGCTGTTTCTTTTTTTTCCCATCAAATTTCAGTTTCCCTTTGTATCTCTGCTGTCCCTTTTAGGTTTAATCTTTCTGAACCTAAGGTTTTTCTTTATCAGCCCTATCTCAAAAGCCATTTATTTGAGGTTCTTGAGTTTCTCTACTATGAAAAACGTGCTATTTTTTTTCTGATTTCCTGGAGTAGTCATGACAAACAAAGGGGGATGAAAAAATAATAGGTTTTCTCTGACCAGCTGTAGTATTATGTTAAGCTGCAGGTTTGTCTCTATTAGCAAGGAGCACTGCCAGGCCCCAAGGAGAGCCTAGCTGCTGGAGCAGTTCCTGGCCTGAACTTGACCCCTGCCAGGCAGCTTTCTGAACCAGTGGGTTCCTAGGTGTATTTTCAGGAGTTAAGAGGGTCAGGACATGCCCCCATCAGGCAGTGTGCATGCAGTCACCCGTTTCAGTCCTATCTTGGAAGGTGACCTTGTCCTTGGGAAACTACTTGGGAATGACTAATTTAATGGATGGCTATAGCCTATGAGATTTCTTCAAGCAACCTGAGCTGGCAGTGCTGGCAGCTGGTGAGCATGACAGCAGCTCTCCCAGAATAGCAGTATTTGGTCCCACATCTGTATGAGCCCCTCCACTGGGTCGGTGTAGTGGTGCCATGGGAGGTGAAGAGCTCTGTGGTGGCGTGGCTCCTGTCTGCCCTGCCACCAATGCTGTGCTAGTGGTCCTGAGTCCCTTTGCTCTCAGGATTGTCCCCCACCTCATGCTGGACACAGGAGCATGGTTCAGTGGGTGAAGTAATGTACCCCCGGGTGCAGCTCTGCAGTGGTTACAAGGGAGTAAACAAGGGAATTGGAACATGTGTCAGAATGTGATGTCTTCAGGCTCAACAGGTTAATAAAATGATTTAAAATGAGGTTGGTGTTAGTTTGAGTTTTATTTTTCCTTGGGTTTTTTTCCTAAGCACTGAGTTTTGTGTCTCAGATCATTCTTCTTCCATTTCTCATGACATCACTTTGTTCCCATGCCTGTTCCCTCCTTCTGTTGTGTTCTCACATTCCTGCCTGCCTGCCCCACTCATGCATTCTGTTGTACTGCACAGTTTCACATGTCTGTGACCCAGTCCTAGTCTTCTGTAGTTGTCTCTGCTCTGATACATGCCTGGTCCTGCCCTCACCATCCTTGCTCCCCACCAGTTAAACCACAGCAGTGATGCTTGTGACTCTACCCTTTCTTTACTTCCCTCCTTCTCTTTTTTCTCAGATTGAGTAGGATTGTCTCTCTTCCCAGACTGCCACCTCTAGCTGAGCCCAGTGTCCTTGCCCATCTCAACCCGTATCAAGCCGTGAAATTTCTCAGGTTGTCCCATCATACCAACAGCCAAAGATCTGGGTTCCTGGATATTGATACTGCACAGAGTAAAGGAAGCACTGATGAATCTTTTCCTCCTCAAGCAGCTTTAAAAAGCAGGATTTTAAATCCTTCTTCCCCAGTGCAGGCACATTCAGGTGAGACTCTTCCAATTTTAGAAGAAAATCAGAGTTCGTTGCCATACAGAAAGGGAGTGGGAAACAAAGGGTTATTAAATGGTGACAGGTAGGTGAAACTCTTGATTTTAACCGTTTTGTGTTTTTGCAGCTAAGTTGCATAAGTGCTAGGTGACGTCTCTGTGCTTGTCTCTTTGTGGGCTGGTACAAGCGGTAGGGAGAGCTGTGTGAGGCTGCTCATGGGGGAGAGATGAGGTGCCTGCCCAGATACTTCAGTTTGGTGCTTTGGCACTATTTTATGAGCCACAGTTACTGGATTTTCCTGCTGGCGCAGGGGGATCTGTGAGCTGCAGCTTCCTGGTAGGATTCTGGGAACAGCACCAAAACCCCTGACAGGCAGCAAGCAGGTTTTATGCTCTGAGTCAGAAGCAGGCTGAGAAGATGCAGCCTTCAAATGTATCCAAGATGGGGAAGGGGATCTGTGCGAGGAGGATATTTCCAGTGTGATGCTCAGAGCTTGGGGGGACCCTCTCCTGCCAACACTCGGTGAGTCTGCGGGTCAGCTGCTAGTTTTGGTGCAATCACAGGAGAAGGGAGATTGCTGCCTTTCACCACTGCTACCCTGAGCCAGCTCATCCTTCTAGCTATTTCTGTCTATGCTTATCTATAGCATCATCCCCCTTGTGTTTGTGTACCTGCCAAGCATTCAAAACAGGCGCTGCTGTGGCAGTCTCCTTCTTTCTCTCCAGCCCGGAGGATAAATGACTGGATTGCTTTTTATTTTCAATTGTTTCTCTGCATCAAGAATTTGTGGTGGGAAAGCTAAGCTGGAGAAATGCTTTCAGGAGTGGGTGGCCAGGTTGGCAGATTCCTACTTGTTCTTAGCCCCTAGAGAAGTCCTGCAGCCTGGCCCTTGCTGGGCTCACTCTGGGCATTGGTGCTCTTTATAAAAGCAATGGTTTCTTGGAGTGAGATGTGGTCTTGGGTAAAAACAGACCAAGTTCGGATGCGAGAGAGAAGATCTGGATCTTACTTGCCCACAAGGGAACCCAGAACAGAAAGCTGAATGCTTGGGTGAGTTCACAGCAGCTGGCTTGTCCAGTGCAGAACACTGTATTCTTCTTTATTAGAGACTGAGTTATCCAAGGTAAAAACAGCAGTAAAACCAGAAATTCTAATACCTCTACATTATCTATATACTAAATGCTGATATGTGTTGTTTTGTTTAGTTTGGGCTGTGAAGTAGATTGGTGTTTAGTACATCTCACTGTGGCTTGTGACTTTACTCCCCACTGGGAAAGTCAGTGTTTGCATCTGGAGTTGTGCAAGTACATGCAGGTGAGCAAGATTTACATCCTGCTTTAGTGTCTTTGTTACAGCACTGGCTTAAGTCATTAAATTTCACTCAGATTTGAAAATTGACATTAAAGTATGTCTTCTGCCACCTCAGTGTATGACTTCAGAGACACAAAAGCATAGATAATATGTGTATTTGTAACATACTGCTTCTGATTCTTAAAATACAAGGTGTAGACATAGTGGAATACAGTTTTAATGCACCTTCCCAAAGCTGCTTTGTTGGAGAGGTGTGAAAAGAGATTGAATAATCAGAATTGTCTTCTTTTAAATAATCAGGTTTTAAACAGAATTTCAGTGTGAGGCTGTCACAGCTTCCCAGATACTTCTATCCTTACACTGACTGAAGCTGTCATTGTAACATTTGAAATGAGAGCTGGGTTCAGACATCCTACATCTATATTTCTTTGTTAAATATGTAATTAAGTATGAATTTTTATGGCAGTATTTACAGTGGGAGTTGTTGTGCTGAGAAAGAAATGTTGCAGTATGTGGAGTATCTAAATATCTAAATTGATACGTTTTTGTTACAGCGTTTATAAAATACCTCCGTGCTGCAGGCAACAACTGAATTCATTTACAAAATGCAACTTAAAAAAAAAGAATAGTTTTTTTGCATTTCCACAACAGCATAAATATATTTGTAAGTGGTTACAAGTGATGGAGCATTTGGGCTGAGGTGTCCTGTGAAGGGCTAAGAGTTGGATTCAGTGATCCTTGTGGGTCCCTTCCAACTTCTGTGATTCTCTGTGATTCTGCTGGCTGTGGTCTGGATGATACTTCTGGACGCAGGCCTTTGGCCAGCATTTTGGCTTAGTTTCTTACTGGCGTGTGAAGTTAAACCTGGCAAGTCCAAGGAAGAATGTGTTTTATCCTGATTGTTAAAAATTATCCACCTTAACTTGTATGAGTCAGGCAGGTCTCAGTAAATATTAATATTAGGGGGTTTTCAAATCCATAAGTAACAAAGTTCTGTTTATTTCTCAATCCAGAAGTACAGGTAACCAATGCTTGCACAGCCCTTGTCATGAGCTGGTAAGAAAGTCCTTTACAAATGGGATTGCTGCCACTGCACCGTTGTGTGCACTGAGGAATGACAGCACAGGAGGTGGGAGTAATTTTGTCTCATTTTTACCATCTAAAGTTAAACTGGTCATTTAGGCTCACCACCACAGGCTGAGGTGCACAGTTCATCCCACTCTGGAGCAGCCTTGTTCTCTTTGAGTAACACAGTTAAATAGCTTAATTCTCCAGTTTAGTCCCAGGTCCTTGTTGCCTGGATCTGGTAGGCTGGGTTTCTTTGCTTTCAATGCTGTCTTTTGGAGACAACCAATTATTTCCCTCTGACAAAGAGCCCATTTCAGTTTTGAGGACAGCTTATGGAGGAGGCTGACACAGGACGAGTTAAGGGTGACACTACACCAGGTCTGGCTCTCCACATCATAAACATCCTCCAGTGCTGTCCCACTAGCAAGGTTACCAAAAGCACCCCCATGCCCATGCCTTGCTCCAAGACATGCAACACCACTTCATGCAGTTAAATGCTGTTTTGGTGAGCTGCAGCACAGACCTCACTTTGTAGCAGCCAATTTTGAATGGAGAAAAGAATCAATTGTCACCTGGCCCGTTGGCATGTGGGAAAAGGGCTAAGTGTATGGAAGTGACTAGGTGCATGCTTTGGGAACAAGAGGCCTGTCCATGGTGTGGGTGTCTCAGGCAGGATAGATGCTCTCCTGTTGGCCAGAGAATTGCTCGCGTGCTGAGCTGGGTGAGATGCATTTCGGGCAGCTGACAGATGGAGCAGACCTTACCTGACGTGAGTTGCACAAGGTCACTCAGCAGGTGGGTACTAAAGATGGATACAAAAACCAGGCCCACATGCTACTCCTTAGGACACACCACCTCCACAGCAGCCAAGCAACCTGGGTTAAACGCTGCTGTCTTCATGCCCCACATGAAGTGGGTCTGGGTGGGGAGTGGCTACACACGGATGTGTAAGCAGCCATGCCTGCAGGATGACAGGAAAAAAATATGGGAAAAAATGTTATTTTCCTAGGTTTTGCAAAACATCATAACTAAGATCCTGTTGTGCAGCAAAGGCAGCAGGTGCCTGGCACTCTCAGAGTGGTCATGGTGCCCTTAACTGATGCTTTACAAGCCGCTAAACCACACAACATTTGTGAACGCTGCTGCAGTGTGCTCCTTTGCGTTCCAGTTCCTATGGAAACATGCTGTAAGAACGTCTAAAATAAGTACAGTGCTTTGAAACTATTATTATTTTGATCTTTCCTTTCGCCCCAAAATTTCCTTTATCACCTTTCTGGCTGAGTTTTTAATACATTGAAAAGATTGTTGTCATTATCTGGAACAGTGTGCTACCCTGCTTACCCATGTGTCTGCATCCTGGGATCTGATGGATCCCAGGTTCTGATACTGAGATCAGCACTCCCTTCCCCCATCCTCCCCGCTCAGTGGGATGGCAGGCCATTGGTGCATGTGTTGAACATACCTATATATAGAAATGTAAATCAACAGGCTTATTTCCAGCTCCTTTTAGGATCCAGGATGTAGTGTGTTGGCTGGGAGGGAGTGCAGAAGGTCACCTAGTCCAGCTGCCCATCGAAGCAGAGCCCTCTGTATTGTTTGGTGCAGGAGATGGTTGTGAGCCAGATGGAAACATCCTGCAGGTCCCCTCTTCCCCATGGGAGGGTCAGTGCTGGAGCAGGCGGTGGGCTGTTTGGGACACCTCTTGCAAAGGAAATCACTTTTTCTCCCCAAAAGGATGCTCGTGCTGGTAACTGTAAACAGGGCTGTGTATTGAAAGCCTTTTTCCCCTGTGCTCCTGTGGTTTCCCTGTAAAGCTTTCAGCTCCCTTAGAGCAGCAGTCTCCCTGACCTTAGTAATGTCTTAAGATTTGCAAACACCCACATCCCATTTTCAAAAACTACTTTTGATGAGTGAGCTTTAGGAAAGCAAGGGCTAAATCCTATAAAGGGCTAAAAAGCCTTATTTAAAGCTAGGTGCTAATTTTTGCTTCTTTTCAGGCTTCTGGCCTCTTGCAGTACTATGCCTCAGAACCCAGTGCTAGATACCAGGAGAAGAGGTGGAGGAGCATGTTTGGCATTCAAGGGGGAAGCAGTCACTTAAATTCAGAAAAGCGATTTGGGAATTTTTTGGGCAGTGCCAAAACCCTTTGACACCCCTGTACACTGGATGCATGTGTATACAAAAAGTGTCTGCATTCCCAGAGCATCTTCTGGGGATCTACACACCTTTTGTTTCTGATCCCAAGAGTGGAGGTAACAACAAAAGCGGCTTGAAATAAAAGAGAGTTGACGCTTGAGCAGTATTTTTTATGACTGCACATCCTAGACAAAGTAAGTTGTAAAGAGTTACGATGATTTGGACGTCGCTAACATTAAACTAAGTCTTAGCCATTTGAGAAGTGTAGGCATTTGTTTGAATCCTTTTCCAAATCACTAGGCCAAATTTTGCTTGCAGGGTTCCTTCCTGCCAGTGAGCAGCTGCTGTGTAATTATGCATCCTGATTTATGTTGCTCAGTGCTTAGTCTTTGCATGATTTTTTATGTGTTTGTGGTAACTGTAGTGGCAACACCAGATCTGTTTTATTTTGGTGCAACACTGAAGGCCAGTAGAAAAAATACGAGTTTAATCTTAATGGACAGAATAAAACTTTACAGACTCTTTTCAGGGTTGCTATAATTTTGGAGTTAAACCACTCATTAACTGAGCTGACAAATTAAAATGAAAATGCTGGTCAAAAAAAAAAGTTGTGAAGCTTTGTATTTGCATTGCATTTCATATCTGCAGAGATCCTTCCTTACTTGAATGACAAGCACTGAGTCCATCACTGAAGTGAATACCAAGAGAGGTGAGAATAGTGAACTATGAAACAGAAAACTGTAAAGAGAAATAGCTCTGTTTTAACATGAATAGGCAGGGCTGAGGTTCTTTTTGTGAGGGCTCTATTTGAGCTGCTCTGGAGCTGGGCCACTGTGTATGTAACCTTTCTAACCCAATTGATAAGTTCGTGTGTATGCACAGTATGTAGGTCATTCACATTTATTCTGAGTAGCCCAGAAAAGAATGCAGTAAGACTTCAAAATATTTTGCATTTCAACCCTTTCATTGTAGCTGACTTCTCTCTCCCACACTTTCTTGTTCATTTATGCATTTGATGCTGGACCCCCCCCCTCCCCCCCCAAGGTATCACCTAATGTGCATGGATAGCTGATAAATGAAACACTAAATAAACAGCTACACTCATCAGAGAGCAAGAGGAAGTTAGAGATGCCCTGCAGGTATGAGGGACAGCATCTATGAAATAGGGAATTACGTACACCTTTACTACAACATTGCAAATTTGTTTAGCAGTGATGAGAATTTTGGAATTATCTTCCATTTGAGAACGCCAATATTGCAATGATTTAGAAGAATAATTATGGCATATGTCTTTAGATACTGTTAAATCCTGACTGGAGTAAAGTAATAGTTAAACTCTCTTAAGAGAAAAATCATAAGTTATCGTGAAGGTAATGGGCTCATCAGGAGTGTACATGTGGTTCAATAAAAGAAAATTACAGAATATACAAGTGACTTTTGAGGATGACATTATTAATTTTGACCTTGTATTGATATAGTTTGCAGAAACATAAAATGGTTTGTGTTGGAAGGAACCCTAAAGATCAGCTAGTTCCAGCTTCCCTACCACAGGCAGGAACACCTTCTGCCATTGCCTCCTACTCTTGCCTACCACACCAAATTTTCTTGGGCCCAGATAATATCAGACACACTGATGTGGCATCAATGATAGATGGTCATACTTTTAATTGGGATGCATCCATTGTGTTCCCACAGGAATTCCCATTAAGTCTGGTTTGTGAATACAAAAGTCAATTGAATTTGAAGGTAGTACTGGACTGGGAGGCATTGCAAGCTCTGCTGAGAACAGAGAGAAGTTTTTAGCTGGGGAACTGGCACTAGTAGATTTTCTATCTGTAAGGCTCAAATAAGACAAATGTAAACACACAGATCTGTGGAAATTATTTGAAATATGTAAACAGTACTGCTAGGAAGGAGAAGAGGTTCAAGTTGTCATCTTGTAATGCGGTGTCTCTTAATAGTGGATGAGGATTAAGTAGTCCTTGACTGTGCCAGACTGAGCATGACACAAGCTTATGGCACTGTTCATTCAAGACCCTTGGGAAGGGAGCAGCACAGGGCACAAGTGTCCCTGAAGCCCTGTGCTGGCACTGAAGGCCCAGTGAAGGGCAGTGGATGGCCTGTCACCACAGTGAGCTGCCGCACATACCTCCACCTGCAGCAACTCACCTTTTTCTGCATCTAACACCCATCCCAGTGTTCAGTCTTAGCTCCTGCTGGTGGAAAATGGAGATAGAAATGGAATTAAGCATAAGCAAAGTGGGTGGGCAGCCACAGTGTGTGGGGGAAGAAGGCTACCACCGTGGAGTCCTGTTAAATGGGGAGGAAAGAGCAGAAAGGGAAAGGGGAACTGCCCCTCCACAGAGCCACCCTCGCTAAACATGAGTCTCTTAGGCCATGTTAGTTAAACTGGGTAAGCAGATTGGCAGCAATCAATACAGGTTTTGATGCTGGAATTAATTTTTACCAATCAATACACTTTGCCTAATCAAATGTCTATATGCCTTCAAGGATTAACACTTCTGTATTTAATTTGTCAGCCACAGGACAGATTAAAATAATTTCCACTTTAACTGTGAGTCTGTGTTTTCTCAGTTAAGATGTGATATATGTTTCGTTGTCTCAGAAAATGCTTTTGCACACAACTAATGTATGTCTTTCTGAGAACCCTTTCCCAGCCACAGAGAGCACAGGTTTTCATAGATGCCCTGGGGAGTTAAATTGTAGAGTTTCATTGTGTTTGAAATTCCAGATTTCCTAAAGTGAACATACAGCCTTCTCTCTCTCCACAGCCACATCAGGTGCTTGTTTTTTATAGTAGAAGGATGAAGTGCTTAAAGCGAAGAGTTTCTACTAACAGAGCACTAAACTGAGCATCAGGAGGTCATCAGTGCTTCTCTCTTTTACTTACCTGTCCACTGATCTGGGACAAAGCTTTTTACTTCTGTGTTTCTTCCACATGACTTTGGATTCGCCCCACGCTTGCTTTTTAACTCATCCTGCTTTAACTTTTTGAGGTGGTATCCATTTCTTACTGCGTGTTTGTATAAAGCCTACAGCACTTGATGGCCTGCCTATGAGCAACTGAAAGTGAGGACCTGTTTGGGGATGACAGGGGAGTAGAAGACACATGTCTCAAGGGGTTAAACATAGTAAGTAGTTGAGATGAGAAAAAATTTTTTTTTTCAGTTGGGCCTAAAATGCCTGGCCTGTTTCAAGAAGGAAACTTGGTTTCTACTAGCAGGAGTACACTGGACATAGTTGACAGGAAATCAGCTGGTGAGGATTACTGTTGTTAAGAAATACCTGTTTTGCCGAGCTGTTGTTCTTCATGTGAATTTAATACATAATTTGCCATTGATCCCTCAGAAAAAGTGGTTTTCTAACATGCATAGTTATTGTGTGTTGCTTCAGATGTCCCTGGGAAGAAAATGTAGTTTTGGATCCACACTGTCTGGGCTTTGCCTGCCTTGAGCAGGTCCATGTCCCCAAGCTGAGACTGGGACGCTTCTTTTGAAAATCTCCCCCAACCTGCTTCTCTGATGGATGGCTGAAAGCAGTTGCAGTGAAAAGAAATTCTAGGAGTGCAAGAAGGAAACAGGGACACCGCTGCATCCAGACTAGAGAGGTTGTGAGGAGCCATGTCACAATTTTTACGTTCTTTTGTTTCTCTCTGCCTCTACAAATGGTGTATCAGGATTTGTTGGGTTGTGTTAGGTGTTTTCAGAGCCCCATGGATGCTTCTGTAAGCATTATTATTGCATTCTTGCACATAGGCAGAATCTATGGTAGAAGCCAGTGAATAAGTGTATCTTTCTTCAATCAGATCTCAGCGATTTCTTCAAATCCAGGTGATAAAGCTAAGCCCAAACTACCCTTTGATCTCTGAAGCACCTATCAACCTCTCTGCTTATGCCCTGACCAAGTACTTCAAAGAATTAAAAAAATCTAAAAGTTACAGCCTGTGGCCTGTTTCCTTCCCCAAGGTATTTCACTATAGGACAAGTTGAGTGAATGGGAGAGACTAGCAAGTTTTTGTGGTTTTGATTGCACACATTTGGATCAAACCGTTATAACATTTTTCATGAGATCTGCAAGTTGCTTTTTTAAAGTAAATTTGGTCCCTTTAAGCATACTGTGCTCTTTAGAGCTCTTAAATGATGCTTAGACTACAAGTTCTGTCACTGTTCATGAAAAGTAGGTTGTCTTAATTTGTAAGGTCATGAGAATCTTTTAAGCCCCCTGGCTCTCGTTGCAGTCAATGGGATATTTTTGCTTTGTGTTCCAGATGGAAGAGGATCAGCTCTCTTGCCACTGGGGAATATACCTTTAAATTGTCCTGCATCCTACTTTATTAATTGATGCATTCTGCACTAAGCTGTGACATTTTCGTTTTCTAAGCTGTTTATTAATTCCGACACTGAATAATTAAAACCGAGAAAGAAGCACGAGGAAAACATCTCATAGATGATTGTCACAGAAGCTGTGTATATACAAAAGGATGCAGACCATAGGGTGGACTGCAAACATAAACAAAGAGCTACATAAAAGCTGAAGCAGTCCAGAAGCTCTATCTCCAATTAGGCACATACAGTGTTTTTAAGTGAATGCTGCAATACCCTCACCAAATTCTTGTTTGGTACTTGTAAATACAGAACTTTGAGTTACAGGCTGACATAATAAAGCAGCATCATTAACCTGATTTCCACTGTAAGATTGAAAAAATATGGGTGTACTCCCAAAATGATTTTTTAAAACACCATTTAAACAGATAAAGCATGCAGTGGTGCCCTACCCTATCTCCATAGGGAAGTTAAAGAATAACGAAGGAAGAAGGAAAAAAAGGCAATGCATTTTGAGGGACTGTGAGGAAGCAAACTGAAATTTAAGGGTTAGTGGCCAAAAACCATCGTTTGGTGTCTTTGGGAGAGCAGCAAGCACTTTACACTCTCTTCTTCCTTGGTGTTTCACTTTGTATACCAATACAAAATCACCGCAATGTGTTTCTAATCTTCCACTACTCTGTATTGCACCTTATCTTCTCCTAGGTTTCCAGAGAAAATGGGAATCAAAAATTTTCATTGGGGAACAGATTAGATAAATCCGTGTGGGTTTTCATCTGGTTTGTACTGAAATGACACTGTGCAGTGCTGTGGCAAAGACACAAGATACAATTAAGACTACACAGCCCTCAGGAAATGTTAAGATTTAATAGCAAACTGAAACCTGATGTGCCATTCCCAGCCCTGTTTACAGCACGGCATTTGGATGCTGTTGTAAGTGTGCTTCAAAATGAGTCTCTGCTTGGTTATGCAAATTGTTCTTGTACCGAGGAACCACTATGTGCTACAAAATTAAAACTGGGAGGAAAAATAACCACAGTGGGATAACATGCAATAAATCCACTAAAGCTGCTGGCTCTGGTGAGGTAACGTCTTGTCCCTCTCTGGGTGGAACATTTCTCTGTTGAATCATTACAGTTTTGCTCAGAAACATCCTACTGCTTGAACTGCCGTGGGATGAACAGTAATGTTGAGCAGATACCAGGTTTTCCCAATAGGAGCGTCCTGCTGGGAAATGGGCTGCACTGGTGTGATGGTGTAAAAAGCTCAGCTGCGGCAGCTCTCTGTAATTGCTACTCCCTTCTGATTCCTTTGCTGAATGCACAAAACTGCTTCTCACAAACAGATCTGAGAACAAAATCCTTGACTTGTCACCAGTGTAATACTCTGCATGCTAAGCCAGGGTTTCTGACTAGTTTGCCTTCATCGTCACTGTTTGATATTGAGTCTCTCATCTCCTGTTGTGGTGCCAAAACCTGACACTGAGAACAAATGCTTCTGTTTCAAGTAGTGATGTTTAATTTTTCATGATGAGTGCAGTTTAGTGCCTCCCCAGGTTGGAGGCTCTGGTGCTAATTACCAGGGAAACGTTTTCTGCCTGCACAGGACACATGTGCACTCTGCATCTTGGTTCAGTTAAGCAGCTGAGCTGAGTGGGATCGGTGGTGGCTGCTGCTGGCTGCACTGACAGTCTCTTAGTACTATTGGTGCTTGAAGGAAAGCCTGCTGAGTTTTCTCTTGTAACCCACACAGCTGCAAAAGAAAGTCTGTTTTGTGAGGACACTGTTGAAGGAGGTGTATAGTCCTGCGTGGAAACTGGTAAGCATCACTTCCCAGAGAGGAGTGCTGTGTTTGTGTGGTGTGAACAAAGGGCAGGCTCGGTTTGGTTCTTCCATGTTATTCTTCAGTGGTGAAGGGTTTGGTCCAAATAACTTTTGGCTATTGGCTTGTAGACCTACAGCAGAAAACATCTCAGATCTTCTAAGATGTGTTTATATTTTTGTGGATTTTTTGGGGCTTGTTTGTTTGTTTATTTTTGTTTTGTTTTGGCATTTTTGGGCATGCAGTTTAAAATGATTGCTGTTTAAGACTTATTTTCTTTGACTGTGTTGGGCTGAAAAGAGTGGTAAGGTTTATCTTACTTTTTTGATGAGCTTATATCAAGACAATTGACTAGCATAGCAGTTATTCTGTTTAAAAGCTGTTAGGTGGAGTGTTCTCGGGTTTGTGTAAAAGGGTTTGTTTTGAATGTATACTTACTCCTTACATAATTTCCTAAGCTGTTGTTTAGCCTCACCATTCATTTTTTAGCAGTAAGTCACACAATTCTGTTCTTCTCTTTGAATCCTGCATCGTTTGCCAGGAGGATTTTCAGTAGCAGTCTACTGGACTCAGAGTAGAGCATTAATAAAGAAACGCAAGTGGAGGAATTAGAAATACCCCATTATGGTTTTTTTGTGTCTGCTTGTGCTGAAGAGAGATGGCTGAAACATAAGACAGTAAAACCTCTCCTATGATAAAGGAAAAGTTGCATGTGGACTGTACCCTTTGCCACCCTTGAAAGAAGAGGCTGCTGCAGTGCTTGGACCTGCCCGGTCTGCTCCAGAACTTTCCTCTGTAGGGAATTCCTGGTTTAGGGTAGGGTACAATACCTGGTCAGGTATACATAAACAGCCCTGTTTCTCAGTGCTCAGGAGCACTCAAGCATGTTTAACAGGAGCAGGAGCGTTGCATGGTGTGCTGTTGCTCACACCTGGGCTGGTCAGGACTTCTTGGATCATAGTCCTCTTGAGCAGTGGTGCTAATTCCTCTTAGGCAGCACTTGGATGTCTGTACTTGCTATTCCAGGTCATACCATGGGTTTCTAAAGCAAGTAAACTGCTCTTAAACCTCTTTCTCCACAAAATTACAGGCAGTTGTCTTGCAGTATTTCAGATTCTTTTGCCAGAGTGGAAAACTTCAACTTTTGCTCCAAAATAAAGTACAAGAATTTTATTAATGATAATTGGAGTGGCTCAATATATTAGCCTTTCTGAAGAGTTCCTGATGAGATATTTAAGTGTGAAGTTTGGGTTCGTGACTGGGTAGTGTCAAATCAAGCTGCTGTGTGTATATTTGAAATGGATAATACAAATTCTAACTAAATGGAAACCTGGTTCTACGGGTAGTGAGAGTTTAGCAGTTCCTTTCAGATTATGGATGGGTGTACATGTTGGGTGAGCTAAAGAAGTAGTCCACAATTTCTTGACATTCACAAATTTTGACCTAATCTGCTTTCTTAAATAAATGAGAAAAGCCAGCTGAGAGCTTACTTGTGTAAGCGAATGGCTACAAACCTTTGCCTTTTTCTGCCAAGGCAGTGGTAACTTGAGCAGATCTTGCAGTTTTCTGCAAGTCCTGCAGATTTTGGTGTGGTGCCTCCCACAGACAGAAACAAGTACCAATGTCACGACTTGCCCTGAAGACAGAAGCCAAAGTCCTCATGGTGAAGAAATCAAAAGTACGATTACAGACACCCAAAGAGAGAGTGAATCCAATCCTGATGCAAAGTGTGGTATTAAAAATGAGTGAAATCTAATTTTTTAAGCTAGGCTGTGATTATAGCAATTTTTATTACTGCTTCTTTTAAGTGAAAGCTTTCACCCTTATTTACTCTCATGCCTCCTGGAAAAAAGTCCTTTAAGCAAAACACTAACACAGAAAAACACTAACTAAGAAAAAACTAACATAACATTCAGCAATTTGTGGTTGTTCCTTGGGGATTTTTTTTCCCCCCCCAAAATTGGTCTTGCCCATCTCCTTTTTGTTCAGGCAAACTTAGTGAGATGCACTTATTACAGCAAATCAGCTGAGTACTCACCTCCTACCTCAGGTCAGCAGAGTGCTGAGTCCTTTTGCCCTGGGATAAGGGCAACAAAAGTAGTTTGATGTCTGAGTTAGACCCATTCTTATTAGTTTAATATGTTTTATACACAAGCTGCAGTTTGGAAAGATTGTTTTCAAATCAGCATGTCTTGAGGTTTTTGCTGCAAATGTTTTGTTCAGAAAGTGACCAGCCTCACTGGTCTGTGTGAGGTGTGTAGTTCCAGCCAGAGCCAGGAACTGGCCCTCTTTGGTTTTAGGAGTACATTTTATTATTGAGACGTAAGGTGCACACCACATACTTCAGCAGAGCTAAGCAGCCTGTGTGCTCGGGAAACACTTCCAGCAATAAACCTGAGCTGAATAAATTCCTGTTTCCTGTAGCTAGGGAATATCCATATGTCACTGATGAATTCTGCCAGCTCACATGTCGAAGTTCTCTGTTTAGTGTTGAAATTTAGCTTCAGAAGGGATTTACTAAATCAGTGCTGTTATAGATGGGGAAACACGTAAGTAAACAAAGATTAATTGATTCAGGAGAACTGAGCTCCTTTCTTGGAAGAAGAGTGCCTGGATGGGATCCTGTAATGGATGTCTGGGTGTCAGGATAAAATATTGATGATTATTTCTGTGGTTCAGGTCACTGGAATGAATGAAATTATATCTTGCAGAAGAAAGTTGATTTGCATTAATTTCTGTTTGGGATGCACAATTAATAAGAGAGCTATTTATCAGAAGATATAATGCTATGTCTCTTTGTATTTTATTGTAATATTTTGTGTGTTCAATTTCTACAGTGTTTTACCTGGGCTCTTTTCGAGAACTAGAGAATTGTTTTCATAAATGCACAAGAATGAGCAAATAATGAAAAAAAGCCACCCCTCATCTAATCTCATCTGGTACCTAATTTAAAGTGGCAAACCACCAGGAATTCAGAATTAGTAACACTTCACAGCTAATACTGACTTGTTAAAGATTTCTGATGTTAAAGCATCCTACTGCATTACATAACTATGAACTGAAATTTCAGTGTCAACTTGTAAGTAATCCCAATTTGTCTATCTATATATCTCTGGTTTTAAGGTAAGAAGGGCAAAAAAGTGAGGATCTTTTGATATGAATGCATAGAAAGATAGTTTATTTTCTTTTAAAAGCATTTAATATTTCATATCTCCTGCCAGCCCAGCTGGGACTCTTAAAAAGCACATCTTTCAGGAGCTGACCAACATGTTTCTGGTATAGGCTTTGGTTTATTTTTTCTTCTTGTTCTTCTTTTTTTTTTTTTTTTCTTTCTTTTCCTCAGAAAATGTTGATGGGCCAAACTCAAAATTCAAGTTTGGATGAACTTTTAATTTTATAGAACATTCAAAAATATTTTGAAATTGGACCAGGATACCCCTGCATGTTCAAAATAAAAGAATATAGTTTTGTTTATGATTTTAGGGAGGTTAAAATGAAGTAATTATTATACCAAAAAGTACAAATAAAAGGCAAAATCAAGCAATATTTTGGTACTATTAAAAATATTTTATTCTCCCAAATACTACAGTATAATGTTCTTTCTTGAGCATGTTAGTATCAAAGTCATTTGCTTCTTAACCTGTGTGGAAAAACAAAAGGATTCTGTCCCCAGAATTAGAAATAACAAAGGCTCAGTCCATTGGGACTCCAATTTTGACATTGATTTTTATGTGGAAGACAGACTGGGATCACTGTGAGGGGTGTTCTCATGAAGCTTGTGACAATTACAATAAGTATGAGATTATGATAGATGAATATGGAAACATACAGATGGCAGCTGGTGGTCCTTGAAAGATGTAGGAAGCCCCATCCAATTTGTTGTTTTGGCTCAGAGAGGTTTATTGTCCATCAGTGTACTGTGTGAAGTGTATTGTGAGTGTCTGGGTGCTCTGTGTTCCTTCCTGGAATCGTGTTTGGAGTTGTTCTGCTAGCAATAGCTTATTTTTAAAATACGTATCTTACTGGCCCTGTATTTCTGTCATTCAGTTTTGGGCCATGCCACATTTCCTCCACTGAATAGTGAACCTTTCTTCTCAGCCTGTCTTCTCCCCTTCTTGAAATGAAACAGCCATTAGTGTTTTCAGGGGTTCAAATCCACCTATGTACCACGTGGTCTGTTTTCCATGGGTTTGGAATGGGTTGCCATAGGAGATGCTTCCCTGGTGTCAGTGCTGAGGGTCCCAGCAGTACAGGGAGAGCACAGGGTGGAAAACTTGACATGGGATCTTGTTTGATGAAAATGATTGTGTGGATTGCACTGGAAACCAAAACCCATTCTCTTTGCCAGCTGGTCAGGTTGGGACCCGCTGTGCCAGAGCTCCTCAGCGTCACTCCTGCCAGCATCCTTTTAAATGTGAAGGATATTTTGGGGCCACTGCTTTTCCCTTTGTACCCTAAGTGTTTGCTGGAGAACCTCAGCTCTGCTGCTGCCGTTTTTCTGCCAGCAGCTCATTTCAGACACAGGACCTGATATTGATTAGAATTGATTAACATTTCTATGATGCATCTTCCTAATGTGGAGCTGAGTGCTGTTGTTGCCACTTGACAGCTGGTAATATACATCCTGGAAGGGTAAAAGGTCTCATCCTGAGTAAATGAATGGGTGACAGCAACTGTTCTGCTCATGTGCTGTCGTGGTACTTGAGAGGCCTGAAGGAGGGGCTCTGTGCAAAGCACAGTGTCCAAATCTCCCTGTGCTGAGAGTCTCAGGAGACCTTGCAAGGCAGAGAGGAGGAATGGAGGCACATCTCTTCCCTGGTTACTCTGGGGTCCATATCTGCTGTTTCAGAGCAGCCTCTTGGAAAGAAAATGTGTGAATAAAAAATGTGTGATGGATATCCGTCCTCTTCTAGCAAGTTAGGTCTCATTTGAATAATGGAAAGGTGTGAGCTCCTGGAATGAAGCATTTGTAATGAAAGCAGTGATCCAGTGATACAGTTTGGGATCTGGTTTTGAAAACAACTTGACAACATTTGCTAGATTTCTTCCTAATTTCTTTATTTGTATTTCTGATCTCTGCAAAAAAAAAATAAACTGATTGAGGCAACTCCAGAAGCAAGATAGAAAATAAATCCTTCAGGCTTGACTTGCACTTGCTTTTGTTTCATCAGGAGTATTCAAAGTCACTTGAAAGATTTTTAGTTTTCTTGTTCTCAATTTCTTTATCCAAAAAAGGTTGGAAATGTCCTATCATTTCTCCCCTCTTTGGAATCTTTCAGAGGATGTAGGTGTGACTAGCTAGCACTTTCTTTTGTTCCTTAATTGAAAGCCTGGAAAGTTTTGATCATTAATAAGCATCTTGTTTCTTCCGGGTATTTATATGACATCCATACAAGATAGAGGTTAACATTGCTGAAAAACAGTTCTGACCCATTTGATCAAAATTATTTCTTTCCCTCAAGCAGAGGTCACTATTATGGTTCCATCGTTCTCCTTGTTCTTCACTCATCAAGAGGGTCTTTCAAATAAATACTGCAGACAAGCACTGGAATTAAAGAAAATGCAGCAGCCTGCTCTTTGAGACTCTTCCTCTGTGAAGGAAAGAGATCTAGGGGCTAGACTTAACCAAGTACTCCCTGTGTCTTGGTTTGCCCAGGTATATCCTCTCCTGCTTTGTTGTTCAGGGCACCATGAGTGCTCACAGCTGGTCTTATGTGGCCTCAGTTCCCGGAAGGCTGTTGCCACCACAGCACTCAGGAGGGGCTGCACATGTGCTGTGGGCACAGGTGCTTGTATGTCCATCCTGGACTTTTGAGTGGCTGTGTGGGGACCCCTTAATTTCATCCCATAACTCTTCAGATTCTGTGTCATCATTAGTCAAAATTGATCAAGTGCCCGTTCTCCCTGCTCCAAAATCCACTGCCTCCAGGGGCTGTGAGCCCAGGCCAGTTAGGGCATGCTTCCATCTCCATCTAAGCTCTGTGTCTTCCCTTTCCAAGGCAGCTGCTCCATCCCTGAGCAGCAGTGCTCTGTGCTGCTCATGCAGGCTCCTCAGCCAAGTCCGTAGCTCCCAACTCACCTGCCAGAGTCTGAGCTGGCAAGCATCCTACCACTGATTGCAACTTCTGAGCTACTGCACTGTGTGCCTTAATAAGACATTCTTGAAAGTACTTTGCACTTAGATGACATGTCACTTTTGCTGTAGTTAGCTAGTGTTACTTGTCAGGCTGGGATGAGTTCTGGCATATTACATTTGACTCTTCTTCATATAGGGTATTACACTATCATTAACAACATTTGCAAACACTATCTGCTGTTTGACTGGGCAGTAATGGAAGTGCTGTACTGAGTCTGAACTGGGTGGCAACCAGGGAATTCATGAAACGATGCTTTAAAGGACTTGCAAATTCATCTGGGAAGCATCTTCACAGGTGAATGGAATAGCAGAGCATTTGGTTAAATTGGCCTTGGGTTTGGGGATATGTAGAGGTCGTGGTAAGACTCAAGTGAAATTACATCAGTCATTCAGAATGTAATAGTTTCCAATATCACATATTCTGCTTAGTACTTTGCAAGTAGATACAGGGAAAAAAAATTAGCCTAAGGGAATGCCCACATTTTCTTAAGAGAATCAGACCACTAGTTTTGGACAGGTGTCTGTGTTTTGTGTGTGTGCATGTGTAATCCATTACTTGCAGAGCCAGACAGCCAGCTATTATTCTCTGGGACAGGCAGAAGCTAAAATCTGCTGTGGACTTATGCTGTGGTGGTCCTTTTTTGACTGACTGACTACTATCTAGGTGAATATATTTTACATCCCCTTGTATTATAAAGATGTCAACTATAAAGTATATAGGAGGCAACAACCATAGATAAGATTGTAAAATAGTTTTCATTACACAGTTTCCTGGATTTAGAAGGCCAGAACTTAGTGAAACATTTGCCTTTCTAGATGAGAAATTCCAAACATGGCCTATGTCCAAAGATGACAACCTGATTTTAGAGGTTTTACAGATTCACTAAACAATATTTTTGAGAGAGGAAAGTGGAAAAGGAAATGTTAACATTTAAAGTGATTTTTAAGATGCTTCCCTGGGAAGGTGGGAAGCATATGGAACTTTGAACCTGATGGCTTGATCATGTTTGCACAGCAGGGAGTTCAGTGTGCTACAAATTTTGGGGAAATGATATTAATGATCATTTGAAAACCAGCTGATGTTTGTACACAATACAAATCCTATGAGCCCTGCTGTCACTCTCCATGGGAGTCAGGTACGCTTGCAAAGTAAGTCAAGTTTTATAATTAGCCGCCTGATCCAGTGCACTGCTCCAAGCTGTCTCAGAAAGATTTCCAACAATTTCAGGGAATGCAAGGTCATGGCAAGCAGACCTTTTTCTTGTAGCAGCTTGAGCCCTTGTGCTCCCTGTTGGCTGTAGGGGATGAATGTCCTTAAAGTAAATAAACTCAGCTCCATATAGGCAGTTCAGAAGAGCCTTTGAAGATTGGTGCCCTGTCATCTCAGTGGGGATATCAGAGCCCTGGAAACTTTTCTGTGGAAAAGTCTCCAAGCAGGCGTGCTCCATCCTCCTCTCCAAGTCTGCTGACGCTGCAGGTGCTTGCATGGGTCCATGTAACCCCACTGCAGGGAAACTCTATTAAAGTTGCATAGTGGAGCACTCAAAGCCACATACAAGTCAAGAATAAGGTTAAAGACACAGTTTTACTCCCCCCATCCCCTTCCCATCCTGTATTCATTCTGTTACTTTGCAGTTGCCTCACTGCAGCACTTTTTTCCCCCTGGGAAAGCACAATTAGGCTGGAGGAGAGTGCCCAGGGAAAGCAGAGACGCCACTCGTGCGAGTAGGCACTGCACAAGAAGCTGTGCTGTCCCTAGGGACTGCCCTCGGGATGCACGGGGAGTGGTGCCATTTCTCATTGAGCAGCATGGTGGGAGCTGAGAGTTAAGGAGGAGGGAGCAGGTGGAGCTGCTGCACCTCCAGAGAGGGCAAGGACTCCCAGCTTGAGTGCAGAGCCTGGGTCACTGCTGCTCTTGTGGGAACAGGCTGAGAGGAGGTCTGTGTGAGCAGTTGAGGGCTGGCTGGCAGTGTTAGCAGAAACAAACCTGAAAGAGGAACGCACGACTCAAACCTGACTGATACCTTGCTGGGAAGTCACATCACATGCTTCTTGCTGGAGCAGGTTACTCAGAATTAATTTTTGGGTTGGGGTGCCCTTACCTGTGCTGGCAGAGTTTATTCTGCAGAGGTCTGGGGACTGTGGCATGGGGCAGGATGGCTGCTGGTGGGGATGGAGCATGACCAGCATGTCCCTTCCTGAACAGCTGCAGCCTTGTCACTTTTGCCCTGTCTCCAGAGCTGCTGTGCATGTCATGCACCTGCAGACTATGGATATAGCTTTACATCTGTCTTGGAAGCTGGCATGGAGGACACACTGTTTGTCTCAGTGTATTAGTGACTGCTGAGAAGAGGAAAGTGCCTCGCTCCTCTTTTCCTTACAGCCATGTGAGTGGAAACATTTGGAGAGCTCATTACAGACTTTCTCTGGGCTGGCCATGGTGGGGAGATCAGGTGGTATTTGCTTCCTTCAAGGATGGGTTTGCCTGCCCCTTATTTACTGGGGCACATTTCCTGTGAGACCTGTGAGAGGGCTGGGCCTTCCCTTAGCTGCTGCCACAGATGTACTGGATGTCCCCACCACAGCAAGTCCCCCAGGTTGTAGAGCTGCATTAGCGTGCTAATAAGAAATAAGCTAATAAGTAAGTAATAAGCTAGTAAGTGTCTCAGGAGAGTCCAGAAGTAGCTTATGAACAGTTAACCTGAAGATTTCTGCATTGCACCTGGTGTGGTTTAAGCCTGCCTTCTGCCTCTTCTGGCACTTGATGTGCTGGTGCATCCGTCGTTCTCCTGACCATTTATCCTGAGGCAGCAATCTGCAGGGTGCTGTGTGTGACCTAAGCACTTGCTCCAGGAGCAGCAGCTGAAGTAATGAAGATCACATCAGCTGTGTTTCTTCCTTTCCCATGGAGGACATGCAGCCTCTCTGGGCCAAATGAGGGGATTTGCTGCTAGAAGCACCCCAGTGCAAGTGGCTGCTGACACTGCTGGACTCTTCAAGCAGCACCTGCTTTTTGCACTGATGTCAACAATTGTGCTGCTAAAAACAATAGGAAGTTGAACTCTGCAGATGTATTTTCAGAGTCTGTTTCGTATCACACAGATCCCACGTCTGTGTGGGATACTCAATACTGGCTCCAGCAGAACTTATCCTCTGCATCAGATAGACACCGAGTTTCCTTTAGGAAGCCTAAGCTAGAGGAAGAGGCATTGCTTATGTTTAGTGAGGCCAATTAGCCTGAAGCAATCCACCTGGCTACAGAAACAAGTTCTATGTGATGCTACTTTTGCTATCCTCAAATATTTGGTGGGAAGCTGAAGGATTTGAGTGAGGTTATAGCCAGATGCTGATTTTAGTCTCTGGGTGTATAAACCACAAGGCAGAAAAAATAGATGGTTTTTTTGCCTTTCTTTGAAGAATTTATATCCTTGTTTTAGAAAGAACATCAAAAACTGAAGAAGGTGCAGAAAGGAACCATGGAAATAAGAAAACACAGGCACTGAACACCTCAAAGAAAGCCTGAGAGGTGACTTGATGTCATATATAAACTCAGCCATAAAGGGATAGTGACAGTAAGAGACTGGTGAAGAGAGGACTGTCAAGGACTAACAGTTGAAAGCTGATACCATTGAAATTCCAGCTGGAAGTAAGTCACCACTTCTATGGCTCAATAAAGGAGCTAATGAATGAAATCTAATAACTCCTCATATACAGAGGTCAGACCAGATAATTGGTTCATTCCTCTGGGCTTAAGTTCTGTGAATCCAAGAACTGATGTACCTTCTGCGGTTTCACCAAGGAAAAAATATGTAGTAACTAGCATACGTGTTTTCTCAAGTCTGAACCAATTTGAAAATGTTTTCTGCAATCTAAATGTGGTTTCAGAGTGTCAGAATTTTAGAGTCATTTTTGTTTCAATTTTTGGTAAAGTTATTCTGAGAGCAATTATCTCTGAATTATTACCGTGTAGAATTCAGCAAGCATGCATTGATTTTAAATAGATTTAAGAAAATATTGGGAAAATAATATGAACGAAGAATCCTTTAAAAAGCTCATGTTTCTGAACTGAGCAGTATTTTTATCCTTTGGGAAATTAAACAAATTATTTTGCTTTCAGACTGGTATAAATTAGGAGTAATTAAACTAAAGTCAGCAGAGTGACATTTGTCAGATTGGATGTAAGCAAGTTTGTATTGCAGGCCACCAACAAAGAATATTGTAAAATGTTCTCCTTGTAGGTTTTCTGATTTCAGCTGTTTATTAAGACTGCTTAAATTATTCATGGTGTATAAATTATCTGATAAATTTGAGTTCATTTTCTATCGGTAAAAAATTCCAGCAGACTACCTCCAAGTGCTGGAAAGGAAAGCACACGCTGAGTGTTTGTGGAGTTTGCTTTGACTTACCTGCATTTTGCTGCCTGTGGCCTGGTAGCCAGTGGGTTGTGTTCATCATGTGTTTCTGCCCCAGCTGGGCTTAGGCATGGCCATGTTTGGAGCAGGATGAGTAGGCACGCCCAGTGAATGAAAGTCCCTTCAGGAAGGGGCAGGGAGTATGGTCCTTCTTGTTGGGATATGTGAGACCTGTTGGGCCAGCTCTGTCTCAGCTGCTGCAGCTGGGCAATTCTTGGATTGGACCAGGGCCTCCTGCCTGTCTTCTGCCCCCTCTGTCCCCAGCAAAACCAGCTTATCCCCTGTGGAGCCCTTACCCTGCAGTGTCCAGCATGTGGAGTCATGGTCACACTGGAGCACGAGCCCTGCTGCCTTTCCTCTGCCCTGCGAGCTGCCCGTTCCTCAGCGCCTGAGCTCAAGCATGGGGCTTCCTGCTGTGGGAAAGCAAAACGCCAGAGTCTCCTCATGAATGATCTTTTTCTTGTGTGCATACATTCACATGCATATATTCATATGCACATGTGTCTCCATACGCACACTTATGTATTCATAAGGAGTAATTGGTAACCAAAGTCTGAGGACTGCAGGAAAAGCCTCTGCTGTGTGGCTCTCCCTCTCACAAATTTTCCTCCTGTTTGAGGGGGGAAAAAATGTGTGGGATGAGCATGCATGCATTCATTGTTATGTACAGGGGGAATTTGCATTGCCTGGTGTGTTTGAATTAGTACATTGATAAAAATGTGGTTTTAACTGTTTGGAATGGTTACACTGAAGCACTGCGCTTTGTGTTTCTCTTGCCTTAGCCTCTGTCAAGCAATTCTCAGAATAGCCTCAGACTGGGAATGTCTGAATTTAATTACTGTTAACACTAGAGATATTTAGTCGCATTTGAGGGAGGGAAAAAACCACAAATTTTCAGGAGCGGAGGTAGCTTGTAAAGATAGCAACACTGAGAAGTTTGTTAGCTGGTCTCTAGTAATTAAGCTTATTTCCATAGCAACATTATCAGTTCAGCTCCAGAATTTTAAGATTTTTGTGTGCCTGGTAATTAGAACTAATACCCTAATTTTAGCAGAGATATTACATTTTTGTTTGGCAAGAGCCTTGTAACTAGGCAAACTGATTGAAGAGTGAAGTAATGTTCTATTTTCCTTGATTTCTCTTTTTTGAATCACTTCAGACTGCTTAACCAGCTAAAAGCAAATCACTGCAGTCTGCTTTCTTAGTGCATAAGACTGAATTTACCATTGAGGAGAAATATATATATATATCTATATATATGTAAAATGTGCTTACAGTTATAAAAGCTTGCCTGTCTGTGCAGTCCATAGCAAAAGAAAAAGGCAGAGCCGAAGTACAGCAATTAAGAATGCCCATACAGTTCTCATCTAAATTGCTCCAATATGACATGGCAGTGGCCCCTCTCTCTGACGAGGGACTTGAATGAGTTGCTGCTGAGCCCAGGAGGGGAGAGTATCCTGCCGACTCACAAACAAACCATGGTGTCATGCAGTTGGGACCTGCAGGGAAGGGAGGCCCCCATCCCATCTTGGTCTCACTTCGCACCTATGCTCCTTGGGTTCCATGAGGTCTGTGATCTTTTCCAGGGTGGACTGCCGTTTTTCCACTGAATTTGGTGGAATAACTCCAGTTTATACCATTTAGCTCCATATGACCAGACTCTGCCTATTTCTTATTACCAGCCTGGCAGAGTATATTATTTCATAATTATATATACGTTCGCATTACAAATTAAAACATAAGTTTTCCACTCGCTGGTTTTGTCTGTGAAAAGAGTTATGAAAAACCAAACGGCCTGAGTGGGAGAACTTGGATTTGTGTGGGTTTGTGTCCTCCATCCTTTAATCCCTCTCAGCTCCTGCAGCGTGGCATGTTTGCTCTCTTTTCCCAGCCTGGTGGGTAAATGTCAGCCCAGGCTGTGGCTCATGGGAGTTAGGTGTGTGGGGACAGACAACAGGCTGTTGCCTCCCAGGGTGGGCAAAATACTCCTTTCTGTCTTCTGTACCTACCCAGCCTCTCATTTTCACAAGACCTGTCCGGACTCCTGCCTCTGAGACCTCTTTCTTCCCTGAACCCAGCTGTCAAAGTTGCTTGCAACTGGCCGAGAGGTTCAAGGGTGGCTAAGGAAGGATTGATGAAAGCCTATACAATGTGATTGTGTAATCGTCAATTTCCTTAGAAGCGAGGCTAAAAAGTCTGCAGTGTTTTGACAATAAATCCCTGTATCTAGGCAGAATTCACAAAGATGGATTAGATACCTACCTGCTGGGTCAACGTGCTTTGCGGTTTTTTAATGGTTTTTTTTCCTTATATTCAATTTGTTTTTGCAATTCACTCTTTAAAATAAGGCTAACATTGGAAATACACCACTTCTGAGTGGCACAGCAGGTTCAGCATATGCAGGGGGTAGATAGTGGAAAATAGCATTAGAAGTCTTGTTCCTGTTGCTAATGAGTTCTGAAGGTAAGAGAACAGTTAATGTATTCATGACAGACTTATAGTCAAAGATCTGTAAATAATGTATGACTTTCTGTGACTGGGAAGCCAACTACCATAAAGCTTGGACCCAAGTAGAAAATAATTTTGTAGTGGCAAAGTACTTTGGATTTTGCAGATGCAGCAATTCAGCTATAATCCCCCTGGCAGGGGAAAAAAAAATTATTTAGTCAACTTACCATGAGTATCTGTGGACTTATAATTCTGTTTTTATGGCCTTCTGGCACTCCATCACAATTTGGCATCTACTTTCCCCTAAGGAAAATGAAACTCCTTGCAGTATGACCAGTATTTTGCCAACTTGTATTTATCTGTGAAAAAAATACTATTATAAATCTAAATTAGAGACAGCAGAGAAATACAATGTTGGCATATGACCTCCCTGTCGGTGATGGATTTGTGTGTAAATTGGCAGATAGTAACTATTCTTAGGAAATACTAGTGAAATAGACAGACATACTTTGCATGTGAATCATGATGGCCTTTGGGAGTCTGGAACACTGATTTCTTTTACCATGGATTTAAATGACTGAACTACTGTTAAAAGTATGAAAAAATCTGTGAAAATCCTTTTTTGTAAGATTGCAGTAAAAATCAGAATGGCTGCTCAACAAAAGGCAATGGCAAAGGGGACAGCTTATAGACTGGATTCAAAGGAATTGCCTTTGTTCCCAGTTGAGCTGTTTCTTATAAAGGTAAAATGAAGGTGTGAGCAATGCGTTGCTGTAATCAAGACCTATTCCAAAGTCTGAGTATTGATGGCAACCTTTCTTCATACAGTGAAGTAGCATTGGTTATGCTCCATAAGAGTAAAATGACTGGGGTGTGTCCAGAGAAGGGCGGTGGAGCTGGGGAAGGGTCTGGAACTCAAGTCTGAGGAGCAGCTGAGGTACCTGGGCGTGTTTAGCCTGGAGAAAAGGAGGCTTAGGGGGGACCTTATTGCTCTCTACAGCTGCCAGAAAGGAGGGTGTAGCCAGGTGGGAGTTGGTCTCTTCTCCCAGGTAACAAATGACAGGACAAGAGGAAATGGCCTCAAGTTGTACCAGGAGAGGTTTAGACTGAAAATTAGAAGTTGCTTCCCATAAAGAATTGTCAAGCATTGGAGCAGACAACCTGGGGAAGTGGTGGAGTCACCATCCCTGGAGGTATTTAAAAGATGTGTAAAGTGGTATTTGGGGACATGGTTTAGTGATGGATTTGGTAGTACTGGTTTAATGGTTGGACTCGATGATCTTAAAGGCCTTTTCCAACCCAAACCATCCTATGATCCCTTTGATTTGCTCAAATAAGGCAATTTTGGCTCTAAGAGGGGAAGTGGACAGATGAAGGTCATGGTGGTGAGTGATAAGGTGCCTATTCTGTTGTTAGTAAGTTTGAGGACACAGCAGCTCTCTGGTCAATTCAACCAAGCTGTCTTCACTTGGGAAAGTTTTCCTCCTTGCTGGGAGCCACGCTCTTGAAGGAGATGGAGGTTTTGAAGCCTCTTGCTGTCGGACAAACTACGGCCTTTCTTTAAAATTCACTTTGGGCTTTTGGACATATGTGTTCCTGAATACTGCATTGATCTACAGCTCCTGTGAGACTGAAAAATGTTATTCCAAGTTCCTAATTATTCTCAATTTTTGTAGCTGACAGGGAGTCCTTTTAGTTTTTTTTTTTTATTCCTTTGGGATTTTTATTAAAATACTTTGGGTTTTGAAGACAATGGTTGAGTTAATAGTTGCAGATATATTTTCCTGAGGTGTGTTTCCATGTCTCTTGGCTCCAGGAAGGGGGTCAGTGCAGAGAATATGAGGATTTCTTCCACACTGACCTCAAAATTTTGGTAAGGTGATGACCAGGTAATTATTTAGGGGGATATGGCAAATTAATTTTATGGGTTTGTTTGGCCCTCTCTTCAGGGAAAACTTGAGATCTAGAAGTGTTTTTATCAGTGCTCATAAGCATAATTTGCAACCCTCAATTTCAAAAAGATTTTATGAACCATTTATGGACATTTCCTGATTGACAGCAAACAAGAAATTGCTGTTCTAAAAATTCTGCTTTCCTAGGAGACTGTATCCAAAGAACCTTTCTTTCAAATGCTAGTGCCCTTAGCAGCAACACATAACTTGTCGAAATGAAAGAACAACTGAAAAATTATATATGTTTATAGTTTCAGCTGTTTCAAACGAAGTGGGTCAAAATGTGCCTTTTTGTCCATGAAACATTGTAATATTTTGCCTTTGTGATTAAGATAAATCATCTTGGCTATCTTACTGTGATAACTACATATTAGGACTGACATTTAGGTACAAACTGGTGGGAATCTGGTCTGCTGCATACAAATGAGGAGGCCCCTACGCAGAAGCATGTCTTTGGCCTCTCTCTGTGTGATTATTACACCTCATGCATGAAAAATAGAATTGTGAAAGGGTTTTTTAAGGCTGCACTATGTTGTGGGATTTATTGTGAGGAGCAGTGAGAACTGGAAAGCCAAAGTGGCCTATCATATTTTGTCAGATAAAGGGATTTGTATGGCCTGTTGCAAAAGGTAAGTGGAGTACCTTTGACTTCATGGATAGTGCATAGTAGTAAATAAGAAAAAGAAGAGTTAGCAGTGTTTCTTTGCTTCAAACTTTATATGCAGGACATCGTAATCTACAATGCAAAATCAAATAAGGTCTTTCTCCAAGAAAGATTCCTATTAACTGGTGCAGAATGTGGGGATTACTTTTGCTAAATATGTTTGGGAGACATTTTTTCTGTTCTCTCTGCACTGTGATCGAGTGGACTGAGGAGTTAAGTTCTCCTGTTAAATGGGAAGGGTGAAACGTTAAGGATAGTAAGCATATCTGGCCTGAAGCTGAGTCAGGGGAGGTTTAGGTTGGGTGTTAGAAAAAGGCTCTTCTCCCAGAGGGTGGTTGGGCACTGGAACGGGCTCCCCAGGGAAGTGGTCACTGCACCAGCCTGACAGAGCTCAAGAAGTGTTTGGACACTGCTCTCAGGCACAGGGTGTGACTCTTGGGGATGATGCTGTGCAGGGCCAGGATCTGGACTCAATGATCCTGATGGGTCCCATCAAACTTGACATATTCTGTCCCCCCTCTTCCCTTCATGAGGCAGCTGTAGACTGCAGTGGGGTCTCCTCTCAGTCTCCTCTTCTGAACAGACCAAGTGACCTCAGCCACTCCTCATTCTGCTTCCCCTCCAGACCCTTCCCCATCTTCATTGCCTCATTTGGATGCTCTCTAATAGCTTAATATCTTTCTAAAGTCTCAAAAGTGTCAGATGTCTTCAGACTTCAGCAATGTGCTGAAAGAGGGAGGGGAAATAAAAATAAGTGAATGCTATCAGACTTGCCATTACGTTCAGAGGACTCATATTGAATTAATTTGAAGTCTGTGCATTGATCAGTCCTTAGTCTGGATGACTGGCACTGTGTTGTAAATAGTGGTGAAAACTGCTGAGGAGGATGTATAACCTTTTCTTGTAATGGCAGCATCAATCACTCCATGATTAACATGCTCACAGGCAATTTTTTCATCTTCTGTTATAGCATCTCTTCCAGTAAAAAAATGGATTAACAGCTGAGCACTGAAGGAAAAGAGTCTTCTCTGCACGAGGCTCTATGAAAGTCCACAGAAAACATAATTCGTCATGTGTCACTTGGAGTAATGAAGCATAGAGAGATACCCTCCTCATCCCTCAGAACCAATAGTTTTTTAAATATAAATGGAAATATATAACTGAGAATGAGGATTGTTTTTCCATTGAATACCTGTAACCAAATTATATAGTACCTTTGATTTATAAATGCGGGTTTTTTTCTGGATGGGGAGAGATCGGTCTAATCACATTTTCACAGCCAAAATCTCATTCTTCTGGGCTATCAGTCAGATATGTGCCTCCTCTCACCTATGTCTTGAGCATGAATAGCTATCTAACAAGATTCAAGAGCAGTATTTAGTAAAGAAATCTAACTGCAAATAGTAAAATAAAGCAAAGAGAGAAAACATTTAACTGCATACTAAAATATAACTTTCTATTCATCAAGTTTTCAGAATGTTCTTTTGAATAAATAGTCAGTTTTCATCACTACTTCTACTTCAAACAAATGAGTAAAGTGTATCCAATAGATAGCAGTGTAAGAGGTTACTTTATTTACTGTGCTCTCAGAATATTTTATGAGTATTTAAACTAAAATTGCTTTTTCTCTGTACTGCCCTAGGAGAGGTTGTACAGTAATTTCCACGGCCACTAGAATTTCCAAAGCATGTATAATTCCCTCATCAAAACAATTCTGAGAAATTAGAAAGTGTTATTTACCTACACCCTCTGTGGCACACAGCACTTAAGCTGTCAACAGGTCACTGTCCTAAAGATTGCATCCTTTAGTGTTTTGGAGTCACTAATCCTCTGAGCTGAAAATTTTGTTTTCTCTGGCTTTTAAAACCCAGAACTTCATCCTGCCATGGAAGAACTGCATCCACCTTTGAAAGATGCTCAGTGTGTTCAGTTGTCCCAGCATTACATTGGCCCAAAGCTTGTGCTGAAGCACAAGCTGCAACTCAGGCAATGAAATTAATAGAAAATCTGTTCTAGAAAATAGAAATTCTTAGAAAAGGTAGTTCAGATATAATCTAGACTGGTGCTTGTGTGAAAAACCCATACTGCCATTTTAATAGATATTGTGTAATTCAGAGAACTCTCCTATTGACCTAGAGTGAATTGTTATTTGTTTTCCCATTTTGATATCTTTTGAAGGCTTCTGATGAACAGAGCAAGAGTCTTCCCCAAGGAGCATCTTCAGCAAAAACCAAATAGTAAGTAATACAGTAGGCATGCAAGGTACCTCTTGCAGGCAGCTACTGGATTCTGCATAGTCTAATGGGGGCCTCCAGAATTACACTGCCTTTTAACTGTAAGGTAGCATATGATACCCATTTCATCTGCAGCCCCATGCTTTGTTTTTGCACTTGCAGTGGTAGGGCAGTAAGCCATATTTTCCAGCAAGCTTTCTGTGTCCTCCACTCTTTGTCAGATGTACAAACTAAAGAAGAGATTGTAAAATAAAAGTACTTTCTAAACATCTGATCCAAGTGTTCTTATCACCCATCAGTCAACCTGGTTTTAGGTGGCTAATACTAGCAATTTCACAAGAAACAAACAGCTGTATTGAAACTGAAACTAGGTGTCTGTTATAAACCAACTTCTGATCCCATACGTAACTTCCCATGAGGGAAGGCTCATCTTTCTGGTGCTACATCTCAGCAGTGAATAAGGGATTTCGGGGAATGTAAGGGAAACAAGCTTGGGTAAAATTGTGAAAGCTCACCTATTTCATAGTCAGAAAATCTCAGTCTGGGGTGTTTGTTCTACTTCTGAAAGAACTGGACTACACATCCCATGTGTGCTTTGTCTTTGGGGACTTCCTTTGGGCTGTGATTGTTTTGTGGGAAATAATAGGTCACTTGCAGATATGTACAGTAGACTCATCACCTAAAATGCAGAGGGGAAATGATTAATTAGATTTTTTTGAAACTTGGCTGTAAAGGTTTGTCCTACTTTGTGACTGACACTTTGGGCAAATTATTTAGAACACTTGTGTATTAATCAGAAGCTGTATATATTACTGTATTTCTTACCTTTTTGACAATGTGTTATGAGCAATGCAAAAGGGGTGGTAACTTAGCAAATTGGTTGTGTTCTAAAAGTCAGCAAGGTCACTAAGGAAATTCAGAGTGGTTGGTAGGTGTCAGAAATGTTCAGGGTCTTGGTGGAAAGGAATGTCCTCATTTATAAAATATGCCAAAACTCCTGGTATGTGTGAGAAGGACGTAGTAAGCATGAAGCCTATTCCTTCCTCCTGGTAGGAGTAAGAGTTGTAGTTTACTGGGGCACATCTTCTCACTTTTCCTGTCTGGCTGCTGGTTTCCAACTATGAGCAGACATGGAGACCAGTGAAGAGACAATGTCTGGTACATCAGCAGCTTCACTACAAAAGCAGCATATAAAGGTTCAGTTTGAGGGTGGGTATAATATACCAGAGCTGCTTCATGCAGCTTGATGCAGCATAATCCTTATATCCTGCTTGGGATACACTCTAGATGGATGGACAGCTGCAAGAGTGGAAAACTGGCTGTTTTTTTGGCCCACAGACTGGTAGTTAATGGTTCACACTCTACCTGCAGGCAATAATGTGCCCCCATCAACACAGTGGATGACACAAAGCTAGAGGGACTTGGGATATACTGGAGGCCAGTGGTGTCCTTCAGAGGGACCCAGATAGTCTGGAGGAATGGGTCAAACTCACAGAATCGAAACCTCATGATGAGGACAAATGTAAACTCCAGTGCTGGCGGTGGAGTAATGGTCAGCATCAGGTCTAGTGGGCAGTGAATTGGGTATGGGCCAGCAGAGTGCCCTGACAGCAAAGATGGGCAAGGGCATCCTGGGCAGTATTGTGAGGGGCACAGTCAGTAGGTTGAGGGAAGGGATTATCCCCTTTACTCAGCACTTGTTCGACTGCATCCAGTTGCCTTCTGATGGAGCAAACACATCAACAGGTTTGTGATATCTAAGGGAGTTAATGGGATCCCCCTGAGATGGTGGCAGCTGGAGCATTTCCCGTGTGAGGACTGACGGGACTGAGTTTGTTCAGCTTAGAGCACAGAGGGCTTTGCAGCTTTTGCTGCAGCCCCCAGTTTCTACAGGGTCATTGAGGTGACGGAGCTGAGCTTTTCATGGCAGGTGGACAGGGGGCAGTGGGCATCAAATGAAGAAAGAGAATTTCAGACTGAATGTAACAAAAACAGGAGACTGTTCTGTGAGAACAGTGAGACTTGTGCAGTCTCCCTTTCCTTGGAGGTTTTCAGGACAAAAGTCTGAGGAACCATGTCCTGAATACAGTGTTAACTCTGGACTAGAGACTTCTTAAGATCCCCTCCAGCCTGAAAGGGTCAATAGGTCTATGCCAATGGGCCTTTAAATGATCCAAAAAAGATGCTGATGATAGGATCCTTTCAGAAAAGGGAAGGAGCAAGATTTCTTTTTTTTCACCTGTCATCCTTTTTTCTCTTTTGAAATTCAAATTCTAGATGAGGTTTTTCATGTCTAGGAGATGATTGCTTTCCAGTTTTGATAATTACTTTATATACCAATTCTTCCAGTCATTAGACACAAATTGCAGTACTTCACAAACAGAAGATTTGATTTATTGTCTGACCTGACTATTAATAAAGCATTTTGACAGTAGCTGGCCTAATTCCCTCTGTGTAAGCATATGCAGCAACTTTGAAGTGAATGGCACTACATGGGATTCTGCTAGTGATAAGTTTGGCCCATTTTTAATAAAGTACAACAAATAAGTTTTGTGCTTGTAAATTATTTAGATACTCAGAGCAGGACTTACTGACAAGCAATTATAAGGAAATCTTTCCTCTAACACAAGAAATGTCAATTTTTTCCAAGAAAACCAAGTGATTCTTCAAAACTGAAAATGTTGAGTTGGAAGGCCTTTTATTAAACAGGTACAACACTCAAAATGTTGTGTGATCCTATCTCAGCTCCAGTGCTGTTAAAACACAAAAGTTATGCATCTCCTCTAAGCATAGACTTTGGGACAGTTGAAGGAAAGCGTGATGCATTGTCCTGCCTTAGGCTGAATCCTCTGTGGAGAGGGCCCCTGCTCTCTATTCATTACATGGAGAGAGCGAAAATGACTATCTTGGAGTAGACAACTGAGTTTCAGATTGCTGAAATTAACTAAGTCATACCCACAGCCACTATATTTATCTTCAGCTTATCTTTTTCTATTTTGTTTTTAATTTTGTGTCTCTCCACTCACCCATTTTCTGTGTCTTCTGCAGTTTTTCTCTAAATCCATCATCCCACATCGTACATGTTATTTCCTTTAATTTAACCATGGTCTCTGATGCTGGAATGGCAAATGGGTTTCTATGATACTCCTGCTCCACTCTATTTGTTGAAGCATTGATTTTCTTAAAGCATTTAAGTACTGAAAAAATCAATAGGGCTATACACAAGTAATACAAAGGCACCTTGGTAACTTACAGAGAAAGAGCCAATTGACACAGTTTCTTGTCACTCAGTGAAAGGGAAACCTGTGGTTTCTGGTTGAGGGCAAAGGATAGTACAATTCCCTCACACCCTGTGTTACACACCTGCCCATCAAGAGTAGCCACAGCCCAGCAAGCTACAAGAAGACAGAGCATGAGCTGGAGAAAATAGTGTGAATATCCCAGCAAATAACGGGAGCTCCTAGTTCCCAGAAATGCCGCTGTTTTCTTGGCTGACTCATGCCCTAGGGAGCTCCCAGGGACACCATCAGGAGGTCCAGCAGCAACATCTCCTCCCTAGACCAACTATCCCTTCTCAGTTCTGCCTGGCTTGTTTCAGGAGGGATGTATCTGTCAAAGTCTGGTGTTAGGGAGCCACTGTGAACTGGGAAGGCCTCTGCCCCCTCTCAGGTGTTGGAGGGGATTTTGACATTGTGTATAGCCTCCCACCAGGCTCTGGCTCACTCCAGGTGTGTCTCCCCACCACAGCCTCCAAAAGGGCTGCTCAGCTCCTTGGGGACAAGCTTTCAAACCTTCACGAATGACATCAGGACTGAGGTGAAAAGGAAGCCAAATGAATATGAAGGCAAACCCACAAACCCAGCAGTATTTTTGATCAGTGGGTCCACTGCCAGTGTCAAAATGCGTTATGAATGGATGGCCAAATATTTCACAGATGTAATGCAATAGGACTCAAGCTCTAAGGCCAGAAATATTTAAGTGTGAAGATAACTGATGTTTGCAGAGATACCTTAAAAATTTGTCTCCTGGTGCATGTAATGGGTTTTATCCATCTGTTTGCCACATAGCTGAGGAATGCAAAAGCTAGAGTATGGTAAGATTATAATCAGATTCATTTGTCTTTCAATTACTGCTGGGTATATTTTATTACTGAGGCTGGGACAAGATCCAGCAATTTTAGCCTGAATGTGGATAATACAGGTTACAATTTTTTCCTCAAAATGTTGGACTGCTTATTTTTCCTGTGTTTGACATTATATAATCACAGATATTGTAATTATAGGTATTCATTTTTTGGTGATGAAATGTGGCTAGTGTAACAACATTCTTTAAATAGCTGTCTCTTTTTCAGTGAGAAAGAAATATTTGGCAGTATCCTATTCTGCCATTTAATTGAGCCATGTGAAATATGTGAGCAGGGAGAAGAATAGAAATTCTTAAACCCCAGAGCATATGAATTAGACATGTGTCTGTCATGTCCCAATCCTGGTATTAGTGCAAATGTTTTTTGATGCTCTATTAGAGGTGGTGTAGTAAAATAGGAGAAATTCCGAGGAGGAATGACTAGCACTGTGAGGGAGGTGGTGCAATGCAAGCAAGCACAGCAGATACCTACCAGTCACCTCAGTGAACATGACTAAGCCCCCATCATGGCAAACCAGTGGTAGGACCTATGGATGTATGTGGTGCTGGAATTCTCTTCCCACAAAGGTGCATCAACAGAGATCTCTGGAACTGAAATGAAAACCTTTCCTAAGTGTTTTTCAAAGTGGTGGTAGAGAAGAGACAATTTCTTGATTTTGATTTCCTTGTTGGGAAGAGTTCTTTTAAGAGCCAGAGTATTTTTTTTATCTGTACAAAGATATGGATGCATAAGAACCTCATAATGTAAACAGGCTGTCAGATTTCACTCCATTAGTACTTGCAGTGCATTGCTTTAGGCCGTGAACACCTGAGAGGATAAGTTATAGAGGTTTGCCTTCTTGTAACGTGTTCTGTTTGCCAATCTTAAATCTGCTTTTTCTTCTATATCTAAAATCATGAATTTGGTATAGGAAGGCCAGTCTATAGCCAGCACTATTATGTTGAGCAGTGAAGCATCCTAAGGGAGTCAAGATGAGCTCTGTCAGGTATGCACTTCTGTGTGCTTCCCTCAAGGATAATGATCTTTTGCTCCAGAAAATATTAATTAACTTCACTGATGCAATTTCCTGTGATATACTGTAGGATCCACATTTTGACTTTCAGATAGATAACCCAAGTAATATTCTGTGAAAGATGGTCTGCGAATAGTCTAAGAAGCATCAAGTAAAGGAGATCCTCTATTCAAATGTGGTATGAACACCTGGAATAAACTGTTGGGGGGAGCAAGGATGCGGATCCTTTCATAGAATAGGATTTTGCTCCTGCAAAGGGCTTTCCACATAGGTTTCATGAACTGATACCGTGAAGTACTTAGTGATCTCCTTTATCTGCATATGCTTGCTACGTGTCATTTTTGTCTTACCCTGGGACAAGGCCTCAAACTCAGTGCTGGAGGGAATAGCTTTTCCTAAAGGCTCAGTAACTCCCAGCTTAGGCAGATAATATTGCTGCTGGAATATACGAGGCAGAAATGAGAAGGGGTGGGGAGGAGATGTTGTTGTTGGACTTCCTGATGGTACTCCTAGGATCTCCCAGTGATGTTCCCTAGAGCCTGAATCAGTCAAGAAAACAGTGGCAGTTCTGGGAACAAAAAGGCCCTGGTAATTGTTGGGATATTCCCACTACATCCCCATTGTCTCTGTGCTTGGTTGAGTTCCTGTGTCAGACAGTCTTCCACAGCCACCACAGCCATTCTGCCCTTTGCACCAACACACTTTCTCTCTTCTAGCAAAGCCTAGTAGCCAATTCATCTCCTTTGCAGGTCTCGCCACTGGACTCTGCATTGCTTATTTTACATTGATGGAGTTGTCTTAGCAGCAGCAAGAAGTTAAGGGCAGGGAAGGATGTGATCTTTGTTCTGTGTTGTGCAGAATTGACATGGCCATACAAATGTTTTATGGCAATAATTTCCCTTCCCTTCCTTCAACAGATTGTCCTGTTCTTCTTTTAGCAGCTGAATTTCATTTTATTTGTTGCTCATTAGTACTGCTTCTAGAAAGGACTGACAAAACCATTGTGAAAATTGTTCACTTACAGTTATAGATGGTGTACAAAGGACCTGCTGTTTCGTTGAACAGCACAGTTCAGTAGATTTGCTAGCCTCACACTGATTGTGGGCTGCTATGCTAGTGACAGCAGCATGTGACAGCACAAGTGCCACTGCGTGTACCAAGTGCAATCATCACTGTGGCATCAGAAATGAAAACCAGCTGAGAAAATAGGGAGTTTTGCTCCTGAATTTGCCAGCATGGAGGTTTCTCACTTGGCCTCATAGCACATGTGGAAATTTGGTTGGGATGACTCATTCAGACCAGGATCACCAAAGTGTCTGTTCCTGCTGCTTTCTGGCACTGCTGACTTTCAGGGCGTGGTTTGCAGCCAATTTGGCCAGGAGAAATATGATAAAAGAAGTTAGAAGTTCTGCTATTGTGCCTCACTAGTGAGATGTAATTAACCAGTGGGGAGTCATGGGTCTGGAGAAATTTTCTGCCTGTTCCTACAGGAGAAACAATATGACTTCCTGAGGGATTTCATTCTGTTATTCTGTGAAGATGGTGCCTGTGATGCCTAATCAGCAGCAGGAGTGGAAGGACAGAGCATGGTCAGAGCACATTAAATCTTTATGGTTTCCAGTTGCTATGATAGCTTTTTTAGCTGCTAATATCTTGATTGAAATGTGATTTTCTTTCTTCTTTTTTTTTCTATATAGCACTCATACATTGGGCATATTTTGATCAAAAAAGGACGAAAATTACATGCAAGACACCAACCCCCTCTGCCAAGCCATAACCTGCAGAGGACAAGAACACTAACGAAAATGTCACACAGGTGTCCCTTAGGTCCATTTTCCATACGGTGATGCCTGAAATACTTACCCTTTTACCATTAATATTTCCTAGAAGGATTCCGCCTGGACATGTCACCTGCTGCAGAGAAATTCGGCTTCAGCAGTCCAAGGGGTCAGGCCTGTACTCAGGGCAGGACCAAAGCTGGGGATTTTGGTTGTGCAATGGCTTTCGGCCCCTCTTTGGGAAGGGTGTCCAGTTTGCCAACCTCTCTGCTTTCAAGGAAGGCCCTGGAACTTTTCCTCAGCTGAGCCCGTGGATGCTGCTGGCTTTAAACTGCCTGGCACAGCAGAGCTTTTTCTCACAGTGCTTCCCATTGCAAGAACTGAATCATTCTGAATTTCATGTGCAGGTGGTTTTCCTTCTGGGGGCTCACTCAGCACAGAGGAGGAAAATTGGCTAATCAGTTTTGCTTTAGTTTACAGCCATCCTCTCAAGTGGTATTCGACCTCTCCAAGGTGTGAATTATAGATGTTTATTTGTTTAGAGAAAGCCTTGACTGAAATAGAATTAAAATTGTATAAACTTTTGTATTGCTCTTAGAGCGTAAATTTAGACAAAGTTTTTCATGAGAGGTTGTCTTCTAACCAAATCACCTGTCAGTGTTTGAAGTTATAAAGGTGTGTTCATATAGGTAAATGAATGTGTTATCTACCTGCCACTTGTGATACTCAGTAGATGATAAAATAAAACTAGAATAAAAATGAAAGTAAATTTATAGAAAATGGAGAAGGTAGGCTGGCAGGTATATTAGTGGTGAGCAGAGAAAATTGGAACTCAGACTGAGAAGTAATGACATGCTGTTTGTTTTTTTATGGGCAGTCATTATTTCTGCAGGGAACATCTGCTCTGCAAGGGTTCTTTCTAGCAGCTCACCAGCAGAGGTGAATAACCCCAGATTACCTCATCTTCAATGCATATTATACCTCATCCACATTTCAATTGATTCTGGCTCCTTCTGTTTTCAAGTTTAAATACAGTTCTGGGGTTGCTGGTTGAAGTCCCTCTCCTCTGTGGACAGAATGTGCCATAAAACCAATGGGATGCTTGTGCGTGATGGGACCAGGACATACGAATCTGTTTGGTGCAGCCTTGGCCCCATGAAGGACATTCAGTCAGGTGGTGCCACAGTTTTGATCTGCTGCAGAAAGGGGATGTTGGGGCCTCAGCTGTACCCAGTGGTAATGAACACAACATGTAGCTATGTGTATGAGAAAGGTAACCTTATTAAAGAAAGATCACTACTAACACTTAGGAATGGCACCACTGAACACCTTTTGAATGGTAAGTATTCAGTAGTGGACAGGGGCTATTCCAGGGCAGCTTCAATGACAGAAGATGGTCCTAGAAAATGTTTAATTTATGTAAAAACTGTTGTACTTTACCACTGCATTGATGCTGCCTCAGTGGATTACTTGTGTGACAGTACAAAAAGTACCAGGGGCCATTTCCTTGGGCCAAAGTCTTGGGAATTGGTGGTCCCTCATCTGTGTCCAGCAGCACTGGTGCTCCCATTAGCAAACCAGTGAGGAAGACTCACAGTTGGAGCAGGCTAAAATGGAAGCAAAATAGAACTTAATCTACATAGTCAGGGTTGAGGATACAAAACATGGGATTCCTTTCCATGACCTAAAACTATGTGTAATATAGACACATATATTGGAGCTGGTCACCCTTAACTGTGCCTCCTGTTCCCAACAGGAGAAATATTCAGTTTTGGGGACACATTTACATATATGACAGTTTTTATCTAAGATGAGATAAATCCTTCTGTTACTAAGTTACTGTTTTAACCACTGTGGACAATCTTGTGCATATTTACCTGCATTGTAAATGTCTGAGTTCAGATGAATCCAGTTCTGAAATACCTGTTGACTGTGATCTGTGATCCCTATCTCGGGAGATCCTGAAAAGCTTCCCAGATCTGACTTCCTTCCCTGTGTACCTCAATATCTGGAAAAATTCATCCCATTATCTTTAGATGTTTACTTGTGGTGGGGCAAAGGTCTTGGCATGCAAAGCATGTTAAAAGTTTTATCCAAGTTTACATAAGATATTCCTTGTGTTTGCTGTGTGAATTGTTCTTTATATGAAGGCACTCAAACCCGTGTAATATCAGCATACTAGCTGTGAAAATACCAGAGACACTGTCTTTAGATATTTTCAAGGGGGTTGAAACAATCACTGGTAATCACTCAAAGATACGAAAATGACTTACCCAAGTGAAAGATGCAGTACTTGACTTTCCTTTTAGTTACACTGGTGCAAATTGAGAGTTGCTGGTGTCAATTACATTTTGTCTGGCTTAACAGAGATAACAATCAGGCCCCTTGGCTTCTAATCAAGTTTGATATTACCCTGGTGAGTTGTTATAATCCCTTAAATGGCACCATGTGGTAAGAAATCAATTGTGTTATGAAAATTACTCTGCTCTTCAGTTGTGCTAGTGTAGTCTGGTCTAATTGCCTAATTTTACCTTCTCAATAAAGAAAATATTCAGAATTCTCTATTGTACCATGTCTGCAGTGGACACCCATATTTGTAATTCTCAGTATTTGGTCAAAGAAGTTTTGAATATGCAACTCAGAATAACTAATCACTAGTAAGCACACTGTCTTAGCATACACCTTGTAGTTTGCTGTACTTTGTGCACAAATGCTTGGATAAGTTGTCTTTTTTTTTCTGAAGGCAACCTCTTGCCAGTGCAGATGGTGCAGGTTATTTCTGCTGCTGCATATGTGGGATTCTGCATGTGAAATTTATGCGTTACTGGGCTATAGATCTACAGGTGCTGCTGTGCACAGAAAGGGTACGTATGTTCTGTTCAGAACCAAACGCATCTGGAACACAGTTTTGAATACTATAAATTCTGTAATGGAATAAAACAGTGCAAATAAGCACACTCAGATACATACAGCTGTTTCCTGTTAGAGTTACCTAGGTGCACATTTCTGTCATTTGAGAGTATCTTGTACCTTGTAGTTGCTTTGACTCTGGCTCCAAAGCCAAACCAGTAGACAAGAGTTCGTTCATGTGTATGCCTGTGGCCAAGGTGAAGAGGTATTCTTGTCTATTTTCTGTAGACACAACACTATGAATCACTGAACATTTGGTTTGTGCTTGGAGTAGTCTCCACTGTGCAGAAATGCCTTGGAGCACTGTGAGAGGAATTGCTTGTCTAAGCCATGAAAAGTAGATGTGGCATTTAGAGACACCATGAAGTGAAACAATTGCAACATCTTGGTTTCTAAAAAGCCATGTTACCTTGCAAATGGCCTGTCCTACTTTTCACTCTGCTGGTGTGTCACAACAGACCACCATGCTACAACATGAAACTGCAGTCATCTGTCACTGCAGAGGATATAAAATATGCTTGCAGAATATGCGGGATGGTTGAGAACAAGGTGAGCAACAGGCATGAGCACAAGCCAGAATTCTTTTGTGATCATGTGTGTAATAATAAAAAAGATACGCTCTTTGGCTGGAGAAACCCTTGTGCACAGGTCTGGGTTATATGTATTTTCTGAAGCAGTCAGAATTACTGGCATCACGGACTGTTTGCCCTTCTGGATAAGTTCATGCTTCATGAAACCGCTCAAATTGTAACATCAAAACTGTGACATTTCCTGGACTTGGGGAAATATTTCAGGGTTTCTTATATCATCTAAGGAACAATCTCTTCACAGAACAAGACCCAATGGTGGAGTATTAGAATGAGTAGCAGTTGATAACATTAATGCCCAATATACTTCTTACGCATTGATCAGTTTATTATCTGCTTGTGTTGTATTTTTTTTTGTTTCTTTTTTTTTTTTTTTCCAGTGAGGAAAAATACAGCACTAACAATACTTCAGAATCATGAATTTCTTATAATTGCTTTATTATGGTGGAAATTAAAAGAGCAGAACAAAGGGAAGGTGTTTCATATAAAGTGACAGTTGATTTTCCTCTGCTTGCCCGTAAAATACCTCTTTATCCCAGCCTTCTCTGAATATCATGCTTTATTTTCCAGAGAAGATATTCTGTGCTTGGGGCATATTCCATTAAATCTTTGCAAACCACTGATGCCCAGAATATGTTCTGCTTAGCATAATCACATTAATTCCAGTTTTCACAGACATATGTGTTCCACCTTCCACATCTCTTAATCGCTAATCCCACCTCCATGAAGAGCTGTTCTGGGAGAAGCAAGCTGTAAAAGATGAAATTAAATTGTTCTGGAACCAGTTTCTGAATGTCACATGGAAGTTTTTACTCTTGGTCACACTGATATCAATGTGCCTTTACTTCAGAAAAAAAGTCTAGACATGAAGCAAAAACCTGTGCCCGTTTGAAGATTGAAACATTAGCAGCACAGGAACTAGGCTTTTTCTTAGTAAAAAAGAAATTTCATTAGATTAGATTTTTCATCCTAATCACTGCTGCGGAAGTGGAACATGGTGATTGATCAGGCTGGAGTAGGTTCCACTGGTAGCTCATCAGCTCAGTCCTGGATGTGGATTATCCCTATTGTTGAGCAGGCATGGTGCTTTGACTGAGACTGGAAAGAGTCACATTTTTAAAATGCTGTTATCTGTTTATATTCATGCTTGCCAATCCTAAGACTTGCCATTCCTATTGTTTTTTTAGAGGGAAGCAAAAATATAGGAATATGACTGAGGAAGAAAAAGGCAGAAACAAATAAGTGAAACACTGGCATAACCAAGCTAGGACTGTTAAAAGTGGGAGATAAGCATTTGTGATAATAAGGAGGCACTGTGGAAGTCTAGTCTGGAAAAGGCCTTCATTATTGAGTATTTCAGTGAGAGCTATCTCCTCTGGTTTTTTAGGATATTGACCCTAGGTAAAGGATTAACAAAATATTACCTTGAAAATAACTGCTTCTCCTGGATGCAATTTTTCATTATCTGAAAAAATAGTCCAAAGAACTTAATAAAAAAGAAAATATCATCATTAAAATTGTCTTCCTGAGATGATTGCACATGGAAAAATTATCTAAGGATCATTTCATCTTGATTGTGTGCCATGCTGTGTATCAAATTACATCAGATTTATGCCACAAGCAGACATCCTTCAGGAGCATCTGACTGGCAAAAGCTTATTCTAGCCAAGAGGCAATGCAATTGTGTAAATCATCCCATTTCATGGGTATAATTCTTCAATCAATGAGCAGAAGGGAAAAAAGTTCTCAGTGTGTTGGTCACAGCACATCTGTCTAACCTGGGATATTTTCCATTGTGTGACAGTGACATTTGAAGCTGTATGGGGCAATTTATTTATCTGTGCAGAGTCAGATCCTGCCAACAGTGCACTCAACAAGATGTTACTCCATAAATAAATGTAATGGGACTGCCTGAAGAATGAGGCTCTGCCTAGACTGAAAAAAAGTTACAGTCTGGTCCTGATAGAGTTGAACTTCAGTTACAAGAAATGGCTGTGAGGTACAAGAAAAGATGGCCTTTCCCTTTCTGGTCTCCAAAAACTTTTAGCAGCTTATAGTTCATGGATAATGTTCCCAGGAGAATTGGGTGCCTGTTGCTATTCCCTGTTCATATAAACTGTGGCTACAGATTGCACATGGAAATGCAGTGAATTGTTAAAAGTCTTCCATTTTTGTGTCCAAGTTTAATTGCTGTAATTTTCTTCATAAAGTTTTTAATTTTCTACTTTAACAATAATGACATAGATAAGTAATAATAATAAGTAATAATAATAATACAATTGCAAAGAAGGGTTATAACATGAAATGGGAATGAAAAAAAAAAAGCACCAAGTTTCTGTGTCAGCAACACAGCAATAAAAAGGCATTAAGAAAAAATCTTGGTCTGAGGGGGAGAAGCAATTTCCCAGGTACTAAAGCTTTAATCTAAATTGTGTTTAAGGCAGGGATTTCCCCAGAGATTATGATAAAACTTTTACAAGTCCCCAAACCAGTACTCATAGTCTTCAAGGCAGTGAGTCCTATTTGTCTGGTGTTGATATCTTCTCTTTCCAACTTTTGTATGCACAGTTTCCGAAGATTAGTGACCTCACAGGAGAGTCCTGGGGATTCATCTAAGTTAATAGAGCTAATATTTGATGGTTTTGCTGTAGACCTTCCACTGGCACCTCCAGCATACCTGAGAGTAAAGCCACATGGCCATCATCTGCCACGTCATTCACTCACTTGTCTTATTTGCCTGGAACATTCTTCTTTCTTTCTGAAATTGTCTTTCGCTCTATGATCTCTGTTTCTCTTCCTGGAGCAACCCTGATTTACAAGAAGCCTTTCATCCAGTCTTTGCTGGACTTGACCAAGGCCCATAATGTAGAAAGCAGAACATTGTTAGCTGTTAATCACTTGGAGCACTGTGGTGGTTTAACCCCAGGCAGTCACTCAGTCTCCCACCAGTGGGATCAGGGAGAGAACTGGAAGAGTAAAAGCTGGAAACAAGGAATTAATTTGCTGCTCCCCATGCGCAGGGAGGTGTTCAGCCATCTCCAGGAGAGCAGGGCCCCATCATGTATAATGGCTTTCAGTTTAAAGCTATTCCCTCTTGTCCTATCAGCACGTGCCCTTGTAAAAAGACCCTCATTAGCGTTCTTGTAGGCCCCCTTTAGGTACTGAAAGGATGCTGTAAGGTCTCGCCACATCCTTCTCTTCCCCAGATTGAGCAACCCCAGCTCTCTCAGCCTGTGTTCATAGGAGAGGTGATCCAGTCTTCTGGTCCTCTTTGTTGAGAAACTAGTGGAAAAATCTGTGCCAAGACCCTGTAAGAGATTTTACCCCCAGGTACTTTGGACTGAGTGTGTTTGCACAGGGCCAGCTCAGCATAGGTGCTTCCAAACCATGATTTATCAAACCCCATAAACACGGAGATGAGAGAGGTTAGTACTGTGAATTAACAGCTTCCAAGTAGCGTTTCTCATTTGTTTCAAGTGGGGCTAAAAGTAGAGCATATGGTCTCATGCCAAAATCTGGAATCCTTATGTTTTGGGGAGTGTCCAGGTGCTATTTCAGGTTTTGAAACACTTTTAAAATTCCTTGTTTGTTGCACAGAAGGAATTAGAACTTGATAAAACACCGTGCAACTGTGCTTTGTTTCAAATATAAGGAGCAGAAAATATGAGGAGATGAGCAGGAATTTCATCATCATTTACCCAGTACAGATCTGAGAAGTTAATTTTGTGCATAACTGTTTTGTCCATCTTTACTCTGAACTGGTGCTCTGTGATTGCATCACTTGCTGCTATGTAAGATTCTGAGATGTGCTGTGAGCTGCAGTCAGAGGGAGGTAAATATACTCCTTTTAATGCAAAACTTTTTCTGGAGAGGTCCTTATAGGATCAGTGTGGGACCACCCTGACGTAAGGAGTTCTCCAAAACACACTAACCTCTTTCTTGTCTAGATGATATTTGTCTGAAAGGGACAGATGATGCATCCCCCTGTCCCTCTGCAAATGTTCTCAGGTGGCAGCATGCAAGATTAATCACCCTGAGGCATCCCCTGAGCTGTCAGGTGTCACACATCCTAGAACACGGTGAAATCCCTTTCCCAAGGGACTGGTGAGCATCCAGTCCTCCTCACATTCCTGGGACAGCACACAGTCTGTGTGGTGGAGGATATGAGCTGAAGACAGAGAGATTCACCAAAGGAAGTTAGTGGCCAGCTTAGTCCTTCAGGATCAGGAGCACCCCTATCTTCCTCACGGATGTCATCATCTTCATCAAAAGAGAAGACTCTAGTAGAGAGATCAGTCAAAACGGGTGACAAGCTTCTGCCTTTCCTTCCTCTGGAGCCTAGAAGCAGAGGGTGGCAGGGCCAGTTGTAGGCTGTCATCTCTAATTAGAGAGATGCACCAAATGTACCTCAAAACTGAAGAGGTTAGTATAATAAGAGATGCTCCTTTTGTTGCTTTGTTCTTCTGCGTCTGGGATGCCAGTGTTGATCAAAGTCATTTTTGTGTCACCTCTTGGCAGATTTTCCCAGTGCTCTGTGTTTGGTAATTTACAGCAGAACACTTCCAGCAATAACCGTAACTGACATCTGAAAGTGGTTTATACTCATTTAAAAGATTGGGCAATATAAAAGTTAAGCAAGGTTTACAGGAGAGGTAACATTGCATATTATAACAGCTGATGTAGCTGAAAAGGCACGGGCACGTTTCCAAACACCCATGGCCTTCTTGGGATTGCTGCAGAGACAGAAACTGTAGAGAAACAAAAATCCAGTGCCTCCCTTTCAACTGTGGCATTTCGAAAATGCCTCCCAGTGCTGCAAATCAGTACAAGTTTAGAATAATCTGATTTATAGCTGTAGCAAATGTTGTGAGACTGGAAACTCAATAACGTTTTATTACCTACTAAAGAAGTTGTTTATTTAAATGATTACTTCTTGTGACATATACCAGAAGATAAACAGTGTACAAATGAGTAAAATGTGTGACTAAATGCTTTGTGACTACACTCTTCTGTTCATTTTATGCCATTCATTGCTGAGTTTATTCCACAATAAATACAGATACTACGATTACATGTTCCAGAAAAAAAAAAATTTCAACTAAAGGAATCAGTGTACCTTACAAGAACCACATGTTTTATCAGATTTTTATTGAAGTTGATAAGTTCCTATTTTCAGAGTGAAAAGCAGTGATAATTCATGTGATAATTATCCCAGCCAAAAAAATAAAAAAAACACCCCACAAAAAAAACCCCAAACAAACTAGGAAACTTCATTTTAGGGATGCATAATTAGACATGATGGGAAGATGCCTTATTCCATGGCATCACACTTCTGTGACTATTACCATGATATTTATGGATATAAAGGGGAAAAATCAGTTTCTCATCTGACAAAAAAGGTGTTTATCTGCTGCTCATAATCTTGAACTAACCTTTCCCCCCACTCCCCATTCTTGAAAGTATTATTTAATGTAAATTCCTGTCTGCAGCTGTTGTGCTGTGAAAGGTGCTCTCCTTTTCCCTCAAAGGTAGGGTAGCTCATTTTGAAAACTGATGTATAGCACTGGTCTGTCTTGGTCCTCTGCCTGAAGGAGCAGTGAAGGACTGAAAGGGTCCTGTGTTCCTGACCTCATGATACTGGGCATAGGGTTTCTGCCTACCTAGTGTCATGGCAAATATTGAGGGCTTGTGTAGCCAAGACTCCTTTTCTCCTGGGCTCCAGCTACAGTGAGCATTAAATCTGTTCCTAGTGAGACTGGCTATAAACCCCATCACATCCTGGCTGACATTCATCATGCTTAATTGCAGGCACATATTGAGGTTCCTGTTGGAAGCAGTTGTTTGCATTTCCATTCAGTCAGCACACAGACACTGGTATTTCTAGAGTGGGATCCACACAAGGATTATTTTAGGCTTTTACAGTGATTATTTCTGCCCAGAGCCGGTGACATAAGTGTAAAAGCTAATCTTAAAGGCCAAATTGTAAAAAATTTAGGTGTAGTGTCTACAGTGTAGGCATGGAAAGTTAGGTGAGATTGATCTCTCTGCTGATGAATTTTACAATGATCTCCCTTTTTCAGGTAAAGGGGGTAAATGTCAACTGCTCCAGCATCCACTGTCTCTAGTAATGGAGCAAAACTGGGAGGAGAAACACTTTGCTGGGGACTGCTCTCTGCTTCAGACCCTCACACCCATTGGTTTGCACCCACACACCATGGCCTGAGCTGGAGCAGCAGATCCTGCACAAGTTCAGGGTTGACTGGGAGTTTATCGTTCTCACATCCATGGTCATTCAGCTCAGGGCACTGGGACCCTCTTAGCTTGTGATCACTGATGAAGACAGAGGCAAAGAAAACATTAAGCATCTCTGCCTTGCCTGCGTCCCTGTTTGTGAGGTGACCATAATGTTGTTTGACAATTTAGCCTTGGTCAAATATAATCTAAATATTTGCTGAGAACCATGCTGGTTGTGTATGGTAGGAGAACAATAGAAAAGTCTAAAAATGGAGCTTTCTAGAGAAATCAATTCTGATTTTAGAATTAGCCTGTTAAAATTTCTGCATGTTGTAGAAAATGTTGCAAGCCAGGCTAATGTATTAACAAATATTTGTCTTGGGTAGGACGGCTATAAAATACAGCAGAGCTGTCATGACTTTTTTTAACAATCCTAAAATGTAATCACTGTTTTCTAATGCACTTCTTAATATTTTAGTGTTTCTCACGTCTCTGTATCTTCAGAAAACAACTTCTTCCATTGAAATGCTGACATTTTCCTTAAATAAGAAACACCAAACACTAAACTTCATTTTCACAAAATAAATTATTCAGTAAGCCTTCTTTAATTATCTCCTCTTTGACTGCTTTGTTGCCTGAATTGTTCATTGCTCTTGCAGAGAAAACAAACCCCTGGATTTCCCTGATGGTTACTGTAGATGTCAGCTGTAGTGCTCAGACTCTTCAAAGGATATCTCCCATGGCCTAATCTCCAGCGCTCCCCAAAGCTCACCAGTGATTACTTTGGCATGTTTTAGTAGTGACTGTGAGGTGGGGGGCAGTGCTGATTGCTAGATTTTGTTATCCACAGAAAAAGCTTTGTACCATTGAAAAATGCCAGCTGCATACTGATTAATGTGCCAAAGACAGCTAAGGTTGTGGCTACATATAAAGTGGGAAACTTGCCACACATTGATAGGATAACCAAACAGGATGGAGGAGTGAGCGAACCATAGATAACAGACGTTAGCCACGCCACTTAATGGACTATTGGAAGGTGCCTGGATGCTGTTAAGAGTAACCTGATACAAGCAGCTGCACAGAAGAATAAAGTAGCTTTAATCCTGCACCATGTGCCCTTCTGTTTACTTCCCTGTTTTCACAGATAAGTAGCATGGTGGTATTTGTTCTTGAAAGCTTCTGCATCTCTGACCAGCAAACAGACGGGGGGCAGTTGCGTGGAAAAGCCCATCTGCTTTGTTCACTGCTCCTGGAGGGGTGCTGCAGTTCAGGCTCGCCCTAAGTGACTGAAGTAGTGTTGGGCTGTGTGGGATTTCGATAGAACATCCTGGAGAATCAATATGTTCCGTGTTTGCACTGGGGGCTAGGTAGCTGAAACCTCTGTGAAGGCTTATTCCTCCTCCCCTGGAAAGCCATCCAGCGTTTGGATGTTACCAGGCAGGGTTGGATGTATCAGTCAGTCATTCAGTCACTGGCTGACTGAACTGTGTCCTTCAGGCCAAACTCTGACATATCAAACAGCTGAGGCTAACTCTGACTGAGGCTAGACTGATGCACAACTGAAAACAATTTTTTTCCTGTAACACGCACTCAGTGACTGTCAGCACTGAACCTGCAAAGTTGAAGTTCCTTTCTCATGTCCAGACCTGAGATGACTTTGTACTGAAGACAAACATGTCTGAAGAGCCATCTTGGGCTTTGTAGTCACTGTCTTTTCAGTAGTGTGCAGCTGTGGCCTACTGTTGACCTCTTGAAAACCAAGGAGCCAAGGCTTTCTCTTTCCCCACAGCCTTCCCAAAAGAACAGCAGATTTTTTTGTAAATATATTTGTACTAACAATAGTATCTTTTTTCCTTTTCAAATTTTTTTAGCAAGTCAATTCCATTTTTAATTCCTAAACGTGACAGGTGAACTCTCTGGGCCAAGTTTTAACTTGCCGCTTGTATTTATAAGGGAAAAGTAGGACATGGAAAACCAGGCTTTGAAATGGAAATTCTGCCTCAGCTACAGCCACAGCAGTGCTGCTCAGAGCCCTGTTTTGTTTTCTTTTTCCCATAGTCAGCCAAATCAGGCTCGCCGCTCCTTGTTCAAAGGAGAAGTGTTAACTTTCCAGAATTCCCTGTGCGGCTGCTTATGAGTCTTACACACATTGTCAAATGTTGTATCCAGTAATCCATGTCTTTGAGCAGGTCTTGAGTTTCTAAGAAGAGACTATTCTTCTCTGACTTCCAGAGTATTGGAGCTAGCTCTAGGATACAGGGACCCCAAACAAAATAGAAGGTATGTTTCATATTGCAGTGCTTGCCCATGATTCTGGGCCAGCGCATGCATTTCTGCTGGATAGCCCTACCCCAGCTGTATGCTTCTGTGTGATCAGGCTGCCATTAAATCAGTAGCTGATCATACAACCTGTTTAGAGTAAACCACTATTAGTTATTTGTGGAAACAGTTAATGTGTCACTGGGAAGTTCCTTAAATGTTCGCTCAATAACAAAGTGAAGTGATAAAGTGAAGGTTAGTTCATTGTGAAGCTGGAGCTTCTACACAATTGGATGGCCACTCTAATTGTGAGCTACTATTAATATCTTTTTTTATGCTGTCTCTTCTGGAATTAATCTTGCTTTTAAATATACAAATTCTGATCTAATTCCGTTTAGAGAGGTTTCTGTGTTTTGGCAGATGGCAGAACTTTCTGCAGAGTGGCTTGCAAATGTTGGGGTGTGAAGCACACTTGGCAGTGATGCTCGGAAAATGATCTGGTGGGATCTGTGAAGCATGTTGTGCTGCTATGCAGTACCTGGGAGAACGAAACCATGAGCACAGTGTAGTGTGCCCAGACCTTACACAGGGTAGCATAAAGCATCACTCCTTGGCATTTTCTCCAGTGCTGAAACAGCAGGATTTTAGCTGACAATCTTGCCTGGCCATCTGGTGAAAGAGTGTGAAAGAACTTTACAGGGACTAATTATTTCCCAGATTAATACTGCTGACAAGTACTCCAAGAGGCAGTGTGTATGTTTGCAGGGTGTTACGCTGCTAGAAATGCCATTAATTATTTTGCCTGTGATTCGCCGAACACTGCGATTCTGTGTGCTGGCATTCTGCCCCAACATCACCATCTGTGTATACTGTAGTATTTATTTCAGAACTTTCTGGAGATTTTTCCATTTTCAGATTTAAGAGCCTGGATTAAGTGAAGGTTAATAGAAGGCGTTAAAACAATCTAACTTTTTTTTAACACAGTTTTCCTCTCAAAGCTTGTCGAAGTCTGCTTACTAACAATATGCTCTGTGGGTTGTACTCTGGGTGTAACTGCTCTCAGGCACTGCAGTTTAAATGGAGTGTAAGACTCTTACACATTGATTAACTTCTCCATGTTTTTTTCTTAAGAGAAGTCACTGTGACATAGTTACTTCTTTGTAACTTGTAACTAAGATAAGACTTATTATGTTGTAATGAGCATATGAAAAATACAGCATTGATTATCTCTGTTAAAAATATTTATGCTGCACATGGAGACACATCAATAATTTGATCAAAGATACTAACATAATTGATATAGCCATCAGAAATGTAAAAATAATAATAGCAATAATCCTGGTTCCAAAATACTAGAAATACTAAAGTTTAAACTGTTTTTTCTTTCATTACTTCACTAGATTCTACTTGATGATGATTTTCTTCCCAACACAGAATTCTGGTGCAATTCCACATCTAATCAAAGAACAGTTCCTTTAAAATTGATTATCTACAGAGCTCTTATTAAGAATAATTTCAGATTAAAATGCCCATAGGTTCTCTTTGACCTTTTGTATTACTTGCTGAGTCTTCAAGGTCTTCTAACACTTAAGGTGTACAAAACCAGTCTGATATAAAAAACTCCTCTAGGTTTTTGTGTTGTTAAGACAGATGTCCTGCCTTATTTACTGAAAAATGGAACAATCACCCAGTGGAGCAACACATATGCTCTAAATTCACTGACCTATATTCATCGATAAAAAGAAAATCTCTGGTGGAACCTCAGAGAGGGAAGAAGCATCGTGTTATCCCTTCAGAGGGAAAAAAAAAAAGAACTAAAGAGTTTGAAGAACACTGGGGAGTTTATATAAGATAAAAATGGTTTTGGAGTGGATGACTGTGTGGAAAAATAGGTCTTTTAAGACTCTAAGAGTGGAAACAGAGGAAAGTAGTGGAATTTGTGAAAGCTGGGGTGGGATAAAATGGAAAAAGGAAGATTTATGGGGTAGCAAGAAGCACCTTGTAATTGAAGCAGGGTTGCTGTCCTGAGGGAGAAGGGTGTTCTTGCTTGGGAGAAACCTCTGAATTTTGCACACTGTGCTCAGAAATATCACCCAACTGAAACCCCAAAGCTAGTACATAACTTTTCAGGAAAAAAAAAATCATTGCTCATAATTGAGAAAGGAACAGGTAAGATGAGACTACACAACTCAGTACCTTAGATTATTAAATTGCTTCAGGGCTACAGTCACTGTTTCTTATCACAATGACTACTGCTGTCAACCTAGAAACCTCTTATGAATGGCCAAATAAAACCTGTATTCTTCCTCTTTTGTTACCTTTGCATTTTGCAAAGGTTTTCCTTATTTGCATGAGTCTCTTAGAGCTCTAGCACAGCATAACTCAAAAATTTGCTCTTAATGCAGTGTCTGCCTAACCCTGACTCTGACTGAAGAGGTGCCTCCTACCCCAGTGAGGGCAGCTGTGCTGTAGAGCCAGAATGATGCTGACACGACTGGTGATGACCCAGAGAATTAGAGCTGCTCCTTGTGCAGCAACTCTCTGCTCCCAGTGCATGGCTTCCCAGAGAATCTGTTCCTCTGTGTGGTTTTAAGTCCAGAGTAGGGAAGGTACAAACTGAGTCAGCTCTGCAACAGAAGACAAACTTTTGAACTGCAAGAAGAGAAGTGCTTTTACAAAACAGACTATTTGACTGCCTAATTTACATTCAGCTACCAGAAGCCTGGGCGGTGGTTTTCCTTGAAGGAGTCAAACCTGTTTTTCAAAGCCTTTTCCAGAGCCCTGCCCATAGGATCCAACATTCTATCTGTAGGAAATACTGTTGCACATCAGGGAGTCAAGATTTACCTGAGTTTTACCATATGAAAGAGTCATGATGATTCAGGCCACAAGTTTAACTTGAATTTCCATTGAGAAGAGCCCTCTTCTCTCAGCAGGTTGCAGAATATGCCTGCATGACTTGCTTAAATTCAATGCTTACTTCTTGGGCAGCAAAAGTTTGTTGAAAAGAAACTCTGCTCTACAGAGATGAAGTGATTTGCCCTTCACTAACATTGGCTGGAGTCCGGAGACTGGAGTTTAGACCTCAAAGTCTGAGACTCTGGCCAGGTGCAGAGATTGCACTGTTGGTGTCTAGGTCTGAACCACCCCTCAGGCAGCATTTAGCTCAGCACTGAAAATCAACTCATTCTCAGCTAGGTACATAAGAATGAACCATGCCCTGAAAATACTTAATTTTCTCTATTGTTTGTAAAAGGAACTCGAGGTGACTAGTTCAGCTGTAGATGCTTGCAGAAAGGTGAGATGAGTCCAGCCTCTCATCATAGCCTTTACAAATGCTGGCCTTTAACAACAACAGACTGCAGCGAATTGCAGCTCCTGTTGGATCTGTGCACTGGTACAGGGAATAGACCGGACTGGTTGGGAGATTGCCAATTGAGATTTTAGTCTTAAACACAACTAAGACAATCAGCTGCTATTGTTGTGTTTGAGTGATGAATCACAAGTAAAACAAATCCTAAATCTTGATTCTAGTCACTTTTGCCAATATAAAAATAAAGGATAGGTTGTTACAGGTTATTGCAGATAGGACCACTAATGAATGAGCCACTAATAAAGAGCTTTAGTACCAATGGTGTTTTAAATTTAAGGTCCCCATCCACAGAGTTTTCAACAGTATTTTTTGTCATCTTACTTCTTCTTGCTCAGTGCTCTGGAGACTCCCTTTTCTCACACAAACATCTGCCTGGTGCCCCTTCTCTGGATTACAGGACTTGGGCTCTTTTTCACATATGTTCCTTGCTCCAGATTCTCTAAGCTTTTTTCCTTTCAGTACAGGACCAGCCTGTTGTCACAGCAGCTTGGGTTGGTGTAAGCAACATGTAAGGGTAGAAAAATTGACATGATCCCGAGATGTGTAGTGTGAAATGTCTTCCCACTGAATAGCTGAATGACAGAGCATTAGACAGGATAAGCCTGAGCATCACAGATGAATTAAATCTGTTGCTCCCTCACAGCATGATGGTGCCCTGTGTTCCTGAGCTACGTGTGTGCAAAGGGAGTAGGCTGGATGTGATGTTTGAGTGCTCTGTCTTAACTTTCCAGCTGCTATTTATATTACATTACCTCACAGAGCATCCAGCTGAGAACAGCACCTTGCTGTGTGAAGTACAAGGAGTGCACAAATGGTTTTGTGGTCTTTGACCAAATACCAGTCTTTTGGCAAGTCTTGAACAGCCTGTGACTAAAAAAAAGCAAGTGAGTTAAACACACAGGGTAAGTGAGGGGTGAAATAGGAGAGAGAAGTCTGTAGGGTGCTCACCACGAATCAAAAAGAGGTGGAGTATACACCTCTATGTTTTTTTGTAATTTGATCTTATGCTTCATTCGGTTTTTATCTTGGATATCCTTAGTGGCCTGTGCTAATCAAGCAGGTGAAAGACATCTACAGTGTGTGAATCCATCCCCAACAATGAATATAAAGGTGCTAAAGCTATAAAAGATCCAGTCTTATAAATTACTTGGTACACCTTCAATTTACTGCTTTTAACAAAGGCTGAGGTGGAGCCAGGAATGAGCAAGGCCTGTAACACTAAAGATTAAGCAAATCTCTCCCTGTTTCCCCCAACCCTAACATTGTGCTGCAACATTTCAAATAATACCTCTTCACTAATCTATAGTTCTAAGTGAAATATCTGTAATATATTTTATTACATTCTTCTGTCTCAGATCGGTTATGTCATAGTTGATCTCTGAGGTCTCTCCAATTTAATGAGATTAGACTTCTTTACAAATTTTCTCTGCTTAAATATGTTACTTTGATCTTTTTGTGTGCCAAACAGGACCAAAAAGAAAATGGAACAACTTCTTGCAGCAAATAATTGTTTCTGATAATGGAGAAGGATCATTATAACATGTTTGCTTAGCTGCAGATTGACTCTGTGTGGACAGGGACTCCAAATCTGAGCCTTGCTAAGATGTTTAAGGGATCTGTGTACTGGCTGTACAAGAGTTCCGAAATGGATGCAGCTATGCCAAGAGCCCTGCTCCCATCAGAGCTGTGTGTGCAGTTTTGTGATTGTTGATAGCCAAGGACTCCCAATAGCACAGTCAAATTGTGTCTTCTTTTTCTTAGTAGAGCTTCACTATGACACCTACCTGGAGGGAACTTTCTAGTCCATGAGTCCCACACCACCTGCCACATCTTCACATCATCTAATCCCTTCTGAATTTTCCCATCTTCTGTTTTTGAAATACCTGGATAGCAAAAACTCACTGCTCTAAAGGCTGGGAATTGTCTTCTATTTTCTACCTAGATGCATTGACTGCTATGTTGTACTTACTTGTTTTTGTGACCCAAATTTAAATACCTTCTCTCATGTATCATTCTCATACTGTTTTTTCTTAGATTAACCCCCCTTATGCTCCCCTAGAGAGAGAGAGATCAGTCTATCTCTGCTTTTGTTTGACTAGACTACACAAGCCACATTTTCTTTACTCCTCTCCCAAACCAGGTTTTTGTCTCCCTCAGTTACCTTAAATGTGGTTATCTGCATATTGCATTGAACATGGCTTGCCAGTTGGGTCACTTGGTATCTCACCAATGCTTTATACAGAGACATCTAAATTTGTGAGTCTGTGTTGAAAAGGCTTCCATAATACTGCATTTGCTTTTGTTTTGGCTGCGTCACATTAGAAACTTGGAATTACTCTATGATCAGTTGATTCCAGCAATTCCAGCTGTTGAGTGTTCAGGTTTTAGTTGTTACTGGTGTTATGACTCCACGAGGGCAAGACAAAAGTGTTATGAGCTTACTGACTGCCACAGAAAGCAAGTGCTGGAACAAGGACAGACCTAGACACGGCCTGATGCCACCAGTGCCAGATGTGACATCAGACTTTTCTTGCAAAACTTTCTGGTTTTAAGCAAGATAACATTGATTCCGTGGAAGTAATGGAAATACATTATTTTCATTATTGTCCTTGTCTCCGAGATAACATCCCTGGTTGGTGTAGCAGCTCAGAATAAGGTGAAGTCACATTCAAAACAGTTACTTTGCTTATCAGAAGGAAGCAGTTTTATTTCTGTAGGCCACAGCCACAGCTAAGTACTTTGCTTGCATTTGTCTTTCTCAAAAAACATCCCACAGTATATGATAAGGGTAATGGCTTCATGCCACAGTTTCTCACCCAGTGATCCCTTTTCCAAGGACAGGGAAAGGGCTGATGACAGGAGAGCTTTGGACTGTTTGCCGGGGAGGTGCCTGTGGAAGGTGTGTGCGCTGATGGTGATTATCGAGTAATTAGAACAGGAAGGCAGAAGCCAGCCTGAATGCTCACATGCTGTATTCAGATAGCAAATCTCCTAGCTCCTAACATAATCTTCCACTGATCAAACAGGGATTGGGCTAAGCCAGGACTTGGCTGACTGCAATACTCCTCTTGCCAAGGAGGTCAGGGCTAGGCCAGGCTGGCTGGCAGCTGGTGGAGAAAATGGCTGAGGGTGGTTGATTGTGCGTCAGGGCAGACAGATGCTCCCCAACCCACTGAGGACCTCTCTGAGCTGAGCAGCTCTCTCCTTAGGTTTCCAGGTAGGTGCAAGGGTCAAAGTCTGGATCTCATTGGAAAGAAAATAAATTAGAGCAAGAGAGGTCTGCAAGAGAGCAAAGAGAGGGAAGAACTTCTCAGTATCTAGATCAGATGAAAAAGGGATATGGTTGCTCCAGAGTGTCCTTGTTAGCAAAACACTGGGAAACAAGGTGTAACAGGGAGTTATTTAGCCTGACTTCATTCACTTCTTAAGTCTTGGTTGCATACACTCTGGTTTTCTTTAATTTTTTTCAACTTCTCCAAGGTCCAAAGGGTTTTCTCTGAGTTACAGTTGTGCTTTAGAAAGGCAAGAGTTGTTATTTGCAAATGGGTGCAATTTCCTTCTCTTCTATGATTGTACTTCCCTGTCATTTTCCTGGTTATCAGCCTATTCCAGTTTCTTTTATTTGTCCTTTCATTGCAAATAATGGATTTCTCAAGACTTCTTCTTTTTTATTTTTTTCAAATAATCTCATTATCCATTGAGATTGATGAACTGTTTCCTGCCTTCCTGCCTTCTCTCAGCTTTCCTTCTGCTGTCTCTGCAAATATTCTTCAGCGCTCTGATGTTGTCCTTGCATCTGTTGTGGGACGAGGCTTACTAATACAGGGTTTGGACTTTCTTTGTAGGTCATGGTGTGGCTTCATGCCAGCTGACTTGCACCCTTTGTCCTGCAATGTCAAATAAAAAGAGCTGGTCAAAAACCATTGACTGGATTATGGGAAAAATGTTAAAAAAAAATTTAAAATCTATTTTAAAAGTGCTTTTTCAGAATTAACTTTTTAAAAATATGTTTAGTTATCATTGTCATAACTCCCTTCTTCTCATCTCTACTTAAGAAAAAAAAAAGATAGAAACTTTCCTGCCAAAAATGTATAGAATTTTAATAGGGTGACAGGGTTATTTTGATTGAAAAGGTTAACCTGCATTAGTAACCCCTGTTCTCTTGAAGACAGCAGATGTTTTGCTGTGAACATTCAGGCACTGATCTCTTCTCTCCAGTGACCAGTGACAGAACCTGAGGTAGTGGCATGAAGCTGTTTCAGGGGAGGTTTAGCTTGGATAATTATGAAAAGGTTCTTCACCCCGAGGGTGGCTGGGCACTGGAACGGGCTCCCCAAGGAAATGGTCATGGCACCAACCTTGTAGGAGTTCAAGAATCTTTAGAAAATGCTCTCAAGAACGTGGTGCAACTCTTGGCCTGTCCTGTGCAGGGCCGGGAGTTGGACTCAGTGATCCTTGTGAGTCCCTTCCAATTCCAGATATTCTATGATTTCTTGCCAAGAACTTATGCAAGGTTCAGGTGCATCTGGAGGATGAAAGCCTGTCTTGTACAGTGCTCTAGGGAGCTGGGCAGAAAAAGACATTTTGATGCAGAAAGTAATGGGGTGCTCCAGGCACTGCATCCCCTCCCCACAGGGTTTGACTCTGGCTTTGGTACCATGTGAGAAATGGGGCAGAAGATACTCAGTTGCAGCCTGGGGGATTCCACTGACCATTTATGGTTGTTTTAAAATCTGAAGCCACAAATACCATGTGAATGAGGTATTTTTGTATTTTTGCATGTTTGTATTTTTACTGGGGTATTTCGTACATAAGCTCTTTTCCAGAGTCAAAAGTCCAAAAAACAGAGAAAAAGCATTTCAGATTTCAGAAGTACTAGGCCATTACTATTCAGTGGTTGATTCCTACCTTTCAGGCTTATTTCATTGGGATTTGGAGCCTGATCCACAGGACCCAAAAAGTTACAGTTTTATCAGCTACATTTTCTTGTATTTCCCCCAGCCACATCTATGCAGGTAAACTAGACAGGGAGTGTTCCTGAACGCTCACTGATCTCCTCCCAGTTAAACAGTTGGAGTGGCAGCCAACGTAACTTTGGTCCATGAAAGTTGATATTCTCCCAAACATTTCCTTAGAATATCTCCAAAGTTTGAACATTCAAGGTTGCAGTTGTGAGTATCCGTCCTCTTTTGGGGGATAATAGTTTTTGGAAGGATAAAGATGGGCTGATGGGCCATTTCAGACAAGCTATCCCCGCTGCCCAGGAGCATTTCTAGCCATGTGCACTTTTAGTCTAGGTGTTGTCTGGAAATGCTATCATACCACTTTCTTTCCTTTTTTTTTCTGTTAAAGGCTTAATATTCTTTATGATTGTAAGTATGTAATTTCACCAAGGGAGCTGTGCTGTAAGAACATAAATGATTGTATTTTATGAAAAAAGTTGGGTATTGAAGGGACATTTTTGTTGTTTGGAAAAATTCTTGCCAATGAAGGTTACACAAGAATAGAGCTAAACCAAATGGGCTTGCATAAACAGCACTAATTGCAACTGAAAGGTGTAATTGTTGTATCTTCATCTGACATGATACATTTGAAATACCATTCATTATAAAAAAAATTAAAGGGAACATTCTGTGTGAACAAGGTAACAGTTCACACAGGATAATTTTCACTGATAATTTCTTTTTATATGCAAAACCTGATGCAAAGATACTCTTTTTGGTGATAAGAGCTATTCTGCAGAAGAACTCACATATGCTTCCCACATTGTAGTCTTTCAGCTAAAGCCAGGACAGTTTATATCTAACAATTAATCTTGTTACTAAATGTGGGTATTTTATTCCCAAAGGTCCTCTTAAGAAATTTCTCTCTGTATGAATTCATCTGGAAATTATTGTGGTGCTTGATTTGGGTGCATTTTTGTCTGCAGATCCTTACTGAACTACTCATTAAATTCTCTTCAGTACACAGGGTTTGAAAAAGGCAAATTTGAACTTCATGTGAGTCCTATCTTACCCAGGGCTTTTAGCTGCTGGGTTTAAGTCAAGGCTGCTCACATGTGACTTCTACCACTGTCCTCACTACAATATTTAAAGAAAGAGCAAGATAAAATTAGGTAATTTCCAAGTGTTCTCTGAACACTGAGGTGCTAAGCCGTTCCTAAGTAGCAATATACAAGTATGTGAGTGTAAGAGCTCAGAATTTAAAATCTCGTGATGCAATTATGATATAGGATTTACTGCTAGTGGCCTTCATTAATCTGGTGGTATTTTTATTCTAAGATGCAATTTACCAAATGTTTTCTGGATTTATTTATATTTGATGGGGGATGAGGAGGGAGGAATGCGGGCTCATTTTAGCTTGTGGGGTTTTTTGCATTCTCTAAACAACTGGGGATGAAACACTGGTGGAGATGTCTCTGAGTAAGAGAGATAAGAGGTACAAACAATCATTTCTTAATTACTTGGATGATGAGCCTTGGTTAAGATGCTCAGCTTCCAAATCCTGAACAGATTTTAGACTGGAATGAAATTAGCAAAGACAAGAGAATTCATAATTTTTTCACTGTGTCCGGGGGCATCCCTACTGGCCTGGACCATTGTCGGTGCAGGCAGCATGTAAGCTCCCTGCTGTGCATGGATCTCAGTCCTTCTTATACCTTCATCTTGCTTGTCTGTGCCTGGTTTTGCAGGGACTGAAATCCTTTAATTTAACCACATTCTTGGTGTCAATACACAGTGCCTTTGAATACCCAAGATTCAACTGTATGATCAAATACTGTGGTCTCTGTGATCTAATATTCTCTTCATCCTAAAAATCAATTCAGAGAATCAAAATCAATAATGCCCTAACACATGTAACCTGTCAATTCTGAAATCTGTTTCTTGTGGCTTGTCATTGTTTTTGCGAGCCTTGTGTTTTAGCAGAAAAAGTCCTTGCTACATCATGTAACTTTAAAGAACACCCTAAAAATGTAAGTATGTACAGTAAGACCAAAGTGCAGAAAAATTTTATTGCATTTCAGTTGCTGCCAGTGCAGTTTTATGTCTTTGCTTTCATGTCTATGATAGGGGCACAGACTTCATATCATGTAGCAGAAATTGGATCAGGACACCATCCTTATGCACTCACACCACTAGATTTTTTGCCTACTCAGGCAACATATGAAACTGGCTGGCATTTTTTGGTTAATAAAGAGGATAGATATTGTAGAGACTTTGTTACCTCTGGTTGATGCTTTGCACTTTCCCCAAGGATAAGATAAAAGAATTTTGTGCATGCTTGTACTTTGAACAGAACATTAGATGTCAAGACTGTGGGAGAGGAAGGAGAGAAGATGAAAGTTGAAACATGATTAGGTGTACATGTATTACAGAGGAAGTAATTAAGGTCTTGGATAGGTTTTGCATGGATTTAAGATCTGCAGAAGTGTCCCCACATCTTGTAACATCCTGCTTTTGCATTACGGCAATTCCCACTGCTGTTGTACAGTGAAGAGTCTATCACTGTTTGTTTTTCAAAGAAACTTTCTGTCTTAAAAAAACCCCTTCTGTAAATGGTTTCTTTCATTCATTAAAAAAATCTAAGTCTAGGCTGAAATTTACCATCTTGTGTGTCATTCTTGAAAATGTATTTTAGTTATTTAAACTTAACTTTATGTGCAAACAAGGGAAGAAAACATTTCACATGGCTGTTCTCTACTTCTAAAATTACCTGGTGTATGGTGATTCAGATGCTAAAGTTCCTACATAAGCAGTCCCTTTTCAAAATGCAGCCTATATTTAGTGTAAGATGCAGCTTTTGAGTGCAAAAAAGGCAAAGGGGGACAAAGGTATATGAGAATGGCAGCATAGCTAATGTTTGTGTGCACTCACTTCTGTCAGCAGGCTTTCCAAGATTTTTCAATAAGATGTCAGCTGCATGTATGTTGCTTGCATTGAGTGAATTGTGGGGAAATATCTCCACAACAGCTGTTCTATTATGTCTTATCAACTGTATATGTATTTGTGTAATAGGCCACAAATTCCACCTTCTAATAAGTTGTTGAATATGTATTTGCAGTACAGATTTCATGTCTCTGCAGATCAGATAACGCTACAGAAAGTTTGCCAAATGATAACTGGCATGTAGTTTTTGGCAACAGCCTTCTTTCCTTGAAAGAATAAAAACCCAAAACACTGAACAGAGAGACGCTGTTTATAAATAGGTCTTCCTTACGTTTTTTCAAGCCCAGCAATGGTACATTAGCTGATTGAGTCTTTTGTGAGATATTTAATATAATGCTGCAGGGGTATTTAGACACTTCGCCAAATAAAAGAAGACAAACCACAGAGTTACTCAAAAGGCGCTCTTGCAGTTTTCTGCATTGTATTTACTGCCAGCATTGTCAGTTAACCAGTGGAAACTTTCTTGAAAGTTAATTCACTTTCAGAAGGGTGGAATACCCAAGAGGCACCCTGCTTCTTTAGTGCTACTCCTGGCAAGGGGATATTTTCATTCCTCCGTTGTGCTTTTGGGTATTTATATCCCCTTATTGCCTCGTGTAAGTTACTGCAAGTAAACAATGAGACTAAATGAACAAGCTCCATATATAATCTATATAATCCGTTCTGTAGCATGAGAGCAATAATTTCATTATGTTTATTTTTCAGTGCTCTCTTTTAATCAGTTTTTAATGGCTATAGCAATAGGCTTGGTCCTGCACCGTCCAAGGCAGTAAAAATGCCCCTAGTAAAGCTCATGGTGCAGAACGGAGTCACAGCAGGAGAAATGTTCATTTCACTTCAATTTTCTCATTTTCTTTCTCTTACCACTAATAGTGTTACTTTAGGAGTATGTTAGACAGACCATCTTAACTGCTATTTCTTTTTCAGATCGAGCCCTTTAAGCAATTACATCAAAGTTATTAAAGTGTTTATCTGACATAACACATATTAGTCCAGTAAAGACAAACCAGGTGTGACTTAACAGCCTTTATCACTCCTTTTGTGTAAGCATTCCAAGAAGATCCCTAGCGCTCTGTCTAGGGATTGTGCCTACTATCTGTGCTTTGGCCAGAGCCATAACAGCTATCAGAGATCCCATCCTGAGAAATACTCTCCCACAAAACTGGTATATGATTGGATTTATATCCCCAAATCATCGACTCATCTACTTGTTAGCTATATGAATGTATCCTGTAATACTGAACAAAAACACCTTACTTCACTTTGAGACTGACAACATTAAGGTCTCTTTATAGATCATGGTATGAATGTGCCAGTATCCTAAAACATTTGGTGTCAAGACATCCTGACTTCAAAAGTGGGAGCTTCTGACACTAGATCATTCTTATTCCATCTCCATACCCTCCAAGCAAATGTACGAACACATTACAAACTTACTGATTCATTGCCCCATCACTTTTTCTGTGTCCAGAATCCTACAACTGTTTCTTGTACAAACTACCAGAGCTCTTCTCTAGCCAGACGTTTCCAGACATTAATTATTTTTATTTGGAAGCTCTTATACAGGCAGCATAGAAGTGCGAACAGTCGTCTTTCCTCATGCTGTACAGAAGTGAGAGTTATTGTACTCACAGTGCAAACATTTTGGCGTGTCCATAATTTTACTGCTCTGAGTCATCCCCTTGACATCTGTGAGGTGACTTAAGATAATAAAGTTCAGCATGTATGGAAGCATTTTCTGGACAGGAGTTTATAGTTCCCATAGTCATTATTTATCCATGTTGCATATATTAGTTTCTTTTATTGCTTTTTCCCAAAGTTTCACAGATAAGTTTCAGAATAAGACTGGGAGGGAGGTCACATTACCCATTCCTCTTCTTCAAGGCAAGATAATCTAGAATCACATAATTTCTAAGATTTGTCTAAAATGTTCTTAAAAACATCTAATGATAGTTCCATGTCTCTTATGAAATTTAAGTACAGTGATGAACTACCTTACTGGTATGCAGAGGTTAATTACGGGATACTGCTATACTATTAAGCATTTATGTTGTATTTTTCCTGATGACCTCCAATTTCTTACTGAAACATTGACATGCTCAGATCTCTCCAGTTTCAAGGAAACTGGTGCAGTGCAGATCTCTCCAGTTTCAAGGAAAAGCAATCTTTAGTTTCCCCATTAGTGTAACGTTTCTACTTCTGAGAGTTCTGTTGTGATCTGCCTAACACTCTAAACATCTTTATGTATATTAAAAGTACTCAGAATGAATTTGAAAATACAGTAGTTAGTCCATATACATTTCTTCTGTAGTTCTTTGAGAGCACGTAGGTAAATCGATGTCTGCTGTTTTCCACTGCTGTTTCTTTTGTAACTCCTTCCAAACATCTACAGTATCTTTCCAATTAAGGACACAATGAGTGAATGTTACTGACTTCTTGGCTACTGGTGCACTGTGGATTATGAGGTTGAAGGAAGCCAACTAACAGTAGACACTTTATTTAGAATTTTTTTCTTTTCTAGTTGCTGAAGCAACTAAGGAAGAAAAAAAATTGCAACTTTGATTCATTGAGACTTCTTTACTTTGGGAAAATGAAAGGCACAGTCCCACAGACTTCCTGAAAGCAGATGATGCTGTACTGGCATCATAGGAAAGTTCTCTGTTTTGAAGATCAGCCCTGTAGTTTTAATGGCATCAATACAAGTGAAGGGGATAAGGGCAGGTGGGATGACTGCCCTGCTGCAGGTTAGACCAAAGCTTGGCCATGTCCAGCTATGCATTCTTGCAGTATTAGTCATTAGTCATCTTTACATGTTTATTCAGATTAAGAAACACATTTTGCAAGTGGTAGAGTTGGTTGTAGTATAATTTTTTCTCCTTCTTACAGATTGAAATGGTCTGCCTTATTTCTTCCGTTCTTTTTGATTTTCTGCATATTTTCCTGATAGGAGAGACTTCTGTTTCAGTAATGTGTGTAATTACCCTTGTAACTTGGAATTTGTTACTCTAATAGAATGTAGGGTTTAATTGAAGGAATATGCTGCTGATTCAGGTAGAATTAAAGAAGTTTTAACATAATTTTGTGTGCTGCTTTTGGCTTCTATAGAGTTATTTTTCTTTACTGCAGCTAATATGGGCCTATGTTTCAGATTTGTGCTGGAAACAGTGTTCATAATTCAGGGATGTTTTCTTTTTTGCTGAACAGCACTTGCACAGAGTCAAGGCTTTTCTCTCACCATCATGCCAGCGAGTAGTCTAAAACTTTCACTTTCTCCACAAAGGTGAATTTGAGCAACTAAGTCTATTCTTGTCTGTATGTCACTGGGAGAATGATTAATTTAACATAATAAGGGAAATAGGCACCATAATTTTCTGGCAGTAATAATTCACTGACAAAAATGTCACAGATGTCAAACAGAGGGAATTTCTTGTCCTGTGTCTCTGACACTTTTGAGTGAAAAAGGATCTCAGTGTAGCACCCACATACCACGTTCAGCAGAGAGGGTATTTAGAGTAAGGAGCCGTTTTTGCCTTCAGTTTTTTCCCCACAGGAGTTAACAGAATCCTTGGACAGCTAGACATTGCTAAGTGCTTTTACAATTGATAGTTTAGTGTTTAGATATATAAAACTTGTGTTTTGAATGATCTTCTGAGTTTTAGCAAATGCACTCAGTAACCGAGTAGCACTGATTTACCTGCACTAAGTAGATTCCTATAGGGGTCACATTAATTTTGTCTCCTTACTTTACGTCATCTAACCATGGCCACACTATGAAATGCCTTGGCCAGGAGAGAAAGAGGCAGCCTAAAACTCATTGATTTAAAAATAAATACTGTGGCATGAAGAAGGCTTGTATTCTCCTGTTTGCTGAGGACTTGTGCCTGCCAGTTTTACCTGAGCTACTGTAGCTCACTGGTAAATGTTAGGTACCCTGTCTCTGCCACATCCTTGGTGGCTTCACAGCATTATTGCTTCTTCTAAACCAAAACCGGGGCTTTTAACTACAAAGTAGCTTTACATTACAGGTGATTCTTCTCCATTTCTGGAGTGCTGAGCAAATAATGACTGCTACATTTTCTAGGTACTCTTTTTGGGCAAAATTCACTTTGTTGCAGATAAAAATAATAATTTTAGGCTGCACCATGTCTTGTTGAGAAGGATTTCCAGCAGTGTGTCCTTGCCAAAGGAATTTCTCTCCCTTTGAAGTTGCTGCTGTTAGAATCATGGAAAAAATTGATTAAAAAAAAAGACGTCTGTCTGACTTCACTTGCTCCAAGCCATGCTCACAACTGGACCAATTTTAGGTCAGGTTGCTCAGAACCTTTTCGAGTTCTCCATGGATGAAGACTGTATAACCCCTCTGGGTGATCTGTACCAGTGCCTCACCTCTGTCATGATGACATTTTTTCCCCTCTTACATTCCTTACATTCCTCTTATGTTCCTTATTGCAGCTTGATTTTCTTTTTACTTCTTTTCCTTTGCCTGGACACCTAGGAGGTGAGTCTGCTCCGTCTTTTCTATTATTCCCCTTTTTAGGCAGTTGAGAACACCTATTAGGTCACCCCTGTGCTCTAGTCTTTCAGACTAACACAACCCTGACCCCTTGGCCTATATTCATACTTTTTATGCCCCAGATCAGTAACTCTCTTGGTGGCCCTTCTCTGGATCCTCCGCAGTATCAGCAGCCTGAGGCCCCACACTTGGACACGGTGCTCCAGATGCCTTATGCACATCAAGCAGCAGAGGGAAGGGTCACTTCCTTGACCTGCTGGCCACTCTCTGGCTAAAGCAGCCCAGTACATGGTTAACCTTTGCTGCTGCAAGGACACGCTGCTGACTCACATTCAGCTTGTCCTCCACCAGCACTCATCCCCCAACCAGCTCCACCAGCAAAGCTGGAAAGTCTTGAGAAGTTCCTTAGGAGACTACATCCTTCTTCCTTCAGTTTGTAGATGCAGTCAAACTGGAGAAAGAAGGAAGGGGATTTGCAGATGCTCCCTTTTTTTTCTTTTACCTGATTTCAGTGTTTTGCCTTGAAAGCCCAGCTCTTTCACACATGCTTCAAAGCCTGAACCTCTTCCCAGCTTCAGAAGGAGGGAGGGAAAACAATTGTGTGGTTGGGGTAAGTGGAAAGTGGGACTACCACGACTTGAAACACTGAACTCAAAACATCCCTTTCTCTTTGGGCTGAGGAGGTGGGGGCTTGCTAGTTTTCAGCTGATCTGTATCTGATAGGTGCAGGATGTGCCTAGGACACAACGGTGGGTGCTAATTAACAGCATTAAAAAAATAAACATAAGCAAAAAGCTATTAAATCCTGTCATTTTATTGTATTTAAATTTGATGTTGAAAAACACAATAGGGAGAATAATCCCTAAGTTCATGACTCTTTCTGATTTTATTTACACATGTAAGGAATGCATGGTGATACAGTGCTGTAGCTGAATCAAATTTCTGTTAGTTTATGAAAATGGGGATGCAATCTTTTGCCACACAAGTTGTTCCAAGTGTTTTTGAGCAACACACACAAAATTTTTAAAGTGGAACAAATGTAAGTGTTGGCTGTGGAGTACTGGTAGTACACTTTCAGGATCAATGGCAGCAGGCAGGTAATGCATTAGTTGTGCTTCACCTTTCTGAATTGCATTCTGTCTTCTGTGCTCTTAAGTGAGAACTCCCTTGCCAGCTCTCCTTGCTGAGCCCTGAGTCCCCACAGACACCTGTGGTGCCGGTGGGCAGTGTGGCATCCGAAGTTCCCACTTCTCAGTCAGAGTGGCCTGAGTGGAATAATTGTTTATGTTCTTTCTACCTTACTAATAGTTGGATTTATACCTGGAAGCCTACTTCATGTACTTTACCGAACCTGATAGGAAAGTAAAAGTGTGGCTAAAACCACTCCAAGATTTATGCCCTTCAGTTGGTCATAGTAACTTTTGTAACCAGGCTCCTCTAGTGTAGAGCCCAGTCTGGATTTTAACCCAGTTTTCATCCTGACACTGCTTTTTAAACAAATTAACAGTGTTTTTTCCTCCCTTAGGTCTGTAGTCGCAAGCCATAATTTGTTCTACATTTTGAAAATGTAGATTTCCAAATCTCCAATGTTTGATCTACATTTTGGAAATGCAGTGGCATTTTGGAAATACAGATCAAATTATGGAAGATGTTTTTTACTGAGGTTAAATCAAATGAGCAGAATTGCTGATAATGCTTCACATTTGTTTCAGTTGTTACTGATGGATTGCAGTAATGTTTAGAAAGTTTGACTGCAGTAGTGTTTCTGAAATTTGACAGCATTACAGAACTGATCGTGGTGCAAACTGAAATGTGCAAACCTAGCAATCTAAAATTAGGGTTCTAAATTAATATTTAGGTATTGAGTTAAGAACTGACACATTTACCTGTCGTTGAATTCAGTAGAATTCAAAAAATTATGTGGAAAGACAGCTTACCCTTGGCTACACTTGAAGTTAAACTGAGTTCAGCAGCAGCTGTAACTGCTTTATCAGCAGTGGGTAAATTTGCTGGAGTAGACAAAGCTTCTGAGTTTCTGGGTTTTTTGCTCAATAGGAAGCAAATTTATGAACTTTTTTCCATGTTTGAGTGTTATAACTAAATCTATTTATTTCTGTCTCCCAGATGTTTTTTGGAAGCCAGGAAAGATTTAGCAGTCTTAGCAAAAAAAACAATGATCATTTTGGAAACATTTCACAATCCCCTTTCTGCGTCAAGACTTTGTGCTGCACAGAAATAAATTAAGCAGTGTTTTGGGGCCCCACGCATCCATCGTCCAGCTGTTGCAGATTTTATGATGAACTACAGTTCATGTTTTTGGATAGAGAGGGACATTGTAAGTTGCTGGCTGGGCTTTGTGAGGTGAAGGCACTCAGAAAGGATGGGCAGAATCCCTTTGCTGCTTGCTCCCTTCTGAAAGAGAACAGTAGGAGCTGATGGTGCCGCTCACACCTTCCCTGCCATCTCCTGTTTACATCAGTGGCACTGTGCCCAGGAGTGCTCAGTGGTGCAGCAGAGCATGTGGTGCCCCTGCTGGCATCTGGGCAAAAGAAAAAGTGCAGAGGGCTGTCCCCATGCCTTGTGTTTGGGGTTGACACCAGGGTAATGTCTCAATGTGTAACAGATGGGCTGCGCTGTGGCAGCAAAGACTTGATTTGATACATAATTTTTCTTCCATTTGTTTGCACTTGTTTGGGAGGAATCAGTTTTTACCTTACTATTGTTATTCTCCAAGAAAACTTCTTTACTGCTTTCTTTCTTGCCATTTCTTTTGCTCTATGATGCCTTGGGGTGATAAGTGATAATTTTCTCTCCTTTGGGCTTTTGATTTGAGCTTTTCTTGTACTGCCTGTGTTTTGCTCATGGCTGTGGCAATAAAGATATACATGGCTTGGGCTGAGGTCCTGCCTTGCTCTATTTACCAGCTCTTACTACTTAAATAGCCAAGATACCCTTACCTAATATCATCTTTCTTCACAATGGCTTTCCCTGAGGTTCTGCCGTTTGTTTTGCTTTCAAGTCCTCAAATTGAACAACATTGTGCCCCAGAAAGTATGAGCTGTTCCTATACCTTTAGCCAGGCGTGCTAATCTGGAATTTAAATAAAACCAGACATTTGTTCAAAGGTTAGTTGCTATGATTATCAATCAGCCTCCTGGTTGCCATTGCTAAGACAATCAGAGACTTCTGCCTTTTGGGGAATAACTAATTAATAGGATTGCTTATATCAGAGTATGTTGTCTTATCCAACAGTGAATATTTGAAAGCAAGTAGAAATGTAAAAGTAAAGAAGTCTTGAAAAACAACTATTCAGGCTTATGCCTGGTGGAGACTTGATTGATATTAATAATTAAAATAATCTGTCAGTTTTGATAATGAGAATCTTTAATCCCGAATCTTGTACTCCTTTGAAATAGCAGTCAGCAGGATACTTTCTATATAATGTACTTTGGGAATTCAGCCTTCACGGGTAATAAATTATTAGGGTATTACATTACAAAACGCAGTTTTGACAAAAAAACCACACCAAACTCATACATTTACAAGCTTCTTATGAAAAGAAAATTATATACATTATTTGGGAAGCTTTTTGATGTGTTTGCATTTAAGACGTATCGATCCCCACAGTGTAACTGGAGATAAATTACGAAGCTGTACAAAGATTTCTGCTCTTGCATTGCCATTGCCACTGCCACTGCCATGGCAGGAAAAACTGTGGGTCTGTTCCCCAGGGAGACCATGCAGACACAGATTTCTTTAGCCAACAGCACGTGGTCATGGTTGTTTGCCATCCTCAGTAGGGCCTGTGAGATGAAACACTCCAGTGCTGAAGAGGGGTGTTCAGCCAAGGAAAAGTGGTGCATTCCCTTTGCCCGCTGTGTTGATGTCTTCCAGTTGCCGTACATAGGCAGTTCAGGACATATATAAACACTTCTAACACGGAGCATCTTTTTCAGGTTTTTTTTTCATTTTATTCAGAAAGGAAAGTTGCACTTGCAAGCCAGTTACACATCATACTGCCAGCTGCTACAGTGATTTCCAGGGCTGGGGTCTCATGCTGGCAGCTTATTTTTCAGTCCTGTTGTTTCAGGTGCTGCCACCTCCCCTCCCTTGGGAAGATCAGGGGACGACTTTGCTTTAGCACCTTTACCTTTGGCAGTGCTTTCAGGAGTATTGCATGTGGTGGTGATTCCCAGCAAACTGGAAGTTGTACTGCTTCCAAGGGATCTCTCAGGTGTGTTGTATAAGGAAATAGCATTATTGCAGGCTTGACCCAAAAATCCCTCTGGAAATCCAGTGAAGAGAGCCAAAAAGAAACATCTCATCCTAAATCTAGTGAAAGCAAGAACTAAAGAGTTCTCCACTGGACTTGTTCTCACCCCATTACTTAGGAAAATAAAAACACTAATTTGGGTAGAGGAAGTAACCTTTCTGTGTCACCTGATTTGCCATTTAAAAACCTTGTCAAGAAGTAAATTTGATCTTGAATTATTATTTGGAACTGAAAATGTCTGATTTAGAAAATTTTGAAGCTAAATATGGCAAATGTTTAAAGTCTGTTTTGTTCATAATAATTATTATAAAATCAATTTGATAAACAGGCATAAATTCATTAATGATTTGGATAAAATAAAATCTGTTGTATTATTGAATAAAAATTAAAATATAGCAGAAAAAATTGCCTTGGCCTATGAAACCATAAGCTGTTCTATCCTCAGTTTTTATAATTACACTAATAAAGGTATAAAATAGGTAATCATGTAAATAATGAAATAAATTTATTGACTATAGAGACATTAAAACCACTAAAACACTGAAATTCTGGAAATGCTACAGAGCCACACTCTACAAAAGCTTTTAATGTCTTCAAATAATTTCAGTTTTACTTTTGAATCAGAACTGCCTTCCTGCCACTTTCCAGTGTGTAAAAATTTAATATTTTCTCTATCATATCTTCTCTGCCTATGTCCTAATTGCTTGTCAGGCAGAAAGTTGTCTCTCTGAAGTACTGTCCTCTTCACGAGAGACAGCAACATTTCCATAGGATCTGCCAAAGACGAGGTTATGCTGTAATTTCTCCAAACAGCTGTGTCTGCTTCGTTATGAATAGAAGCTGTTGGGGACTGTATCCAAATCTTAGTTCTCACCCTTCCAAATCACATTAACAAAATTATCACATGCCTGGTTGAGCACTTTTCCACCACTTTTAATTAATTCCAATTGTACGTTATCCACTCCAAAAGGTTTATTGGCTTTTTTTTTTTTTTAATATCCTAGTATCAGCTGTCAGCTTCTGTCACCATTAGAAATAGTTCTTCATGAAGATTTGGGCTTCCCGAGGAGATATTCCCACCTCCTTTCCATCCAGCACTGTATTTGTTTCTTCTGTGGGCTCAGCTCTTGGCAGCGTGCAGCCCTGGCATTGGATGCGGTGGTATCTTGTCTCCCAGAAAAGGCCTCAGTGAGGCTCTGCCTGCTTTGCCAGTTCTCCCCAGTGGCATTTCTTGGGACGACTGTGCCTATCAGGAGGTGTCTGTTCATGCCAGTTTTCTGTAGTAACTGTAAAAAGAGCATCTGTTTCCCACCTCATACAAATATATCCCTCATCTGCTTTCACCCTTCTTCCTGCATCGCTGCACTGATCAGACAACAGGAGTGTCTTTCTCATGGGCCAAGATTTCTTCCTGAGGGTCTTTTTCTGCAGGAGTTTTATCTGTAGGTGTTGTAATGCATCCAAGACTCTCCTCCTTTGGATGTGCGCTGCTTGTGCAGAGGGCAGCAGAGCTGGAGTTTGTGCTCAGCCCTTGTTCAGGATGCTCCAGGAGTTTAAAAGCTTGGAGCTCTTGATCATGATAGCCTCTGAGGAAAATGGCTGGAGGCTTCTCGTTTTGTGCTTTGAACTGAGTTGTGATCGAGCAGTCGTGGCTGCCTTCTGAGGACAAACACCCCATCACACCTCCTGACTCCTCTCTGAGTCATTGCCAGGCGGGCTGGTGCGCAGGTACCCCACATGTACCACAGAATCGTGGAGTGGTTTGGGTTGAAGGGGGCCCTAAAGGTTTTCTGGTTCCAATCCCCTGCCATGGGCAGGAACACTTTCCACTAAACCAGGTTGTTCAAAGCCTGTCCGACCTGGCCTTGCACACTTCCAGGGATGAAGCATCCACAGCTTCTCTGGGCAACCTGTTCCACTGCCTCCCCACTCTCACAGTAAAGAATTTCTTCTTAATATCTGATCTAAATCTCTCTTCTTTTGGCTTAAAACCATTTCCCCTTGTTCTGTGTCTATCTGCTCATGTAAGAAGTCATTCTCCCTCCTTTTTATAAGCTCCCTTTAAGTACTGAAAGGCTGCAATGAGGTCTGCCTTTTTTCTCCAGGTGAACAACCTGCCTGTGTAATCCTATTTCTTGGGCAACACAACCTGTTGGGTTGAGAGCATTTACCTTGCAGCAGGGGGTGGCTGATGGGGGATGCTGGCCCATGGCTGACCTTTGGCAAGCTCCTGGCTCTGCCCCAGCAATTTACAAACTCATTGTTTTGTTTTGTTTTGGTTTGGTTTTTTTAAATGATAGTAACAAGAGGCATCAGTTCAGTGGCAGATGGTTAATGAAGTGTTCAGGTGCTTCTCATACACACTGTGCTGAAAGAGCAATCAGCCTAAGCCATGCACAGTGTTTCCAGAACAGCCAGATGTTTTTAGTGTATCTGGCTGTAAATATTCTGGTTTTAGACTTTCAGTACTGGGATGGGTAAGCAGCTGTAACAACCTGCATTAGGAAATGTTTATAGAAGAAGCAAAATACTCAACATATTTCAGGTTTTATTTATTTCCATTTTTATTTGTCCATGTGTTTTGATAATTCCTTTGCATATCTCATAATTATTGCTGTTCTATTTTTGTGGCAAATTGAAAATAGAACAACCAATAGTGTGGAATTCTTCACCATTTTTCTTTTTTTGATGCCTGTTGAGGATAACAAGATTTCTACACTGCTTGTTTAACCAAAAAAAGCACTGCTGTTACTATTCAGAAGCAGGCTGCTGCTTTCTTTTTCCAGCTAGTTTTATTTTATAAAATTGAGCTCTGCTGATGCAGTCCCTGCTGCAGGTCCTGGGGCAAAAATCATCCAGCTCAGCTTCTCCTTCTTTCTGATGTCTCCAGAGGTTAGGGTGAGACCTGCTGGCCAAATGTAACTTGGAATGTAGTGGAGGAACTGCAATATCAGATGGGAAGAAACTCTTGTAGGCTTCTTTCCTAGATCATCATTAAATGGGCTCAGGTTTAAAATAGAGTCTCGTAAGAGATAGACATCTTAGAAGGAAACTGATACTGCTGGAGTCAAACAGAAGTATTTAATTCTGTTTCTGGCTCCTTGAACTTTTCTTCTCCCTGTGGGATTCATAGCTAACCATAGTCTGGTGGATATAATTTTGTTCTACTGTCTAGCATGTTCACACCACTTCGTAAAGGCTTTTTTTTTTTTTCCACAAATAAAGTTATTGCATCCTGCCAAGATGCTGTGACATGGAGAACTATGACTTCATTTTCTACTCTCAGTGATTCAGAAGGGATATTTTTACATTATATGGTATCAAGAAAATTTTATCCATATAAATCCTTACCTATACCAAGTCCAGTCTTTAAGATTGCAGACATGTTTCTTGTCCAGAGTCCCCAGTGATATTCTGCTAAGTGATGTAGTGTTGTCTTTGTTGGGCTTGAGTCTCCTCTTACTCGCTTCTCCTGTGCTGAGGAGGGCATCTGAAGAGTTAGGAGGTTCATATCCCTCTCATCTCAGAGCATTTCTGCACAGCAGGGAGTGACTTCAGATGTGTGTATGTCAGCCAACATCAGTCAAGAGAGGTGAGTAATGAAAAATAGAGGAAGAGCCAGCAGAACCCAGACACAGCTGAGTCTTTTCATCTCCCTGACTCCAAAGAGCATAGTGAAGTGGAGCCTGGACAGTGCCATTTAAAATAAACTATCCTGCAGAAAATCCAAGCCAAAGGTTCTTAAATAGCAGCTATTTACAGAAGAATGATCAAATCTAAGGTCCCAAATGTAACACAAAACCGTGTATCTTACTTCCAAATGGGCCTATCACAATATGTAAATGTTCAACACGTTGACTGAACCAAGGTCCAGAGTTTGTATTCCTTAACAGGAAAAGTGGATTAATAAGGTATTCATTGACATAGATGGTTGATTATATTTTTATATTAATTTAGTAGGAGTTCTGTGCTATCAGTATGTTCTGTAGCACAGAGCCTTGTATTATTTACAATCACAGAATCATTAATCTGCGTAGGCATTGTAATGGCAGCCGTAGAACACATTACAAAGTTAAGCAGGCAATATTCTGCAAAAAAAGAAAATATCTTTGGGTAATTGTATGGATGTTAATTGTAAGAATGTAGTGGGTTCTCCCTAATCTGAGAGTGGATGTCACAAGAAGGGATGAAATTGGAATGTTGAGTGCACAGAGTCCATCACGGAAGGTGTTAGCACGAACCACCTTTCCAGAGTGCCTGTCCCTTCTCACTGGCTCTGGAGGAAGCACAAGGAGCAATGTTAACTGCCTGAGATTAATCTCTGCCTGTACAGTGTGTTATTGTTCCTTGTCTTAAATTCCGTGTCTCTGGCCAGCATTAGCAGCTCTAAGGGGTGAGTCTCAACTGGCAGCATACTGAAGTTGAGCAGGGCCCTGTGTTTGAGAGGGGACAGGTCTTTCCTGACTCTCATGTTAATAAATTTGTACTAGCAACATTACACCAAAGTGCTTGGTCTGGTCACTGAAGCACACCAGCAGAGCCTGTGTATACTCTGTGTGTGAAGATGCTTTCAGTGAACACCCAGATACTGTAGACAGAGCACTGGACTTAATAAGCACTCCTAGTTAGTGCCCCTGTGAGCCCCCAGCTAGAAACCCAGCACAGCTGCGAGTACCACAAGTGCTTTGAATTCCTCCTTCTGGGAACTGTGGAGCATGTTCCAATTTCCAGTGTCCACATTTCTTTATGATGAAGGGTAGGAACACACAGGGTACAAGAAATACCTTGGACAGTGAATTTAGGCATGGAATAGACAGAAATCTCACCTTCATCTTGTTGGAGGTGATAGAGGACAAAATCTGGGCTCCCAAAGCCACACGTGTGACGGAGCCAAAAGGAGATGCACTGTATTGGGACTGGTGTATAATCTTTTATATTTAAAAATACACACATTCATCTGTCTCAGAAAAAACAGGTTTTTTCTTTGCAAGGCCTCCAGCTATAGCTTTTGCTTTCTTGGAATCTATGGATCTGGCTAAGAAATGTCAAAGGGTATGGGGTGTCAGCGCAAGAATGGCAGTGATTTCTACAAGGCAAGGAGAGAAACCCATAAACAACTTCTATGGACCTGGAATTTTATTATTTATGGCTAATCTGTACAGTGATGCTTTAAATGCTTCAGTAGCCACTCTTGGTGTAAAAATTGTTGAAGAAATACACAGATGTTTAGACCCTCAAGACTGGATCCCCCCCCTCACCTGGCTATTTTTGGCTATTTTCAGTTGTAAACCTATGTGTCTTAAAAAGAGTAGCACCCACTCTTCTAACCAGGACAGTTCTTGCAGTGTAACTTCTCAAGTCAGAGATCTGTGCTACACTAAGAATCTTTGCTGGGAGCAAAGCTGTGATTGAAACAGCATTTAAAGTGTTTGAAAACACTCTGTCCTGGGGTTATACCTGGGAGTGCTGTTGAAACAGCATTTAAAGTGTTTGAAAACACTCTGTCCTGGGGTTATACCTGGGAGTGCTGTTGATCTTGGCTTTGATTTAGTTAGCATGATTCCTGACATGAGTGTAATGTTGTCTGTTTCTGTTTTTTGTTTTATTTGTGTTTGGGTTTTTTTTCCCCATAGGTTGGCTGGATTAACTGGCTCGCATTCAGAGGGATCTTGGCAGAACTATTTTGCTTTTGTTGAACCTCTCTACAGCACATCATAAAGACTTCCTAGGTCCAGAAGCTGCAGAAAAACAACTGAGCAGCAGAAAAATGTGACTCTGAGAAGAGACTTCAAGCCTTCTGATGATGAATTTTCTATTGATCAGTTCTAATTTAAATATATAACTGAAGCATGCATAAAAGTTAACCTGATAGGGAAAAACACCTTCTCATTAATTAGAACTGCCAAAAAGAAAAGCAGTCACCTGAAGCTTCAAAATGAGTGCTCCACTAATTCCAAACAAGTCATGTTATTCCCAGCTTCAGGACAACCACAGTGAAATAAGAAACAATAATGATAGCATAGTGAATGTTGGGGATACCAATGCCAACCAAATTGTAACAAAAGTTAGAACCACTGACGGGGATGTTACGAAACATGATTTGACAGATGAGAGTGGGAATATATACTCTGGAGGAACAGAGAAAGTTACTCATCTGCCTACAGAGCAGAATAAACTTCCAACCTTCAAAGACTCTCGGACCTGTCACACCAGTGTACAGGAAAGTAAGCTGCCCTCCACCACAAGCAGGGAAATGGGGAAAGATTGTAGGACCAGCGAAGCTAAGGATATATCAAGGCACATCAGGATTAGCCGAGGACAAAGCCTGTCCAATTTAAAAAGTAGCACAAATGACGCCAACCTAGAGGTTGTCTCCAAAGGTGATGTTGACTTCACCCAGAACTTTTCTAAGGGAAAGATGTCCAGGACTGTGGAGGTGGAGAGAATAAAAAGGCTTTCTTTGGGAAGACCAAGTAAATTCTCTCCTCAGCCTGAAACATTTGCAAAAGACTGCGTTGGCCGCGTGTCGTGTAAACGTCTGCTCTCTGCATCATTGGACTCCATCGACAGGTCTCACCACTTGGTAGGAAGTACAGAGAAATCACAAAAAACATCCACGGAACATTTTCTTGGGATGGTGTTTCGTCCACTCGACAATACCTCAGAGGAAAATACTGTATTTTATTCCAAACCATCTACCTCAGGAAACAAGAAAACAAGTAAACCAGAAAATGTACCAAATGTTAGCATTGAAAGCACACTCCAAGCTTCTCATTCTCAAAATTCAGCTGTTAAACTCAATGAGATTGCTAGTAAATCAGAAGCACAACTAGGTCAGGGTGATAAAAGTAAAAAACTGGAACCTAGGACTGCACCATCTCTACAATATAAAAATACGTGTCCACAAAAAATAGAGAGAATTATGCTGGTAGAGTTCCTGGGGTGTCCAAGAGCTGAAAATGCAGCAGTGCAGGAACAGAAAAGCTCTGGGTCTGACATGTCAAAATTTCAAGTATCTCATTTTCAAGACACCTGTAATAAAGTAGAGGACCCATTGCCAAGCCAGGTGGTAACTCATCCTGATGATAAATTGCGAAGTGGTAACATCACTATCAGCAGGGAAGGGAGAGGAAGCAGTGACAGTGACAACAGGGCAACCAGCCAGGCTGGTGAGGAATATTTTACTGATGAAGAAATGGAAACAATATTTCCACTCGCCTGCAGTGGTAAATCCAGCATCAAAGTGACACCTAGGAAAAACAAAAATTTGCATGAAGTTGACACAGCTTGCGCTGAAACAGTTGGTGAACAAATATCTCCTATACCTAATATTAATCCACCTGACAGCAAACCCTTGAAAGTTAATGAGAATAAACTGATGCTAGTCAAAGAAAGCACTGAGGCTGCTGTTGTGCCTGCTTCTGATCCCTCAGATCATCACAGAGCGCGCAGTGCAGAGACAATGTCAAATCAACAACCTGACAGTCCCAACAGTGATGTGGAAACCTCAAGTGTTTCAGTTTCAAATAAAGAAACAGCTAATGTACAGAAGCATCCTCCAGAGGAAGCACCAGAGATCTGTAACATTCCAGCAAAGGCTGATGTCTTTTTATGTGTCCCAACTCCTATGCGCCCGGTGGCAACGCTGGATGTTAATGGTCAGCCCACACTATCAAACAGTAATTCAAAGGACCTTTATGCACTTCATGATGACAAACTGTCACCCTCCTCAGTCCTACCTCCCACTGACAGCACACAGTTGTTAAACATATCCCCTAAAGTGCCTATCAAGACTGGTTGCAGCAGCGCCATCCCAAAACCTATCCTGGTCCACCCCAAGGGCTCCCTCACAGATAAGGCCAGTGTGGACAGTGACGGCAGTGAAAAGCTGGAAGAAGGCATTGAGATGAAACCTGCCATACCCCGGCCCAAACCTGTGAGACCTAAAATCATCACATACATTAGGAGAAACCCTCGCTCGCTAGAGCAGCTCGACCCTTTGTTCGCGCCGGCAGGGCTGCCCTTCGACGGCCCCGCGTGCAGCGTCCCCATCTCCGCGGAACAGAAGGCGTCCAACGGAGGGGAGGCGAAGCCCGCCAGCATCCTATATGACAAATTTAAACCCGACCTCCAGAAGCCAAGGCTCTTTGGTTCAGGACTAGTAGTGTCAGGAATTAGGCCGCCAGGTCATCACTTCAGTCCGATGAGCGAGAAGTTTCTGCAGGAGGTAAGTTTCTGCAGCTTAGACAGCTGCTTTTGTGTGCCAGGTGGTGATCATTTGCTTATTTGTTGCTGCCAGAAGTTAGTTCTCAAACCTCAAATAAGAAATAAATCCTAGAACAGTGTCTGATCATTAGAAATAAACTTACCTAACTGTTTCTGGCATTGACCCTGTTGTGATATCTTAGCTGTGACTGGAAGTTGTCACTGTGTTCTTCCAGTATTTTCCAGAAAATTGGTCACCTGCTAGTATTACAAATAGGAATGTTTAGAAAGAAAAAGACATACTGAATTGAATAAATGAATTTTTTTTTTTGCTTCCCAAAGAATAGCCTTGGTAAATGATTGTAATTTGCCCACATGGACTTTTCCTTCCTAATGGGAAAGTTGGCAGGTTTTTGTAAACAGAGCACTAGAGATCTAAACTAATTCCATTTTGTTTAGCTGCATTGAAACCCAGGGACTATCAGAGTTCTTTTTGGATTATACATATCACACAAAAGAAGATTTACTTTTGACTAATTTTAATGCTGTTTCTTACACTGACTTGCACCTCAAATAAGATTTCTTCTTTCCCCCGGAAAGCCATCCTGAGCAGCCAAAATGTGATGGAAATCCCTCTGGACGCCTCTGGCTCTGAATATATCATGTTTCTGCCTTGCTAAGCTGGGCAGGAGCCTTGGATTCCTGAAATCCCTGCTGGTAGGTCAGCACAGTGGAGGAACATGAGCTTGCTTGGTAGGTGGAGAAAGGACAGGGAAGAGCAAGCTACATGCATATCTGTTATGTGCTCTTGCATCCACTGCTTGGGACCTGTGGTAGTTCAACAACCAAGCTTTTCATATAAACACTGAAGATAACACAAATGGTTTTATTTGAATGAGTCTTTAAAAAAAAGGATTTTTTGTTTTGCTCTCTGTCTTGTGGTATTATTTTATTGCCTTCCTCATTCTACATACAGTATTGATCCAAGGAACAGCATTAGAACAACAAATTTAGTGACAGTGTTAGTGACAGTCAAAATCTGGCAAATACCCAAATTAAGATACTGTGTGTCAGTGTAGATTGACCCTTAGGGCATATTAACCAAACACCTACTGAGCAAGGATTATAGTTATTTCTCATCACAAACACAGAAAGAACAGTGCCTGCTGTTCTTTTCCTTCTAACTCCAGTTTCCAGCTCTGTCTCTTATATTTTATGTCCAGAGAATGAATTACTAAAGTCTTTGAAAGTTTGTCTATGCCAGCCATCATTAGTATATTTTCACAATTGCCTTGTGAGGGGAAACTACTAGGACATTACTGTTTAATGCATGGCAATGGAAATGAAAGCCAAAATGACCCAGACTGTGCGCTGGCTGTTTGGCTGTTTACAGGGTGGCATGACCCTCTGAAGACCACAGGTGTCTATGACAGTTGGGGTTCAGATAATCAGGCAGGATCAGCAGACACATCTGTGAACAAAGGACAGATTTCTGTGCTCTGCTGAGGATTGTTTTTAGCACGAGAAGGACTCAGGTTGTGGCAAGTCTACAGCATGGTTTTCTCTAGACTAGGGTTAGAAGTAGGACACCTATGGGCTGGAGAGGATCCAAAGCATCTTCCCCTGTTCCTCCAAGAAATATGACTTTTGATGGGTATTTCAGTGAGGCAAAACCTGAATGCAAGCAAGCTGCTTCTTCAGAGAAGCTGGATTGACTGGAGAAGAGGCTGAGAAGAAAAAGTTGAACTGCAGTTTGCATTGTGAGTTTGCATTAGCCCAGGAGTCAGGAGCTGATAGCAGAAAGTGGAATATTCTTTCTTGGACTGCCACCCTAAAAGAAATAACCTGGCTGTCCTGCCAGCTGGAGGAATAAAAAGGGGCCTGATTTGTCTGCTTATGGATCAAGAGAAAGGAAAAGGATCAATCCATGGAGGTGAACAGATGCTTAGAACAGCAGCTGTGCACAGTATGGGTTCATAGCAGATGAGTGGTGTGTAATCTGAAAGAAATCAATTAGGATGCATTGAGATAGATCAAAATCAGTGTGCTGAAGGGAGAGTGTTGAAGACACAGAGGTTTTGGAGACAAGGACACGCTGGTATGATGGCTACTGTCTTGGTTGGAGAAAAAAGTCCCAGACTGACCCATTTCACACATCCAGAATGGTCTTTGGACAGCTTTGATTAGCATTTTGTAGCTCCTTATATAGCTGTGATGGTGTTAATAGCTGTTAAGAGTCTAACCTGTCATCTCTAAGCATCGTTCAGCCAAGTGGTAGGAACAATTAAATATCCCTCTGGGTGCCAGGAGTTAGAAGAAATAGGAAGGTGCTGTCTCGGACAGGAGACTCCAAGAAAAGGCCTGGAGAACTCGATGAGAAAGACTCGAGGGCTGCCTCTGGGCAGTGAGAAGCCTGCTGGGCTCCTTGAGCTGCCACTTAGGGCAGCTCAGACAAAAATCCCAACTGCAGCACGAAGGCAGTTCTGCTGTGCTGAGGGGCTGGGTCCATAGCGGAATTGAGCTAAGGCTGAATGGGCAGCCTTGCCTGTGGAATTGGCAGCTCCCCCAGTGCTTTTCTTTAGAACATTGGCAGAGTGTGTAGACAGATCTTTCATGCCCATCTTCACCAAAAAAAGAAAAAAAAAATAAAGAAAAGAAAACCTCTCAAGGTGAAATTCAAAATGCTTAAGAAAACCAGTCCTTGTCCAGTGCAGGTCACTGCTGTCCACATCCTTCATCACAACGTGGGCTCCCCATCTCATTGTGGACCTCACCCTCTTCTAGTCAGCACCAGTGGGAGTTTGTGGGCACTTTGTGCTCCCAGTTGCCTCAGTGGGAACTTACAGGGCAAATTTTGGAACCCAAAGACTGTAGCTGTCCTAGAGAACTGAACACTGGAATGACATGGCTCAGGTAAGGTTGTCTGTACTGCTGGACTGGGAGCACACTCCCCAGCTCAGGGTCGAGCTCTGCCAGAGCGTGCTCACCCAGAGGCTGCTCCCAAGGACCAGCGTGGATCAACCTGGTCTGCAGAGTGAGAGTTTACTTGTACAGGTACAGTCTGTGTCCTGTCAGAGAGTGGTCACTGGCCACTTTTTCACTATTTTATGGCTGTTGCCAAGAGCCCTGATCTGGTGAGACTCTGTAAGGAGGTGTGCTGATAACCAGCTCTCCTGTCTGCCCCACCAAGACTCTGCCTGCCCCATTCAACCACCTCTTTGGGTCTGTCCCCGAGCTCAGACATCTTTGTGCTCCAGAGAGGATGGACTAAAGTCTGTTGAAACAAAAAGCCTGCTGAGGTTAAAAGGAGTAGGGGAATTGTTTTATATATAGTCAAACCAAAAATTCCCCCCCAAATCCTGTTATTTGAATTGCCTGAACTGATGTTGCCAACTCTTTCCCAAAGAGTTGCCTGAAGTAGACACTTGACAAGCAAATTCTTCCTCGAGGCATTGATGTTTGATGATGTTATAAACAAAGTAACATGAAGGAAAGTGTTGGGCATCTGTACCTGCTGGCCATGCTGCCAGCTCTGCATGGGAATACCCAGCCTGTGGAAATTCCTGTAAGCTCAAGGTATTTGTTGCAGACTTTCTAGCTCATTCTAACAAATTCATTAATGGGTGTGTGGGGAATGAGCAGACAGCCCCACAGAAAAAAACTCTGGGCTGACCTTCTTAGTGGACAGGCTGCAACAGATCATTTCCCTAATAGTCCATACAAAAATCTAGTACAGGGTACTAACAGGGATCATATTAATCCATATCTTTCTGAAGAGCTTTAAAATGGCAACAATTTAATACAATTCTATTGAGACCAGTTGAATTTCACACTTCATGAATTCACAAGGAAATAGAAAGGAAAAAATAGTATATCTTCATAGCAAGTTTATGTCCCCTAAAGCTGGGATCTTCAAAAAATAGTGTCTAATTCTTGAGAGATATTTGGATAAATTCAGTTGGACTTGATTTTCTTAAGGGTCTTTTCAAATCTAAAAGATTCTATTCTAAGTCCTTCTCACTTCTCTCAGCTTGAGAAGATGTTTTATGCTTGTGATTGATTGCTTTTGTGTCCATGTTTGTTACCCTTCTCTGTTAGTCCTAGCATACTGTCAATAAAGAAAAAAAGATTGGGTGAAACAAGATCTGAATAAACAAAGCCAGTTTATAAAAAATGCATATTTTCTATATTTAAAGATTTTCTCTTTTCCTTGTACTGAAATATGTGGCATTGGTGTTTCATTTAAATACCAAATAATAGTATTCATAGTGTAATCTGATAGAAATAAATTTATCAGGGAAAGAGAAGATAACTGAGGCTTATCCGAAAAAACAATCTCAGATCTAGCAGTTGAAAGTAAGAAGCTGGACGTCTGCAGTCCAAGCGTAGAGAGTCACATATACAGAAAAAAACTGTATCCTAACTTGTAAAAATAGGTCATAGGAGTATAATAAAAAAGGAAACATAAAGATATAATGGCAGGAAATAGGACTGCAGAGGAAAAAATATAGGGCAAAATTATAAAGCTCTGTGTTTGTTGCACTAGTTCCTGTGCAAAGGCCTCAAAGATTCTATATTTCATAGTTTAAGGCCAATCTTGTCTCTTAGCATATTAAAGATTTGCTAAATTAGGATTAAAGCTCTTGAAGGAGCTAGGATCAAAGCTTTTATAGCCAATGTTGAAGTGCATATTCTAATGCTTATAATTGCTAAATAGAAATTGATTTGGCATATTATATGCATCATAACTTACAGCAGAGTTAATTAATTGGCAGTTACATTTCTTCCTAGGTAGCCTGTGGCACTTTTTGATTAATTTTTAAACAAATTTAGTTCAGATTTTCTATTTCCTATGCTTTTTTTCCTTTTCCCATGGCCTAAATGGGGTGACTGAAAAAATATTCATAGGTCCTTTCTACATTGTGATGATACTGCATTTTATAAGAAAACGGTGAAGAAGTTGGACTCTACTCAGAAGAGCAAACAGTTCTTTGCAAATGTGAGAGATGAAAACTCTGCACTCTTGTCCTGAGTCACGAAGCAGCACAGAAAAGTGGGAGTCAGAGCCCAGCTTGAGTGTACAAAGATGCAAGGGCTGAATCATGGAACCAGGTCATTCCTCAGCTGCAAGTTCAGCGCTGTGAGCCAGTTTGCTGGAAACACTTCCAGCTTGGGACTTATTCTGCTGTCCTTACAGTAAACACCCGTTAAAATACTGAGAGATTTGTCACTGATTTTCACAAAGCAACATCTATTTGTGACAAATAGTAAATGTTTTACATTTGCAAATCTGATAGGTTTTTTCTCCAATTCACGTGGCCAGATGGATTTTATAGCTCTGATTTGGAATATTCAGCAGGCCTCTGAAAACATAAGTTAGAGAAGTGTGCTCACCTCCACAACCAGGTCTCTTTCCAGGAACTAGAGGGGCACAGATTGCAGTGAACATTTTGCAGTGAGAACATACTTGGGGTTGTTTTTTTTCTCACAGAAATTATTTGGCAGTACAACTTCTCTGATAAAATGTACTTAAAACACCTCCAGCTTTATTTTTAGCTATCTAAGTTAAAACCACCTTCTCCCAGAATTGTGTCCTGGTAAGAATATTTTAAATAACTTGTAATAAAAATTCCACTTACGCACTCTCTTGGTGTATCTACCTCTGTAAATAATATAACCTTTCGTGACTTAACAGTACCTTCATTTTCACTAATTGAAGGTCTTCTCTTTGTCTGTTTTCTGATGGGGAAGGCATCAGTTTTTTATTTGGGTGTAGTTGCATATTGAGAGTGTAATATACATGTTCTTGAAGAGCGATTCATACAGTAAGACCATAACTTTCTGAACGTTTGCAGTGCTCTGAAGACCATATTCACAAGGAGGGAAATTTAGCCTTTATACATAATTTGGAGCTCCATTATTGTCTGGGTTTATTGATTTATTGTGTAATGTCTGTGTTGATGATTTTTCCGTAGGTTGCGGACAGGCCTGAGAAAGATGAATTTTGCCCTCCACCATACACTCACTATGAGGTCCCACCAAGCTTTTATCGATCTGCCATGATACTGAAGCCACAGTTAGGACTGGGTGCAGTGTCCAGGTTACCGTCTGCCAAGAGCAGGATTCTCATTGCGAGTCAAAGGGCCTCAGGTAGTTGTCTCCATCAGCAAGGAGAAATAACAAGTGCTCCCGGCCTCTACCATCCTGATGCTTCAGGTAAAGTATGAACTTTCTTTCCTTTCCCTTTACTGTAGTCACCAATAAGATACCTTTTTTTGAGACAGAAAAGTCACAAAATGAGCAACATTTTGACCTGATACCACAAAGCTCCAACAGCACTCTTTGAGGTGTGCCTTTTTATCCTGCAGCGAGGCTGACTAGGGAGTCTGGGACTTGTGCAAAGGTTGTTTAGCAGGTCATTGCCAAAGAAAGAGAATAGTTTTCAATAATAATTCTCATTTTTCACCTTTTTATCTTCCTCTGCCTTGTAAATGCCTGAAAATTCTTTGGTTTTGTTCTGGGAAGATAATGGGACATTTTCTTCCATCACGAAGGCCCCGCCCTTCAGTCTGGATTTGACATTCCCCACCATGTTGTGCTCTGAAAACCTGGGCAGTGCTCAAATGTGCCAACAGAGATCTTGATTCTCTAAAGGCCTGGTATACACCTCTTTGGAGACAACACTTCTAATACCTCTTTCTTCCAGCTATTGCCCACCTCAGCATGACCCTGGGCAAAATTACAGGGGATGGAAAAGCACAAGAAGAGCTGGAAGGAGAAGTGTATGGTGCCACAAGAAAGAGACAATAATTACTTCTACAGGACACTCCTCGGTAGCCTGGAAAAGCATGGAGGTTTTAACAATGCACATTTAAATCGGCAAGTTCAGAGAAAACTGAAAATCAGTCATTGACAGAGTGAAATGTAGCAGCTATTTAACAGACTAGAAGTCTGCAGAGATTTTTAAAAATAGTCATAAGAGCTAAAGTTAATGAATGACTTAAGGTCATATGATGCCTCCTCTTGCCCCAGGATGGGATTCCTTCTGGTGTATGCTTATTTAACCTGTTCATGAAAAACTCTTTATAAAAATCTTCAGTATGAGATCTTGGAGCCTCTGAAAGCAGGACTGCTCCAATGCATTACCTTTTTTCTGGTTAAAAGTGTTCCCTAGCCTTTTGCCTAATGCCCTTTGTTACAATTTGTTTCCTCTTTCATCTGGAGTGGTTGTGGGGTGTTTTCCTCTTTGCAGGTATTTGAAAACTATTACTGTCTCTCCCCAGCATTCATTTATCTGTACTAAGAAGCAGGAGGAATTTAGAAAAATTTTGAATGGAAATGCACGAGTGCATCTTGACTTTACCATGAGAGGACAGTCTCAGTCAGTAATACAGGTTGACAGGATTTGGAGTTTATCAGAAAATCAAGCTTCTCTGTAACACAGTGCCTCTTGCCAGTATCCTTTGCTATCTGACCCTGCATCTGGAGTTTATCTGTGCTGATGCCATTAGTAGAAGCTGACCAAGCTGTATGTGGCTTCTGAGACACCCCAAGATTGCAGCCTGGGTAGTAAATACCATTTCAGCCCTGTGACTTGAGTTCAGTCAGCACTGAGCATGGGAATACAGGTACAGAGAGTAATTGGATCATGATTTCCAGTTAAATAAAACTGCAAGAGCCTGTGAGTTCAGGATATGAGTAGGGTAAGCCCTTGTGTAACAGGAACCAGTTTGGGAGATAGATACGAGAGAAAATGCAAACAGGACCTATTACCCAATAAACGGTCTTTTCTGATCCTCAGAGATGAACATTGCCTCCATTCTTATTCATCCATCACCCATCCATTACCCACATTATCCTGCATCACTGATGCTAGCAGACACGACTTTTCCTTAGCCACTTCTAATCCATATAGGACCTCGTCTTGTATGTATTCATTTACTGTCTTCCTATGTTATGTGACATTCTAAAATCTAAACAGGATCCGCTTATCAGTCCCGTTTTTTGTCTGTAATGCTGCCTTTAAAAATGCTAGTGCATGAGAAGTGTACCTAAGTAAATTGCACCAGCTGTTACTGTGATTCTATTCACTAAAGCTGTATTTCTTAAAGTTTTCATATTTCTCAGGGTTTTCTTGTTATTTTTTAAATTTTTTAAAATTATATATTTTTTAAATCACTGATTATTTTTTGGACCTTGTCTGCTTTGGAGGTCAAATTTAATTCATAGCTCTCCATAATTTCCTTCCTACAGCTGTTATTTTTCTCTCTAGTCTGTTCCTACCTTGCTGTTTCAAAAAGGGTACTAAAGATAACTCATGGTAGTCCAATAATCTGTCATCTCTTTCAGGGCCCCAAAGTGTGTCTCATCTGGTCTTTGGGCTCTGACTGTTTTTATGGATTTTACATTACACAAGACTTGTTCTGGAGAGGTTGCTAATGTCTCTAGTTTTTCACTGCCTACCCCAGGACACATTGTTTTCACTTCTGGCATCTCACCTTCCATTTTCCTTGCAACATGAAGAATGTGTTTAATTTTTCTGCAACAACTTACTCTGTTGCAAAGTGATTTTCACTGCTCTCTTTTGATTCAGTACCTCCCCTTACTTATCTTTCGTGTACTTCTGATATCTTATGTTCATTTCTTTACATTCATTTATTTTTGGTATTTTATTTCCCAATTATCCATCCAAGATTGTCTATAATCACCTTTTCCTTGACCAAAGCCTTTTTCCTTGTATGCCTCAAATGACCTAATCTTTCTCTCAGCAATGTATAACTTCATAGGTCAGCTTACCAGACTTCTTGTCTTTAAAACTTCCTTTTAAGAAGAGTGAATTGGTCATGAAAGAGGCTGATGTGACAGGAGAAAAGATAAGACTGGTACAGGAGTGCAGAGGCATCAGAGAACTGACTCCTGCGCCTGTATCCACAGCAGAGCACACATGCAGACCAGAGATGGGTTGCTGGTTGCCATGGAGGGGACGGATGCGACAGCAGCCCCTGGCATGCCAGAGCTGTTGGGGTGTTAATTAGAGGGGCTCATAATAGGGTCAGGCACCTTTAAGCCATCTGTGTTAAAGTACTCAACACCATTTTCAACCACTTTCCCTTAATTTGGCTGTTAGCTGTACTATTATTTGCAGTATATTTGATCTGCATCATTGCTTTTGCTGCACTGTTTGAAAAACAGGATTAAGCACAGCTTTGATAAAGTCATATTTGCAAACATGAGCAAATGACATGCAGGAACATATGGTCAGCATCCTGAATGCAGAGCCAGTAAGACTTGCTCACGGGTGTTGTGGGGTGTGAGAGCTTGGGTATCGGCAGCAAAAGAAGCTAGGGAGTCAGGGGTATATTTCTCTCAAAGATACCAGGCCTGCCTTCAAGGTTGCTAATCGGCATCTCTTGCAGCTTGATCCTGAGCTTTTAATCCAGTTTCCAATCCTAGTGATATCAGTCCTGCCCTGAGGTAATGGAAACAGAAGGATCCAGACAGTTGCTACCCCATGACAAAGTGTGAGGTACCGCGGAGGCTTTTAGACTGAAATCACTGTGGTATCGAGGACAGCAGCAGTGCCTCATAATGAGGATTTTATTCCCCTTTGCCATACCATTCATAATACAGCAGTCTGGTTAAGCAGCACTGATAAGCTGAGTGGTTTGGCCCATGTATAATACTAATCCTCATAAAACTGACTCTGAAGTAATTGATAATTAAATCCCTGAACTGCTGTGATGGACTGCAAGTAGTACAAGAACATTAGGGGCTTTGTTAGTTTTAAGTCATGCTAGGTAGAAAGTAAAATAATGATGGGTGTTCCCTCAAGTGTGATCTCTAGGTGTGATGCTTAAAGCGTGGTTGGACCAGTGATCCTTCTTCATCAGTAGGATATAGGACATGTGGTGGCCTGGGCTGCAAATTCCTTATTAAGCAGTGCTGCTCCTTCGGTGGTGCTTTGCCTCAGATGGGTCAAACAAGCAGCCTGACTGTAAGAAAAAGGGTTCTGCAAAGTAGGTAAAATAGGAAGTCTTTGAATGATGATATAGGTGCCATAGAGTCTCTGAAAGCTTAACGTTTGTTTATTTTATGTAAATAGACTCTGCTCTTTCTATGGGAAACTTGTAATTCAAAACAAGCATTGACAGATACTGTGTCTATAACATGTAAAATATTAATATGTTTTCCTTGGTTATAAAGACTTCTTGAAGCAAATGTGTTAGGATTTGCGTTTGGTAGCTGATTATTTTGATGGAATTAATGTCTGATTTTGAAAAGTATAACAGAGATCTCATCATTAAAACTTCACTTTAATTGCACTCATTAATTTAACTTAATTCTACATTTTTCAGTAGTGTTTAGGGTATTTTTTTCTCAAAGAGTGAGTTAATGAAATGTTACTTCCTTATCACCTCTCTGTATTAAACTTGTCAGTCCCGAGGGTCTAGCTGCTCCTCTCATTTCTAAGCAAGTCAACTTTCATTAAAGATAGAATTTACCCATAAACCAGGACAGCAATATTTCTCATTACACAGACAGACACAGATATATACATTTATTTGTGTCTCTGCATATGTATAATGTATTTCATCTTGAATGCCACAATATGTCTACAGCTTTCTCCCAGCAGGAAAGCTTTATTATTCCTGAGAATAAACAACCTAATAATGACATATTAATTGAACATGTAAATGAGATTTGATGATAGAAAAGAGGTTTTGAGGTCACTTGCTGAAATGTTGCCTTACTGCTACCCCAGCTCTGTCTGTACTTGCAGTCTGAGGTACTTGGATTTGAACTGGCAAGTTTCTTAACTGTTTAAGGGAAGAGGGTACAAGGAAATAGTTCAGAGAGGAAAATATTCTCCGTTCTCCTAATCTGCTGAGTTTCCAGTTGGCACTCTGTTTTCTTTGAGAGAGCAATCTGACTGTATTTCATAAAAAAAAATAAAATTAGCTTTCAAAGGGACGCACGCACTTCCTCATGAGTTTTTCTTAAGGACATTGTCGTCATACTTGGGACATAGCCATCTGCCACCTCTCTGCTCCAGTTACTGCGTCTTCAAGGAACTAAACCCCATCATAAACGAAGTGTTGTCTATATGACAGTTGTTCCAGGCTGTCATTCATATGAACAGTATGTGGAACAATCTGGGTGTAGGAGCAGGCAAATACTTCCTACCCTGCCTCCTTCCTGTGAGAGCCAAGTGTTGTCTCTGGCTGGACATCCACAGCCCTTCTGAGCAGCCAGTGAGCAGCAGCTGGGCAGATGAGATGCAGCTTCAGTGCAGAGAATTGTTCTGGCTGCTCTGGGCTGTCAGTGGAAAATGCAATGAGTGAGACTCACGCACAGATGATTCCTGTGCTGCAAGTTTTTGAGGGATGCTGCTGCTTTTCACATTAGCTGCCAAGTGAACGTGGACATTTGCAGCTTGAATGAATTGTGAGATGACGAGTTCTTGGGGTGTTGAGAATATGCTAAGCAGCCTTGGTTTGCCTGGGAGCTGGGAAGGCACAGAGCAGTTTTTTGGTGCTTTTAAATCTGAAGCATGAGGAGATGAGCATTTACTACCATATGATGGTGGACTGACCCATCAGAAATTAGTCAGTGTTCAGCAGTGACAACTGTTTGGCCTTTGGAACTGAACTGTCCCAGGCTTGACAGTATTTGGATGAGAGACCTTCGGGGCAGCTGGGCACAGCCTGCTCACTGCTGTTTAGGTGTGAATCGTTAAAGCCTCTCTTTTAAAGCCCCTTTCCTCAGTTCTTGTTCAGAGAGAACTTGTTACATCTATAGAGGGAAACCACAAAAGCAGAGGCAACAGAACAGGTTTCTCACTTGTGTGATTTGTTTTTAATCTGCAAAGATACCAGTGTTTGGGTTAACTATGAGCTGGGTTAACTCAGCAGTCTTGTATTGTCTCTGACTGATGCAGTGACACTGGAGGTAAGTTCTTTACCCCATATTCCCCAATATGAGATGAGAATAGAGATGTTCAGAGCATCAGAAAGTGAGAGAAAATGACATTTAATGATCAAAGTTTTTACAGAAATGCTGGTAAAAAATTTTTTAAAAAGGGAGAGCAAAGATAACCCAAAAACCCTACTACCAGATGACAAAGACTTGCCAAGGATCCCTGAATTAGGGAGTTTTGAAGTCTTGAACTGCTACTCTTTTTCATAAGAACACATCTGTATAAGTCATTTCTTTAATTTTTTAATCATTTCAGCTAAAACATATTTCAGATTTCACAGAGAAGTTACATGAAAGTTGCTTCTTAACCGTGCATGAAGATGCAATTCTTGTGCAGTGGGGATGCATAAGAAGTGAAGTTCAGACTTTTATTAAGTCTCCCCAGGCACATCTAGTTTGTGTCAATCAGTCCCTACCTCAAAATGTTTTCATGTTTCTGGATGGGAGCAGCTTGAAGTGTCATAGAAAATCACTTGAGTGCATACAGACAACAATACTTAATTCAATAATTAGCTTCAGGCAGTGAGAAAACTGGAAAGATTTTTATGCTTATTTTGGCAGATTTTTATTGAAATAAAAGCTGCTCATTAAAATAACTTTTGTATTGAACTCCCAGACCTTGCTTGAAGGAGTACTTCTATACTTTTAAGAAACAGAAATAAAGCAAAAAACATGCACGAGAAAACTTGATGATGTTTAGAACAGAAAGTACATACAATAGACGTATGTCTCATGTATTTTAATGAGAAAGAAGGCACAAAATTACTTAGCTTTAAGGATTTGAATGCATCCCTAATGAGGATAATGTCCTGCCCCAGGTGCTCATGGTACAGAAGAACTGGATTACAAAAAAGGCGAAAAATAATTTAAGGATGATGATGAGTTCAAGATGCAAAATATTGTTAGTTCAGGGGGAATTTGAATAGAAGTAATAAACTAGAAACACACACAGAAGTGTGAGAAAAAAACACTGAATCCTCTCCCCAAATCTGGAAGAATGACTTTGAAGAAAAGGTGAAGATGGCTGGGCAGTTTGTCACCAAAACTATTTTGGTTTTAAGGAAATTCTTCTTCTTCAGTTACAGCTTGGTGGGTCATGGACTGCAGAGAAAAGTCAGTCTGGGGACTTGCTGTGGGCATCCCTGTGGCTGAGTTGGGGATCTGGGAGTCTCAGGTGAAGCACACTGCCCTAGGGCCAGCACATCTGAAATGTTTTTTAAATAAAGCCATTTCTAACTTTATCCCACTGCCCCACTGGAATTTCCCCTATTTTGTTGCAGGAAGTCTGTGTGTGATAATAGTTTGTTGCTGTAAAATGGAAATATCTCTCCCTCCCCCTCAATTTTCAGAGATTCTTAAGAAAAAGAAATCTCAGCTTACGTAATCCAAGTGCATTTTTTGGAAACCTGTAAAACCCACGAGAGGCAGCTCCATACCTTCTCCCTGCTGCCGCTGACCTGGGCAGGTTCCTTGCACTGCCGCTGCTTACCATGAATACTTGTCTCAGCTTCAGATCTGAAGGGTGCCTGGACTTGGTCCAGTCACTGATTCAGCACCTGGAATATTTTGCAGTGGGTAGGGAAGAAGTCCTGGCTTCGGAAGGAGTCTGGTGCTTTGCAGATAGCAATAAATGAGCTGTAGTAGACCACTGTCAAAGCAATGCTGCACAAACCTGGCAATAAACTGATGGTGAGCATCACTGCTTATCTCTTCTCTGTGCTAATGTGCCTGCTCTGCCCTTCACCTGCACCTGGAACCCATGGCTACCTCGGAGCCCTCTTCACGATATCCAAATGAAGCCAGATTCAGGATCATAGTTCAAAATTGCCTCTGTGGGGACAGAAAAGTGAAAGGGGATTTTAGCAGTCTTTTACTACTTGCTTCTACTACTTGTTACTTCCATTTGGGTTACTCTGCACAGCATGTATTCCTCTGGGCTGGCAAAGGTGCTGCAGATGTCCATCTCCTTGAGTTTTAATAAAGAGCTCAACCTGGGAAAAACAGGTACAAAGATTTTTAAGAGCCTAGAGTACGTAAATTGTTTTATTCATTTTGCAAGGAGCATTTTTTTATGTCTTTACAGGAATGTGTTTTATAGGAGAACATAAAACTCTTTTTAGCTTGGTGTTACACATATTTCTATTTCAAAAGGAAAGGCTTAGATATGTTAAACAAAGCTTAGCATTAGTATTGTGATGAGGTACACAAGTATCTTTCAAAATCCCCGTAACGTTCTTCTGCTCAAAGGAGTTAGCCTTGTTTTTTCTAAAGTCTTCTCAAAGTGAAATGCTTCATTAAAATTAATAAGGCTGTGACCTACATAGTTTACAAAAGAATTAAATACCGTAATAATATGACCATATTCTTACTGTGCAGTTAATTTGTATTTTTCTTTATATTACAAATGTTCACTTCTTTCTTTGAAGTTTGTGTCGGGCTAGTGTACAAATACTGTTCACTGAATAAAAATGGAAAAAGGGTGACTTTGTGGCCTTTTCTGGCAGAATATGTTGATAGTTTTTAATGCTTTCTTGTCTCCTGTCCCACTGGTCCTGATTGAACACTCTAGAATTGCTTTTTTTGGAGGCTGTTGTTAATACTTCTAAAAAAAATATGTATTTTTGCTGCTCAGGATTCCACAGGGAACAGGAATCTGGTATTCTCAAATCTAGGAAGAAAAGCTCTGTCCAAATGTATGTATACTTGAGGTCTGGAGTCAATTGGTATCTGGACCTTTCAACCAAAAGCAAACTCTAATCTTTAATCCTTGACCCTGAAAGCAAGACTGCCATGATCATGGACCTTTGGCCTGAGAAGAAAAAGAGGAACATTTGTGAAACTATGTTCTGTATTTGCCTGGAAAAGTTTGCCTGAGCAAGAGCAGCAGAATACAGGTTAGGGCAGAAGCTGAAGACAGACGAGTGGTTAGTAACCGCAGGCAGACATCACAGCTGAGCCGCTGTGCTGGCCTAACTTCAGGTGCACCTACTACTGGCAGTTGTCTGAGACTTGGTTGATGTCACTCACACGGGCTGATGGCTTAGCAAGGAGAAGTCCACCGGTGGAAATGGCCAGTGGTATGTTAAAAAACTAGGACTTTACAGGACATGTCCTTATTCCCAGGCTTGGTGCAAGAAAAGGGCATTTTCTTTTAGTGGAATTTGAAAGAAAAACTTCAAAGAAGTGTTTTCTTTGATGAAATACAAAGAAGTCCTGTGTCCTTGAAGAAGATTGTTGCTGGTCTACAATAGCTTCCAAAATTGGAGGTTATGCGTGGCCTGTTTGTCTCCGTGATTTTTTTTTTTAAATTGGCACATAACAAATGTAAAATTAGAAAGTGATACAGCATTGAAGATGATAACATTAAAAGAAATTCTTAGCAGCGTTGAACAATGTTGCTTTGCTGGAAGTTTGAGTTATGCCTCATAGGTACTTGGCATATTTCACCTTTTAAAAATGATTGTGACCTGCAGTTTTTCCACTAAACTTTGTCTTTTCAGTGCAGCAAACAATACGACATCACTGCAGTTTGATCAGCCATTAAAACTTGTATTCAAGTATTTCTTAACACTTCAAGTATTGCTTAATACTGCCTTTATATAGCTGGGAGATAGAGGTAATGGTCAGTGTCTTCCAGTTTAGTTTGTTTAACAAAAATTTATTTCTTTTTCCTTCTTTCAGTTGATCTTAAGAAAGGATCATGCCCAAGTGCTGCAAAATCAAATCTCCCAAAGCCCTGCCCGTCTGGACTTCGTCCCCCAGGCTATTCACGGTTGCCAGCAGCTAAGCTGGCCGCATTTGGTTTTGTCAGGAGCTCAAGTGTGTCCTCTGTCTCCAGCAACCAGTCAAACGACAGTGCTCAGAGTGACCAGAGCAGGACAACTAACCGTAAGTCCCAAAAGTGCCCTTCTTTCTGGAGGGATATTAAACAGGTGTGTTCCAGGATTGTCCAAACTGGAGTTTCTATCTAATTTAGGACTAATGAAACCTGTTCAGTACTCACTAATCTGTTTTGTGCCACTGACTTTGGTTTGGTATCTTGATTTTCCAGTGAATTTTTTTAAAAAATAATATTTATTAAATATTAATAAACAATTATTAAAGTCTATCAACTATTTAAAATATTAATTACAACAGATGAATAGGGGCTGAATGTGAAGGGGTTTTTTCCCCTGCTACAGAGAAAATCCCATTAAGAGTGAACCTGAGGCATTCTTTCTTGTATTTTGTTTTTACCTGGAACATCTCTTCTTACAAGCTGAAATAGTAAATAAAAAGAGTGAACAGTGTTTGGTAAGTAAATGGCAGCCAATGCAGAATGGGAAAAATATTATCAAAAATAAGAGATACAGTTTTTCTCATCTACTTTTCTTCTGCTTCTTAATATTCAGTATAATAAACTTAGTTTAGAAAATTGAGCAAATAATGCCAGTGACGTGAAAGGGATCAGGGCTGATATGATAGTACATCTACCAGACTTTGAATGATCCCATGGCAGAAATGTCATTCCAAATCCTATTTTCTGTAAAGGCTGTTAATTTTATTAAGTACAATATAGTGCCCACTGGATTGTGCAGTCCTTAGGAAATGTGTGCGTGCCCTGGGCTCAGAGCAGAAAGGGGGTTTGAGGGATTTTCATGCCCATTTTTCTCTGAAGACTGGATTGAGCCTGAACTGTGTCAATATCAAAGCAAGTGGTATCAGCCCAGGAGGGGTGCAGACAGGGCCACCAGGTGATATGAGGCAGCAGAGGAGACAAGATCTGCAGGCTCCTAAATCTTTCACTGTTAATATTAATTTGAAATTAATTAAAATAAAAACAGTTAATATCGTTCAAAACCCTAAAGATTTTCTCTTTCCCCTTTACATGGGGTGATTGAAATGCAAAAGACTAATGTCAGCAGGGGCTTTTAACTTTTCCAATGCCCCCAAACATGTTTGTAGCGTGTTTTACTGTGGGACTGATCACTCATTTTTGGTTATTTCCTAATAAGCTTTACTTTATGGTTAGTCAACCTCTTTTGCTTTGTGCTTTTACCCTACATTTATGCCTTTGGAAAACTTTTATCTGGTGTTGTAATCTTTTAGTCTTTAGTTATATAAAACCTGTGTTAGGGACAGAATTACCTGATATCTGATTAGATCTAAACTACATTTCTGCAAATAAATTTGTTGTTTAGCAATTTCAGGTGGGAATCTGAATGAAATGACATCTGTAGGTACAACACTATCCTTGAACACACTGGGTGTATGCAGGTTCATACAAATTGAAAAGCAATATGCTCCAAGCTGTCGAATTTGAGTCAATTAATTTCTATTAAAAAAACTGTGGAAGAAACTTTAGTAATCTCAGGCACAGAAAGATTCTTCAGTCTTCTTAAAAGAAGTTGATTTCATTTATATATTCTGGTGTGCTTTTATATTATCTTTGTACATTAGGCCCATAAAAACTGAAACCATATTCCAGTCACTGGCAGGACGTGGAAGCATTTGGTTTCATCTGACTCAGCTGAAGATGGTACTGCTCTTTAATGTTGGGATCAGGATGTTGTGACCAGCTTGTGCACACTACAAGATCAGTTTTGATCGGTATGAAAATTACCCAGGGGAAGTGTTCTGCTTGTACGAATTCATGTAGAGATGAGCTCAGCCCATCACCTGATGAAAAACAGCACCTATAACTTTGCTCTTGCTGCAAAGTTAGGTAACTCATCTAAGATGTTGTCTAGTTTCTCTCCACCTCCATGTGAGAGCAAAAGAATGAGCCCCTCCCAAGGGTCACCTCTCTCATGTGGCTCCTGTGACACGCAAAGCTGTCCAGCCCAGAAGTTTTTTACTTTTCTTTAGTTCCAAAAGGATAGTGCTTCCTCTTGGATAAGGGTGACGGAAGGAGAAGGTGTGTTGCCAAGCAGGTGAGGGCACATCTGGTGTTTAGGGTGCCAGGCCTCGGTAAGTCATCACACGAGGTGACACCTAGCTTCCTTTGGATTTAAGGCAACACAGCTGTTCATGGGGCAGATAGGTAGGAAGAAAAAATGTTTCCTTACTTGTTTTTTATTAACTTTCATGGAAATGTTATCTGTATGAAACTGTACCATCTTTTCCTATTTATTGTCTATGTGCCAGCAAGAGTTAAATTAGTTGCCCAGCACCCAGGGAGCACAAATTAGTTGCTTTCCATTCTACTGCAGCTTATTTAACACAGAGCAGCAGTGCACTTCAACATGCACAGAAAGGATGTAGGGAAGAAGTACTGGCTCAGGAATCTTAGCATGACATATTATTTCTTCCCTTCACTACCTGCTGGAAGAATGGTTTATTTAAATTAAATAAATAGCTGATTCTGTAGCTACTACCTGTGATCATATCTTTGACTAAATCAGGTTTCCTAGAGGGCAGGAAAAAGTTTTACTGTTAATTTCCTAGCTCGGTAGGGTAGAAAATGCAAAATTATCTACCTTTAGAAGTCTTCAAACATACATAACACAATTTTCTATTTAAGCAGCTTCTCTGTGTGTAAGGGAGACAGAAGTAGTTGATAACATTTTACAAGTGCATTTGTTATAAATAGAGGAGCTGCTACTGTTGTAAATTGAGGGGCTCATTTCAAAATCATGACATATTGTAGGTTACTAGAAAGCCAATGACTATGGCTAGGTGAGAGGAAAACACTGGTTTATTTTAGGGACGGAGCGTTTTAGGATAAACAGTGATTTTTTAAGGGGCCCTGGTGAGATCCTGTTCTTGCTTTTCTCTCCTCTGCCAGATGTCTTGTGGTGCTAGTCCTTCCTAAACAGATTTCTTTTCAGAAGTCCCAATGAGTGTCTCTGCCTAGGGAGTAAAACCCCACTTGTTTAGAGTAAGGAGACGTGATGTTTGTGTTGAGGGGAAATTTGTTAATGGAGCTGTGATGTGGCAGCTTTGTTCTTCACCAGACTTCCCCCCTTCCTGTGACCCCTCTGAAAGCAGTAAGCCTGGATGTGCACAGAGCCTGTGCTGTGCTTCTTGGTTGACTTCCTGGAGATACTGCGCATATTCAGATTGATTCAATTAAATGGATTTGAAGCAGTGGGACTATACTCTTTTCTCATGGTGAGACAGGACAGACTGCTCAGCACTTGTCTGCTTGTCCTCATGTCTTCCCTGGAGTTCCATCCCAGGATGGGTATAAGCCAGGCTGCTGTTTGCCAATAACACGCCAACTGTGACAGTCTTGCCACAAGCTGCTACTCAGGATCAGTCATAATGGGGCTCTGCTCCTATGAAGTCCTGCCCAATTTTGTGTTGAGACTGAAGGGGCAGCTCTGGTAACCAAACTTCTCAACATCTCACCAGCTTTTGTGGTAGGGAACCGACCTGCAAGTCAGGGTCACTAGTCTGTTTTGGCCATTAAAAATCCACTTCTTGGTGCCTAGGTGTAATTTGTGGTTTGCTCACAGGGAAGCCAAGGTCTGCAAAGCTCATTCATGATGATGGTGGCACATAAGGCAGCTTCTCACCTTGCTGAAGAAGGTGGGGTGCAATGTCAGAAGCCAAAACCCACTCCATTTCAAAGCTGGGTTCTAGGGTGGATCAGGGGAGCTCACCATGGATCACTACTGCCTGTGCTGCCCTGCTCAAGATGAAATGGTTAAACGGTTCAAGGTGGTGATCTCTTCATTTGATATGGATGACAGGGGTAGTTGTGGTTGAATCAAACAACTCAGAGAAGTGGAGGCAGTGAGAGGTCGTTGTACCAATGGAGGTGAGGAGCTGTGGTGTGTCCATTCCTTGTTGCTGCTAATGTTCCTCTGCATTCAGTGTGGAGCCTGCAGCTCCCCCTGCCACTTCCACACCTCTCATCTCATGGTTTCCCACATCAGGGCAGCTCTATACTACAGTGCAGCGAGGCCCAGGTGAGGTTTTCTGCTTGAGCAAAGCCACATGGCCTGACAGCTATGGGACGTCTGGGGAAGCCCAGGCTGAGGCTCAGCTCCAGGCCCTGCTATCAGTACTCCACAGATCTGTTCTGTGCCACAGATAGGTTTGTCTGCTAATATTTTGTTCAAGATTACCTGAAAAATTTAGCCCTATCTCTGGTGTACTACTTTGGAGGTTTTCAAAAATGTCTGATATTTTAAACCATTATTCTTTATTTAGAAAAAAGGGAGTTTTGTATGTCTAGAAACTTTTTGCTTGTTTACGGTCTAAATTGACTAGAATTGAAAACTGAGATACTTCAGTCTAAGGAGTGTGAATGTATTCTGCAAAATATGAGAAAAAGTGAATGACTAGACAGTCATGTTAAGGTTGAAACCACTATGATTTGGAGGGGAGAGAAACAATTGTGTAAACATAAAGAAAAACTTCCAATTTAAACAACTTATAACAAAGTACCTAACTGTGTATTTTCCCTTGGAATTTTAAATGCCCTGTGTGGAAGCTTTCCCTGTGTCTGCCCCAATAAAATTTGCATGAGAGGTTCACAGCATCCACCAAAGGCCCACAGTTGTGGGATGTGGTTCCCAGTATTATCTTGTGATTCTGCAGTGAGGTAACATGATGCTCGGATTGTACCTTGTGTTTTACTGGTTTGAGGGGCTTAGAGTTCTCTCACTTGCTTGTATCTGCATTTTGAGTGATCAGCTGAATGTCCTGCTCACATAATTAGCTTCATGTACTTCATCAGAATAGACTCCAACATGCTGTAAGTACCATGTGGGAAAGAGTTTGTGAGGCACTGTGGAAGAATTTGATGTGTGGAGGACTGGAAGAAGGGTGGATTGTTTAGAATGAGTTAAGGTATGCTAATTGCTATGAGTTCAGGAAATGGAAGAATGTCGGTGTAATATCGGGAAATACTTCATATTCATAAGGTCTACTAGTCTCTTAAATAATCTTCCAAGTGAAGTGATGAAATCCCTGTTGCTTAAGAGTCTTTAAATAGAACAATAGCACGGTGTTAGAGGCAGTTCTCCGTCAACGTGCTAGACTAAGACATAATGCTATTCAGTACCTACCCACCGCTCTGAATGCTGAAGCAATTTATTTTGAGACTGAACAAGAAAATGGTGATGAATATTTCAAAACTTGTTTTAGTATCTCACGACAGCTATTGTTTTGTTAAAAATCACAGAAAAATGAAACTGCATGCTTTATTGATGTAAGCCTCCATGATCCTTTCTTCAATATATATATTTCCCACTGGTTTTTGACCTTGTATTGCCTGGCCTTGCTAAATGTTGAATTTCCATTCTACCAAGCAAAAATGTCAAAGTGTCAGATTCAGGTGGGCGGAGAAATGAGGAAATTAAAGTGAGCACAGGAGCCTTGAATAGATGCCTAATTTTCTCCAAAATGGGTAGAACGTTCAAAATTGTCTCATGGTAGACAGGTATAACAATTGTTCTTAAATACGTAAGTGTTATGTAAATACAAAGAATTTACTGCATGAAAATTAATTCCAATCATATTTCTATGACAGATTTTCTGTTCAGTTTTCTACATGATAAATTCAGGGGTTTTTTCCCTTCTGACCTTGTTCTGATATTAATGCCTTGATAGAAGAATCACTTTATGCCATCTTTTCACTGTGAATAGGACTGAAATAGAACAGTATTAACATTCTCAGCTTAGTGGGGTGAAGCATCTGGAAAAGTGCAGTATGCCAGCCAGGAAGAGCAAGGGCTATAAGACATTTTAGCTGCCTTTACTTAGCAGCATTTACTTTTCATACTCTAGTTCCTAATGATGGGGGAAAAAACATTCAAAGAATGGCTTGGGAGTGTAGGCAGAGAGGTTTCTCTCTGATGGCAGAGATTGAAACAACAGTACTGAAGTATAAGTTGTGTAAGTTGTCTATTAATTTCAGGGGGTTTTAGATATGGTGCTTGCAGTAATATTTTAAATGTGATACTATTTTACAAGTTTAGATAATGTTTTTGCTATCTCCATTGTTACCTCTTCCCCTGCCCATCAGAACACACAGCAGAGGGGAGCAGTTCCACACTGGGAGGATCTTCACCACCCCTTGTAATGAATAAGTAGAGGCAGGAAGATCAACCTGGTTTGGAAATGCAGAACTACTTTTATATGAAGATGCCAACCTGAAATATTTAAAGGGTTTTCAGATTTGCTGAGGTTAATTTTGTCAAAACTGAATAAATCCGTGAAACTCTGAATTCTGCAAAGCTTGCTTTTTATGAGCAAAGAACTGTTGAAAGAGTTTTGCCAAGCTCTCGTGCCAGCTCAACTCGAGTGCTTAATCATCATGTTTGTTATTGTTATAAAGTGCCATATAAAATCTGCGGTTTTAGTGTAAGAAGTCCGGTCTGGGAGATTCTGTGTCTGTGTTCTAAAATTGTCCTGGCTCAGACCTGGCAGCTCTAGTTCCAGTTTTTGGCACTTATCTCTGTCTGGTTTTTAAAAAGTGGCTTCAATATCCACCTCGCTTTCCTGTCCGTAAAATGGGGTGGGAGAGTACAAATGTTTGCACATGTATTGGGTAACGGGACAAGGAAGAAACAGATAGTGACAAATCCTCTTTCCTGGCCCATTTCCACACAGGATTATTTGACTGATTATGTGCACCTAATTTAGTCACGGCAACTCTTAGTGTTTAATCTGCAGAGGGTAAAAAGTAGTTCAAACCACTTGCACACCAGGCTGCCAGACACCAGTTTCACTGGAGAAGGCAGTGCACTGCCCCAGGATTAGATTATTCCCATTACAGACACCCAAGGTTTCTCTGTTCTTTAACTCTGTGGGAAGATGTTGGTTCAGTGATCAGTGTCGTGAACTGTGGCAGCCTGCTTGGTGCCTCTATACTGGGAGGTTTCATCAATGCCTTCTTTATTTTAAATATGTCCTATGGCTGATTTTGTGCTTCCCTGGTCAATAGGAGATCATGACTACTTTATTTATTGCATTATGATGAACTTCATTAAGTTGTTAGAAGGATACAAAGAAAGCAGTGAAGCCATTTCTAAAATAACTACTTTTTTTTTTCAATCTTTATATCGCAGTTTCTAAAAAGTCTAGTCTTCAGTGATCCTGAAGGGTATCCCCACTGATAGCAATGTGAGAGAGGCGTGAGGAAGAAGAGAGCTGATGGTGGAGTGTGAATTTTACAGTCTGGGGAAAACCCTCAGTCAGTCCAGAGCCAGTAACAGGCACAAGCACAACACTCATCTTTCTGGGGACACTCAACACTTGGAACGGTGGCACTTAAAATGTCCTTTTGAAAATATGAAGGCAAGCAGCAGCTGGAACATGTCTGTCACATCCAAATTAAAACCCCTCTGAAGACCAGAAAACTCTCTATAAATCGTCTCCTTTTCATACTCTAATCTTCCTATTCTATCTGTTGAGGGAGGAAATACTCGTTTAGAAGTGAACCCTGTGGGTATTCATTGAAATGGATTAATCTTTTAATTTAGCCCAGAGAAAAATTAAGGAATAAAGCTTTGAAGAAATGAGAGCTCATCTGTTTCTCTTTTTCTTTTTTCTTTTCTTTTTCTATTTTTTTTCTTTTTTTTCCCCTTGCCTTCTAATGGAATCACAGTTAAAATCTTCATAGTCTGCCACTAATGAAGTATGACCTTGCAGGACTTTTGAGAAACTTTCTGCTTCACCATGTCCCTCTCATGCATTTCATTTCAGTTTATAAATCAATATTTAAAAAGGGTTAATTCTGGATGTCTAGCTATGGGGCTTATCACTGGAGTATTCCATTGACTTCATCTGCAGATTTTGGGCTTTCTGAAATTCAAGCCTGTGGTAATCTAGATGCATTCAACTCCACAAAGATGCATCTTCAAAAAGCACCACATATTGCTTCTGGTTCAGTTCTGCATTTTGTATTGTCTGTGAGGTTGAAGCCAGTGAGCACAGTGAGGCATTCTGGCTTTGAAATCTTTAAGTAAATCAAACAGTTGGCCTGACTGAACCAATTACTTTCAGTGACAAAAATCATTACAGACTCTATAGTAATAGGCTTTCTTCCAAATATAACTTTTTTTTCAAAAATAAGTATTAATTTAAAGATACAAGAAGTTTGATATGGTAGTTAGGAGCCAACTTTGAGTCACAGTGAGACAAAGAAAAATACTTGTGTCACAGTTTTGAGTTACGTAAATTTTGAAAGGATTTTTTAAAATTATGTTTTCCCTTGTGTGATCTTAACTTAGTGTCAGCAAGGCTGTTAGCTTGTTTTCCTAAACAAGAAGAAAATAAGCTTGAGGTTCAGTGTTTCTTTGATCTCTTTCAACAAGGACCAAATTTAAAAAGTGAGACTGAGATGATCTCCTTGCAATCATATTATTAATAGCTGTAGTCAAAAATAAAATGTTGTGAATTTGTCACACACACGGTTCAATCCAGTTGCCTTACCAGCAATAAACAGGACCAATGTTATAAGTACTGTAAATATTACTGGCAAATCACATTTAGAGCAAAAGGTTTCAGAAAACAAAACTGTCCTCGTTATAGAACGTGAAAAATCAATTGACAAAATGGTATGCTCTTGCAAAATGAAGTGTGGATAATGAACACAAACAAATGGGAATTTGGAAAAAGCCTGTACACTGTCCCTTTTGGCAGGCAGAGTGACTGATGAGTTGAGGAGATCCATGGTGGATTAGTGCAGGTATGTATTAACAGTGGAGCAAAGGAAGACAAACTTCAAAGATGTTTCTAATCTTTGATCCCATTAGGAATCCTGCAGAAGACTTGTGAATTCTAATTTAGTAGCGTGAGAAGTGTTACAGCCAAAAGAGTGCAGCACTATTTTAAGAGGAAAAACTTTTTCCATGTAGATTTTGGGCTGGAATATCACTTGTAACGTTTTTTCCGTCACACTAGACTAGTCCAAACAGGTTAAAATTGAGGTCATTGATGTAAGTCTTCCAGATGCTCTTGAGAATATCTGAAATAAAAGAAGGAACAGCATCTTTTGCAGCTTTCATTATTGCCACGGGTCTGTTAATTGTGATCCAAGAACTTGAAAATTGCAGTTTAAACAGCCTTTCCTTCCAGCTTGCTGCTTGACAATCTCTAGAGACCTGGACAAGATTACACGAGGATGTAAACAGCTCAGAATGTTGTGGTTCTTCATCTTGTGACAGGGGTAAGACCACAGGCTTTCAACTTAGGATTTCCAAAGCTAATTTAAATGCTAGAAGAAAGCTGACTGAGGTCCGAAATAAGTAAAACCACCGCTGGCAGAAAAATGACAGCCTTAGACCCTCCAACCCAGAACACTAAGCTGAATATAACAGGAACAATTGCACAGTATTTTCCTCCAGGGTGGGAGTTATCAGAAACTGTGGGCTGTTGGCACACGAGACATCAGTGATACCACCATCAGCAGTAGCAGACGTTCAGTCCCTTGGAGATGAGCCCAAGGCTTCCCATGTGGCAGCTTTAGGGGTCTACCTGTGGCATTAATGTGGCTGGAGGAGAAAGCTGCTGGCATTTCTGTAGTTTACAAACAAGCCTTTGACTCTCTGTTCCCTATGGCAAGGAATCAAGCTGGGCTACATGGTGTAAATCTTCAATTTATGCTCTTCCCAACTTCAAGATCTGCTCATCTCTCTTGACACAGTGTAAGTTGCCATCACTACTTCCATAGAAGGCTGCACAGTCAGAAATACTTCTGCAGAAATATGAACACTTAAGATGAGAGAATAAAGTGCTCTGTTTCAGAGGTGGGAACTGGACTTCCTCGGAAGAGCTGGCAGTGTTCCCATATAAACCTCGACACCAGATCGTGCATTGGCGGGGTTTGTCTCAGAATGGGGCATGTCACTCACTGTGTGCTGATTCACCAAGCAGTCATAAGGGTACTCTGTTATTTTAGTGCACACTATCTGGATTGGACCATTAGGCGTTGAGCAGCGTGTGTTTCTATGTAAAAAGGTAAAAACTTTTAACCAGAATGCTCTGGAGATGATGCCTACACTGGCCAGCTGGTGGACTGATGGCAGCAGCAACTTGTAGCAGCACTAATGCTGCACAGTGGACCTTGGTGACACAAAACAAGGCCAGACCAGTTAGTTTTTGCATGTCACAAACCTTTCTCCAGCTGAACATGACACCAGTCTTTTCTATTTGTTTTCTTATTTAAAGCAAGCCTCCCAAAGACTACAAATTCCATTATAATCCTTAATTCAACAATCACAAAGAAAGAATATAGCTTCTAACTGGCAGAGAAGAGTCAGGAGACACCCTTCTACCTCACCACTAAAAGCAGAGATGCAATACAGTAAACGAAGGAGTGAGTTGTCTCCTACCAGTGCCATGCATCTCAGAAATAGTGTGCATTTCTGGTGCCCTGATAGCGTAATACTGAAGTCTAGTCAGTGGTTAAGTTCCCATCTATCACACACTGCAGTTATACTGTGCTCCTGCCAGCCGTTCCTGGAAAGGTGTGCACAACCTCCAGAGAAACTAAACAAAACTGAGTGAGGAATGATGAGTTTTGAGTAAAATGGTATGTCTCAATCAAAACATCTTATGGCCAAACCTGCGAAACCCTTGTATTGTCTTCCCCTGCTGCTAAACTGTATGGAATAGTGTGGGCTGGAGTTCAGTCTGTGCCCTCAAGTATATGGTGTGATTTTTTGTGTTTAAACAAGAGAATTAAAAATGCATCCGTTTTAACCATAATTTTTCTCCTTAAAAAAGAATATACAGTTTATTTGATGCTTTTGATAAACTCTTCTGCTCAGTTCTTACTGCACATGAGACAATCTACAAATTAATACTACTTTTGTAATCTGAGGAAAGGGGATTTCCCAATGAATGTTATTATGATACTTCTATTTAAACTGAAGGCCTATTTTTAGATGCTTGGATGTGTCCTGGGATAAAACATTCTTTCTCTGACATGTTGTAATGTTGACTAAATGTATTATGTACTGCATCTAGGTATCTAAGGAATTTTAATTGTCTCTGAGGTACACAATAGTGTTTTGGAATTAGGATATTTATCACTTGTCACAGCTTGTAAATTTAGATACAGAACAGGCCTGTACACTGTCAAGCTGTGTGGGAAAGAAGAATAAGAGGTAGCGTCATGGTCTCTGTATGCCTTCCAAAGAATAGTTTGGAAGCATGTTCTAAAAATGTCTAAGATGTAGTTTAAAAAGGTGTCGTTTAAAAAAGCTTAAACCTGAAAAAAAGGTGCAAGAAAACTCGAAAAAGCTGATGCTAAGAAACTGTCTCTTGTGCACACAAGTCAGTCCCACTTCTTTGGCAAAGCGATAGCTGCTCTAAGAAATGTACTGAATTATGCATGGCTTACCAACAGTCCTGCTCGGGAGTGCAGTCGTGGTGGCTTCAGGGAATGTGTGCACTCCTGAATTATCATCTCTCTACCCATTGTGTGAATCAGAAGTACCTGCAGATAAAAAATTCAGATTAATTGAAAAAGCCTCCAAGCAGCTCACTGAGTGATAGAAGCTTGTTATCAGTCACAGCTGGAAGATTAAACTGTGGACCGTCATGGTAAACAATTTGCAGCTATGATTCATTTGGTATTCCCCACTTTGAAGCATGGCAGCTATCATGTTGCAAAAAAAAGCCCAACTAGTAAAACTAATCTAAACCATCAAAGATTGGTGTATTTTAAATCAGACTGGCTTTTTCATGGAGCCCATGGTTTCATAACTGTAATTTTTGATTTTGTTTTTCTTTTTAACTGGGTTGATGGCAAATGTTTCCCTAAGTGGTATCTCGGCAGCTGTCATAAGATGGTTTCTGCCCTTAGCCAGGGTGCCAGAAAGCATCTTGGCAGGGTTGAAGCAAAGCAGCAAGGTCCATTTATGACTTCTCCCCTGACCATATAGCCAGATATTTGGAGTGATTATCCTGCTAATATACATTATAATGCCTATTAATCGTCCTTAAAATGTGGTCATTCTGTTAGTGTTTGATTCCAACATGCCTGTGCACTCTCTGTTTTGCTGTGTTCTCCCATGGCTTTAGACAAGGGACTCCCTCTCTTACTGGTGCTGCCCACTCACTCGCTTGGCACCCAGTGATGATTCGGAAGACTGGTGTTCAATAAGAATTGTGGTAACATTTGCCTCTACTACAGCAGACACAAAGCTTCACCCTGCTTTTTTTGCAGTTTTTAATGAACTAATGAAATGTATATGTAATTAGTTTTGATAATGCTTCCAGGAAAATACTGCATGCTTGTTTGAAAGTTTACCTCACTGTATAGGTTTTTTAGAGGGAAGTTTTTTTGGGAAAGGAAGCTCTGTTTGAGTTTTTAGATGTTTTTCACTGGGTGGGTTGTAAAGAAGTCAGGGTTTTCCCCAGACTTGGATTTCTGAATTTTTTGTACCTTCCTCCCACTGCTTGACATAATGCCCTGTCACTTGGAGTCAGGCTGGGTGTGCTGGCATCTCACATTGGCAGCTAGGGCTGGATGAACCAATTGTGGTGGATAATGCGCTCAGTCACATTAGCCCTGTGAGCATGCACAAATTCTACCTGTGGCTAACAAGATGCTGCTGCCTCTTCCTGTGATTGTGGGGGCCAGGAGCCGGCTGCTGGTACCCTCAGACATTTCACCTCATGCAGCTGCAGCACTCGGAATCTGGGGGTCCCGCTGTACCAAGAGCACAGCCAAGAACCAAAACTCTCAACCTTCTTGATCCCTGTCCTTGGCTTGGCATTGGACCCAATAATATTAATACAGTTTTGCCTTGAGAGTGGGACACGAGATGTAGGAGCCTCTTGCAGTAAAATAAACTAGGTCAGTACAGCACTTAGTATGTTTTATGTCCCCCCAATATGTAGTGCATATTCCTGCATATCAAGTGGTATTTATTTATGGAATTTTGGTTACACTTAGAATAAACTTATTTAAATTTAGCTTCTCTTCAGCATTAGTTTGCAGATCTGGAGATAAATTAGCCAGTTGACCTTGGACTTTTGTTGCATTCTATCCTGCTTACCAGATTTTTAACTATTCAGCTCTGGCAACATTTTCGCAAAGATATGGGAACAAATCACATCATAAAAATTACTGTTCAACTGGTAAGGGCTGGGGGGCTTTAGGTTTTATACCTCCCTTCTTCTTTTGCAGTATAGTCCTGGAGATGAAGTAATTTTTCTGATAGTGATTCAAAGGAAATGGATACATGGTAAAAAAATTTTCAGAGCAATCTGCAAGGGCTGAGAGATGGAAAGGGTTGGCTTAGCTGGGGGTGGCCCTGGCACCCACCCTGCATCAGGAGTTCTAAACTGTCCATGAGTCATGGGGGTTTTCAGCACAGGACTTCAAGACAAACTCTCCAAGAACTCAGAGTGATGCATGGGAATTAAACAGTACAAGTAGAGGGAGTAATTAATGGCTTAGGGATCACTTGCACTCATACTAACTTGAATAATTGTTTTCATTGGCTTCATAAGGTCTAGTCAGTGCCATATACCTTGGAAGGAGAGGTCTCCAGCAGTCTGCTGCAGCACCAGCTGGGAATTCATATCATCCAGGGAACTTGGGAACAAGGTGTTTCCACTGTGACTGCAAGTGGGAACTCCATCAACAGCAGATAATAAACAACCTACATTTTCAAATATCTCAGTTTTGTTTAAAAAAGCCCCCACAACAGATTATTAGACACTTGAAGGTTAATCTATTTACAGCTGCATAAAGAGCTCCAGTTAGCAGAAATATGGAGAGCCTCTCCACGTGGTAGTGTTAGTGCCAGCTCCACCGATTCTGTACAAATTGCCTGCACTTTCCTGCTGGCTGAAGGGATGCAGTGTGGGGACAGATTTTAACATTTCTGTGCTGCCTGATATGGCTAGACACAGAAACCTTTCTTTTTGGTGGACAAACCTGTTTTTCAGTCAATTTTTTGACTCTTAAGTGCAGTTTAATACCTTGATACTTGTAAAGAAATTTCTGTTGAAAGCTGTTGGTAAATGACAATTTGTTTTCTTTTAGAAAACTGTTGGGAGGCAGGCAAGTGTTGTTATCACTGGCTTGTGAAAAGGCTGAGCTCTCACATGAGCCATCTTGGAGCGTATTGGAGGGTTTATGTGGGATATTTGAAGCCCAGGTGCCTCCAGCTCTCTCTGCTGTGTCCCAGGATAATTGGTCTTAGACCCAGAGATGGGCTTTCTGGGACCACAACAGGGAAAATGACCACCAGCTGTGGGAACAATGCACTGGAAGAGAAGTTCACCAAAGCCATGTCAGGGGGAGCATGATAATGCTTCAAGACTGTGTTTGAAGTATTCTGACACAAATGTCACACTTAGCTCCTTGTTCTCAGCTCCAGTGGAACAAAGCTCTGCTTCCTTGGGGAAAGTTTTGGGAACATTTATGCTTTTATATGATGCAATGATGTCCCCTCCAGACTTCCTGAGTTGAGGGAGAACTTCCATGGGTGTGTTTCAGCAGTGAAGTAGATATAGTCCTTCATCTCTGTAAAGCTGGCTTTGGCATTTATCATATCAAAGTATTCAAATTTATGAAACAGTTTCTTGGAGCTCAGTTAGTCCCATGGGTGACTTTTTTACAGAACCAGCAGCCGAGCTGCCTCTCTGTTAAAACTGTGCAGGGAAAAGAGAGAACTGTGTCGTGTGAGCTGCAGGGAAATTAGAACAAGCTAATCAAAAAACGCAAAGAGGGAAGTTAGACATTAAAGGTACTTTCATATAGACCACAAGACATGAGTCTAGAAATGTGGTCCTAATGTGTATTACAGTCTAGTGCACAACTAAAAATATAGCCAGAATGCAGCCAGAAAAGACCATATTTGATAATAGATACTTTTTCCATTAAGAAATGGTAATGAATATATGTAAGGAATTTCACAAACATTCTCAGGGAGATCAGAGATGTAGGGTCACTGAAAACAGGGCAGCATAATGAGAAATCCTTGCTCTTGACAGATGATTAGTAATACTAAGCATGATTTGGGGCAGATTTTCTCCACTGTTGTTTATCACAAGCGTAAAGGATGGACCTTGACTAGGAAGCTTGTTTCTTTTATATTTTTTGAAAATAATTTATGACGTCTAACCTATATTTCTCTTGCAAGAGTTTATACCTGCTTGTCTTGTTCTATCTGCAGAGGATGCAGAGAATTGCTTCTGCCCAATACACACGTGGAGAATTGTTTCTGCCTAATACATATTTGAAGACTCCTGTCATGTCTCATCTCATTTCCCTTCCATAGAAATGAATCAATCCAAGGGCTTCAACTTTTTCCTATGCCATACTTTCAAAGACCTCTGGTAATTTTCTGTTCCTTACCTTTGGACTTCTACTTTGTCTGAGTGCACTTCCCTGACCTAGACTAGTTATAGAAAGCTAATATAAATCCCACTTCATAAAACTTTTCATAATGGAAGTCAATCACCCATCAAGGCCAAGGAAATTGAATCTTTCAGAGTTGAAATGAACTTGCCTAAGGATACCAGTCAGAGAACAGGCAGAGCTAGGAAGATGACCCAAGACCCAAACTCCCTGGCCAGTCCTTGCAAAGACTGGCAAACACACTACTTTGCAATCCTTTCCTTGGAGAAATGTACCATGTGGAATCACTAAAAGATCTGGACTGCCCCCAGAAAGTGGTCCTTTTTCTTGCAAAGTATGAGATGTAGCAGTGCCTCTTCTCCTTTATGTGCAGACTGCTCTTGGTATGGCGTTCACCCAGCTGAACTCCTACAGCTCTGGTCTCTTGCAGGTTGAAGGTATGACAATTCAAAATGGGCTTTATCCTCTTCCCTATCAGCTTCAAAACCTTCTGTAAATGGAGATGGGCATCCAAGTTTAAGTTCTATTCAGAGCAAATTTGTGCCTTTTATTGATGGATTAGAGAAGAAAACCAGAGCGTTTTAAAAAAGAAGAGCTGGTATATTCTGTTTGCTCCAACCAGAGCTCACTGCACCAGCTCCATAAAGTAAAACTACAAGTATCTCTAAAATGAGGTTGTAGGGGAGGTTGCCCGGCATGAGCTGCAATTGCAGCAAATTATTTCTTCTTAATTATCGTGTAGTAGTGAGTACATTAAGATGTTCAGCCTTCTCCTTAGCTATATGATGTTTGCTGAAGCACAGCACATCTCAGCCACATTGAGTAAACACATACTTATCTATCTGGTTTAAAAATATTAAAATATTCTAATTGTTATTCAGCTTATCTATACATCTTACTTTTGGAATTTCTCATGCATGTTTACTTTTTATTGTTTGTTTGGGGATTTTTTTGTGATTTGGTGTTTTTCTTTTTTTTAATAAGATACATTTATTAATTTTCTTCTCTGCTCTATTGGAATAGTTTATGTGTAATTTAAGATGCAGTAACTTTGCTACCAGTGGAAATCAATGAATTAATTCGATACCAGCAATTTCTTAACCTGCCCAATGCCAGAGGGACCCCAGTGCAAGAAAGGGTGTACTAATGCTTTATGAACACGCAGCACTTGCACCAGCACACTGCTGATTAAAAAACACAGGAGACTTTTCTTCAAAGGATTCTGAATAAAGCCTTTGGTCCTGTTTTCACACGTGGATTGATTTTTTTTTTCATTGTCCTAAATACATTTGTTAGACTACCTCATTTTGAACTGTAGCTGAAACTACATTAGATAAAGATTTTGCATGCATTTAATCCATCACTGAAAACAATCAAGAGTTATATATATATTTGACCTGATAAATGTCTCAGCATTTAAAATCCTTCTGAATCCTTGGATAGTGCTACTTAATCTCTTAAACGTGCACTTCTAATTACTAAGAATCCACACACTGGAGATCTAGTGACCCAGTTGTGCTTTGCACTGCTGTGTGTGGGAGGTGATTTGGGGTTTATTAATCCAAATAATTTTTGAACCCTGTGAACATACTCAGGACTTTGCAAGTGCTAATGAGCATTGCTCGCAAGCTGAGCAAATGGTGTTCTCCAGCCAGAAGCTCTGTGACGGGTGCACAGCCCTGCGATGCACACGGTGGTGGTGAGCTCTGCCCTTAATAGATCTTTCAAATGTAGTGTAGTTACTGGGAAATGCGTGTGCTGAAACTTGCAGTGGTATCAGATACTATGGCAAGGAAACTGACTGGACATTGCCTGAAAGTTTTGAACTCAAACAACAGTTTTTTTACAATGTAAATCTTCTCTATAGTACAGAAGAGAAGTAAATGCTTTTTCTTCCTTTGAAGTACAGTGGTGGTCTTAACGTGACTTAAACTGCATTTCAGGGTAGTTGCAGCCTCTGAATGCTCTATTAGTATCACTAGCTACAGCCCCTTTTTATGCCCCTTGCCTATGAATTATTTCTGTTCCAGAGAAGGAGAAAAAAATTATTATGTATGAAATAATATAATGTCTAACATGTATCTCTCCTGAAGCAATAGAGGTGTGTTTATAGGTATGAATGCACCAATCTTAGTCATCATAAACCCCACTGTATGAAGCTGCTAAAAACTATTTGTTACTCATAATAATATGTATATATTTATTAGCAGTTGTCAATATTTTAATGTCTAGCCTCATAACTAGCTGTGCTTAGAGAGATACTGTCAAGTTAAATGTTTTTTCTCTATGTTCCAAATGGTACATTTGGTAGTTAAAATGAAAGAACGCAATAAGAAAAGAAGTTGAAATTACTGTTTGGTTTTGCTTACAATAGGATTGATTAGTTGCCATCTAAGCAATTTAATTTCAAACATCCTATCAGGGCATTTCTGACATGTGCCCTGCACAGCAGCAGCCCTGCTGGTTTCTGTCCATCCTCAAACCCATTGCTGTCTGCTTAAAAAGCTCTTCTCTTTCCTACACCACTACCCCATTTACCTGCTCCACACACACTTTGAGACCCAACATGTCACTCACTCCATCCCTGAGTCCTCTTAGCACTGATGTTTTCATGCCAAACAAATATCCCAAGCTGCTGCTGGGAGAGATGAAAGGAGCAGCCTTGGCAGTAGTGTGATACTGTTTGCATAGACAGCTGAAGGAGCACTGGATTTTCAAGGTGCTAGGCATTTTGGGCTCACCTTATCAACCCATCCACATCAGCAGATGGAAGGTGGGCCTTTCTAGGAGCTGCAAAGCAGGTGACAGCTGCTAATCATATAGTGAAGACTTTGCATGGTGAACACAAATTACTTCCAGAGAAGCAAAATGGTTTTTTTCCAGGTCCCCAATGCAGCTGACCGTGCTAGACTGGGTAGTGTCACCGCAGGTAAAGCCCACCATGATCTGTGCTTGCCTGTTGTGAGCTGCTGTTGGGTACACCTGTAATAAGGTACACCTGCCCTGAATGTTGCCCTCAGGTACTTCCTCTTCTGAAGACACCTCACATCCTCCTCCTCCTCCTCCTATCCCAATGCAACAACATCATTTGAGGTTCCTCCTTGACTACAGGTCAGATCAGTAGTCCTCCCTGTCATGTAGCTCTTGCACCATCTGGAGCTGAAGGCTTCCTCAGAGGGCACTGACTCGCCTTGCATAGCACAACAGTCATGCATTGTCATTTAGACTTAAATGTACTTCTTTTGTCAAGGGCAAATAAACCTGCTTTCTTCTCCCATAAGTAGGCTTTGGCAGTGAATGAACCCTTTAAGCTAGTTAGCAAATAACTGCACTATAGGATAGAGAATCCTTACAGAGAAAAAGGGGAGTGAAACTGTGAGTGTATTTACATACACATATACTATCTGTATTTCCTGGGGTCTTAATTCAGAAACCACAGGTAGGGCAGGGAACTCTCTATTAATTGGACCAGATCAGTTTGCTCATGGGCTTTTCTTTGCTCAGAGAAAGTCAGCTCCTTCAGCACTCTCTGAAGTTAGTCACAGTGTGGTCAGAATAAATACAAGTGCAGCCCCTTCCCTTGCAAGAGCCTTGGGGATCTCGCTACAGCACAAGGGCATTAGAAACCTCTATATCACATCCTGGCTTCTAAAACAGCTGAAATATAAACAGGGCTTCTGTGCCACAAAGCTCTGTCCTTAAAAGTACCATAAACAAAAATCAGGACTGTGAACCTGTGCTGCCTTGGAGGTCTGCCTGTGAGTACCAGAGACAGGATGCTGCTTATGCACTGGACAAAACACTGCCACGTCAGAGGCATTAGAATGACATGTTTATCCTATAAAATGAACTTGAAAGGTTCAGCTCTCCGGCCACCTGCTCAGGTCTGGTTAAGTATGAGACTGCCTGGTTGGGAAAGGACATTTTTGGATAGGGTGGCCTTGACTGAGGGACAGCTTACTATCCTCTGAGAAGAAACATATTTTCATTGTGGAAGATTTTGCAGGGTATTGGGAGTTCTTTGTCCAAAAGAAAGATTCCTATCACAAATGAGATAGATGAGCTGTATTGCAGACATAATGAAGAATAGTGCCTGGGTAAAATGCACAAGGAAGATGCTCTGAGGGGGATTCAGTTGTGTGACCATAGGTTTCTTATGCTGACTTGGAAAACCCAGGAGATTCCCCTCCGCCTTGTTTGACCATATGATATCTCCAATGCCATGCAGATGTCTCAGGGGCATTTAGACACCTGTGATTGGATGGACGAATCTCATTTCAAGGAGAGAAATTCAGATTTGCAGACCCTGGAACTTGGAATGCTCCCTGTGTGCGAGCTATTCGTGGCTCTAGCAACACAAGACCTGGCTCAGTATGGTCAGAGAGGCCTGCAGAGCTATGTCCCTCCTCCTGAAGTCACTGCTGATTTTGGGCCTCCCAGCCTCCCTTACCACCCAGGGCACTTTTTTGTTTTATCTTGTACAAAGCAAGCAAACGAGTAGTACAGGTATATTTACTAAACTGTTACTCTCTATTGAGTCAGCTCTGATCCATTCATACCTTAAATTCCAATGCCATGGCTTATCTTTAAAGATGAGCTATGGACATTGGTTACTTTTGATCTGCCTGCTTTCCACTCTGTTAGCTTTCTGTTTGTCATCATGGATGATGCACAGTTCTCTCCAAAATTTGTTATTCATCTTTAGCTGTATATGCTTTAAGGCTGAATCTATTATTTCTACATGGCACATCAGAGATAGAGCTTTTCTTGTTATGAAAACAGTCACTGTAATCAAGTGAAGATTAATGGAAAGATTATTTCTGTGAATATCACGAGTTCCTGTAATGCGGTATTTTCCATGTTAATATATTCACAAACTGGATTGCGATACTGCCACCCCCAGCTCTGGTATTTTTTTGTCCTCTCTTTTACCCCCATGTACAGATAATGTACTGGACTGTGCTCTCACCCCAGACAATTGCTTGTAGAAGCAACTGAACTTCTGTACCTGCACATGATGTTTCCCACTTAACCAACACTTCATGAATCATTTGTCCTTTAAAGCATATGTTTTATTCTAGCAGAACATATGGTCTGCCTTGGTCTGCCTTACATACTATTTCAAGCAGCCAAGCCTCATTCCTAGATGTTTTCTGCCTCATTAGAGTCATTATTATTTTGGTCTTTTGTCAGAATGGAGTCAAAAAAATCTATTTTTTTACATTCTCGGTATGCTGCATCCTTGACAATTATTTTTGAATCAGAGGTGTCCCAGCCTCTCTTAAATTTTCAGCCATATGCTGCAGAATGAGTGTGAATCTTGTCAGTTCTCAGGAGAGTTTTCATGCATTTTTGCCCCCAAATTGTGCCACTGAAGCTCTTGGGTCTTCTGACATGGTGTGAATAAAATTCTGAGAGCATGTTGTCAGTGACTAGCCTGAAGAGCAGCTGAGGATATTCTTACAGACCTCCCTGCTGCAGAGAAGGGTCCTTGCATGTCTTCTTTTTCTGCCTCCTCTCCTATTAGACATCCCCAAGCCTTCACAGGTCCTGGGCATGGATCTAGTGGGAAAACATGCACAGGGCTGTGATTTCTTGCTGAATTCAACAACATGCTCTGGTGGGCTAGAAGGACATGCTTGACTTTATGCTCATGCTTGAGCTAGAGGCTCAGCTAGTTACTGGGGAGATGTTTTTGCCTATTTCACAATGCGACTCTGTGCACAGGTTGCAAGCACATGCAGAGGTAGCACTGGATGGCTTTGGAAGACTTTGAAGCCACATCCTCAAAGTCTGAGTGTCGATCAGTAGCACCAGTCCCTGCTCCTCCTTTTCCCGTCTGACTCTGTAAGAGATGCCTAAATTTGGTCCTTCACTTCTGTTGTGGTGCTTTTAATAAGAGTGCCCCAAGTGCAATGCCATTTTGATTGCTCACACAGCTGTGGAAATGTTTTTTAAAGCCCAAAATGATTCATCTCATTTAGCATGTGCCACATACCTCTGGCCTTACCAGGGCAACCTGGGACCTTCTTGGTGAGGGTCCACCCCTGCTGCGGCAGGGGCAGTGCTGCAGTGACTTTGGGGCACCAGGAGGCCAAACTATTTGTTTCAGTTTTACACAGTGGAAAATCTGCACTAAGAACCAACTACTTCTCATTTGTTCCGTCTATCTGCCGTAGTAACAGTGTGCATGAGCAGTGGCTCACCTGCTTGGGTGTGCCCTGAAATCACTGTTGACTTAGTCTGTCCTCACTTACTATAAGAGTCTGTCCTCTTATTAATTTATAGTTTATTCAGAAAATGCAGACATTTGACTGAGGTGCCTTTGGGTCTTTTAGCTGGCTTCTAGCCAAGTTTGCTTGTCAAGGAACCTTCCTTTTCTTCTGGTGCAATATGTTTGTGCTGGTTGCTAAGCAGATTACTTCTCAGCTGCATATTTAACAGGAGTGAGAATGGTGACACAAAGTTCGGAGGTGCTGGAGAGCAGCATGGATTTTTTTGTGTTAGGAAACAGTAAATAAGGGACTAAAATAATGATAGCTGCTGCTTCCCAGGATGGATTTTTTATGCATGAAGTCCTTGAGAGTCTGATACTTGCTGTATTTCATGCGGTGTCTTTATTTCCGTTAATGGCCAAAAATATTTGCACGGGCAGCAAGAAAGGTCATCTGAGGAAATGTAAGTAATGTAAAATTTGTTATGAAATATATGTTTCTTAAAGCTTTACTATTTCCCTCCTTATATTTAATATCTTTTTAAATATCCTTATCTTAAAATATCTTTTAGGCAAAATCCTATTGGCACCTGTGCCATTGTTATTTCCCCTCTTTGTGTAACCCTTTCTATATGAATGCCTTCAAGTATAGCTTCGTCTGCTGAGGAGTTACCATGTTTTCTAAGCAAAGTGATTCCTGATCCTCTCATTTCCCATTCATACTATTTCTGTATAAAAATATGATTATACTGATTGCAGCTTCCTACTCCACAGAGCTCCTCTAAGATGCATATCGTGGGGCAAGAGGAAATCAGGAAAACAGTATCCTCAGGCTAATCTTGCTGTTGAAGTTGGCTTGAGGAAGAATGTTACATGTAGACCCCATCATTTTGAGTACTTTGGGTTTGGGGTTTTTTGCCTTTTTAGTGTGCCTAAGCTCTGGTCAATGCAAACACTTAGTGATTGATAATATATCTTTTCTTGGTTTTTTTCTTATTTTGTTTCTGGATCTTTTCTTTGATGCTACAAGATGTCAAGGGCAGAAAGTTCTTTCAGCACACTGGGAGCTCCAGCCTAGCACCCACAGAGCCATGTAAACCACTAGACAAGTTCAGAGTAAGCACACATTTTCAAATTACACTTCTAAAAATGAGGAGCTTCTCACTGAACATGCTGGACCCCAGCAAAGCCCCTTGTATATAGGGCCTGATAATAGCTTCATTGTCCTTGGAGGAGAATCTGCTGGGAAGGGTACCAGACAGCCTGAATTCATATCAGGACCTCTCATCATTCTCTCTGAATCCCAGCTCAGCAAAAGGGCACTTGTGGGGCAGGCAGAGCCACAGAAGTTTCTTCCTTGCTTTCTTTAAGATGATGATTCATTGGGATTTTGGGATGTTCCCAGTGGGCAGCTTCCTTCCACTTCTCCATAGAGTAAGTGATGGCCTTACCACGTGCCCTGCTCTTTACACCAAGCTCAGAGGCGCTCCGAGGCTGTCACTCGCTGTAGCTCCTCTCCTTTGCAGAGCACAGCTCTTGGTGCTTTGCCTTTGGCACAGTTAATGATGCACATCCGAAGGCCACTTCCAGTTTCCTCAAGTGGGGATTTCTCTGCCATATATGAACTGCAGTGCATCCAGCTGAATAAGGAGCATAGGCTCTGTACAGCTGAAATCAGTTTGTACCAGGGACTAAGCTGTTGGGCTTGGAGAGGGAAAACAGGATGAATTCCAGTAAGTTTTCCAGTATCTGTTACCTCCACCTGCAGGACTGTCTGTGGGACTACCTACTCCATGGCAATTCCTCATGCATTCCCTGATTTACTGCTGCCCATGTCTGGCCCCAGCAGTGGTGACATTGTTGGCTATTGCTGTTCAGGTAAATCAGTCAGTCTTGGCATTACAAGCAACACCGAGTTTGCTTGTAGTTTGGCCAGTTTCCCCAAATAAAGGGGCTGTTGCTTTCTGATGAGTCTGCCCAGTGTTTTGGTGGGTAACATATTCTGGACCAGTCTTGAGGAACCTGAATTGCTCAGATCTGGGAAGGGTCAGCTCTGACCAAGCAGTTTCATCTTGCCTGTGTGTCTTATTTCCAAAACCAGTGGCACTACTGTTGGCCAGATCCAACCAAATTCAGCAGAGACAGATATTTCAGCTACTAATAAGAGGTGAGATCTTACTGATGCCCTTACTGAGGGAAAGCCTGCTGTGGAATACTCACAGCTTTTTACCGGCTAGGCTTCTAGTTCAATGCCTTAGAAAGCCTCGGGCAGCCTAGAGAGGTAGCACAGGCAATCCAGCATTTCAGTAGCTCTAAAAGCGGCAAATGGTAGCTGCAAAACTGGTACCACCAGTAGAAGCAAAGACGGAGAAATATAGCCTTCGGTTTGCCGAATTCCTGCAATTAGAAGCTTTCAAACAGAGACAGAGACATACAGATGTTCGCAGAAGGAATGCAAAGCCAAAGAGGGCGGGCCCCCTCTCAGGTCCTCCTTTTATTCGGAGAAGGGGAAAGGGGCGGACTGGGGGCGGACCCAGGGTGACCGGCCAATCAGACACTTCTAAAGAGTTTGAGTTACATTTGGTTTTGCCTGCGCTTGGAACAAAGGAATTCCAAGTGCATGGCAGAGGCCAGTCCTGGCTTGTCTTGGGGAGGGGGAAGGGAAGCTCAGAACAGGCAGCAACAGCCTGCAAAACGAACTCATCATCTTTAATAGCAGGAAATCCTCACAGGAGAATGGCAGTGGAAGTGTCCAAATCTGCAGAAACCTTCATTAAAAGCACTCTCTCTCAGACACCAGAGGACAGAAGACACAGCCAGAAGACACAAGGCACCAGACTGTGTTAGCTCCAATGCCGATAAGATTTTTTTCCCTTTCACTTGCATTTGGAATCACCTAATTGCCACCAGCTAATGCTCTATTCTCCACAATCTTGTTCTTTTCACATGTTTTAGAAAGCTGGGGGAAAAAGGGACATCCCTTAAACTTTTTACAGTCTCAGGAGTTTTACTCTTCCCTGCTCGCCTTCTGAAAAGTGAACTGTTGTTACACGTGTATCAGAAACAGTGAACAGACTGACAGTGGATACTGAGAGGAGAGAAAAATAAACAATACTCACACAGAAAACCCCTTTTCTCAATGACCTTATCACACTGAGAAGAAGGTAGACAATATTATCATCATTGCTAGCATATTTCCCCCAAATATGCTGGCTAACCAGTAAATGTAAAGTTGAAGTGAACCGTTTTACTTGGTAAGCATTGCCCCATGCCTACCTTCATTAAAATTTATCTACCGTCATGTTGCCCAGTCATCCACTTGGGTTAGATCCTCCTGGAATTCCTCTCCATTGTCAGTCATTTTGTGTGACTTAAATAATTCTGTTTCTCAGCAGATTCACCACCTTGCATACTGCTTCCTTCTCAAGAATATAACAAAAGTTGTTGAGTTGCAGAGATATTGAGAGCACCTACATCTTCATCTTGGCAAGAAAAATATTTACTCTCCATATGACTTCTTTTCTCTTTTTCAAATCTCTTGCATTTCTACATATGATTGCAAACTTACATTTCAGTAATAGACTTCAGTAAAACTAAGCAAATGTATGGCCTAATAATTTTGTGCCCTCACAGAGCTCTGCCAGCTTTATTGCAGACAATGTATTTTGATGGAAATTTTTCTTTTATTTCTGTGTTTACCCATCTGAGTTATTTGTGTCTTCAATGATCTTTTTTATGTTTAAATGACTGTATTTTACAGTGTAGAGTGAGAAAAGGTGTATTGCAAAACAAAGAACAGATTCCTATTTATCCCTTGCAATAGAAATACTGAAAAAGACAAAACCACAGTGTTGAAGGCCCTCACCATTATTTATGTAAATGAATGGGACATATCCATGCATTGCTGAAAATCCAGTTAGCAGAAGTCCCAGATACTCTCATTTACAATGATGTCTTTGTTTCTTTGCTCTTTTCAAAGAGTATCTGTAGTATTTGTAGTTTGCCACCTATCATGCATTTAGCTGTTTTGTGATTAATGAGTATTAGGAAAGTGCAAGTTTAGCTTACATGCTATGAAATGAAACTGGACCAAAACTGTCTGAGGATACCCAACATGGGCTAGATATGATTTTCCTTCCACATATATTGTTATTTTAGATGGTGTACAAGTACTTAAGAATTAAAAAGTCAAATTATTTTCCTTCTTCTACAGCGACAGAGAATAGACATCATTTTAGGGGAGAGGTGCAGAAACATGGATGGGCTAATTGCCAGTTGCACAGAGGGTAGATTAATACAGATGGATTTGTCCTGTGCTGGCTTTCAAAGCTGTTGGTGTGACCAGTTGTGCTGTTGGGTGCATTTGTATTGTCTCATGAAAGTTATCAAAGGCAGGTCTTGGATGTGGAAAATGGAAGAGAAAATAATCTTAGGCTCCTAAAGATGGGAGCTGTCAGAGCAGTGGTGAACCAGCTGTTCCACAGCAGAGAGAAATCTTCAAATCCAAACTTGAGAGAGTTCAGAAAGCCACGGTAGGATGAGATGCTTTATTTTCTTAGTTCTGTACATCTTAGCTGTCAGAAATAAATGGCTGGTGAACTGAGTCACCCTGCTACTGAGGGTGTATGTTGTTTGTGAGTGAAATGTTCAACCAGAAGAAAACATCTTGTCCCTGGCAATCTTTAAAAATTTCACGACTCAGAAGGATTAATTTTGAGAAAGCACTGCCTACCAGCCTCTCAGTCAAAAGCCATAGGAATACCAATACTTTAGACAGTTCTAACTACTTTTTTAGGGGTTTTTTTGTTGGGTTTTTTTCTTGTTACCTCTGCAAGTGAGCACATATAATTTTTTTTTTCATCTGTATGTTCATCTCTGAGGAAGTTACCTCAATTTGTTTACTGGGTTGTTTTTGAGATGTAGCCACAAGTGATTCTGTGCTGGCTCAGAAATATGCCGCTTCAGCACCACTCATGTGCTCAGTGCTTCGAGTAGCTACCGTTTAAATGCAATGGCAAATAACTTCTTAACAGTCATGCAAAAAATAACCACAATCTGAAATATTACTACCTGCTCTGCTTGTAGACTAAGCATTTTGCACCTGCAGAAGAAAGCCTGTCCTAGTATGTACCTGTAATATCCTGTCTGTAATAGCTAATAAAGGGTTTGTGTTTATTGATTAGTGCTTGTTCGTAACATTTGAACGTGATAAGCCTCACACTTCTTAAGAAAAAAAAAAAGCTGTAAAATTGTTCTGAGTTGGTATTGCTCTCCCAGCCTTCTCTGTGCAGTGTTTTGTGGGGTAGATTGCAACAAGGTTTGACATTGCCCTAATGTGTTAAGAGATTAAAAATAACTTTTCATTTCTGACTGGAGCAAGTTCAAATTGACTAACTGATTACGATAAATTATGGCATCATTTGGAATGGTTTATCAGTGCTGTCAATATTTGTTTAAAATTAATCTGCAGCATTTCTACCTGTTCCCACACCAGGAACTGAATGTGTCTTAGAAATCACAGTAAGTGAATAAACCAATTTAAACACTTACCAAGCCATGCTTGTAATGCCAATAAGATCAAGCTGTAGAAAAAGGAATGGGAGACATGTATGGACATCCATGATGATATTCACAGTCCTTGAAAAAGCTGGGTTTTGAAAGTACTGCTTTATGTTAGGATTTCTGATCCCAAGACTGAGGCATGTGTTGTTTTTGAATGGCTCAGCTGTTATTTAAGTGTTGCTTCCCAGTCAGCAGCTCCCAGCTGAGCATCTCACAGCTTCCAAGCAACTATTATGAAAAAAAGCTTCCCAATAACTCCTCCAGCATACTGGCAAATAGAAACAATAGAAGCATAATGTTGTCCCATGGGTTCTACAGTGTGTGCTGGGGAACAGCAGTGTCTTGGTCTGTTTGTATAAGTAAGGTCTGAAAGCTGATGTATTCTTCAGGTCTGCTGGGGCTGCCCTCCTGGTGCTACATCATTGTCTTTGCCCCACGTACCATTAGTACCTAATCTTTGGTCCTTCTGGGGCATCTGCTGATTTATTTGGTTTCGGTTTTGGATTGTCCTTCTTCCTGGCATGTTCATTCGTGTCAGTCCTCAGCATTACTCTACTGATCTTTTAGTCATTTTGATTCTGTAAATCTGTAGGCTTTTGCTTGGAAGCTACACTCAGAAAAACTTTTTTTAAAACTGAGTAATATTTGTTTGTCATTAGGAGTAGTGAAATTGCAGAGAAAAGAGTTAAGGCCCATCAGCCTTATCAGACAAATCCAGCTCAACATGTTTTCCTGTCAGTTGTGCCCCAAAAATAGGGCCCTGTCTTTTGGAAGTCAGACAGGTGAAGACCTTCTGCAGCAAGAAGATGAGCATCACAGGCATGTTTGATAAGTGCTGTGGAAGGGGAAGTTGGAGAAATGTGCCTTCCATCCTCCAGGCACAGAGCTCTCCCTGCAGTTTAATTTCTCAGCACATCACACTAACCAGACAAGTGGAGGCCCCTATAGTACATAGATGTGTACAAAAGAAAGGAGCAAACAGATATCCCTGAGGTCTCTATGCTTGGAAGCTGTAAATCTTAGCAAACTTACTTTACATGTCAGCAAGATCATGTTCTAACTTTAATAATATGAAGGCAAGGATTACTTCAATTTCCTTAATATCTTGTGAGGCAAGCAGCTAATTACCCTCCTGTCTTTAATTTATTATTTTTTTAATCTATTGATGAATAGAAGTAAGGCAATTCTGCAAGGTATTTTCCACTAATTTTTCTCTTGGTATCTGGACATCTCCTTTGCTCTTCCATGCCTTCTTTGTGCATTCTCTTGGAGGAGTTGTTCTACTGTTACAGTTTTAAGTATTCCTGGTACTGTAGAACATTATCTGATTATTCTGTATCTTGTATGCTCTCAACTATAAATCAGCATTATTGTTATGAGAATGATCTGGTACTCTTTATCTACAAAAATTAATATGAAAGTATAAACAGATTCTCTTCAAAAGTGATTGTAGATAAATTCGCAATAAAGCAAGGTATGGCAAAAAGAATCCTTTCCTTCCTGGCATCAGCTGTTGAAAGGAAACTAGAAGACGTTTAATTTCCTTGTAGTTGTCACAGTGGGAAACCACTGGAAATGATGTAATCTTAATGTGAACAGTTTGTATGTCCCGGTTTATTTAGGTGAGTTGTATTACACCCACTATTGGAACCAAATGGAGTAACTTTTGTATTATGGGAAGGAAAAATATGCTGTGGTTTGTACACATAATGGTCTAGCTAGAGCATTTAGACCTGGATACGTTTGTCTTCATAAAGATAGAGCAGGTCAAGGTTGCAAAAGCTCTAATGTCTGGACCATTGCTTTTAAAGACCAGAAAGATGAAGCGTTCTCCAACCTGCCAAGCAGTCAAAGACTGTTCTTTGCAAGATGTCCAACAGCTCAAGATGAGTAAAAAAGAAACAGAGAAACGAAATTAAGTCCAAGCTGGATCCTTTTCACCCACCTCCTCCTACATACAGTTTGCACCCATTAAAGAGCTCTGCATGTCGTATCTCAGGGGATTAATAATTAATGCATTGTTTCTGAAAGCCTGCCATGTCTCTGCAATTATTTTAATTTACATTCTTTTCCTGAAGGGATTAATTTCCAAAAAAAGTTATAGTTCTTTCGTACTTCCTGTAGTGATTGTAGGAAACCACAGGAGTACTACAACCTTTAGCTTAATTTCAGAGCCGAAAAAGTTGAGCAGCTCATAGATATGCAGGAACAATGCCGGTAGTTTGCTTTTAAAGTACTCAGTCTAGATATAGGTCAAAATATTAAGCAGAACTTCATAAAATTCTGAAATGTAACACTCATCTGTCTTTCCAACCATCCCTCATTATTTTGCAGTGTATGTAATTAGGGAAGTTCAGTCTGTGGGGATGAGGCAGGTCTGCAGTTAAGGCAGGAACACAAATCAGTGCATCAGGGTCAGGATCAGGTTTGGACACCATAATCAGGGATAGGCTCAGCTCAGTGATCTTTAGGCAAGCCCACAGTGATGAGGAAGGTCTGGTCATGCGTTGGGTTACCTGTTGGCTGGAGTTCTGCTCTGTACCAGCTGGTCAGGGCTGGGCATGGCTGTGATGTCGTTGTGAGGTAGCTCAGGTGGGGACCCAGGGCAAGTGCCTCATCATTAAGACAGCTCCAAGAGGAGGAGGGCAGCCTTTGTGCAGGCTTCCTCCAGTCCTTTCTTCACAGCATCCCCACCAGATGTAAATCCAGAGGAACTAGGAGAAAAATATTAGAACTGCAGTGATGAATTTGCAGTATATCAGTGGATTAAACTAAATGTTTGTAATTAGGTGATGTGAAAACAGTCAAAAGGACAGGAGGACACTAATCACTGTCCACAAGTATGAAAAAAAGAACAAAGCATTGTGTCAGGACAGTACAAAAATATATGTAACTTCCCTAAGGGATGTAAGAAACATTATAGAAAGAAAAATAAATATGGAAATCAGAGGAGATAAAAAAACCAAGAATCCCATATGTACAGCCACATAGCTATCTATGAAGAAGGTGGTCAAAGTCTGGGGCTCAGAACATTTTTTTACATGGCCTCACTGAAGCTTTCTACCTCTTCTAAGGATTGACTGTAGCCTCTCACCATTTGCTCCTTTGTTAGAGATCTGGACAATGATTTCTGATTTTTTGTCAGACAACTTAAAACATTTTTAGAATTGAAGCACTGTGAGAAGAGTCTTTATGAAATATTGCTGGGGTTTGAAAAATGTTTCTGCTGTGTATGGCCTCCTATTAATTTCCAGAGTCAGTAACTAATGGATGCTAACTGAAAGCAGGAATCATTCTTATGTCTGCTATTTGAGAACATCTGTGAATAGATATTTTTATCCCTTCTTCTTCTTCCAGCTATAACAAATTTAGTAACACAATTTCTTGTATTTTGTTATATATACAGCCATAAATTACAAAGATAAGACAGTGACAATAGGAACCCTTACTTAGTTAAATGAGACTACAGGCATATGGTTGAGTACTCTTGATAAGTTTCTCATTGGTATAAAGAGATCCTGCAACTGAGTCTTGAAACCTGTGTAGAAACTTGTGTAAAAGAGTTGTTGAGTGAAGCTAATTAACATCTTTTTTTTTTTTTTAATTTTTTTTTTTTATTACTCCCAAATCTCAAAGGCCTGTATTGGTGCATGATTAAGCACTAGGTTTTGCATAACTCTGTCTTAGTGAATGGTGTAGTCTGGTGGCAGTGTGCTGCTAGGACAAATACTATGTTTGTTCAACCTGTCAATGTTTTTCCTTTCTCACTGCCAACATCAGCATTAGCTGATTTTAAACTTTATTGAGTGAAAGAATATCCTGAGTTGGCAGGGACCAACAAGGGTCATCAAAGTCCAGTTCCTGGCCCTGCACAGCACCATCCCCAAAAGTCACACCACGTGCCTCAGCACTGTCCAAATGCTTCTTGAACTCTGTCAAGTTGGTCTGTGAGCACTTGCCTGGGGAGCCTGTGCCAGTGCCCAACCATGCTCTGGGTGAAGAGCATTTTCCTGATACTCAACCTTTACCTCCTCTGACACAGCTTGATGCCATTCCCTCAGGTCCTGTCACTGGTCACCACAGGGAAGAGATCAGTGCCTGCCGCTCCTCTTCCCCTCATGAGGAAGTTTTGGACTGCAGTGAGGTCTCCCCTCAGTCTCCTCCAGGCTGAACAGACCAAGTGACCAGCAATCAAATAGATATTGCTGCCTTCCTCCTACTGGTACAGAAGGGCTCTTTATTGCCTGATGACACTTCCTGTGATAAGGTAGAAACACAGAGGTGCACTGAGTAGGAAATATGTTGGGATCAAAGCACCTGGTGGATCATTTTGTTAAGGAGGTAAAAATAAATCTTCTCTGCTCCCATTTCTCATCTATAGAGTGTAATTAGTGGTGTACATTTTCTCTGTTGAGAATGCTTTCAATGAGAAAATATGAGTGTTCTGGCAAAAAGGTCTTGAACTATCACTGGGCAGAAAGAAGAGGAAGGATTCTTCACTTATTCTCACAGTATTGTCCTGGGAGCCTGTTCTCACTGCTTACACTAGCTTCCGACTGTGAATAATTGCTTTGCTCCTTTGGGGATAAAAATCCCCCACATCTGACTGATCTTTCTGCTGTGGTGGAGACAAAACACTATTCAAAATACTGAGTTTTCCCATCTTGAACTCCAGTTTCTGTGTAAAGGCCCAAGCATTGGAGCTATGTGGTTCAAAGTTAGCTCAAAGAAATAAAACTGTATTGATTGCACTGGCTGGTGATGTCTTGGTAGTGAAAAATGAAGTGTCTGTGGTGACCATTTTACATCTGCCTGACATAGCTGACACTGTTGGTCCAGGATATTTATATTTACACAAATGTAAATTCCAGTGGAAACCTACAGGGATTGTTTTGAAAGGTCTCTTTCCTTTCAGAGACAATACTGGAGATGACATTAGGCAACTATGTACTCATACTTGTAGAGATTTTCTGTAAATTACTTTAGGCATCTGTCTTGTCACTTTGCCCCTACTGTGTATTTTGCTTCTGCACCTTTTATTTTCTGTGCAAATGAGTAAGCTAAGTAGTAGGTATTCCTGTATAAAATCATAGTTAGGAAAATTTCCATCTACCTCCCTGCTGAGACTTCATGGTTGTGAACTTGTAAGGTAAAGTGAAATAGAAAAAAATTAACCCTGAAAGCTTTCCATGTTTTTTCATCCTTTATCATTCTCTAGGTCCTTCATGATTTAACTCAGAATGTCATTGACAGATACATAATTTTTACTTTGTCTTAGCAATTCTTTAAAACGGCTCTGTAACTGAGAAGGACAAGCAGTCTGGGTGATATATCACCGTATATGTAATGCATTTCTTTCCCTTTTCATAGGAGAATTTATGATTTAAAGTGACAGTCCATGCTTTTTACAGTGGAGGAAGAAAATGCTGATAATATACTACAGCAAATGAAGGGATGATGTAGCATTTGAACATACTTAAGCAACACTTATTTCATCTTAAAAGCAAATCTTTTCATGGACTCAGCCTCATGTAGACCATGGCTTACCACTGGCTTTTAAAGACTCATGCGCTGTTCACAGGTGATTCTTGTGGCCAAAGCCCTGGTGGTTGGTCACTGGACAATTGACATCTGTGTCTGGAGATCTAATGAGCTTCAGGGGTCTGGGAATTTGACACAGTTATGAGTAAAATGGAGTCAAGGACTGATTCCTGTCTCAGAAGGAATGTGGACTGATTCCTGTCTCCAAGGACTGTGGACTGGCAATATGTTACTGGGGACTAGGTCCCTTTGTAGCAGAACTGTGTTGGAGAAAAGTCATTGGAATAGCCAAAAAATAGAACTAGTAAATTGAACTAATCATGAAGGACAATCAAGAACCCAGTGCTTGAGTTTGGTCCTTGGTACTCTTTTTATTTTACTCTTTAAAGACATTACCTAAAATCCAGGTATAGCCCCTAGGCCAGGTCTATCCCATGGGGAAGCGAAAAGACCTTTAGGAAAACACTACTGCCTCCTGTATCTGTATTATTCCTGGAGCTCTCTTCTTGCTTCTTTGAAGTATGAGGTCTCATCCACCCAGAAATTCTGGGATGTCCCTCACACAGTCAGGAAAGTGATTCAGTTCAGACTTACGCAAAATGGCCTCTTTATGTAACAGCTCAGGGCAACATCTGCCCATCTTTGGGGCACCTCCATCTGCACATATTGCACTCTCAAATCCTGGTGTAAGACAACACTCAGAAGATTAGTACAGAAGTAAATCCTGATATAGAAAATACCAGGATGCACTGTCATCAGAAAATGTCTCCTCTGACCAGTTAAAATAGATGGCACAGACTGCAGTCTGGGGACAATACAGAAACGTGTTCAGCTGATCATGTGTTGGTGTCTCCTTGAGATGGACAAACCACTGTACACCTCAACCTGTGTTTTATAGGTTGCTGATGAGGTGCTGGTAGCATACCCACCTCATAGAGACATACCTGCTTTGCCATACCTATGTGCATGTGCCTCACCTGGAGCTGAATTCCATCCTTCCCTCTCTTGCAGAGTAAATCTCTGAAGATCAGATCATGCCTATTTTTCTGTTCACTTCCAATTGCAGGTCAAGGACACTGGGATTTTATTTTAAGAAGGTCATGTATCTTGCTTGTGATTCCAGCAGTGTTGCCATTGGACGTGTGGCAGTCACGCAGATTGATAGGCTCAAGCTGGCTGGTTAATCATCACACCAGTCCTGCTATTAGATTTTATTTGTCTTGGACATGCACATCAGCTGCATCTCCCAGCTGCAGCACAGACATATATCCATCCACAAGAGCCTGGAGGTAGAACGTGGGGGATAACTGGGGTGTTATTGAAATGAGCTCCATCAAGGCACTTTCATGCTTAGTGTCAGGGCTTTTGTTCTCGGGCACTGGTCTGCTGGCGCAGGTCTACTCTGGGGAGCTGTCACTGCCTCTGTCACTGCACTTGCTGTCGGTGTAGCATTTGTTAATTTTGAGGGAAATCTGGGCACACATATCTTTCTTTTCTTTGTTTAGTTCCCCACTACTGACTCCCTTGACTCCATTTTTTAAGAGTCCAGATGTTTTCCTGCATCCTTTTAATTACTCAAGAGGCATGCACCATTTACTTGGCATAATGTGCTCTGGGTTTCCCATACTGCATGTTGGGATGCATGCTTCTCTTCCATTTTCTTTTTACCTCTGAGATTACTGGAAACCAATTTACTGACAACAAAAAAGGGCCTGCCTGTACTTTGAATATTTCTATCCTTGAGAAATCTTTCACATGCTGTAAGCAGTAGTGTTCAAAAAAATCAGCGAGCTATCAAAAATAGAGCATCAAGTTGTGTGCTCCATTTATTTTTGTCTCCCAGCTCTCCATGTTGGATTAGGAAACATTAAATATTTTAAAATGAGGAGGGAAAAGATGAATTCTGGCATTGATGCTAAATCCTGACTAGAAAAAGATAGAACAAACTTGTATACTATTTTATGATGCATAAATACTCAGTGTTGTTTAAAAATGCATAATTTGACATTGTTTTGAATTTCCTTGCCATTAAATTAGCTCAGCCTGGAGGAAATACTTTTAATAGCTGCTTCAGGCAGAGAATCCAAAATACTCTAAAATTTCCAGTACATGATCCAGATCACTCACAAACCTGTTCCTGTTCTGTTTCCCCCTCTCTCACATCAGTAAAATGTTACATGTTAGAGAGCAGCTTCTGTTTTCTTTTGAAGTAAATAAGCTTCGAACATTCTGTGAAACTAAGTTGATATCTTAAAAGATATTATTTTAAAAAAATACATCATGGGGTCTTCATGGTACCTTCCCGTGGTCCTCAAAAATGTCCATTAAAGTTGATTCTTGTTGATGTTTATCCTCATCTGTGTTTTTCTTAGCCCACACTCTGGTTATTTGCTATCACAGCGCAAACTGTTCACCCCTTTGTGCTGTTCCTTCACATTGTAGTCACTGTACAGTGTCGTCAGGGTTGGAGTCTGCCTACTTCTTTCAAATGGAAAGAAGTAAATTTTAAATAAAATACATGAAATAGCAGCTCTACAGAATGCAGGCTCAATTAATTTAATTGGTTGTATGGACTAACTGCAGTTGTTATCCCTCACTGCTTAAATGAAAACGTTTATTTCTGTTCAAAAATGTTGTCAGCTCCAACAAAGCAGAATACTGACAATAACTATAAGGACAGCAATAACTCGTAGCCAGTGTGTAATCTGTGCTTGATATGTGTGTAATTGATAAAAATTGCTTTCAGTTGGTAACAATGAAAGAATACACCATGCTCCATATATCTGTCAGGATAGCTTTGTACTGGCTTTTGATGATCTTTGGAAGCGTTGCAATAAGACAGAAGGTCAGTGCACTTCATTCTTTTTAAATGAGTTTCCATATGGTCTTTAGTGTGTAATATGAAAGGTGAAGGCACTCTGGGTTTTCTGAGGAAGCATCATTTAGGTTAAGCTAATGCTAGCATGTAGGGATTGTTGTGAAACTCTAGCCTGGTTGCTTGTATAAAGAAGGCTATCAGCTAGTACTCAAGTGATTCTTGTTTGAATAAATCTTCTCTGTCAGAAAAAAAAAAATCATGAATTAAAGATGAAAGAGCCAGGATGAGTGAGTGTGTGTGTGGTGACAGAGTACTCTGTTTTACTGGCAAGAAAAAAAGAGAAGGATCAAGGGATCAGGGTCTTTAACAAGGGTGGGCAGAGAAACATCCCTGAGGGAGTCATTTAGGTACAGCAAGAGAAGGGTAGGAGTTATATTCCCATCTCCTTCTCAAGGCCCTCTCTCCCAAGCAAGGAGCAGCTCTGACCTCCATTTCTGCGCTGGTCTTTGTGGTAGGAGCAGGATGAGGAGTAGTGAGGGGCACTGTGCTGATTGCTTCCTTTGTCATCTGGGAAAAATTATTCCTCTTGCTTCCACACTGACTAAAGTAGGGTAATATTTTTCCATGTGTTTCTGGGACAGGAGCACAGTTGGATATTCATGAGAGTCAGGTTCTGGTACCTGGTACGTCCTTTTAAAGGGGTCATTTGGCTCTTTGATAAGACAACAGTATCTACAGGCACGGGAGATGCCAGCTCCCTAAATTGCTGATACAATATACCTAAGAAAAGTGTTGTTCATCTGGAGAAAACAGGATTAGTATACAAATTGCATTATTGGTGAGGAACTGGCCAGAGAAAAGACAAGCTCAGGTGCCGCTGAAACGGGAATTGTTAGGCTGAGGTGAAGCTTATTAATAGAGTCCTTCTAAAACTGATTTGGGGACTAATCTTATTTAGCATTTTAATTTCTGACCTTGGTGGGGGTTTGTTAATGAAATTTGCTGACTATCTCGGGTGTGAAAGCTGCATCAATAAAGAAGAGATTTGTTTATCATACAAAGAGTCAGATGACCTTGAAGTCTCTAGTAATAGAAGTGGGATGAAATTCAATTGTACAAAAATAAAAGTTCCTGCACTTAAAAACTAATAACAGGAATTTTTACTACAAGCTAAGAGGATCAGCTGGAAAAGCCTCAATGGGAAGATCTGGTTGTATTTCCTACCCTTGTGACCATTAATACAATCAGTGGCACATGACTCTGAAAATACCAGAAACAATCCCAGAGATTAATAGAAAGGATTGTTTCAGCACAGGAATATGAACTCCACCTCCTAAGACTTTGTTGAGACCTCCTTTAGAATTCCATCTTAATCCAAAGAGATTAACTCCAGCTGGGACAAAGGGAGAAAGGCCTGCCAGAGGCAGGAAACTGCCCATAGCCACAAGTGAGTGGAAATTCCCATGTCTCTGATAGTTTGGCAAAGTGAAAGTCCAGAGGAGGTGTAGCCTCTAAGTACATGTGGGTGGCCATGTAGTGCCCCATGGTGGTTGCTTCGTTATTCTGTTTCATTTCACTTTTTGCGACTGCTAGCAAATACTGTAAGGGAGCCCTGCGGTTACAGCCGAACATGTAAGCTGGTGTCTGGAGAGAAGTGTCCACCAGTTTTCCCTGGGTTTGCTTTTCTTTCCCCCAATTTCCAGCAGAAATGCGTCCTTCACCCCAAAGATGCGGAAAAAGGGCTACTAAAGTGATCAGAAGGATGAACAGCCTGATACATAAGATAAAACATTAAATATTTGTCTTGTTTAGTATTACAAAGACATGTATATAAATATTGTGATGGGGGTATACAGGTGAGGATAAAGAAAATATTAAATTAAAGGACCGTGTTGGCTTGAAAACATCTGGGTACATAGGGCTATGTAGAAACTTAGACCTGAAATTTTAATAAATTTAGAAATCAGAAGCTCCTTCATATAGGAGGAAAGGGACTTGGGAAGAACTTCTATGTAGAAATAGCTAAAAAAGCCCCACACCTTTTAAGCCTGTGAACAGCACTCTGTGACACAGTTCCTCACCATTATCAGGACAGTGAATTTCAGTACACAGATCCTCCAGTCTGTCTCTGTATTTTGCTGTTTGTTCCTACCAAGGTACGAGACACAGAGTCAGGCCAGAACATTTTTAAGCATTATAGGAACATCTCAGCAGCATTGTATGAACAGAGACTCTCCTGCTCTGATACTTACACATATTTAACAGTCAAGATGATTTCATCGGTGCTTTCATTCAACTTACTCAAGTATAATGGAAGCTGCCTACATTTAGAAAGTCTTCTTTTCAGAATCACAGATGTGTCATCATAATTGTAACTGCATTCCTTTTCTTATTTTTGCACTGAGTAGAAATAATAGCACATTCATAACAATTTTTTAAGATACTGCCTTATATGTCCAACCGTGTATTAAGGTGGCAGAAAACTATCGCTGTTTTTTCCAGAAAAATGTGAAAATAATTGCATATTCATATTTTCAAATGGGGAAAAAAAATAATTCTCTTTGGCAGAAATTTTCGGCCTCTTCCTTTTAGGCTTTTAACTTTTGAATTGGTTTTTTTTGTTAGTATTATTTTCACTGAAAGAGAAGGTAAAAGGAAAAAGGAGATAGGCAGAAGGAGGGAAGAAACCCTCAAAAGATTGGTGCAATATCTAGAATAGCACAAATTGTATTCTGCAAAAAACTGGGGAGGCAGAAAAAATCTGTTCCTTATAGTGAAATATTGTTGCCAATTTGACGTGAACAGGGCTCTTCAGCCTAAGGAAGAAAAGTCTGGCTAGATAAAGTAAGTCTTCAAGTCATGAAAAGGTGTTGCAAGAAGTAGTAGTTTATTCTCAATGCCCAAAGTCGATAAAATAAGTTAGCAAATGGGTGAAAATTGCAGAAGCACTCAAGTGGGACATTATAAAACCCCTTTTTAAATAACAGATGCTGTAGGCAGGGAAAGTCACGTGGGAGGTTGCAGAAGTGCTGTCATCCAAAGGAGATCCTGACAAGTGATGTGTATTCCACCTGCACCACTGCATTGCACAGGGGCACTGAGCATTTCTTGCGGGCTCCTGCTGGTTCCCAGGGTGGCTGGAGGAAGGGACTAGCACTGTTCACTGCTGAAATGTCTCTCCTCAGTAAGTACTATTTAATTGGAGAGATATGAACACACACACACAGCCAACAGAAAAAAAAACCAAAGCAAACAAAAGAAAACAAACAAAAAAAAATCATACTTCCTTTTTCTGATTTAGTCTGTTGCATATACTTCGGTCACTTACTTGTAACAACAAGATTTTTTCTATTTATCGCTTATTTGTTTTATGACATCCACAAGTTGGTGTGCAATTTATTTTGAGCACCCCAGAAGCATCTCTTGGCCAAGTTCTCTAGTTGTACAGCTCAGAAGTCTAAAGGGAGATCTGAACTTATGAACTTGTGCTATTTTATGGACAGAGATGTTTAACAATTCCTTTATGACTTGGGCAACCAAACTCTCCACAAGAACTCTGGCTGAAAGCAGCACAAATAATAAGCACCTTTTTTTTTTTTTCTTTAATGCAGAGAAATGCATTGATTTCTGCAGAAGCTAATGTTTATGGAGATACTTTTTAGAGGTAATTTATAATAAACATTGTCTTCTGGTCATATCAGCCTGTAAACAACCTGGTAGATGTTATAATGTTATTGTCAGCAGCACATTAGGCATAAACTGAGGCTGTTAGGATCTTTGAAAAAGAAAGGAATGCTCCTCTCTACAACTGAAGAGCAGTTTATCACTACAGAATACAACCATCCCCTTTTAAAACAACCCCTTTGAAACAATGTACAAAGCAGATCCTGTGATTCTGAGATCCACTTTGGTAATAGTTATTGTTCTTTAGTGTGTGTCTCTCTATTAAAAGCTAAGTGTGGTACAATTCAAAAAAGTGCAAATTGAAGTATAAAGGGGTTGATAAGGAGTGATGTAAGGAGGGAGATTGGCAGAGTTCAACACGTTCACATCTTCTGAGGCAAAGACTCCGGACTTGATAGTTGCTGGTGAGTTTTCATTGCTTTCTCCTCAACTGAAAATCTGTGTAAAGAGCAGGCTAAATAATTTACACATGGTTAATATTGAAGTAGCAAGTTATTCCTTCAAGGCCAGCATTTCCTGGCTGCTCTTTCACGCTTGAATGGGTTCCCCTGCACACACTGAGAAGCCTTCACGAAGCACGCAACCAGCGGTCTCACTTAGCTCTGGTACCTTTTAAAACAACAGAGACATCAATCTTTCCCACAACCTCAGCACGTATTTCCTCACTCTTTCTTTCTCATTCATAAATATGGTAGCTGGTCACACCACTCATATTCATCCTGTTTCTTTATGAATCACACTCTGTAAAAAAGGCAGAAAGCAGTATTGGACTTCCTAATGCTTCCCAAGTGGTTTTACTTCAAATCATAATTACTAATTTCTGTTAGATGTTTTAATATTTCATTTTGTTGGTTCATTGTGAAGGGGTCTTCTTCTGGGCAGTCTTATCAAAAAGCTCTGTCAGTTGTAGCGACAGTGGCAGTGGTTAATGGCTTTAAACAGAAAGAGAGCACATTTAGATTGGACATGAGAAGAACGCTTCACTGTGCAGGTGGTGAGGCACTGGAACAGGGTGCCCAGAGAAGCTGTGGATTTCCCATCCCTAGCAGTGTTCAAGGCCAGGTTGGATGGGTCTTTCAGCAAGCTGGTCCAGTGAAAGGTGTCCCTGCTCATGGCAGGGGGGTTGGAACTACATGGTCTTTAAGGCCCCTTCCAACCCAAAACCATTCTACTACTCTGTGGAAATAGTTCTTCTGCTTGCTGTATTTGTGATTGTTATTAGCAAATAAGTTTCAATACCTGCATGCAGAACTACCGAGAAGGTGTGGCACATCATTTGGATCATATTATGGATCTGATAAAGAGCTATAAAGAACATATATTGCATTCTCTTATGTGCACATCGATTTTAAGTACACAGCCACCAGCTAAGGCACATGTCTGCCTGCATGGAGTCATGGACACATGAAAGGTTATCTTAAACAGCCCAAAAGAAAAAAAAACCAAAACACATCCATATGACCGCTCTTTGAGCTGCCCCAAGCTGGTGTTTATGCTTTTGAGTGTCCTGTTTCAGTAAGGCAGATAGTTTTATTTGACAAATAATTCTGTAGAATGGTTAGGAAACTCTTGCTGTACATCTTTTAAGTAGTCATAATCCTGATTTACAGAGAACATGTTTTGGCCTGCACCAGCATAATGCAGCAATACTAGTGTCTAATTTCTCCTGGGTGTGATTTTCATTGGCTATGGGAGAGAAGTAAATGCACAAAACAATGAGTGAATCCATTCAACAAAAATGCATTGCACATGAATAGTTTTACTGGCTGGAGATTTTTCTGCTATGTCTAATCGGCCATGACATATTGTATTACAAATTTCCTTGATTTCAGCAGTTTTCACAGTTCTGTGAATCTCTATTTGCTTGAAGATTTTTCTCTTTTTTTCTCTACTTCTTTTTTTCCAAGTAATTTCCCCTATTGGCTCTTAGTTATAACTTGTCTTCTAGTAGCATTCACCTCATGGTGCTCATTTACCTACCCACATCTCTGATCTAGTAAATATTGGGTGCACACGCATGCACACACAACCCACATGCCTGCACATATATAGAAAAGCAGATATTATTCTGCAGAAACTTGCATCCTGAAGAGACATGTTAAGAGGGACTGACAAAACGTGCTAGTTGTCTGCAATTCTGTCTGTATTTCTATATTGGTAATTGTTTAAAATTCTATTATCTGCATCCATACATGTCTCTGCCCCTCAATGATTAATGACTTGTTTGGCTGAGAGCCTTGGCAGAGAGAGCCTCTTCCTGCTACCTTCCTGCTAATGTCTTTCCTAGATGAGTACTTACATGTTGGACAATCACTGGCTGTGCTTGTAGAGTTCTTAGGGAAAGCACTGACTGGCTTCATTCATAAAACAAATAAATTATCTGATATCTACTCAGGATATTTCCTTGTTTATCCTTGCCATTGATCTTCAGTGTAATTATTTCTGTTGAACCAACTCTAGTTAGTTCCCAAAGAAATTACATATTTAACTTGTCCCTTCTAGCTATTCCTAGTCTTTCTTGTGCAGATTCCTGGTCCCTAATGAGATACTGCCTTCTTCTTGTACAAACACTCCTATAAATTAACAGTTTGCCATATCCATGTGTGTATTTTCTTAATTCTCTGTGAATTGCTGGATTAAGTGTTCCCAACTTGTCTTTCTACACAGTACTTTGGATAAGCTATTTCTGATCAATCTGAGAAAAACTGGAAGGCAGATTTCTGAGATTTCTACATAAGCTTTGGACACTCCAGGTTTTTTTCTTCACCAGCTTTGGATATGTCCTTCAGGCTCAACTTTAAGAGTTCAAACATTAAATCATGAGCTCCCCAGCATGAGTGCCTGCCAGTATGAACCAATAGGCTGTTCCAGAAATCTTTATAGGTGTTCCTGGTCATGTGGTTGGTGGCCTACAGGTGGTTCTATGAGTGGGAAGAGCCTAAGTGTAACAAGGCAGACTATTTTTAAGTAATAATTGTGTAAGTGGCACTGAGATTAGCTCAATCATCATATAAATGGCACTGAGATTAGAGCATGGTGCTAATAAAGCCATGCTTGTGGGTTGAATCCCCATATGGGCCATTCTCTTAGGAGCTGATTCAGTGATCCTTGTGGGTCCCTTCCAACTCAGAATATTCAGTGAAAATAAAAAAAATTTTAAAAAAAAAAAAAAAAAAAAGGAAGTTATCTCTGTCATGCTTTGTGGCTGTTATCACTTGGTGGACAGCCTGCTTGATGACCAGCACAGGAGGCAGGAGGTGAATTGGTACTGAGCCCTCACTGCTCAGTGAGCACCGCTCCAGGATTGTTCCTGGCACACTGTTGAAACTGGGATCTGAAAGGAGCAGTGGAAAACCAAGATATGGCTGTGTAATTAAAGATTGTAATCATAATCCTTTTGCACAGGAGGCTAGAGTTAATATTTCCTTGGCTAAGTTTTCTGCAATGTTCTTCATTTTGCAAATCTAAACAGTTTGTTGGCTCTCATGTTCCAACTACTTGGTGCAAATATGTTCCTTTTTCTAAGGGCCTTTTTTTGTTGTTAAAAAAATGTATAAATTAAATGTTTTAATTTATAATGAAACTTCCTTTAATATATCTTGGTCCAAAAATGGGATTTTGAACAAGACTTCCATGACATTTGCAAACAATTGGAGTAGGAAGGAAAATAAATATTTGTCTGCAACAAAATATTTCTAGTGAAAAACAGAAAAGTGGGGTTTTTTTCTCAGAAAGAATTCAGTAAAGATACAAGTTGAGATTTTGGAAACCTGGCTGCGAATGGGCTGTGCCTTTGTGAGGTAGGAAGAAGCCATGATCACAGATAAAAATTAAATAATGAGGAAAAAAAATTTTGCTCACTACTTGCAGTCCATTGTTGTGAAAGAATAATCACAGTCTTTCTAAGGAAATTTATGTTTTACAATTAAAATATACTTAATATAGTGATTTAGCAGCGCATCAGTCTGTAATAAGCGGAAAATAGGAGGGAATTATCTGTCTTCTCACTGTTAGGAAGCTTTCTTTCTGTATGTGAGAAGCATGAGAAGTTCTGGGGTGACTGCAGAGGACGGGTCATATTTAGTATCCCATTCTGCTGCAGGCAGCAGAGATTAGCTGACCTCCGAGGTCATATCTGATATTCTCAATAGACCGGAGAAAGATGCCCTGGCTGTGTAAAATACCGTTATTTATTTATATCTTCAGTTTTGGGGAACTTGGCATTCAAATAAAACAAATGTGCCAATGAGAATCAAGAATGAAACAATATTGTGCAAAACATAATTTTCCAATCACTGAAACACATTTTTTTAATGCATGAAACCCATCCCTGGGGTGGTGGTCAAGGAAGCAATTGTATGATAGCCTCTTTATATCAGACAGCTTGCTTTCTAGCATGGTCAATTTTCCATAGCAATCCATCACAGTGAAGCACTGCTCCTCTGAGCTCCGCAACACCATGGATAACTATGGCAGCAGGGAACCCAATATGTAATTACTACAATGACATCCTCTACCAAATTGTATGAGCTGGTCACAAAGCAAGGTCACAGAAAATTTGTTATGTTCTTGCTGCCACATTAAAAGGAGCTCTAGTGCCAGACACATTTTGCATTCTACATTTTTAGCTCTGCATCTCCCTCTCAAATGTTTTTTTAATCTTCCAAATTAAAGTAGTATTTTAACTATAGGGCTTTGAAATCAAGATTTTATTTGTTGCCTTTGAAAATATTAATGTATTTAAATGAGAAAAACACTGAGAGGTACCAAATCTGTCTGTTCCTGTACACACCAAAAGTACATGAAAGCTTTTCACACAATTAACTAGATTTATTGTTGTTGTTGTGTGCTTTTTTTCTGGATAACAAAGAAAAGAGCAATCTAATAAGGGAATCAAACAAATGAGATGTCCTTTATGAAGAGAAGCTGATAATGAGTACTTGAAGACTTCTTTTTTCCCTTTTTGTACTGATATGAAACAGCAGGTGATTTCCTTTAACTGTGAAGAGTACAGTAAATTAATATTGCCAAAAGGCATTGAGGAAGACACATTCCACTACTAATAAAATATTGATAAACGTGTGAGTTTTTTGTCATATTAAATATTCTTCATATTTGGTACCCTAGAAGAAAAGCTGAGCACACAGCTTTTAATCCAGCCACCATCTACTAATGAAAATCTTATTTCAAGGGATGGAAACAGTTTGAAGTAGAGGCAATTTTTAAAAGATGCATATCCTTCTTCAGTTTTTATGCAGACTATAGGTCTGCTTGTTTAGATGTGTGGCTGTATATGAGCACACCAGTTATAGAGACAAGAATACTTGTAGCTGTGCAAAAACCCCAGCCCATCAGGAAAAAATGGGTTTAAGCTTCAAAGGCCAAAGAATTCTTCATCACTTTTTGGTAATTGCCTTGTGTAAAGTGTGGCCTCAATCCCTATCCGCTGTCTGCTGTCCACCTCTGTAATGAATTTGTATCAAATAGCTGTAGTCAGCTCCAAACACAAATGCAGAAGAACTTCTCTTTATCGCTGATCTTTTCATTATTTGCTGGAAGAACATTTCTCACTGACTCCTTCACAGAGACACCCTTGTGTGGGATGCTCAGAGGAGGAGGAACATGCAAATTGCAACCACCTGTAAAACATCCGGTTTGGGTGATGTATCACTCTCCCATAGGGATTCGGTTTTGTAGTCCAGGTCACTCTCCATTGTGGCAGTCCGTTGCCTTAACCATAAAATCGTTGTCCTTTCTCATCCTTTAATCTCCTCCTCCACTGACTGACAGCCTCCCAGTAGCATTGGTCAGCCCCTCATCCAGCTGAGTACCAGTAGAAATGTGTTTTCCAGCACCTGCAGCCAAACCTTGAAGTTCTGGGCAAGAACAATATGCTGCAGAGAGTTGTTTCTCACTGCTCAGCCTGGGTTTATTCGCTGAGCATAATCCAGCCTTTGGGAAGAGGGAGGCAGTGACGCTGAAGTAAAGAAAAACACTGAACCTGAACTGAAAGCTAAAAGTAAAAAAAGAAATCTAATAAAGTGGTGGGGGAAGAATATTCCAAGTTATTAAAGTGTATTTAAGTGATAGATTTTTGAAAATAGGATTTTCAATAGAAAGCATCTGCTCACCCTCAGCAGCAGTGCCATTTTGGCCTATATGCACAGTTTTCTAGTCGAGGTGCAGTTGGGGTGGAGATGTCCCTGTGTTCCTCTGAGAGGCTGCCCCCCAGAATGGATGTAGCCATGCCTAGACACACACAATTAGGCTATGGCAGTGTCTCATAACCTCTTGCCCATCAGTCATGGGAGTTAGCATTACATCCTCTGGAGAGCTGCAAATGACTTCAGTGATAAAAAGAAAATAACTGTTGAGAAAATGTGCTTTCTCCCCAGACTGAGCTGGGCTTTGAGCAGGACAGCTTCCCTCTCTCCTTTCAGGGATCAAAGAGGGTCTGCCCGCTTTGTAATCCACTGTATCTGCTGCCCTGAGAACGCAGACACACACTGCTTTGTGATTCACAAAACACACAAAATTCAACCTTGATTGCTTTTCTCTGTTTCTGTTTCTGTGGTATTAAGCTCAGAAGAACAGCTCACAGGGAGCCTGGTTTGATTCCTGGGTACTGTTTGCATGTGGCATCTGGGACAAGTAGGCTTTTAAAGCCTGGCTGTTGCAGAGCAAGCGCGGTGTACTGGGTACCCTACCAAGAGTCCCGTGTGTTGAACTGGGCTGTTTTTCTCCACAAGGAAGATAGAAAAGGGTTTTCAGAGCATAATGAAACATCTGAAAGCTGAAAAAAACACATCTGTTTAAAGAACACCTTTTCCTAGTAGTCCCTGAACTGTGAGTATTGACAAGTTTGAAATCCCTGTTCAGGAAGTATAATTTCTCTTGTCATACATTCCCTATCTGTACATCTTAGAGGTTTGGTTTTGTCACACATGAGTTATTTTCATGCTCGAAATTTTATAAGAAATTTGTTCAAGATTATATAATAAATAATTGATTTGTCCCTGGTACTGTATTTTTCATCTAGCTGTGTTTGGAGCAAACAGAATATACATTTTGAAAAAGCAGCAATCATTTTAGCCTACTGCTGAAAGCAGAATGAATCTCAGATTTTCGTGAACTGTATTTTCACTATTTTCAAGACAACATAGTGTTATATTCTAATAATGACCAGTCTCCTGTAAGGTATTTCAGAAGAAAAAGTCAAGGACAACAGAAACCAGTATTTCATCCCAAAGACTGGGAATGATACATCCAGTTACTCTCACTGCCTCAGACCTTTTATATTTCTCTTCTGCTCTCTGAGGCTTGGCTTTCCCTTTTTGTCAGGGGATACTCCACAGATCCTTTACTGGTAACCAGAGAGGGAATGAGACTTTATTGATGATACCCTTTTAAAGAAACGGTGAGGAGAAAGAAGAAAAAGCCTGCTATTAAAAAAAAAAAAAAAACCCTAACTTTTGCCTGCTCTTTTTACATAAGAATATTTTTCTGTTTCAGACAGAGAAAGGAAAGTGGACCCAATGGTATAATACATGGAGATCCTATCGGACTTCACGTAGTACTAAAATTATAGACCTATCTTTGCTTTAACTGAACTACTAAAGCAGTTAATCTTTTAACCAGGAAAATTGTTGCTCTGAACTGAAAGAATCAAAGAGAGTGGGGAAAAACCCCATGACCAGTTTAATCCCTCATCTTTAATTATTTAGTATGCCATACTATTTATGTGAAGTTTATAATCTTTACATGTCTGTATGTCAGAGGAATTGTGAGCTATGACAGTGTGTTGGGGGCTCAAGCACAGGACACAGCTCTCATGGCCCTCTGGTCTTGAGTTTCAGGCTCTGCTTTGCTGCATCCTTCTTCCAGAAGTACTTCCCTTCCTTGGTGGTATGGAATGCAAAGGTAGCTCAGGTTGCTGTGGAAACCTTGATTTTGACTTCAGTGGATAGTTGCTGGTTAAGATTTCCATCTTAAAATTGCATTAATTTTTCAAAGTGTAGTTAGTTATTTATATGAAGACTTTTCTTTTGCAGTGTTTGAACAGTTCAGTAGACATTGTAGGAATCTAATTCTGAGTAAGGGTTTCATGCATTTGGGGATAACAATTGAAGACAAATTACAGAAGGTGACCGCTATACCTATTTACCTTTGATTTTTTGAAGGGCTACATGTTGATTACTCAATATATTTTCATAACTAGGTGGACACCCATGGATTTCCTTCAGGTTGATGCCGTCCCTTAGGGATGTGCATATTGTCTTTGGAAATTATGACTCATAACCTGTTGGGGTGCCAACAGTGAAAATCTAGAGAATGTCGCCTGTCATCTATTTTATATTGGTAACAGTTTCCAGAACCTGTTTTGTAAATCAAGCAGGTCTATAGTTTCTCAACAACAGTGCTCAACTGAAATATTTTTCACAGTTCCAAGGATGCAAGACTGTGACTTCTTGTATGTAATTCTTTGTACGGTAGCAGCATGACCCATGTCTAAGTCATTAATAGTCACAGAAACAAAATTACTGTGGCATTTTGGAAATGCAAAGATCAGACCTGAAATGACGCAAAGTTCTGATATAAATTCAAAGGACAACTAATAAAAATTGTAGTTCTTTAAGATCCCATGGCTACTTTTTAAGGAAACTGAGTTTCATCTCTTCAGTTTGAGAGAGGAAAGAAACAAAAACTCAACATCCATAAAAAATAAGACTGACTTCTTAAATATCAGCAGTTTGTAATTTATAAGATGTTCCATGCATATCTCCAATACCACTCCATCTAGGTGGTACCCACCCATAGAGCAGTACCCACCTTCCTTAGAAAGAAGAAAAAAACAGGAATTAGAAAAATTGTGGAGGGAAAATACCATGGCTGCAGGGAAAAGGGGAACACAGCTAAGAGGCGTGAGATAGAAGCCTGAATCACAAAGGTATTTTCTTAAGGTTAATTCTGCGTGGACACGCACATCCTGTTCAATGCACGATTGGAGGGCACGCTGGTCTGGAAGGCCATGTCACTGTCAGACATATATTCACTGGAGGTAATGAACTCCTCCTCCAATGCACCAAGTTGAGAATGAGACATTTCAACCCATAATAACCATTATTCTCTAGCACTGTGATGATACCTACACTCAAGTATGATGGATTCCTGTACTCTGGTTTTACCGTCCCTCCCCTCTCCCACTTTTGCATGCCTTTGGAAAGAGCTGCTACGGGTGGCCTGGGATATCCACATCCAAAATGTCACTTTGTTTGAAAGAGATTTACAGAACTCCAACTTTTTCTAAAGTTTCGTGATGATTCCTGGCATCTCCCTTTCATTCCAGTGGCCACAGTTTATTTCTTTCAGAGCTGTGCAGTGTACATACTCAGTGGTACCACTTGTCACTGGTCAGGAATGTCCTACAGTGTTGGGTATTTCTGTAATCCATCCATCTGCATAGCTGGCATCGTGTCTTGTTTGTGTGCCTTCACCAGCTTTATGTGCATCTCCCAGCTTGCAGCCAGGCTGTGTGCATCCTCAGGGAATGCATGAGTGCATCATCTGTGCTTGCTGTATTTCTGATGCTTCCTGACTGCTTTTCATGTTAACCTAGTTTGAAGCAAGTACTGCATGTCAACACAAAAGCAGTGACTTCTATGTCAAAAATCCATAAGGACAACATATAATCTCCAAATTAGGTTCTGGACTATAGACTGTGCTGTGAAAATCAGAGGGGTTATATGAAGTTATTGAAAAGTAAGGGCTCAAAATCCCTAATTAATATCCACAGACTGTTGTTGATATTAAGTGAAGTGGCATATGTGCTTTATTAACTTTTGCATAATGACAGTCCTCTGTCGCAGTGTGATCATTCAGTCTTACCTTCTCTGTCATCATGTGTTTATGAAATTGCCATGGACATTCTTCCCCTGAATCATATCATGAGCCACCAGATGAAAGATTATTTCAGGAAAGATGATTAGGAAAGAAGGATCTTGAATAGTTTATATGAGCCATGGACATCACTGATAGGATTTATTTATATTGAAAATAAATTGTCTTTACTTTCTGGAATCTTAGTAAAACAGACTTAAAATGATTGTGCTGTTTTGGTTTAGATAAGCAGGTAACATTTCTTAAAAGCATAGTGGTGTAATGGGTCCTACATTGAATTTCCCTGTAAGTGATCAAAAGCCTGAACAAATTGAATACTATTTTCTGAAGGACTGCAATGTATTTCAGTTTCAGGGAATTTTATTGAACCTAGTGTACATTCTTTTTCCTCCGCTCTGTAACAGGATTTGGCTAAAAAATAACCAAATTGTTGAATCAATGGTGATCTGATCTAAGAAATTATTCCCTCTCTTGTTCATGGCTTTGGATTCACTAGTCCATGTCCACTTAGATGCAAGAAGAGATTCATTTGGAATTGATAGTTAAGGGAATGTTTTATAACCTTAGGGTAGACTTGTCTGGTGGGACAGGCTGCACCACTCCGGCTACTGGTACCTATGACATTAAGCATTGGCAATATATGCAGCTTGAATTATTGTGTACTTCCTAGGTTTCCAAACCTCTATGAGATTAATTTGATGCCCATGACTGATGCAGGTGAGGGTAGGTGACCTCACTGCTGGTGTCCACAGATCACTGCAGTGGTTGGTTTGGTTTTAGGGTTTTTTAGCAAAACTGTAAAAAAATTGAAAGGATAACTGGAAGAACAGTGGCAGTGTGGCACACAGTCCTTTTCATTCCTATGTATAAAATGTACAAGAGTGGCTGTGTGAGGCGGAAAGATTTCTGAATAATATTATGGCATGCTAGACCTATGCCCACAGAGCACAGTTAGTCATGGATGGTGAGTTTTCAAAAGGTTTTCAGAGCCTGGCAGAGACTGAGAAGACTGAATTTGCTCTTTAAATATTGAAGGGTCAGAGCTAGGGATTTGCTGTGGTTAAATCGTGGTATTTTCTTGAATTGCATTAAATTCAGAAAACTAAATGAGGTTTTCTCAGCAATATACTGGTATCAGAATTAATTGTGTAATTTTTTCTAATTGCTTTGCTTGTATGAGAAGAATGTTTAATTCATATTATATATTCTTGAGAGAATCCCGAGGCAGCTACTGGCAGGGACCTCCACTGAAGACAGTCAGTGTGCACAATACCACAGGAAATCAGAAAAATCTGTTCAATCACTGTGGTTGTTCAAGGGAGATTTAATAATTTTTCAAAAAATAACTAGCATATTTAAACATACAGGAAAAGCAGTGGAAATGGAGTCTTCTCACACAAGGTGGCAAAGACAGCCAGAAGGAATTGTGTTAAAATGAGGAAAAATGATTGTCAAAGCTAAGACAAAAAATAACATGAACTTTAACAAAACTAGCAACACTTAATTATTAGCTCATAGGCTGTAATGCCCCTGCCAACATCACTTTGTAAAACCATTTTCATTCTCCATTATCTGTTTTCATTTGGTGTGAAAAATGATGCAGCATGAAAAATGATGGAGTAAGAATCCACCGTCCGATCACAAACATCTATCTGATTCAACCCAGAAACAAAAATTACTTTATTTATTTATTTATTTATTTATTTATTTGCTGCCCTAGCTACATTGCTGGGTTTTTTACCAATGTTATTACCTAGTTTCAGCTACTGCCAGAGCTTCCCCATGTCCTCAGTGCTCCTTGGGGCTCTGCGGACAGCTTCCTCTCCCTCCCTTTCTCTGCTCTCGAAACTTGGGAATGACAAGTTCTCACATTGTGTCCTGAAAGCTATCAAATGCTATTTAGTAAGAGGTCTGGCAGGCTGAGGCAAGAAATGTGATTTAAAGACAAAAGCAAAAATCCAGGAAACGTCTCCTGGCTATACAATCCCAGTTATATCATGAAAGAGCGCAAGTTTTCTGGGACATCCTTGGCAATACCTGCTCCACACAGCTGCTCCTGAGCAGGGTGCACTGAGCCCCCGGCAGTGATGACAGCTGTTCAAAAGCAAAAATAATCCCTGGAGATTTCGGGGGAGGATGAAGAACTGTGCAGGTGCCAGGACCCATGAAACCATGTGTGTCACCAAGCTGATGGTAATGAGGGCCTGTCCCAGCAAGCCAGGAGGGCGTGTTGGACTCCCTGCACAGGACAGGTTACACTGCCGGCGTTTGGGGATTTAAGAAGCCACCAGACACGTTGTTTTCTGAAACATACAAAGTGTGCCCAGTGTCTGAGTTGTCACTGAAATGCTCACATGCAGCACCTTCAAACGCAGGTCCCACATCAGGAGCATGAGAGGCCCCCCAAGATGAAACTGAAAGGGGAACAACACGTGGCAGGTCCCAGTTTGCATGGGGGAGGTAAGGACAGGCTTGGAAAGTCTCAGATCTTGTAGTCCAGTCACCTGTAAGACTTCCCTAGTGTTTGCATGGAAACAAAGTGCTCTTAATTTTAACTCCACCTGGGAATTACACGTTTTGCTACATTTAAGTAGACTGTTGTAAAAGAAATCCGTCTTTGAATCCAGCATGCACAGAGGTTTTATAGGATCTCAAATTTAAATAGCCATAGCATGTATTCCCCAGGCTTTATCAGATGGGAGCAGATCTAAACTCATTCTCATATGCATGATTCTATGTTTTGTAAATGCAGGTGCTATAAAGCATTGGTGTTTCTTAAAATCCAGGTGAATTTTCTTTGGAAATACATGATTCGGTGTTTTATAAGCTGATATATTTGTGTAGTTGTGTTGTTATAGCCAGGGGTGGTACAAGGATATAAGAGGCAAAATATTTACAGGGAAAAGTAATATTATTTATTAGAATATATGACAGAATTGGGGGAAGAAATAAGCAAGGTTTCAGACACATGAGATCTTCCTCAGGGCTGATACAGATGTCATAAGCTTTGAACTATATTTAAACTACTTTGAGCTTAAGTTGGTTACGTTAATAGTTGGATGTAAAGGAAAAAGTCCTTGGTATTTGAAGACTAGAGGTGTCTCTTAGATAAGTGAAAGTTGAAAAAGGCATTAGTTCATCTAGCACAGTGAAGGAAAAGTAATAACTAGCTGTGAAACAGCAAGGGTCTAGCTGGGAGTGAGCAAAATTGTTATGTGCCATAAAATCACCTTCCTCTCTGAGCCCATAATTTTAGGTTTCCACTTGAGTTACAAATTTCAGTTCCCAGACTCAGCTTTTGAAGATATTTTTTAAGACATTTGTGGGGCCAAGGACTGAGAAGTCAGAGGTGGACTGGCTATTCTGTGAAAACAGATTTCCCACTGACAACTTACTATTTCTGTCTTCTGTAAATTATCTAGAGCATCCTCTTCTAGTCTAGAATGGCTCATTTTTTGGGAGTGTGTACAGTGCATTCTAGAAGGGTAGAAGGAAGCAAATCCAGGGCTGTAGGATGCCCAGACTGTTAGGTTTCTGGTGTGAAAAGCAGTCACTGAAAGGGTCTGCATCATGCTGAGGACACTGACAGATTTGAGGTTTAGGGGGTCTCTTACATGGTGCTGCATTTTGACCTGCAAGGCGTTTGTTTCTGATGTTAAGATTGACAAGTTGAGGGGGTTGCCTGATTGCCAAGAAAGGCAGTAGTAGGAAAAGTTAATTTAATTTATGATTGTCCCAACTGTTTGTTGATTTCACCCCTCCCTCCTTTCCAGGATGTTTTTTGATGAATAGAAGTACATAACCATTGGGGTTTACATTTTGTATTTTGTTACATATGTACACTGTCCAGGCCCCTAAACACGAGTCCTTGTTGAGTGTAGGAGCAGTTCTCTTCAGAAATTTTACATTGATGAGGTGCATGTTGTCAGTGTCCTCAGGGCACATCAAGCTTGATATAACCATGACTAGTTTGGTGTATTTGCAATGCCTGTTGGATTTGTGGAGGCTGGGCTGCCCTCTGTTGTGGCTGAAAATGTTTAAACATTTAATGTTGTGGTAAAACTGACCCAGATGCAAAACCATATCCATAGTTGGAATAGAAAGGAGCAGACAGAGAATTTGGAACAGCTGCCTCACCTACAGTGTTTGTAAATGACAGTGTAAGAAAGTCTGAGAAAGAGCTGGGTAAGAACCTTATTTCTTAAATCCCACACCTTTTGGTCACCTTTATAAAAAGCTATGTTTGTTTTTTAACCCATCCTTATAGTTCAGTCACTTTTTTTTTTTTTTTTTTTCATCTTGAGGACAATTTTATAGCCCATGAGAGCTGTTTTGTCTGGGCATCCCTTTGTTGAGTGAAAACCAGAAGTTAAGCGGATAAAGTTGAGATCAACGTAGGTGTCACTTCAGATTACAAATTTCAGCTCTGCCTGTAAGGTTCTACAAAGAATAAAAAATGGAAGTTAGAAGTGTTTGAAGATGGAATTGAGGGACCTGTTTTGTCAGGGTCACATTTAAGGATAAATGCTGAAGAAAGAAAGTGTCCTGAATTTCAGCAATTTCTCCTCTGCTGTCACATGGGACCAGACCTTCCACTGGTGCTGTGCCATCAAAAACTACAGTGGCTCTTCAGTGATTTATCCCACGGTATCTGCCTACCCCCTTAGTTGCAGCACAGCTTCAGCTCTCCCAGAAACATTTCCATTGTATTTTTTTTGGAAGACATATGCTTCTTGTTTTCCCCAACCGTGAACAGCTCACAAGAGGTACCACAGGTCCTGCTTCTGTGTGGAGGTTTCCCAAAAATAGTGGTCTCCTAATCAAAATTTCTCCTAACAATGATTCATTTAAACCTAGAGGTTATAACTGAAAAATAAGACATGGTATTACTTTAAGTATCAATTGATGGTCTCTCAGTAGCCTATGGTACACCACAATTGGGAAAGATTTATTATTGAGGAAAACCTCTGACTGAAATGAGCGAACTGCCTGTAAAGCATGCCCTGAAATTTAAATACGTCAGCAGCAATACTCAATATAGCTACTGGCATTACTGTTAGTGTAAGCAGAGCTAGTATTTATAAAACCAATATCCTTTCTGCTATCGTGGGCTAACAGCCTTTGTCTAATTATTAATATTTTCAGTTGAGGGAATTTTGATATGATGAACTGCCTATAATTTGATAAAACACTTTGGATGCAATTTAAATTCAGTGTCAGTTCCACTTCAGTAATAGGCCATATTTTCACCATTTTTTAAATTTACCTACTCAGTCTTACAGATGTACTATAAATTATGGAAAGAACAACAAAAATCCAGAAGCTAATCACACCCTGGACTATTGCTGCTGGCTAAAGCTGTGTTACTGGTTACAGATTGCATGATATATATGGGCGGAACTAACAGCAGTCATAGTGGCAAAAATTCTGTATTTTAAAAAAATATGTATTTTGCAAGTAATTTGTTTTACTCTGTAAAATGCTCCCTTTTGCATTATACCCAGCTTATTGCACCTCATGGAGTCCCTGTTTTTGTGTAGATGCGGTGTTCACTATCTATTGTTTTAAAAAATATGTTCAAAAACCACATGAGATCCATGTGGCTCATATGGGTCCAGTTCAGTCCATGAACTTCTGTTTAATTTTTCTTTCCACCTCTGCAAGGGTTGTGATAATTTTTTCTGAAGCATGTGAATTTAAATAAATTTTCTGAGGTCTTTCACAGTTTACCAAAGGAGTTAAAATCATTCTCCTAAGAGAGTGACTGTGGAGAAAATCATGTTATGCATATATGTTGATGTTTTCTAAGACTGTAAAGAGTGGCTGTATTTTGTTGGTAGTAATGCAGGAGGAAGGGAATGGATTGGTTAAACAACGGGTGTGCTGTGGTCAAGTGAAAGAGTTGTTTATTCTCAGTATAGCCTAAGACAGAAAAAGATGAGACTGGGCACTAGTACAGGTTTCCTTCATGCTTGTGTACTTGATTAGTCATAGAGAGGCTGAAGAAGTGCTGCAGCCTGGGATGAGAGTCCTCAGGGATTTCCATGTTATAATTGCAGTGTGTAGCCCAAGAGGAGGAGCAACTTCAGATAAAAGATGCAATGTCAGGAAAAATAATGCACTGTGTTTTGGAAAATTTAAATTCTGTGTTTTACTAATGCAGTTGTAGATTGTGTTACACCTGTGGCTGCAAATGTTTCCTGAAGGAAGCAAGGACAGAGCCCAGTGAAGGGAGGCTGCTGCCAGATTTCATTGCAAGCTATAAGCAGGAATAACCTGGTCCCAGGGGGGCAGCAGCACCCCTCAGCCTTGGAGCAGCACTGCCTTTGAAGGAAAGCCCTAGCAGGATGTGAGGCTTGAGCATTTAACCTCACATCTGGGAGGTTTTATTTGTCATCTGGCTGCACAATTTGGGCAGTGTTCAGTGTGTCCTGTCTAAGGCAGGAAAACTGGGGAAAGAGCCACCCCGAGGTACTGCAGCAGCAAGGGAGTTTTGTTGCCCCAAGGGCCAGGACCTGCTGCATGGAGAGACAGACAGTGGAAGTGGACCAGGCTAGGCACAGAGTCAGGGAGGAGCCTTGTTGGACCTGGCTGGGGGAAGCAGGAGGGGCAAGCAGCTCTTTCTGCCCTGCTCAGCATCGCTTGTGCCCTCTCCCTAGCCGTGGTGCAGGCCTGGTGGCTATCTATTGTCCCCAGCACGCCGCTTCCACAGACAAGCTTTGCATTGCATGTGCCGCGAGCACAAATGCTGTCTGAAAGGAGACTACTGGAAGGTGGAGTTTCAGCTTTGAGGTGTGAGTATCTGCCAGCTCAGAGTAAACTCTGGTTCACTCACTGTCATCAAAGCAATGACTTTTTAACCTGTTCCAGACTAATTGAACAGAAAACACACTTTCTAAGCCTTAGACTACTTTCCCCAGCAGAAAATTACTCATTGTCTTATAACTTTAGGACTAGAGTGCAGTCAAATTTTTGATGTTACATCCTTAAGAGGAATACACCTTGGTTTGGGACTGCACACCTTCCCTGTGCTTATTGAACAGGTGCCCGACTTGGTGAAGGATCCTCATTTAATTCAAAAGACTTGGCTCATAGATAAATATACTTACTTGTCTGTGTCTTCTTTACTGTCTCTTTATAAGATTCTTTTTCACAGACAGACCATCTTCCTAATAACACCCATGCTTTAATTACAAACGTATAACAGGCACACTGAGGAGTACAGTGCTGGTGTGAATCAAGTGCAATGTCTGAAGGTTTAATCACTTTCTGGAGAAGCACTATTCTTCTGCAAAGGTCAATCCAACCTATTAACATATTGAAGGTGCAGGGTAGCAATCTTGTTTTGACAGGATCCACAGCAAACTAGGGATTTGTTCATGGTTCCCTCCCAGCGCTGCTCTCCACACTTACCCATCCATTGACTCCACTGGCACTTCTCGGTGTGAGAAAGGAATCACAGCCAAGTGCTCAGAGGGGCCAAGGGAAGCACCCCACTAGTGTCACGGGCAGCAGCAGCGGGACAGGCAGTGCTGTCACAGAGGTGGCTGCCTGGGGTGTACCCAGCAGGACAGGAGGGGGAGCAGACAGGGAAATGCTGAAAGTGCAACTTCAGCAGGTGGCAGCATGCTACCCTGCAGAGGAGGTGTAGATTCTTCCATAGCCACCCTCCCTGTTCCCTACAAGCAGCTGTGGAGCTCAAACACCCCTGCAAGGAGCAGATGACTGCACAGGCTTGCAGCTCCAGGGCAGCCTGTGTGTCAGTGCAGTAGTGCTGGTGCTCTCGGGTCACCACGGCACCGGGCATTGCGGTGAGGCCCTTGGCTGCCCTCCTTACCCTGGCACTTGCTGCTTCAGCAAGATGTACCAGCTGTTGGAAAAAGTGGCTGCATTTAAGCCTGCAACCTTGCACTTTAACCTCAGGGGTCAGAAGACAGAATGGGATTTTAGGGGTGTTTGTCTAAGCAGCTGTTGCACCATTTTTTGTAGGAATGTGTTGGATTCACCGGTTCATGTGCACATACAGCCCCACAGCCTACTGGGCTGTGAGGGAACTGTGGGGCTGAGTCGGTACAAGGTTACACTGCCAGATGGTGACTGAGATGAGATTATATCCTAAGACACTTTCGGAAGTCTTGCTCTTACCTTGTATTTGCTATGAGCTTTCCAGCTTCCTTGAAAAAGAAATGGATGCTAATTTTGCGTTCTCCTCCTGCTGTTTGAATGATGCTGAGGTGCTGTGGCAGGCAATGAACGGGTGCTGGGTTCAGGAGGGCTGGCAGAAACTCCCGAGAAGATTTGCTTCCTTTGTTTCTCCGTTGTCACGACATTAGCTTTTGTCAGAAACCTGTTTGTTCCGAGGTTTTAGGTTGTTAAATATTGATGATGTCTACACAGACATTTATGGTGTTTTGAAGCGTCTGAGCTCCTGACTCCCTGCTCTGGAAGGATTGTCACTGCTTTGAACCTTGCACACAATTTAGGAAATCAAACAAGAGTGAAAGAGTCATGGCAACAAGTCACTAGACACAAAGGTAGTTGGATCAAAGAGAATGTCTCATCGACTTTCCTGCCTATAACCTCACATAAACACCTTGCTCTTAGATCCTGGCAGCACAGATGTGTAAATTATTCAAACCAACAAACAAATTAGATACTGTACATGCCAGAAGAGGAGGACTGGTAACAACGAAAGTCTTAGCTCTGAGAATTGTTTGGGGCAATTGAGGAAAGCAAAGGCAGTAAAATATTTGGTAAAGATAAAACAGATATCAAGCTAAGCTAATATATACAAATAAAATGCACATGTAACTATGTCCATAGGAACCCAAGTGTTGTGCCAGAGCGAATCCCTGTTTCTGCAGAAGTTGGTGTTGAATTTTCTAGCATAGGATTTAATCTCCCAGCTTTTCACAGGTGTAATCTGTGCTACTTTTGGAAAGGAGGATGAGGGAGTTAAATGCTCATGAGTCGGCAGATTGTGGCAGGACCACAGGCAAGCATGAGGCATATCCACCTGAGTGTGAAGAAGAAACAAAGTTGTACTAGTTAGGCCAAGGAGACTGTGAGGAGATGTAGGAGGAAATGACACTATAGGTATAGGAAGGCATTCTTAGGTCAAAGGGAGTTCCAGTAATTTGTTAATTAACTAATTAAGCCCCAATTAACCCCACCCTGCATTAGGCCCATGAGACACAAGGGTTTAACTCATTGCCTGCAGCAGTCAAGCAGTCAGCAAGGATTCCCCCATGCACCCTGCCAGCTGTCACTGCCTTCACCACACAGCTGGCTGTGTGCTTGCTTTCCAGACACGTACCCAAACCTCCTCCCTCTGAAGTGTTAAAGGTGTCAGTGCAGCTTAATTCACTGTGGATGGTGGCCTGAAGTGGCACAACAGTCCTGCTGCAGGTGACTGATTAGTGCTCCAGGTCCAAGTGATAATTAGTTGTTAGGATTTTCCTCGAGATTCAACTGGAAAAGCCCCTGGGAACTAGAGGCAGATTGCAGCTCCTTGTCATGGCTGCAGACATTTGGTGGCACCATGGTGTTTCCTGCTCTCCAGTTATGGCAAGCAGTCCTTCAGCTGAATGAAGAAATGTGGGTGCCTGCCTCAAGTATGTGGGCTCAGTGTTAAGGTATCAGTGTGGCATATATAGGATCTCTAACATGGCTGGGATCAAACTAGATGGGCCAGAGGTCCCTTCTGTTCTTAAACATTTGCTCAGCAAATTAGGTTTAAGAAAAGATGGTGTGTTAAAGGCCACAGAACTGAACTGCAAAGCAGCATCTCCTGTTCATTTTTCTTCTGTTTGTCATTCTGTCATCTTTAGGTTTTAAAACTGGATGACGTGGACTTCTATTGCTTGTCTGGCTGGACTTTCTGAGTGTTGAGTTGTCAGTCTCAGCCTTCATCAGAGACATTTTAAGGTCTTACATTTAACTGCAAATTTGAAACAGTCTCTACTTTCTTCAATTCTAGTTCACAAAAGCATATGAAGGCAATTTTTTCGAAAAATTAATTTCTGATTGCATGAAAAGTGAAAATCAATCCTTTGGCCCAACTAACCTTTTAAATCAAATTGGGTTTCCTAATATAGTAGTTCTTTTCAGATCATGGTTTGCATATTGTCTTTGAATGGTCCTTATTTTAGAATAATCTACGCTCCACTTGCAGTTTTCTAATGTGAAGCCTTTTTTGCTGAAAACAGATTTTTTGGTTAAATGATTTTTTGATTAAATTTAAAATATGCAGCCTGAGATTCATGCTAGTGAGAATACCATCATTAATATTATCATTTTGCAAAGAATGATTCCCTTTGGAAACTTTATTTTGTTTACTAAATGACCCAGGTTTTTTTCCTTTTCACAAACTTTCACTGTAAGTTTTTAAAGACTTGTTTAGATTCCTGTGCTTCGGAAAATGTTATACAATTCATGAGTTCAGCATACAGTCACCTGAAATATTCCTTCCCGTGTCACATCTTCACTGCAGCATTAGTTACTTGAACAGTACATTTTGTACAATATAAGCATAAGCCTATGCCATCAAACAAACACAAAGGGTCATACCAGATGTCCTGGGCCTTCCAGCAGATCTGTATTTTTAATATCATATTCTTAATCTGTGCTTAATCATGAGTACATAGATCTTAGATGACCTTGAATTACTTACATTAAAAAACAATACATAGTTTATTAGAGAACATCAATCTCAATGAGATGTAAAGCAAACTAGTTAATTGTTGGCTCAGGTTTTTGTGTGTCGCTGACAGTATCTTTGTTCACAGTTCATTCCATAGTTCTTTTTATGTAATTAATGGTTTTTTTCTCATTTGCGTAAGTTCTCCACGCAGCTAGAGTGAGGGGACAGGTACCGTTTCTGCAGGTAGGAAGGGCACATCCACCCAAGATGGCAGGGTGCTGAGGACAGAAGGAATGCCTGAGGCCACATACATTCCCCTTGGCCTGGCTTCCTATGGAAATGTGTCTCAGGCTGTCATGTGTGCCGGCAGTTGTAGTTCCTTTGAACTCTGAATTTGACAGGGGGTTAAGAACTTTTAAATCCCTGCAAATTTCCTGAAAGTAAACATCTGTGTAGAGGGAGAGCTACCCTGTAAGTGTTTGGACAGAGAGAAAGGCAAAAGTATGAGCTCACATACTGTTAGGCACCAGAGGATCTGCGTGGGACAGGGCTCTTAATAAATATCCCAGCTGTGAGAAAATGTTGCACTTTACTCCAGCATTGCAGAAAAACCCCAGTCATCCTCTCCTTTGCTCATGAAATAGCATCTGTTGTAACTATAATCACAGTTGTGATAGCTGTAGTTTCACCTTACACATAGAAGCTTTCTTCTGATAAGCTGCTTTATTTTTTATTAATACTTATTTTATGCATTTCTCGGTTTGGGAGCAGAAAATACATATTCATTGAGACTACTATAAGAGGGAAAATTGCTTATTTTATCTTTCAAAGATTAGATCCCCTCAGTCAATCAGATGATTGCAAATGCATGCTCTTTTGTTTATTTTTTAAATCCCATAACATCCAATTAATTTAGTTTAATCTCTTGCATCTAATCATACAATGTATCTTCCTCATGGGTGCAAAGTAAGTTGTGCTTTACCAAAACATGAAGATAAGTGGCCGGTCATTTCATTCTACCCTTTTTTGTTCTAAAGCATATCTGGTGCTATTGGTCAACAATTTTATACCTCCCAGTTGAGATACCAGTCGGACTGGTCAGTCACAAGAGACCTGTTCTGTACATTGTGCCTACTTTCGTAGCTTCTTTCATAGCTTCATTTTGGTTATTAAATATTTATAGTTAAGAGAACGGACTTGTTAAATGAAATTGCTTGCTGTAATTTCACCTAATGGCTTCATGCTTTAAAAGAATTAATCCATGAAATATCTTAGATTTAGGGAAGAGTGTCTCCTTAGGGTAAAGCTCAACTCTTGCGAATTGCATTTGATAACATCAGGGACATTCTGCTTCAGAAGCTTTCTGACATGGAACGCTTGAGAAACAATAAGACCTTGTTTTGTCAGACAGAATAAGTGATGAAAGATTTTTATTTTTACAGAGAATAAACTCCTGTAAATTTTGTACATCAAGCTACAATATGCTGATATCCTCTGAAGATGTGACATTTTCTCTGAATCTATAGTACACATGTATGAATAAAAGTTAATAAATCTACAATGCTAAACTTGTCAAAAAACATCCAGAATAAGTGGGTTCTCTAGGTACTGTCACAGCACAATTGTCCTAATTTTTCTTACCCTGAAATGCACTTATTACAGTTGCATTATTATAGTTGCATACAAACCCACATGGGGCATCAGTCTGACCCACTGCAACAGATCCTATATTCTCTTGGAAATGCAGTAATTTGAAGGTCCAGTCTCAGGTTAGGTTCCAGCAGAGCATATAAGGCAACACTTAATTGTCCCATTTAAACCATTAACTTATCTGGGAATTTCTATCTAAGCATGTGCTAAAGACCAAAGTATGTCTTGAGTTGGAGGAAGGCCTTCTGATGGTCGATGGTACTTAGTCAGCTTAGCTTCAAATAGTGGTATCAGCAGCACAAATTTATTCTGTTTTATTGGCACTTGGCTGCCTTCTAGTTTCTTCGTTGCTTAGCAATTCAATGAAATTGAACATTATAATACTTCATGCGTTGCTGGAGCAAATGGTATTTTACAGATGAATAGAGAGCTAAGTTTTGTCATCTCTGCATTAATAACATCATTATAATTGTTTTTATTATTATTGTCCATTGTATTATTTTGCAAATGAGATATTAAAGGCCCAAGTAAATTAGGTTTGAGATTCATCTGTCCTAATTAGGTATCTCAAAGTTAGACTGCCTTAGTCTGCAGTACTCACCACAGGCTTCTTTTCTAATCAGCAAAGAGGAGCAGCACCTCTTGAAAGTAACTCAGGTCTTCCTGGAAGAAAGGCTTTGCTGATGTCTCATCTTCTCTGCTGACCATGAAGAGATTGTGGAGTCACTCATTCAAATTCAGGTAGTCAATCTTTTATAGGGAAACATTTTTGCTGAATTCATCGTGTTCACAAAAGTGTCAGTGGCAAATGTGAAAACTGAATTCAAGTTTGTCTTTCTTCTGATCTATGCCACTGGTTCCTGAGTTTCAGGGTATTTCATTTCAAGACCCTGATTTCGTGATTGGTCATGAATGTCCAATGCCACAAAGAGCCACAAACTGTTACAAGGTGTCAGTGAGTGGTACTTTTCTGTCAGCAGCTTTAGAGACGCCTGAACATAAATGCTGTTGGGGAATCTTATGCTGTTTGGTGCACATGTGCTCCAGGTGACTACAATTGGATTTATCAGTATCCAATATTTGTGAATTTTGTAATCCTTACTCAAATCTTGATTCTGCAAACTAGTATGAGATGAGGCTTGGTGCTCTGGTGCTTTGTTTTGCCCTTGTTTATGTGTTTCCTCTTTGTTAAGGTTCATTTTTCTGGTGTATAGAACCAGGAAGCAATCTTCTACTGCCTCCCTATCCCTAGGGAAGGGCATGGTGGAGTAGCCAAAATGGGTTTTCCTATGTGGCAAAATGATGGTGAAGAAGCTGAATCTGGGGTTAGAGGTTTCTCCTACTGGACTGGGAGCCAACTACTGTTCCCCAAGGACCCTTTATATCATTACTTGCGATGTTTAAAACAGTTGATCTTAACAGTTTGACTCATATTTACAGCTAGTCACTTGTGCCTTAGTATGGAGTCCCATCATGCCATTACCAAAATCTTGCATATGTCTCCTGACTCTTGGCTCCTCTCCGAGCATGGTTTTTATTTCAGCACTTTTTCATTAGTCCAGGAAGAGCTGAATGTGGGGAAAGCAGCTAAGGTCACCTCTTTTGTCCCCTTTTCTTCTTCTCTCTCCTGTTTCCAGGATCAGAGGGAAATGGTCCCTTTAGATGTAATACAATGTTAAAAGCAAAGGAGGTCTTTGTTCATTTTCATGGAATCACACACTCATCAAGGTTGGAAGAGACCTTGAAGATCATCTAGTCCAACTATCAACCCAGCATCATCACCCCTAAAACATATTCCCAAGTGCCACATCAAACGCTTCTTGAGCAATTCCTGAGATGGTGGCTCCATCAGCCTCCTGAGTAACTTATTCCAATGCCTAACTACTCTTTCAGTGTAAAATCTTTTCTAATACCTAATCTGAACCTCCTGTGGAACAATTTAAGGTCCTTTCCTCCCATCCTTTCACTTGAGACCCATCAGAAGTGACTGACCCCACCTCACTACATCCTCCTTTCAGTCAGTTACGAATTTGGCTCAGATCCTCCTGAGATGTGGGACAAGTGAAGGGATATGTCATCTGGCAATTGATCTGTGCAGGGACAAGGGCAACACTGAAGCAGTTACAGATGTGTGAAGCAAGAAAAGTCCAGCATCCTCATCACAACCTCCCTCCAAGCGCTGCTGCCCTTCCCACAAACTACATTAGAGGTCACATTTGTATTTTATGGTGTCGCTACACATGCTGTTGTTCTAGTCTGAGGCTTTGATGATTGTGCAGCAGCGGAATGAAACATGTAGCTTTTTGACAGTATTGATTTCCAAAAATAAAAGCCAGTCACTGACCCATGGCAGCATGCTTTTTCCTTCACTGCAGTGTGCTGCACTGGGCCATGGTCTCAGTTCTTGCAGGACCATTTCATGCTGGAACACAGAGAAATAGCTCTGAGTAAATGAGCAAAGCTGCAACAGTGGCATGATTGAACCTAGTCAGAAACTCAGCCCCACACAGCTGCTCACTCACTCCTACCAGCAGGATGGGGGAGAGAATCAGAAGGGTAAAAGTGAGAAAACTCATGGGTTGAGAAAAAGACAGTTTAATAGGGAAAGAAAAAGCCACACATGCAAGCAAAGCAAAACAAGGAATTAATTCACTGCTTCCCATGGGCAGGCAGGTGTCCAGCCATCCCCAGGAGAGCAGGGCCCCATCACACATAACGGTGATTTAGGAAGCTAATGTCTCCAATCTCTCCCTCTTCCTCCTTCATAGGCTTTATATACTGAGCATGATGTTGTGTGGTCTGGCATATCCCCTTGGTCAGTTGGGGTCACCTGTCCTGTGTCCCCTCCCAACTCCTTGTGCACCCCCAGCCCCCTCACAGGCAGGGCAATGCAAGAAGCAGAAAAAGCCTTGATGCTGTGCAAGCACTGCTCAACAACAACTGAAGCATCCCCGTGTTATCAACACCATTTCCAGCACAAATCTGAAACACAGCCCCACACTAGCTATTAGGAAGAAAATTAACTTTACCCCAGCCAAAACCAGCACAGTCAGGCTGATTATTTCCTGGATCGCTGGATCAGAGAGATTGAACAGATGAATGTGTTTTGTTTTATTTCCAGAAAAATTACTTTCTTTTAACCCCATTGTTCATATCTGGCAGCTGATATCAGTTCAATCAATGACTCCTGTTTTCTTTGCAAAATTATGAATTTACAGTGTACCATGTTAACTAAAGAACCATTTTCAACATATTTGTAGAACTCTCCCACTCCATCAAATTCTGGATTCAGTTTCACTGAAGACAGTTTATCCTCTAGCATTTTTGCCATGTTTATTATTTTCTTACTCCTTTATCTAGGTAAGCAGACTGAAGAATTTTCATATAAATATTTTCCCAGTGTTATGAATAATTAATTTGACAAAATTACAACTACACAGGCAGAAGAAAGTAGTAAAACCAGGATTAGAGTACCCAGCGGGAAAACAAGTAGTCCTTTGTTTGTTCCTTCACCTCAGGTAAACTTAAGATGTCAAGCCTTGCCTTGTGCTTGGTGCGGCGCGTGGGAAGCCGCGATCCCGGAGGATGCGCAGCGGGTTTGGCTCGGGCTGGGTTGTCAGGATCGGCGCTGCCCTCTCGTGGCCGCAGCCGTAAATCGCTCTCGGGGCTCCCCGGCTCCGCCTGGGCACCCGCGGTTTGCAAACGCTCGCTGTGCCTAGGAAAGGGAAAATCGATGGCAAAATGTATTCAAAAGGAATACGAGGCTGAGCCTGAATTCAACTGCCTTTACAAACATTTTTTTTTTTTTTCCCGAGGCAAAGGCTTGCAATGTAACTCCGGAGTTAATTCCTGATGAGCATCGATGTGTGTGAGTCAATAAGGAACTCAGGACCTCAAGAAACACGTTTCTCTGCAACTGGGCTCTGTGTATCCAGATGATTTGTGTGGTTTTGCTTAGGCTGGTTGGTTCCCAGGCCATTTCCAATGCAAAGGTCTATTTTTCTTCTCGGTGACTGAAGTTCAGTATGTAACAGGGCTCAGTGAGGAAAGCAAATGACTCATCTCATACACTCAGCACCCCTCCACGATGCACATATGCCTTCACACCAAGAGAGCTGAAGAAGAGAAAGCATACAAGAAAGTCAGGGGAGACCACCAATCCTCTCTCTATCAAAAGGCTTTCCTGGTCATTAAGGCTTGGTCTTTATACTGGACTTGCTCCAACTGCCTGGGAGCCAAGCATCTTTCTCAGAGAAGAAAGAGTGCATGGGGATCAAACTGTAAGTAGAGGCTGACCATATAAATCAAGTACTTCTGCATGATGTGTGAACTGACTGTACACTTTGGCAGAGATCTTAGGAAATGCCTAGATGCCATTTAGCTACTCCTTTGGGATATTCCTCAGTGATTTCACTAGTGATCCAAAGGCTTTCCAAAGGGGGCTTTTCACTTTCTGAGGAACCTGTGCCAGCACGTGCTCCAAACTGAGGCATTTGTGCTGAGTTCAGGGTCAGGAAAACACATCCCCTGCTGAAAGGTGGGCAGTGGGAAGGTGGGGAGGCAGCAGGGCCGGGGAAGGGAGAGCTCCGGGGCTGGGCAGCAGTGGGCAGGGTGGCAGGCGGAGCAGCACCGTGCTCCTCATGCAGCTGAGCTGTCTGGATGGGCTTGTGCAGGTGCCAGCCTGCCTCCATTTTCAGCACATTCTGTTGAACACAGTTGCCTGTGTCTGCCTCATTAGAGGCATACTGATTGTACACTGAAGCAGCAAGAGGTTCAGAAATGCAAAAATGTGGGTACAGAGCAAAAAAAGGAGGGGCTAAAGTGTGGCACTGCTGTGGTGAGAGCTAAAAGGTCCTGTGGGCACAAGCAAAGACTGGACAAGCCCAAAGAAGTGAAAGCCACAGAGGGCTTCTTTGTGCACAGAAAGGGAAGAGAGGAGGTTCACTCTCTTCTGCTCTCTTTCTGTGTTGTTTCTTTTTTTCTCAGTCTCTGATAACCAGTGAAAACACAAAACTGGGTTAACTGGGTTTGTTATCTGCCAATAGGGCTGATGTTTTGTTCTTAAGTGACCTCCCCAAAGCCGGGGCTTGGTGTTCTAAAGAGATTCAATTATCATTGTTGCTCTGCACCCATACTGCAGGGGTGAAAAAGAAGCACAACCAGTTTCAGCCTCATTGTGCTGAGGGCTGTACAAATTCAAGAGCTCTCACAGTTCGGCTTTGTTTCTTACTGAGGTGTTTGCTACCTTTGAGTGCTCCTATTTAAAACTATGACATAGATACACCTACACACAGTTTTCAAAGAATTGTTGTTGTCATAGTTGTTGCTAGATATCAGATATCTCTGTAATTGTGACTCTTTTCTATCTCTGTTTCATGCTGTGCCTCTGAATTGTTTAGAGGCAACCTGAATTATTTTCAAGCCCTGCTAGGGAGGCCCTTTCTAGGTACATAAAAGAGCTTATATAGACTGTTGTACTTGCAAAACCACTTGAAGTGTAAGCAGTCTATATGTTTACATAAAGGGAAGCAATAAATAAAGAGAACTTTCATCTTGAAGGTTAGTAGCAGCTGTCAGATGCTGAGTTTGTATTAAATATAGTCTGGTAGTACTTACTCATTTAATTAATAGGTGACATACTGTCTTACCTTGATCTGGGTGGTGGGAAGAACAGTGACTGTGAACCAGGGAGTCTCTGCCTGTGTCGCTGCTTGGCTAAGCCATGGCCACGTTGCATCCCACAGTAACCAGCTTGTGCCTGTAACCCTGGCCAGCTGACAAGGGTCCTTATGGGGTTACCTACCCCCTGGGCAGCCCAGAAACACTGTGGGCTGTAGGGGTTCACCTGCAGCCATCCCAGCTGCAGGGATATTGGCTTGCTCCACTGTAATACCAGTGGTGATTTCCCAATACCAAGGGACCCAGCTGCTCTCCATCCACTTGGCACTTTGGAAAGGCCCAGGAAGGAGAACCTGTCAGCAGATCTTCCTCAACCCTTACTGCACTTTCTTCTGTTTCTGGGGAGCAAATGGAAAACATAACCCTGAACGAGTTCCTTGTATGCAAATGTGTGTTTGTTTATATGTAATGTGGGACGCTGGGTGGTCCCAGTTTTGTGAAGGGAGCCCCTAGGGAGTCCAGGCCTTGAGGCTTAAGTAATCTGACTGAGAGACTTGTATTTACCTTCTGAAAAAGAGTCAGGCTTTTAGAAGTGATTGCTCCACCACATAAAGAGTCTTACAACAACTTTGACAGATACAATGGAGGTTGGCTTTGGGTCATAATCACATTGGAGGCAATCATAAGGCTTTAAATTAATAAGACATGTATTAAGCATAGCCTGAAAGCACTCCCACTTCACTAATCCACTCAGAGTGATAGCTTTTGAAGGAATCATGTAGTGTTTAAGTTAATAATGTATTTCTTAAAAATAGTTCTTTTAGTAGCAAATGTATGACAGATGAATTTATTGTTGAGCCTTCTAATTTGTGACTGTAGTCCTGCTTAAATTGGAGTGTCTGTTTAGCATTAGAGAGGCTTCCCACAGCTTACCAGTTGGAAAGCCCAGATCCATGCTTCCTTTCCAGTACCAGTGCAGTCATTTTGACAGACACAAGGAAGAGCTTTTCTTCCTTTCCTTGGGTCCCAAAAGCCATCCCTGATGTTTCACTTTTAAATGTGATTGTAATGACTCAAATGTTTGGAGTTTCTCTCTCAATTTATTTTTTTCATGATTTCCCAAGTAAACAAAATCTGTGTAATTCAGTGGGATTAGTCCTGTATTATTCTCCATCTCTCTTGCATTTTGAACTGCTCTGAGGGAAGGAGCCACTCCAGATTCTACAGGTTTCATAGAACTAGCAGCTTGCTAAAGACCAAAGATCCAAATTAGTGCTTTCCACTAAGAAAATTCCTATCTTGTGGTCTCAGTGGTGCAGGGCCTGTCTGACCTTCTGGAACAAAACTTGCTGCAACAACAGAGCCTGAATAGCAGCTAGAGGCTTTAGCAGGGCAGTGAGGGTTCCCTGTGTCATTTTTGAGGCCTTTTCAGGGGGGAAACACTGAAGCTGCAGACACAAGGAGGATCTACAGGTAGGGGCTCATGCTGCATCTGATGGGGAGATGGGAGCATTGTTCTGGGAATAACTGGCACTTGGGTGTGCTGTCATCATCAGTGCAGTGGAGATGTATAAAGCACACTGCACGCAAATCCAAAGGAGACCAGATTACATTAATCCTCCTATTCACAGACCAGATTCTTGAAAAAATAAGTAGATGGGCAGAAGCTGGCGATGGTACTGGCATTGTTAAATAGAGATGGTCTTCCAGATCGCCCAAAGAGCAAAGACTTTTTTGATTTGTTGCAACTCCCTGCATTCTGCTAACAAGAACAAGAAGGTGAAATACTGTTGAAGAACCACCAGCACCACTCCCAATTTATCTAATTTAGAGGTTTCCAGCAAAATATGTTACATTTCCAAACTCACAGGAACCCTTTGTTAAGATTTTTTTTTTTCCCCGTAAATTTCAGAGAATACAAAGAGGATAAGAACCCTGTCTGAGGCGTAGCAGTTAAAATTCCATTATGAGTTTGAACAAAATCACAAACCTTCCAGGGAAACCAGTGATATCTGTTATGTTGATTAATCAGAAAAAGTCCATATGTTTTTCAGGCTTTCCATTGTGTTTTCATTGTATAAACAAGAAAACAAAACCAAAACAAACTCCAAAGGAATTTCATGAAACTGTGGCATGTAAAACCAGAAGAAAAATTTGTTACCACCCATAAAAGATGAAGCTGTTTGCTTTTTTCCCAGCTACCGAGAAGCCACTGACTATTTTTGAGGTTGGGGTTCTGGTGGAGTGGATCTTAATTTCTAGTAATGACTATGCTTCACCTAGGAGGGGTATGGTCTATAATATAAAATATTATCTCCATGTGTGTCTTCTGGGGCTAGTAGTGTTTCTTGCTCTCAGACAATAATTTTTGTCCACTCGAACCCCCAGCCTCAGGGCTGTTCTCCATGAGTTCTTGCCCTATTTTCTAATTTTGATGTCGAAAAGAATAATATCCTTTTTGCAAAGAGCCTCAGCAGTATCTTCCACTCCCTCCTTCATCCGTGGGACTTTGGAAATTTGGAAGGAGAGAGATGGGCTTGGTGCATGGTCTTGTCTCCCAGATCCTAAGGAGTTTACAAGTAATATACATGCAGCTTTAACCAAAATCGGCCTTTCTGCAGAACAGTAAAAGTGTTGTCTCCTCTAAGAGTCTCCTTCTTTGTCTTCAGTATCAGTGCTCTAAAGCTGTACTACCACCCACATGTTTAAATGTCAGGGACTAGGACTCAAGTGTCTTGAGATATGTGTTCATGTTTAACTGAGAGATGGAGGAGCTTTTTAAGCACTTCTTAGAGCAAATGCACCTTTAACCTCCATGTTATCACAGTAGTGTGGTGTGATATCACTGCTCATGCCATTTCAAAAAACCCCAGCATATTTCTTTAAAAGGACGATCTTGGAGATGCTCTCAGGCTACATGTAAGTGCTGAAGAAGGAGGTAAAAAAAAAAAAAAGAGAAGTTTCTTTTTCACTAATAGCAACTGAAATTTTTACATTACCACTTGCCTTCAGTAATGTATTCAGGAATATACGAGAAGGACCATGGACGAGAAGGAAACTCTACAGAACCACCAAAACAGCTCAAAGGCAGATCTACTGCTTAGCCTCTCCTGAGGCCTCTGCCATTTGTTAGCAGGGCTAAGAGCTATCCAACTCCTCCAGAGTATGGAGCTTTGGACACCTTTTCCTAAAACTGGAATATTATGGAAATCACTTGAATTACAATCTTCCAGTAGACAACACTTTGGTTTAATATTTCTGCACTTTTACTATATATGCACAGTTAATTAAATGTGCCTGATATACCAAAGGACGTTATTTGTGTTGGTGTAAAACTCTACAGATCATACTCCTAACTGTAGTATGTCCCTACCCACTCCCCATGTACACAAACTCAATCCTGTTAATAATTCCAGGTGTCTTGAAAAAATACATGGATTTAAAATGGTACAAAATGAGAAACTGTACTTTATTCAATAACCCTTATACTACATGTATGATTAAAAAGCTTTTGTTTAAGTGGTCCCTTACAAGTCTTAACTACAGAACAATTCATACAGAGGTGAGGTTAATAGGATATTTCTCATTAATCCTGCAGTTCCATTTTCACATGCCAGAGATGGGCAAATGAATTTATCTTCAAAGTATCTGTACAGTATTAGAGCGCTGTTTAAGAAAAAGAGCAGTGTCAAGGATACGGGTAATTATGCCTCTTTGTAACATCAGGACCTTTCTTTTTAAAAGCAGTGGATTTAGAGGAAATCTTGTTCAGTAAAGCAGTGTTATCAGGTGTCCCAGCCAGGCCAGGTGCAATCCACACAGTATTATATCATGCCAAAATGGATGTGGCAGTCAGGGGTCCAGCCTGGCAGCAACTTGCCTACTGATGCAGAAGACCAGGAACAGATTTATTACTTTTTTATAACTTGTTTAATTTCAATGATACCATGATGTAGTGTGCTGACATGGCAAAACACAGCACATGCCCACAAAAGTCACTCAGAGAAGGCTCCCTGATGCCAGAGCATGTGGCAAAACCACTGGGGTGCTGCAGTCAGACAGGGAATTTCATGCCTGGCTGCCCAGGCTATGTTTGCCCTCTGAAGAGCAGATTTTCTGAGTAATCAGACTGGTATCCTTCACCCTTCACATCTACAAACTCAGCAAGAAATACATATCTAGAGCATAAATGGTATTATAATACCATAATTTATATTTAAACTGTCTGACCAAATGGTGTCTAGTCCTTACCTTAATCCTAGCACTGGAACTTGGGGGTCTTTGTTGATTATTCCCTTTTCACAGAATCACAGAATAGTCCATGTTGGAAGGAAATCTGTAGATCATCTGGTCCAACATTCTGTGGAAAAGGCATCCTAGATGAGATTACCTGCCCAATCACATCTTGAAAAACTTTAGTGATGGGGACTCTTCCACATCCCTGGGGAGGTTTTCTAGTGACTGATGGTTCTTACTGTAAAATAGTTCCTCCTTCTGTTGAGATGAAATCTCTCCCAGTGCAGCTTGTACCTTCTTGTCTTCTGCATATGGCTCCTTGTGAAGGGAGAGTCTCTGTCCTCTGTAGGAGCCCTTCAAGTACTGGAATACTGTGGTTGGGTCCCCCCTGAGCCTTCCCTTCTAAAGCATATAGGAGCTAGCTCCTTCAGTCTTTCCTCATAGGTCAGGTTCTAGAGCCCTTTGATCATCTTCATGGACCTCCTGTGAAACTTCTCCATTCTGTCCATTTTTCTTTTGAACTAGGGGACCAGAGCTGGAGACAGTACTCCATGGCTTCCATTTTCTTTTGCATAAAATGCAGCTCCATTTCTTTTTCTTCCCTTTATATCCTTCTGAAAATGTTTGTAGCCATCCACTGTAGTTTTCTAGTCCTGAGAATTTTCCCACCAGCTTTCTGTAATTCCTATCACATCATAAATCTCAGAGTGGTCACAGAGTTCCAGTTCCTCCTGTTTGTTGCGCAGACTGTGTGTGTATTTGCCTTTGGAAAGACTTGGGGGGTATTCCGCACTGCTCTGGTAGGTGCTCTGGCTGTGCCATTATAACCCTGTGAAAATCACTTTTGTGTGCTCCAGTGAAATGCTCTCACATTTTATTTATCAGCAGTATTTATTGTAATGCAGAGAAGCCACTCTGATTCTGCTACTGCCAGTCAGATGCATTCAAGTATGAAGGGGAAAAAAACCTGTAAAACGATCAAATGAACAAAAGTTCTGATACTTTATCAAGTAGAAGAGTTAAATGACTTGTTCTATAAAGGCACTGACATTTTTTAAGAAACTACCTCCTCTATTTAAACTTTGTGGGTTTCAACGAAATTTTGATTTTATATACTTTTAAGAGCTTTCATTTCTTGAGATAAATGCAATTAAATATCTGTTCTCTGCAGAATATTATGGGTCAACTGGTTTAGATTACTTTATAGAAATATAATCATAGCTAAAACACTTTGCAAAACTTATTTAGCTGGATCACTAGGTCACAGCATTTAGTATTGCTAGTTGTAAGATTAGCTTATTGTAAAATAATTGCATTTTCCCCAAAATCATCTACTAAAGGCATTGGTTTTAGTAAACATGAGATAAGAAAAAATCTTAACAGTCACATCATTAAAAATTCATGCTTTACTCTCCATGGAAGATGTCATTTATAATAGAAGCCTGTTTTGCTTGTGTTTCTCTCTTCTGGTGATTTTGAATTGCATCATAACTGACAATATTAATTAAAAAAACACCTTTGATTGAACAGGTTAAGATGTTTTGTGAGGAAAACATTTAATGAGCAGACTTCTACAAGTCCAACTTACTTTGGAGTCTTAAAATACACAGTGTAGCCAGTGCATGTGTTAAAAATAAAGCTTTCCACTGAAAAATGTTTCCTGACTATTGAAACCCTGGACTACACAAAAAAAAAAAAAAAAAAAAAAAAAAAAAAAAAAAAAAAAAAATCCTGGTTTTTATTTTGCTATAGATTTCTTTTTTTTCTGTATGACATTCAAAATAGCCACAAAACACAGATCTAGACAGGAGTCAGCCCAGAGCAGCACTGTACATGTTGTGCATTACTTAGATGGAAGATTGTGAAAATTAACTGGGAAAAGAAGGTTCTCCTGTTTTTTCTTGAACAGCATGTTGTCCAAGAGGATGAACATGATGTGAGCACAGCAAATGGCTGCTCTGAACAGCTTAGAAAACTTCCTGCCAGTTTACAAAGCACAGCTTTGGTGCCTGTCACCACCTTTCTCCTCCAACCAAAGCACTGTTCAGCACTCATGGGAGGTTCTGCTTAGCTGCTTGCATCCTTCATAGTCTGAAATGGAGACATCTGTGGGTTTGGAACTCCTTCAGGGCTGAGATGGTGATTAAGAATAAGCACAGTGAGTTAAATTTGAATGTGAAATGAAATAGGAGTTAAGTTCCTAAGCAGCTTTGAGGATCTGTGCCTGAGCTCATAAAATGCAATTAATTAGTGACTAACTGGGGACTCTCTAAGGCTCTTCCATCCTTGAGGTTTCAGTATGACATCTCCCCTCCTTAGCCTATGTCACGTGCTCTAAAGTCATCATTTTGCCACGTAAGGAGTCAGACACATTTACAAGCTCTTTGATCTAGCACAATTCCATGTAAATCGTAGCACACAAACACACATCGTTGTGTGCTACGGTTTGTGGCAGGGAAGGAGCAGGACTGAACACTACCAGGCCTTAAGCACTGACAATTGTTAGGGCACTGCTCAACCTCTCCTAGTCTGCTGAGCTGTGGCAACAAGCATGGATTGCTAAAGCTGGTGGAAATTCATTATCACTATTGGAATGTCATTAACGCTTTTCCCAAGGATTACATATACTTTTAGGTGTCGAAATACTCCAAGCCAGTGTTCAAGCAAATTAAAAGCAGCAATTCCAGGGAAGAGGCATTTATTGATGATAAAATGCTGTGAGGGCCAACAGATGTCATTCCTCATAATAAGGCATGTGGCTCTAATTTGGCACTTCTTGCCATCAGGAGGAACCTCTTGCAGAGCAGATGTCGCTTCTAATCCTGTCTTCCATGGGTGCCTGTGCCCTGTTGGAATTGGTATGCCAGTTCAGAAGCAGGCTCAGTGCCTTGAAAGCAGATGGTCATGAGCACGAGTCATGCTACAAAACCGATACTTCTAGAAGTGTGGGTGCTGAGACTGAAGGACTACCCAGGAACATCAAAATCTTCCTGTGCAGGAAAATTCCCCCTAAGTAGGCTGATACATGCCATTAGTGCTTTAGTGGTAGTAGAAAATGGATGTTATCTGTATCTTCTTTCTGGTTATTTTAACTTTTGGCCAGCCTCTGGTGATCCCGGGGTCATTCTGGCAGCTGAGGGCATTGGATAATATACGTGTCTTTGGCAAAAATGCCGTCAATGCTCACTGTTACTTTGAGAGCTCTACAGCACCTGGGAATTGTTGTAGTGTGGAGGACTACCCTGCTGGGCAACAAGGGGGAGAAGTGGCCCTTGAACCTGTATTAATCCAATTCCTCTGTAAGACAGAGCATGACTGTGCCAGACAATACCTGAAGTAAATCTGTGCTCCTGTTTCATTTCACCTGCTTTTTGCTTGGTATAGAGAGTAGCATTTTGCCTACAACATTCAGCCTAGGTCAAACTTTTGTTGCACTGAAGACAATGCCTCAGTTGCCCTCACTGGGATCAAATACCGTTTTTCTTACAAATTCAGCCTTAAATAACAATTAATTTCAGTAAATTTACTGAATGCAGGATCCCAGAAAACCTGGTGCTTGGATATAGCTACTTATTTACTCTCCCAAAATGAATCTTAGAGGAATTTAAATGTTTAACTGATATGTAATATGTTCTTAACTTGTGTCAGCAAGAAGAGCTGTTAATCTCTCAAAACACCATGAGTACATGCTTGCTTTCAAGTGTATCTCAGGTTTTAAAAACCAGCCCTTGCTACAATTAATTGCTAGGCTTCAGTAATTACAGAGTAAGATCAGGTTACGCAGATCTGATCTGTTAGGAATCTTAATCCATATGTCTAGGAGAAGCTTACAGTAGGTATGTTTCTCTATTCTCAGTTAGAGAAGCAAACATTTCCCCAGTATATAATTATACTGCTTCAGCTCCTCCAAGTACCTCAAGAGACACTTCAGTGGAGGACTCATGATGTGGGATGTTTCTTGTCACCGTGATCCTTGCTGAATGAGGAAGGTTTGCAGGGAAGATTTGGTCATGAATGACCTTTGATGACTCAGTCGCAGGTAGTGCCAGGAGATTCTCCTTTCAAAATGTAGATACACAGTGATGTCTGAAATCCATTTTAAAATGCCTGTGCAGCCCAGGCATCTTTGGAAGGATTCCAAAAACCTTGTATTATCCTTTCTGACAAACATTACAACTGATCAGCAAAATACGATGGTGTCTTCATTCCATGTCCTAGGAGTTTTTAATTAGCCAGCTATGCAAAAGCTCTCAGCCAGCCAAGCAGCTGTACAACCTGCCAGTGGAAGGCAAAGCTACCGCCAACATACGGTGCAACTTTATTACATAATAAAATGCTCGTCTTTCCTGATAGAGATGTAGCATTTCACAGGAAATCAAATAAAATGGGTTATGTGATTCCAAGGTCTGGCACAGTCAGCAAGTTGTCTGCAACTCCCAGTAACACACTGAGAAATTTTACTTTGTGGTGAAGTTTTCACCTTGCCCAGTGAGGCTTGTAACACTTCAGGAGGGAACAGCACATAGCTCCACTCAAGTAAGAAATGCATATAGCCAGATCCTAAAATATGTATTTTATTTGGTGATGTGAAATGAATTAGTTAGCATTGATACAAGGAGGTGTATCAGCAGAAGGCTGTATTTCTGCTATCTATTATGTATGAAGGACACTGAAGATGGGTTTGTGCCACAAAAATTAATCTAGATTTCAAAAACTCAGTGTCATCAAAAACAGTAAGTCGTGTAAAGGAAGGAGCTTCAATTCCACTTGGCAGAGGCAAAACATCTCCACTTTTCTTAAACCCACTTTGATGTACGTGAGGCTAAGCTGAATGAGTGCATGCAGTGACATGGAGCATACATGGCCCAGCTCAGTGGATGCTTCCTGGCTGCAAGTCCAGCTGTGCTGGTAAGCAAGGGAAAGCCTGGAAGCCAGGCTAAGCCCAGTCTCCTGATCCCTCACCCTGTTCTTCACACTGTGACTGTGGTTTTGTCTGCTCTAACCCTCTCAGGAAAAGCTGCTATGATCAGCCTGAGTGGTGTCAGTATAAGCCAGCCTACAACACCTGGCCAGCTTTTGTTTAGCAGTGTAAATACAGTCTGATGGACCAAGCCTCAAACAAAGGCCATGTGTACAAGGGCATCCTGCTGGAAGTAGAGTTGCCAGTGCTGCCCTGGCAGCTCAACTGCCACTGGAGTTAGGAAAGCACAGCCTGAAGAGGTGATGCTTCCCTCTGCCCTGCCAGAAACATCACCTCTGTCTTTTGCTTGCCTGGATCAGCTGCAAGTGCAGAATACAGCCTCTGACTGCAGAAGTGTTGGGGAAGATGAAACAGGAAAACCTTGGAAATATGATTGCCTGACAAAAGATTTTGGGAATATGAAAACTACAGGCAACATCGAAATGAAAGCCACTTTTGAAATACCAGGTCTTAGTTACTGAACAACTAGAAAACAATGGTATGGCCACTGAAGTAATCCCCTCTTGATGGAACAATACCCTCTGCTAGCAGGCAGGTCCAAGGGTCAGAGCAGACCCTACTAGCTCAGCAGAAGGGGTCCAAAGAGTAGTTTTTTAGAAGTTAAGATGTAACACTCTATGGTAATATAAGAACTCTTATAGGCTGTATGTAAATGCTATAGGATTTGTATCTTGTATTAGATTGGTTAGTGACAATTAGAATATTCAGTACAGAAGATGATTTATTGTATTGTAACCAGGACTTCAGACATTCTCATTCTCTCTTCACTTCTACTTCTCTTCTCATACTTCTCTCTTCCACTTCTACTCTTGCTCTTACACCCTCTCTCTCTCTCTCTCACCCGTTCACTCTCTTGCTCTCTTGGGCCTGCTCAGAGCTGAGTCTAGCAGCTCTGAGCAGTGCCCCAATACCCACGCCCTTTACAATAAACCGGCTGTGTCCCGAGACCTGCCTATAGAGATCTCTCGTCTCCATCCGTTACCGTCTACGTCCGGCCGTCCCGACTGGACCTCAGAACCCCCCGAAACCTACACAGAAGCAGTCAGGGCAGCTGGAGGCAAAGGTAGAGCCTGCCAGTGCATCTGCACAGAGCTGCTTTTGCAGCTCTTCTGGTGGTAGTCAACCTTGCAGGGTTCCCACCCTTCAGATGCCCAACAGCTTTCTGCACAGCCAGATCCAGGGGCCCAAAACCATCTGACAACAGGTGACACAGGAGAAAGGTGCTTGGCCTTAGGACTGGAGGGCACCTGGAGAAGGATGGATGTGCAGCAATCCCTTAGTGATGTGTTAGTGTACAAAAGCCATGGCTGATCACAGCTATCTTTAATCATCAATGATGGCACCAAACTCCCTCCCTAGCAGTGAGGGGGCTGCCTCAGAGGTAGTGCCTCTGGCAGTGCAGAGACCCAAAGCTATCTAAAGCTGTGCTGACAGGCACTGCAGATTTGGCTCCTTATTTTGGTGGAAATTATCAACCTGAGTTATTAACCTGAACTCGAAATTCAGGTTTCATTTTTGAATGTAAAGACTTCTGAAAAATCAGCTTTTATAAAGGCATGTGGTCAGGCACGAACCTCCTCTAAAATAAGTATTTTACAGAGAATTATTGCTCAAACATCTTTGTCTGAGCCAAAGAAAAATGCAACGGGGAAAAATGACTTTGAGCTAAGTTAGGCTTAAGCATTGCGTGGACGTTAGTTCTTAAGCATCTTCTTGTTCTGGATGGAAAAGAAACCTGTCATGAGCTGGTCTCTGATCTCTTGCATATTTGGCCTGTTAGGAAATACCAGGTACTAGCTGTCTGAAAGACAAAAAAGCCCAATTAGTCAGCTAGTAATCTTATGTACTATGATAACATCTTAATAACATGGTTAGCCCTTGGGGCCAGTGATCACACTGTACCTCTTGGTCAATAGCTTTGTTTCAGCTTGAGCTACTGAGCTGTATGTTCAGTTGTGTCGCTTGAAAATTACACTGTGAAACCTCATATTGAAATATACCATGTTGGACTTCAAAACAGCCCCCCTTAAAGTAGTGAAATAAAAATCTTGGCTGACAGGTTGCATGTCTGGTAATCATTCTACAATGTTTACTTACCACTTTACAAGTAACAATCAGGAATAAAGAATGGGCATTAATTGAAGGATGGGCAAAAGTTCCAAGTTAGTGAAAAGTGTGTCTTGCAGGTTTTAGTTTTAAAAATCACTTGATTATTTCCAGTAGTTTAAGGTATTTTTCTTATCAGATCATTCCCCAGGGCAGTGATTTTAAATTTCACTTTGTGCTTGTACTTGTGCTTGAAAACTGGGGCACAAAAGTGCAGCCTAGTAAAACCCAGAGGAATAATACATCCCAGTGTTTTGCAGGTGAAAAAAAGTCTTTGCAACCTCATTCATCATCAGGTTTTCCTGCTCACTTCTCTGTCTGTGCTGTTTCCTTGCTGTGTGAATTTGGAAAGTGGCTCAACTCCTTTTTTAAAGCTTCTTCAGTTCTGTGACTGGGAAGTGATTTAGAATTCCTAAGTGGCATCACTGATGCAACAACTAGATGTAACTTCATTGTCGTTAACTTGGCATCAAGTAGTGTCCAAGGATCTCTATGCTGGAAGGGCCTTCCTATAACCCTGGGTAAATGTTTGTTCTTCAGTGAACATGCACGATGCCAGCATGTTCCCAGTGTCTTGAGTGTGATTACAGCTGTGGCAGGAGCTATCAGCTCCAATCCTCCTGCCAGCACACGGAATGCTTGACCTGCTGTGAAGAGCTGGAAACTCACTCCGTGTCACAGGCTGCACATAGCAGCCCACGGGACAGGGAACTGCAGACGCAGCTGCACTCATGCTGTAATACTCCTCTGCAGTTTGTTTGTCAGCAAGACACAGACCCGTAGGCATTGTCAAACAAGCTGCTTTTCTAGAGAGGATGCAAATTCTCCAACAAAAGGAGACTTTATTGCCCTTGGCTGCAGACAGGGAAATCTGTAGCTGTGGGGCTCCAGAACACAGCCCTTCCTATCGTTGTCTCCTCTCAGATCAAGACCTGCCACAGAACATGGCCTAATTTATATCTCATCAAATGCAGAATTCTCCCCATACATGTTCCTGCTAGTTTTACAGTTATCTATATTGTCATATGATATTTCCATCCTTTTTTATAAATATTTGTAAATAATTTCAGAAAAAGAACACCTATAGGAGGCACTAACTCCTAGTGACACATACAAGAGAGTCTTTGTTTTCTGAGGGTGAGGAGCCCCTGAAATGAGCTGCTGCAGGGCAGGGCCAGATGGTGAAAAGAACGGTGACAGATATGGAGGGAGAGTGGTTCAACGACATCTAGGAGCCTGTGGGATTTTGGTCATGGTTTTCTTTGAACATACATGTTCAAAGTATGTTCCCAGCCCTAATTTCTCCATGTCTACTGGCAAACAAGTGTAGGGGAAGAGTAGCTGCAGCTGGGACTCTCCAAAGTAACTGCAAGTCTTCAAAGGAATATTCTTCTTTTCTATATAGTTTTTTTTCAGAAACAGAAGAGTAGGATTCCTTGGGGCTCACAGTGAGGAGGTGATAAAAGTGAGGATGAAGGCCTTTAGCCCCAGCAGATCATTAATAGCCTGTTAAACACTCTACTGCAGTGCTGCTCCTCACAGAGCACAGAGTCTGCAAAAATACAAGGCCTTTTATGTGGCAGCCCCCGAACGACTCACCAGGTGCTTCAAAGGCAAGCAGAGTCTCCCCTGGTTTAGAATGCCAAAGTAGAGGAGTAGGAGGGAAGAGGTACAATACAACAAAGGATGTGGTCACCTGGAAACTGTTCACCCACTGCACATCTGGTGTTTCTGTACAGGCTTTTACTGAAAAATAAGAGGTGGTATCATGGAAGGACCCATGCTACTGATTCACCTGCTGCAGATAATAGTGGGAGGCATTATTTCATGATGGACCAACAGGTACCATCTGATGAATAATCTTTCTGATTCTCCTATAAGTTGATTCCTTGCAGTAAATTAAAACCTTTATTTTCCTCCTAGGTCATGAGGAATATGCATTCTCTTAATCTTCAATTAATTTCTTCTTTAAATGCTATCTGAACTCTGGAATCCAGCACTATGTGTAGCAACGTGAAACTCGCCTACCTCTGCACCTGGGGAACTAGATGCTGCCCTAGTGATATCCGTGGAAGCAGCAAACATTTGCTTTTTGGGGCATGTTATACACGCATGTGTTGCTGTATCCCACTGTCTCTTTCAGATCTCCATCTATGAGTGAAGAGCAAAGTGGGACGTAATGTCTCTTAAGTTAAACATTGACCTTATCTCAAATCCTGGGTGTATTGATATTGCTTTGGTGAGTTGACCTTGGCTGGCTGCCAGGCACCCACCCTGCTGCTGTCTCACTATCTCACCTCCTCTACAGGACAAGAAAGAAAATAAGGTGAATAAGACCACAGGTAGAGATAAAGACATGGAGATCACTTACTAGTTGCTGTCACAGGCAAAACAAACTTGACTTGGAAAAAATTTTAGTATATTAACAATTAAAGTAGAGTTGAAAGGTGTGAAACAAAGACAAAACAAAAAACTAAAACAGCTTTCCTACACCCCCTTTTTCCAGTCTCAACTTCACTTCTCCCTTCCCAAGTCCTCTACCTCCTCCATCCCATATCCCCATTGAGCAGTGCAGTGGGAGGAGAATGGGGGTATCAGTCAGTTCATTACAGTTCCTCTCTGTCATTTCTTCCATCTCACACTTCTTCCTGCTCCTGCATGGGTCTTTACCCAGGGCTGCTGTCCCTCAGGACAAACCTGCTCCAGCACGGTTCTCATGTCCAGGGACCACAGCTTCTTCCAGAGCCCTGTTTCTGTGAGGGCTCTCCATGGATGCAGCTTCCTTTGGGCCATGTCCACCTGTGTCAGTGTGGAGTTCTCCATGGGCTGCAGTGTGAATATCTGCTCCGCCACGGTCCTCTCCACAAGCTGCAGGGAAATACCTGCTTCCCCAAGGTCTTCTCCAGGGTCCTTAGGGAACACCTGCTCCCTCTCAGCCTCACAGTTTTTCCCTCACTGCTCACTGCAGGGCACTGTTTTGCCCTTTCTTAAATACATTCCCTCTTGGCTGACAGGACAGGCTGTGCCCTGTGGTGGGTCCATTTCGGGAAGCATCTGTGCCTGATACAGAGCAGCCCTGGTCCCCCTGGTGCAGGCTGGCCCTGGGGCCTCAAGACACCTAGCTCAGTGATGCAGCTCAGCTCCCTGAGTCCATTTCTTAATAAAAGATCAAAAGCTGTATTGCTTTTTTTCCTTGTGTTTTTCATTGGAAGGGCTTGTCCAGCCACAGCACAAGGTGTGTGGCCGGTTCTCTCCAGGCTCTGGCATTTCTGATCCAGGGATCCTATGAGGCCATGTTTGTCAGCTTTCTCACCCACTCATTTAAGGAATTAGGAGATCTCTTATGCTGTGTTTTAGACAGAAAAACTGTTTGTAGCTGGCAGCACTTCATCTTCAATACCTAGGAAAACTTTTTAATTTGTTTTTTAATAAGAGGTTATGTAACTCCCCTGGGCTTGTACTTCAATGCGGGAATTGCTTCCATTTGGTCAGATTTGAGAGGTGAAATGTTCTCGTATAATACATTTTGCAACTGAGAATAACGGGTTTCCATTAAAGAACACTTGAACAGCATTTCTCTGCAAATAATAATACTTTAATCTTCAAGGTTAGTGCTTCTGCAACTGAAACGTACAAAAAAAAATAGCTGAAGAAAGAGAAAAAACTTTCTACAAGTGGTGCTACCCAAACTGCCTGGGTAAGCACATATATCAGACCACTTCAGGAATAGCTTCAGGAGTGTGATGCAGACAGCCTGAGGTGGACACACATGCTGCAGCATTCCCTGGCACCTGCAGAGGAGACGGGGCTAGGCTGGGCCAGGTTGTCTGCGGTTGTGACTTTACAGAAGTCAGCAGTGTTTGTCAGCAGATAATTCAGCACATAAATGTTTGTTACACAGGTGAAAAATCCATGTATTTTGGCTATTCAACACTGACCTGATGTGCTGAGGGGTTGTTATGTGCACAGCTGTGTAAAGGTGACCAATGCTTCAGGTCTTTCTGTTCCTGCATAGAGGAACACTACACTGTTTTGTCTGAAGTTTTAATGTGGCTTGAGAAAGGTCAAATATGTTTGTAGAAGTCCATTTATACTGCAGATACACACTTCAAATTAAGACTTATGTGCAAGCAGCTTCAAAGGCACAGAAAAACTTAAAGCTGTTTTCTCAGAGCCAAAAGGTGTATTCTTCCTGTATCAGAAAAGAGGATTTTCTTTTCCAACCTGCTTTTTTTTTTTTCTAGTAAATTTTCAGTAAAAAGGCAAAAATGAAATCTCTCCTTTAGTTGCACACTTTCAAGAAGCCTGTGTCTTAAAAATACTGGAGACTTGGACATGCCAATTATTCAGATAATGCTGTCATTTTCCTGCAGGCAGTACCTAACCAATATAATATTGTATCTTTGTAAAACAATTGAAATAAAAATTATAGGCCTTTTCTGACATACTTTGTATTTCTTGCCACTATCTCCTCTTGTTTCTTCAAACAAAATGTTCATTCTTTTGCAAATGTCCAAGTCCAGATGTGCTGTAATCTTTTGCTCCTCTTAGGCTTTGTAGACAGATAGGTAAAAACAATACTCCAACTTTGCCTTTCTCAAATGTTAAGAAAATACTGTTTTCCTTATGTCTACAAGGAATCTAGGATGTCATTATTCCCTAGATGGCAAGTTCAGGAGGAAACCAGACCCATTAAAAGTTTTAAAAGAGGTCAATATAAGGTGGAAAACTTAGCAACCTAATATTTGTTATGAGAATATGATTGAAGTGGATGTGAGAGTTAAGGCAGAATTTTTCCTTTGTTTTTTATCTTATTATTCAAATGTCTCAGTGTGATGAGGGACTCTGTGGGAAATCCCACCTGAGCAAGAGAATTTGGAACTTTGCACCGCTGAGCCTTGGTATTCCGCTTTATTTCAAACACCAGCAGCTTCCAAGTGATAGGGTGAATGTGTGGTGTGGCTCCTGTAGCAGCTACAAAACCATAAACAACTTGTCCACCCAGATATTTAGGAATTCCTTTGTTTCTTTATGAGCATTGTACCCACATACCTTTACAGAGCTAGACCAAGAGGAGGTCTTAAGTTCCTGTTGGAATCAGACTCTAACAGCTGCCAAGACTTGGCATTTAAGTAAGTTGTTGGGAACTCTTTATTTCTACCTAAAGGTTTATCTTGGAGAAAGTCCATGTAACTTAGCCCAAGGTGCAGTGAGAACGTGTCTTTGTAGATCGTAATTGCTGATAGAAGTTCGGTCTGTATGCCACAGTTCACATACATTTTTTATGGACTTATAATTAGTGTAATTCTGGTCTCCTGCAGGTTCCAGCTTCGGAAATGAAGAGCAGACCACCCCTAGGGTGTCTGCACCTTCCAAAGATGTTCCCAAGGGGAGCAGCAAGAGCACGACGCAGGTATCAAGCAGCACAGCGACTTCACGCAGGAGCTTGCTGCCAGCACCAAAAACTGCCACAGCACCCGCTGGTAAGTGCTCCAAACTTAAAACACCACCTGTGTTAAGCCAAGAAATGCAAAAATCTTGCTGTGATGCTGTTTTACTGCTTGCTTTTAATTAATTTTCATGCCATCCCTGGGCCCATTGCCAGTGTGCTGACTTGGACTCCATTTACTGGAGTCTCTTTTAAACACAGTCAACAACACGGCTATAATCTCATTTTGTGAGCTATGTGTGGATTTGAAGGCATTTGCTGTCCCTAACTACACATATCAGAGATTTAGTGTATATATTGTTGGTTCTCACCAAGCAGCTTTTTAAAAACATTGCATTGCTTTAGAGACCAAAGCATTCCACTGAGCAGATAATTCATTGCTAGGTAGGCTTGCAGTGATGAGAATATTGGCCTCTAGGTTTGAGCAATCTTTTTTTTTCACTCAGAGAGGCAGAAGGAGGCAAGCAAATAAAGCAAAAAAAACCCCTAGTCTTGTTTTCAATTTGTTTCCTTGCCTAAACTCTCCTTCTGTCCAATTCACTTAAATGACCAGTTCCATCAAGTTCAGATTAGACCTAACAGTTTAGATTCCAAAATAAATAATTTTATCCAGGCTGGCTCTTACTCAACAGTGTTTCATTTCTATGTAAGTTCCATTGGGTTTGATAACACACTGCAAATGGAGCTGGGAAGGAAAAGTCAGTGCAAAATATGAGACAAACACCTTATGAATGGCTAGTTCTTGTCACCTGCTTTCAAGATAGATTAACCTGTTGCAGTGGTTTGACCTTGGCTGGACACCAGATACCCACCAAACCAACTGAACAGAGGGAGATAAATACAATAAAAGGTTCGTGGGTCAAGATAAGGATGAAGGGATAACTCAGTAATTACTGAGTCATTTTATTGTCATAAACTTGGCTGGTTTATTTTGGAAGGAAGCTAAACATGGAAGTAGGGTTACCTATCTGTGTTATGCAAACAGTTAGACACAGGGGCAGCTGACAAGTTTAGGAAGTCGTTATTATACACAACAGACAGAAACAAAAGAAACTATGTTAGTCCAATGCTCTGGTTTAATTTTTTATGAGCCAAGTTAGCAGCATGTATCTGTGGCCAATTCATTGCTTCTTTTTCTTTTTTTTTTTATTATAGCAGCGTCATGGTTCCTCACAATGCAAGTATCTGATAGGAGCAAAGGTTGAAATAAATCAAGAAATGATGAAGACAAGGGTTTTTTAGCAATTCTAATCTTGCCTCTCTTGCAATAGCAAATGAACACTGGGTGTAGATCCCAATGTGATAGAGACACCTACAGGATGTAAATTTTTCTGTTTAGGTATCCTTTGGACAGTAATTTCTATAGGCTTGATGTTGCATATATATTTAGCATCTGACCAACCTCCTGTGCAAGACATTGCAGTTACTAAACTGAAGTGCTTGGAGCACTCTGCAGTTGCAGCTGAGGAGCACAGGCACTATGTGTATTGCACACAGCTCATTTTATGAAAGGAAGAAGGAAAGAGTTTCACAAAGAGGACGGCAGTAATTTAAATATAAATAGTATTTCTGAAAGAGTGCAATATCAGGTAATGTAAAAAATTACAATTGTATTTCAGAGACATACATAATTTTATCTATGTGTGAGTAGTAAATTAATTCACAAATGAAAATATCTGCCTATATTAATGAATCAAAAATAACCATCAAAAATCACACAAAAGCTTTCATGTATTAGATCTTACTTGAGAAGACCACCTGAACTGTAAACTTTCACTTAAAAAAAAGAATAAAGACACAACTGCTCAAGAGAGATTATACTCCTGATATTTCACTAAAAGTGCTCGTGAAATAAATTGGAATGAGGGGAATTTTTAAAAATTTAATTAATGAAAATTGACTCCTTTAGCTGCTGCTGGACAGACGATGATGCTGTGCTTCAGATGATCAAAAAATAATTCTGGCATGGGACAATAGGAATGGAAGATCGTTGTCATGCAAATTGTTGTGCAGGCATGAACTGATGGCCTTTTGACTGGTCTATGAGAAGAGTGCACTTAATTAGGTTTCAGTGTATTGCACAGCCCTTTCTATACCTACATGTCTGTCCATTTATAGAAAAGGGAAAAGAAAGTACATACTTGACTAGAAAAAAGAGGCCTTTTAATTTGACTTAAATATATTTGCTACTTTGGGAAGTACCGTGATAACCAAACTAAAACATGGCATTGCTGTATTGCTTCGTATTTTGTTTAACAATAGGTGAAAGCAGCTCTCCATCAGGAACTTTGCAACTGTAAACTAGCTCTGAAATTCATAGAAGCCTCTTCTTTCCACAGATGTTGATGAAAATATATAGTGCTTGAAGCATACATATAGGAATTTTCTGGTCTAAATTGCCCTTAAAATGGGGGAATATCAGCAGAAGGCAATGTTCAGAGACTCAGTTCTGTCCACAAGGCTGGACCTGCCACCCAACAGTCTATGAAATCAGAGAGCTGAGGGATTTCATATTTTCTATGGCCTGTTACAGATTTTGGGGGGTGTGTGTTATGGGATTCCTATTTCTACTTGCTTATTATTTAATATTTATGTCACAGACAAGTGACTGTTATCACCCAGAAGAAATACCCTGATTTGAGTGCAATGACAGTGGCAGTAAGGAATTAATTTGAGCAGCTTGTTTCTACTTGGCCCACTAAATTAAAGACAATCAAAAGCATTGTTCAAAAAACTCACCCAGTCAATTCCTGTGCTTTTACAAGTACCAGTAAATCATATGTAACAGGACAGGCTGTTAAATGCAGTCAGTCAAGATGAAGAATAGGAGGTCAGTGTTATCTCAGCTCTCACCAGCAATCTTGTAGTGTAAAATGCGCTTCTTTTGATCAGATTCTGCAAAATCCAGACAGCACAACATCAGCAGGAGGGAGAGGGATGAGCTGAGGTCAGCTGAGGGGGGAAGAGTGAGCACCAGTGCTCTTGCAGGGATGAAGGGAGAAGAGTCTGCTGCTGCTTTGTTCCCCCTTGCAAACACTTTCCCTTCAAAGCTGAATAGCAGTGGGTTGCATTCATGCTGTTGCCGTATGAACATAGGGATATGCAGCACTGCCTTGCAGGTGAAAGTGGGATGTTCAACTGCAGGTTTTCCTACCTCTCTTCTGGGAACCACTCTGAAACATGCCACAGCACAAATGTGTGAGGAAGAGACAATAAAATGCCATAGGATCCTTGCAAAATGGCAGAAAGAGATGGATGGAGTAGTTGTTTTAACTCTTCAACTAGCACTGGATGTTCTGAATTATTACCCTGAGATTTTCTATTCAGTCCAAAGAATGACTAGTTTTATCAGGTTTATTTTTTCCTTTATTTTTTTAAACACCAGCTGAAGAGACTTTTCTTTTTCAATACAACAACAAGGCAATTGCTTTCAGACAAGACAATGAAATAGTCACTGTCCTTTTATTCTTATCACATTTAATTTAAATTTGAAATAAACACAAAGGGAAAAGCACAAGCATTAGCAGTTTCTACTTAAACAAATACACAGTCTTTCTTCCACATCTACTTATTTATTCAGTCTTTCAGTGTCTCATAGATCACAGGAAGTAGAGAGTCTCTAGAGAGAATTAGACTGCTCTCATTCTACAGAATCCATCATATTTCCAGCTTTGCTAATTTTGTCTCAAACAATGCATGCAGGGATGTGTCATTACTCACTAAGGACATGACTAGTCGTGGGTGTCAGGGGGAAAGGCAGAAGAAAGCTCAAAGGGGCTCTCTGTGTCTGTGAGTGACTGAAGACATTTCCTTGGGTTTCTGGGTTTTTTTTTAACTTGAAGACTGCATTAGTTAACTTATAAAATACTCCTGAGAACAGCTGGAATCCGTCTGAATGCAGTCAGTCCCATTGAATTGTTAATGATGTCTACAGCGTGGTAGGATTTGTTTTGGAATAAATACTCAATGTACAATTTGTTAGCGTGCTTTCAGTCTGAAGTATGAAAGCAAATTGAAGCCTATCCCACTGTACTGGCTTTTGAAGACTCAAAAAGGTACAGGCAAATACAAGTGCTGATTCTGCAGTGCTTGAGAAGATGTCTTGGGTAAGGTGTCTTTTGCTCTGGTTCCTAGGCTAGAATTCAGCTCTCCTGGGGGAATGGAGCAGTGGCTTTGTTCATCTGCTGTTTTGCTAGGTGATTTCTGGAATGCTTTACCTTGTGTTTCTAATTATTTTGCATTTGCTCCTTCTGTTTCATTTGGAGCAGGCTGTGTATGTTAATTAGGAAATGTAAATACCTTTACAGAACTGTGTGTTTAGAGGCCTTTTTTCTAAAGCAAGTGTTGTAAGCACACTAATAGAAAAGACAAGTATTTCTGCTCATTGTTATCTTATGGCCTGAAATATCCATTTCTTTACACAAGTATAGCTTTTAAAAGAGGGGAAACACTGGGAGATGTCTAACCTTAAATGAGATGTAGATTCACATAAAAATTAGTAGTCTGTGGCTTTGATTACTGGCTACCAGAAAGACAGCTTCTCATTGCATGAGCTCTGCCAGTGGTAGGAGTTGGCAGAGCCTTGGAAACTGTTCCAGGAAGCCTAGAAGTTAATGGTGGTTCCTGCTATGCTAGGAGCTTTTTGCTGGGAAACTCAGTGCTAAGAGCCCTGATTATGCAGCCAGCAGGAATAAAGCTAATGTACAGGCATTTAACACAGAGCTAACTGGAATTCCATATTTCCAGTATGTGCGCAGTGACACTAAGGATTTGAAGTAAATTTTGTTCCAGATCAGATTTAATATACATTATAAAAGACAAATTTAGAAGAAAATTAAAACAGTGTGCATGTTCAGGAAATATACACTTATGGTGCTTAATTTCCTTTTGTAATTTAATTTTGTGTATTTTTTATTATTTCATGATTGCACGTACAACACCTTTTGACATTTCAAAATCTATATGACAGAGTATGATTAGAGGTTTTACATGTGTCCGGACCTGTAATAACAACTGGAAAATGTTTGTCTTTTTTCCTGAGTTACCCTGGAGCATCAGACTTTCTATGTGCATTTTAGTCTTTGAGTTACTTCTAGTGCACTTCGAGCTAGAAAAGATCAAACTATATAACCTCCTGCTGCACCATACCCTGTGGTACCGCATATTAGGCTAATTACTACACCAGTGCTCTCCCTCAGATTTTTTTAAACCTGAAATTCTATATTTCTGTGAAATGACAAATTCTGAGCCCAAACACTTGTAATCTAAAAATTTATTTTCCCTGCAGGAAATCAACATGTTTTCCTAACCAACTAACAGCTGTTGTTTCAAAAGACAAGAACAAGCCCCATTTTTAGAAAAGCATTCAGCTCAAGCTCTGATATGAGGTCTGATGCCAGGGATGGCTCTTCCCCTAAAATTTCCCTGTGGGTGAGGAGCTTAGCAAAACGCTAACAGTTTGTTCCCGCAGACTGTCCTTCCTTTTGCCTGCTGTGTGCTTTCTAAATCCCTCTCCTCTAAGGAGGGCCACAGAGAAGCCACGAGGGCCCTTCTACTTAGGAAGGAGAATAATTGCTAGCTCCCTGTGTCCCTGTCCCTGGCTCCTTCCCAGCAAGGCTGTGCTGGGTACTGGCTCTTCCCTTGCAGCACAACCCCTCCTCATGTGCGCGCTTGCTGCACTGCTGCTCCACCAGACCTAGGAGCTCTCCTGGTCTTGTAAACTGAACAAGGGCACTAATCGTCCTTGTTATTAGTCCTACTTATCTTTCCTTGCCCAGATACCTGTTTGCACCTTCTATCTGCTGGTCTCTGTCCCCCATGCAGCTGCCCCTGCTGGCCAGCGCCCATGCACAACTCCCACTGCTCTCCACAGACCCTGACTTGCCCTCTGCAAAATTCTGGGCTCCTTTGCTCTGTTCTCTTTCAACCAAGCTCTAACTGGGGAATTGTTTCTCGTTTTGTGCTTAAGGTCAAGGGGCTGAATGAACTCCCCAGGGGTCCTCACTGAAAATGTCTCAAAACCAAAAGTAGTTAATTATTTACATGCCTAAGGAAAGCACACACTTTTCTCTACCACTGCCTGTGTTTGGCATCTGGCATAGCAAAATTTATGGAGGAGCTCAGTGTATGGCCCATTTGTGCATTATATTTTTATTTTGAAAGCCCCAGAAAAGCCAAAGCCTTATTACCATGACAAAGTAATGCTTGAATCTGTAACTATATAACCTACATCTTATAAAACAAGCCCTGGTTTTGTCTCCCAGCTGCCATCTCAGGTTGGTCCTTAGTAATGAAAAGGCACCATAAACTTATTTTATGTCCTACTCTGTAGTAAAGCACAGTGTAATAGGGGGCAGGCACAGGCAATTTCTATCTTCAGTCACTTCACTGTGAAAAGTACTAATCACAAATGAGAATCATAGCTTCAATATTTTGTATTTATGAACAGAGAAAATGGAGTGGGACAAAAGTAAAGGTATGAGGAAGTGTTCAGTCTTTACCAGCCCCTGACAACTGATGGTGTGATTGCCTATGAACAGTGGAAGAGAGTCAAAGAAGGTTTTAGAACTTGTGCTGTGCTTACCTCCCATAAACAGTTGGACATGCAGGTGCATGTGCCCTTTCCAGAAGCACTCTGCAAGCAAATGCTGAGAGATGGAGCTAGAAATTATGCAGCTCAGCTTCTGGTGCGTGGCAAATGCTGTATCTGCAGCTCTCTGCATGCAAGTCCTGATGCAGACAGAAGTGGAAAGGTGAATGAGGCATCAGAAATAAACCTAATACTGCAGCTGTGACTAGGTGTGGCTTTGGAGAGAAACTAGTAAACCAGTAAGTGTCCCTGAAGATTATGATCCCCATATAAAATTGTCATTTTTCTACACTGTTGAAAAAGCCAGGTCACATTTGCATTAAGCAAAATGGAAGATAGTGTTAGCTTTTGGACTACCAGTCATTAGGCACCACCAAGAAAATCTGATTTTATTTTTCTGCTTCAGATTGTTCAGATTCTGTGGGACATTTTCCTATAAGATGTCTGTGAACATACTCATGAGAGAGGGGAAAGTTAATAACACAAACTTTATTTTCCCTCTAGAACAAGTCGTTTGCCTTAAATCTCTCTGTTTTTCCAGTGTATCCACAGCTGTGACACAGTTCTTCAGGCTAAAATGCAGCCCTCAACAAACACTAATGGTTTAAAAAAGGAAAGCAAGCAGGAAAATACATTATTGTCTCAGGGTTTTGCTTTTTATTGCTCTTTCTCCTTACTTCTTTGATGAATGTTTTCTGCTTGAAGTCCTGTGTCTGTGACTGTCACACCATGGTCAAACAAGCAGGGCAGGACCTCGTGTTACTGCACTCAGCATGGTCCCCAGAGCTATTTTGATGGGAGCTGTGGGTGGGCAGGAGGAGCTGAGCTTGGGTGGCTGCTCTGGCTTTCTGGGGAAGTTGTAACTCCCTGGTACAAGAGGCAGTCTCTGACTGCAGAACTTTGACAGCTGGCAGACCATCCTGAGGCCTTAACCAGAGAGCTCCAGTGGTGGGATGAATAATAACGGACACTGAGTTACCTCTCTCTGAAATATTCCATGCCCTGTTTCATCCCACACTGGCATAGTGTCTTGCAGGTTTGTGCACTGAATGTGCTTGCCCACCTCTGTCCCTGCCTGACTTACTGCACAGGCAGAGACCCACTCTCATGTGTCTGGGCAGCCACATCCAGCACAGCTCCGACATGTCCTGCCTGCTTCTGGCTCAAGCCTCTCTCTTGCCTACATGAGACCATCTTGGGAAAGCTGGTCTCCAGAAAAGGCATCTTCCTTACTGGAAAAGGTGACAGGGCAGGGACTTGCAGGTAACTTCAGTCAGCTTTGCACTGTTCCACCTATTCCACTTCTCCTGCAGCCCAGAATGAGGTTGCACAGCAAGGTAAAGAGACAGAACACAGCACTCAAAACAGATAGGATGGGTTACCTGTGTAGCTATTCATGCCTTAATGACATTTGTCATGGGGCAGATGACTGGAAAGCCAATATAGTGTGTAAGGCCTTCTTTTGTCCTTCTTTAGTGCTGTGAATGTCAGCTCAGCCACGTGTACACTGTTGTGGTTGCAGACATGGCAGGTTGGCATCCAACCCAGAAGTGCTGTGTAGCATCATTCTGTGCAGAGCCCAGGATGTGAATTGGTGAAATACTTAATTTTGCCATTTTGGTATGTATCTTAGTGATATAGTTCTGCATAGTTATGAACAGAATTATAAACCAGATGTCTTTCTATCTTTGATTTTTTCTAAAACAGGTGTGAAGAAAGAAGTACAAAAAGATCAGGATGCTAGCAGACCAGCTGTCTCATCCCCTAAGAAATCAGCAGTAACAGCCACAAAACTCCACTCACCAGGTATTTATGAACCTGAAAGCACTGCTTCAGGAAAGATTTAAACTTGTTGACTTTGCATCTCTTGTTAACACACTCAAATCTGAGACCTGCTATTGTTAAGTGAGGATTGATTGTGTCCAAGGTTCATTAAGCTGGCTGCAGCAGGCTTTATCATACCAATGCATGAGCTGAATAGACTTTTGTTCTCTTTGTTATAACCATGCAATCATCTCTCCCTCAAAACAAAGAGTTGTTGCTATTACGTGTTTAAGGGCACAGGAACATTTTTTTAATCATTCCAATTTTATTACATAAAAAGAGAACAGATAGATATAGCAAAATAAAATACACCTCAGACAATTGCCTGGAGTGATAGTGTGTTGCTCAGAATCTATTCTTACTTTTATGCAGAGGGACTAAATTTCCTGGGCTATTTCTATGCATAACTGGAAAAGGGATTATCTATAGAAATAGCCTTCAAAGTGCTATTGGAATGTTGTCAACTTATCCCTCAATATTGGGCACAAACACATGGTTTTAACATTTCTGAAGAATACGTTTTTTTGTTTACTGAAATGAAGAGGACTTGTGTCTATTTATGTCTACTAAGTGTACATTAACAAATGGATAAGGTGCCTAAAGGCTTTTGTGAGGCTGGCCTTTGGCTGATCTAAATGCTTCTGAAATGAGCGCGCGTGGTCTCACCGATTTCATTGTGCTTGCAGTTTATCTTCTGTTGCGTCGTTTTTCAGACACTGCTTGAATACCTAAAACATCATCTCTACAGATGTATCATACTTGAGTTATAGGTGTGGGGGATAGAACTCCATGTTGCTTCATTTGGTGGCAAAATGTAAAAGCATGTAGATCGGCTCTCCAGCTCCTATAACTTGCACCAAGAGTCTCTCCATTATTACTAGACTCAATCCCTACTCTTCTCCTTCTCAACCAACAAAATCAAGAAAACTGAAGGTTAAATTTAATCTTCCCAGGCACCAACAGGACACAAAATTCTTCTCCTTACAAAGATATTAGAGTAAAAAGATGAACTTAACACGGTCCTCTGAGTCATATAATTTACAGGCTATTTTGCACCTGGTGAGATCACAGAGAGGTCCAAAGAATTCGTTGCAGAGACTGCCAGACCAGAAGCTCACCAGTGTTTATAACAGTGGGAGTCCAGTTTTAAGCATCAGCACTGATTGTGGCTGTAGCAGCATGTTACAGCATAGCTGATTTGCTTCCACTAGGATTACAAAGCAAAATGGAACACAGGAATGTTTGTAAAGTGTATTTGTATTGTCTTAAGGAGGTCTGCATTTCCACAGGTGACTTAATAATTTTCAGGGCTTAAAGTTTTGGCATATCCAATTCATGAGGCCTCAAAGTTTTCTTCATTCTAGTGAGAGGCTGAGTACTAACCTCCATCCATCAGACTGATTTAGAAGTTGTTCAGCTTGGTTGTGTGCAATTAAGGCAATCTAAATTTGTTTATCACTGTAAGGATCAAGTAGGAAAATAAACCTCATCTTAATTTATTTTTTTTAGAGTAGCCTTTGGCATTCTTTGAAATAATTACAGCAATAACAAAGCAATAATGACAATTTTTTCACCTACTTAACTATTTCAAAAAATAGTCAAAGCAGCCTTTGAAGAGGACACAGAGTGTAGCTGGTGCTAAGGGGCAGTAACAGCCTTTCCTCTGTCAGAATCACAAACTCCTGCATCATTTACACTTTTCAGTGGGAGAGAATGCGTCTCACAGGTAACTCCGCCACAGCTACATCTGGCCATGAAACAGGTTCTAAAATTTCTGAGTGCTCTTTCTAGGTTGTATTTGCCTCTGTTACTGGCCTTCTCACATTCAGTTTCTTTTGATCAGTGCTGGTTTTCAACTGTTATACACAAATTTTTTGAGCCTTGAATCTGAAAACTTGCAATGGAGTTTTGAGATGCAGAGTCTTGCAGGGATCTCAATTTTATCCTTTGTTGCAGTACTATTCCTGAGATCTGTGTATAGGAGCAGGTGTCCACAGATGCAAGTGCTCTCCTTCCACTTCATTTTAGAATGGTGCCAACTGTTTCTGGCATCTGTCACTCTACAGAATGCTTGATATCAATTGTCTCAAAGTAATTTGCTCCCTTTCCTTACCAAAATGTTGGAAATTGGACAGTTAAAAGGCGAATAAATTGCATTCCCTATCTAAATCCTCCTGAACAGTGTTAATTATGAGTATATACTTGTCATGTCTCCTTAGTTCAAACACTCACTTAGATAAAAAAGGCTTGGGAGTTTTCAAGTGGATCAAAGGGGTTCAGTGATTTCAGCACACACTGGGTCTGCCCCTCTGGTCCCACCATCAGCAAAAAGGACATTGAGGATCAGGGCCAGCATCATTAATATATACCCTGTTTTGTGCAGAGCAACAGAAGAGAGACATCAATGGTGGAATAAGCTTAGTAAGCTGCCTTTCAGACCCAAATGAACCGAGAAATTCAGATTTATCCCTGAGGAGAATAGCACCATTTAATTTACAAGGACAGCTTATAATACTGACAAGGACAACACAGAGATGTGCACTTCAAATCTTCCAGCTAACGGGAAGGCTAGAAAGATGCAAGCAACCTGATGGGTTTCTGTTTTAATTAAAACTGAACTGATTTCAAGGGCTTTCCCCTACACTTCTCCCTAAGCCTTCTGTTGTAACATCACTGTCCTTCTTAAACAACCCAAGATTTTTTTATACTAAAAAGACAGATATTTATGGCTGTTGTTTTTATGAATTTCTTATTTTGTGGTATTACCTACTGTACAGTTAAGAGCCCCTTGATATGAATGGAAAAATTGGTAAGAAAAAACCATTACTGCACAAAAAGGTTGCCAGGCTTTAAGTAACATAAAAACGGATAGAGGGCAATAGCTATGCTGGTTGAACTCTGTTAATGACAAAAACTCCTTGTGTTGTATTATTTAAGTCTTCCAACAACATGGCATTAGTTTTGATGCTGCAGAACATGATATTCTTTTTCACAAATGCAAGTCATGGACACAAAGAGTTTCAAAGGGTTTTTTTGCACTTGTGGCTCTTTGCAGTTGCACCATGAGATGCCTGCAGACCTGAGGGAGCATCTCTGCTGGAGCTGGCTCCCTGTAAGCTTAGCCTGGAGCCAGGACGTAGCTCAGCAAGATGGAAGATGTGCACCCAATGGCTGCACACAAGCCTGGGGATCTGAAAAAGTAGGAATACACTCCTGGGGTATTGCTCTGGGGAAGCCATACTGTTTCCCTGCCTGATCTAGTAAAATTGCCCTAAAGGACCTATTTGCACACCCAGACCAGAGTCTTAAAGATCTAAAAGATCTGAAGCACATCTGACAAAATTACCTCTGGAATTTGTAATGCTCTACTTTACAAATTGGCTCAGATTCGTACCTTCAGAGGCGTCTCTGTGGAAGGATTCTGTGGCTTTTTAGGGAAGGGATAGGTACTATTCACAGCAGAAGACTGTCCCCTATTACATGATTGCTGGAGACTGGTTGTAGACATGGCTTCTGTGTTGTTTCTCAGGGACTGTATACTACAAGGCGATAAAATACAAACTCTCTATTTTTTTCATATTCTTGCATACACATCCTTTTCTACTAACACAGAAATGTTCCAGATGCACGTCCACCATCTCTAGTAACACGTGGGATAAAGATGTCTGACTCATATTTTCTCCCTCTTTCTTACTGACTTCAGCTTCTAGGCTAAAAGCTGGAGAAAAATGGGAGGATCTGTGGAAGACCAGAGGTCCCTGGCCAGTATTCAGGAATGAGCTAAAGAGCATCAGCCGAGGGGTAGCAAAAGGGTAGCAAAAAAGACTGAGGGTGGCAAAAAAATTCAGTAAGCTGTGGAAAGGTGATGCCCAGCTGGCCATAAATGTTTGCAGAGGAGAGTTCTCAGAAAGCAGAGAAGGTAAAGACAAAACAGATTTTCCGAGCAGTGGATTGAGCAGCCCGATGCTACCAGGACAATGGCCCTTCTTGCTTTGTCCTCATAACTGGGTATATCCACAGAAATGGATAGCTGACTCAAGCAGGATGTGAACTGAGGAAAAACCCTCACTGCCCTGAAGTGGCTTATCATGAGTAAGCTTTAGTTCTTGTGCCATTGATATGAATATGACACAGTATTTGTGCTGATACCCTGAACTCAAGCTACACTAGTGCTTTCACATCTTTGTACAGCATCAGGCTTGCTTCAAGCCAACTTGGAGCACACCAGAGGAGCCAGAGTCTGTCTGGGCCTGGACAAGCAAACTGTGTAGTGATTCTGGTGTGGTCGATGATGCTGAGAGAGCAGCCATGCAGAGCCAGTGATGTAACTCTTGTGCATTGTGTGGCATTTGGTGGCACTTCAGTACAAACCTGCTAAGTGCTGCAATTTTAGACATGTTGTAAAGGTGAGAGCAAGGGGAGCTCTCAAGGTAGAAAGTAATAGTGATATCCTGATATCCATGGGGTGTTTGCATTCAGAGAGGGACAACTCCAGCCCCACATTGTTCTGTTCAGAGGCCAAATGAAATCTGCAAAGGCAAAGGAAAACTGGCACCTCCGTCGAGTCACCAAGCTGGGAGTTCATGTGGACAAAGAAACCATGTGTAGAGTATAAATGTCATCTAGCTGTTTTCCACATCCACAATAAGATAAGGTGAATCCTGACCTGGAAGTGCCCATTTCTCTCACTGCCATTCAAGAGAGTCCAGCATCGCACATCAAGATGCAGACCTCCGTTCTTCTAGATGTCTAGCAGAGGTGAGGTGATTCCTTCCTCCAACAACCTCAGTTCTCAGTGATACTCTCTTAGGACAGCTCTCCCCAACTTGTAGAAGACTTTCAGGCTCAGAGCCTGAGGTGACATGACTGATAAAAAGCTTTGAGCTTTGTCCCGTAAAAAAACATATTTCACTGGGCTCTTGCTTTTTTTTTTGAAAGACTGAAAGTTTTTTTCTTTTGAAGGGATGAGTCTCAAAGGCCATAGAAACACATAAAGGTCATGTCTATACATATAAAGTGAGTCTCCTGAATGGTCTTTTCTTCTCTCCTTTGTAGGACATCCCAAGCAAAGGCCAACCACCCCAAGGAATGGATTCTCCCCCAAACCAGGAGAGGGTCGAGACACTGAAAAGCAGTTCATTCAGAGACTGAAGGAAAAGTGTGATGAGCAGTCCCGGCAATTGATCAATATCCAAGATGAGCTTAAGAGGGCCAGCTGTGGCTTTGATGTCTTTGCTATAACAACCCAGTACTTTTTCAGGCAGGTAAGTGCAATGGGTGCTTCATACCATTGAAAAGATTCTTTGTCTTTACACCTGCCACTTGCCAAAATTTATTCCACAGTCACTGAAAATTTGTTCTTGGGACCAAAGCATGTAATTTCTTTACAATGTTTATTATGAGAAGGGAATTTTAATTTCATAGAATCATAGAAAGAAAATCTGCAATAACAAAGGAAATCTGACACCTCTGTCAAGTCACCAAGCTTGGGGATTGGATGGCCGAAGAACCATGTGTAAAGTGTAGATGCCATCCAATCTGGTAAGTTGAATAATTTGATGCCATATATTTGAAAATAAAAGTTCAGGAACTTGGAAGAATTTTGTGCGAAGTATTTGTCATAAGCAGGCATTTTTAGGAGTAAAGGAGATGCAGAAACTTAGAATTCCCAGTCTCTGATTGCTAGCACTGGTATGGAAAGTGTAACTGAGATATTAATACTTGTGAGCAACCAAAATTGTTAGATGAAGGAAACTATTTGATTTCCCTCAATAATTATCTACTCTTCCTGTTCACCATGAATCAAGCAGAGTGTCCCTGTTACAGGGTTGCCAGTTGCTGAAGATGTTAGGATAACATTTTCTCAGCATGTAGAAGATTACGCACAGCACGTACAGGGAACATAAAGAAAATGTTGCTGGTAATTAGAGAACCTTGTTTATTCACTCAAGTCAAAATGAATAAATTCTAAGACAACCAAAATAACCATGAAAGACTTGAAAGTGTTGCTTGTTTCAAAAGCTGTTTAGTGATCTAGGAAATGTAGCTGGGCACTCAGGTCCAGGCCTGGTTCACATGATCCCCCATATTTTACAACATCCCAGGCTAAGCTGGTGTCCCAGCTACTTTGTACAACAGGCAGACAATCAACAGCAGGAGGACCTAAGGTTTGGATAATACCCTTGATTGCCCCCTTCTCTGCTTTTGGAAGAGACAAGAATAAATCTTCTGTGTTAAATGAGAGAAAGAGAAACAAGAAAACAAAACCTAAATTCAATCAATCTTAAAAATTCTGAAATACTTTATTTAGTTTTGGGGTATTTTATATTAGTGGGAAAGGTTACCTTTGAATAAATAACCACAGTTCACACTGTTCCCTAAGTAGGAGCTGATCTTGCCGGGGGAGATTCACTGAACTGAAAAAACAGGGAATTTTTAAAATGTCCTAAATATTTTAAATACATTCCCAGGAGATTTCCCCCCTCTATTTTTCTTTCGACTTGACATTTCTGTATTTCAGGACTTGCTGAGCATTTCTAAACACTTTTGGGTGGGTTTTGGTTTTTTTTTTTTTGGTTGGGTTTTTTTTTAGCTTTTTTGGTTGGTTTATTTTTGTTTTGGGTTTGGGTTTTTTTTGAGCTGACTTTGGAGTATTCTTGTTTAAATCAGAGGGAAATAAAAAAGGGCAGAGCACTGTCAGCTCAGCTTTGTCTATGCATTTTCCACTGGGGAGAGATTTTTCATCACATGCCTCATTCACAATTTGCTGAAGGAACCCTGGAAACTTGGGCTTATCTCCTTCATCTCCTCTGGATATGTTTTAAATGAGAACAGCTGCTGCAGCTGAGCTTTGAGATGACTGTCATTCTGTTGGCTCATGTTGGATCTGTCCTGAAAATGCCTCCTAAATTGGACAACTCAGGTGTCTTTATTTAACAGCATCCTCTCCAAGTCCTGGCCAAGCACAGCTGCACCTCATGTACCCAGCTCCTCTGTATTATCAGGCCAGCTGGGGATTGCAGTAATGCCCCTCTGAGTGCCTGAAGGTGAAAAATAATACACCTGTCGACTTCAGGCACCTTCAGGTTTGGGCAGGATTAGGTGTTGATTTTTTTCAGATCCACCCAGGTGTGGTACCTCCTTTAGGAGTATGGTTGCTTTAGGCTCCATTTTTAGTGCATGCAGGCAGGTGAACACTTCATGAAGATTATTTAAAGCACCAAAGTCCTGAATTTCTGCTTGAGTTACTTGCCTGTCCCATCTGAGACTTCCAGGGAGTAGTAAGGCTGCTGCACTCCTAAATTCAATGCTTAAGTCGAGAGCTTGCATACAGTGGGACAGCCTGGGACTACTCAAGCAGTTGTGTAACTGGGCAGTCAGTTGTCTTGCAACACAGACACAGACAAGTTTTTGAGTGTCATTCAAAAATACAATCTGTAGACATCTTCTGAGATGGCTTTATTGTCTGAAAGCTTGAGCAAAATTGAGTTGGCTGGCTTTGAGTTAGGGCAGTATGGGGAAAAAAAACTTTTCACATTATAAAAATAATAAGAGTTGTGTGTGTTTGTTTCTGAGAACCCTGCAGGCAAAATGGTTGAGGTCTGAGTGGAACTGCAGTGTGGCAAAGGAAAAACACTCATTCAAGAAAAAGGTGCGGCCATATTCCAGAGAAATTTGGGGCTGTTTTGACCCGCTGGCAGTTCCACTCTGTTTAGCAGAGGGCCCAACCCTATCTTGGTACTCGGGAGCCTCTTTTGGGCTGATAATCACTTGGGTCCAATGTCTCTTTCTCCTTAAATCACAACAAAATAGTGTTCAAAACATAGATTTTTCTCAGATTTGGACCTGAATTCTGTTGGAAAACATGCTCCTACACAGTGAGGACAGGAATGAGTTCTAATGACAACCCAAGGACCAGTGTTTTGCATGCAGGTAGGAGTCTGCCCATGCCCATGGCTCTCTTGTCTTGCTCACACTGTTTCTCTTCCTTCTCCAAAGCTGGGGAAAGCACCAATGCAAGTGGTCCAGCAGACATACTTAGCTGTAGAAAGAGAGTGCTGTATGTAATAGAGAGTGTTGGACCACACCAGCAGTTGCTTTGAGTGCTTTAAGATTACATAACCATTTTCTTTTAGTTTCTTGGATTTGTTTTCTGACTGTTTCAGACCACTGCTGAATGGTATCCTGGAATCGTCTCTCTTTCTCAGTTGAAAATGCACATAATTGGCATGGTCCTTTTAATTGGCATCTAGAAGTGCACAGCATGTAACAGTATTTATTACAGACCCATTAAATGCCAGATAAACCAAATTTCTATCCTTGGGAAAAGCCTAGGCAATCGGAGCAGGTGATAACTGAGGAAGTAGACACAAAAAATATTAAAGCAGTGGCTCTGACATAAGCATGAAAAGTAATGATTGCAGTGCCTGTTCAGAGCATGGCTTTTAATTATTATTTAATTAGCAGATGTATTAACTTAAGACCCTCATATATGCACATGACTCTTGTTGACTTTTGGAACTGCTTCAAATTAATTCTGAAGAGGAGATTAAGTTTGTCCTTAATGTTGTCAGATGCTCATCTTGCCGATACAACCCTTGTGCTGTGCTGGTACTCCAAAGTGAACAACTGACTGACGGGAGCTGGAGTGACACCAGGAAGAGTTTTTAGAGCAACTATCTCTAGACCCCTGATCTGGATGACTCCTGAACTGCTCTGGCTTGTTAGCCCAGTGATAGTGGCAGTCCTGGCCCAGTTTCAGCCCTGTTCAGTGAAGTGGCCAGCAGTGATCCCTCTTGGAAGTGGTAACAGTGCCATCTAAAGGAGAGTCACCCGAAGTGACAAATTTTGGAGAGAAAAATCTTTCCGGACGTAAATGGGGAGAAAAACAAAAAAATCCACTTTCAGGTCCCTCGTCCACTCAGAGAAGCGTTTGTGTTGGGGGCTGCTGTGGCCAAACTGCACCGAGGTCCTGGAAACTGGGCTAATGGCTCTCTGCAATCCAGCCTGCCCCAGCAGGAAAGTGGAGTCCTAGTTCTGCCTCTGAAACTTCAGAGGAGGATTCTAGAGCTACAGTGCATGTGAGGAGAAGGGATCCTTTCTGGGCTGCAGACCCCAAGGGTGGGATCAGGGAAGGGAAAGGGAGGAGTTTCCAGACCTGCAGCACGGTCTCTTGGTGTGATTTTCATCGTGGGGGAAAAACTGCTCAGGACAGGTCCCAGCACAAGTGCAGCTGGATCAGCTAGGAATGGAGGAACTACACAGATGTCCTGAACAAGAGTTGGGACAACACTGTATTTGATGGCATCCCAGAACTTTGTGTCTACCAAGACTGGGAAAGGCATGTCACCAGTAACCAGAGTGTGTTTGCCTGCACATCTAACCATGGGTATGCAGTACATGTCTTCCAGAAGAGTAAACACACACAGCAATATCCTGCAAAATCTAGGGTGGGCAAGGAAGACCTTTCCCTCGTTTAAATAACAAATAAGTGTGTGCTTGTGTGTCTTCTTGAGAGTAATGTTCCTGTCCTGTGAATGAACAACATGCCACCCAGTGTCATGTAACATCTCTGGCCAATGACCGCTTGTGCTAGAGGCAAAATTGGCCATGCTATTTATAAGTTGCTTGGCACTTCCCACCACTGCCTCCAAAACATTAATTTGGGCTAACATTTCAAGGGATTATCTTTGGCTAAGCTGAGAATGGTTTATTTTCACAACTGTCTCAGAGAAGAAGTTCAGGAAAAATATATCTATTTGTTCGTGCCTGATGCTGGCAGAGTGGTGAGAAGCTGGCACTCTCCAGAAAGATTGAACTTCTGGCTTTCAGGGGTAATGCTTTCCCAGCATTTGCAAAATATGTTTTAATCTGGCCCAAGAATAGTCCTTAGAAGAGTGCCATTCCTCCCTCCTCACGATTACAGTTAGCAGTATTGAGCAAGTTCATTCTTTTCATTGCTCCTGAAGGAGACCAGAGCAGTCAGAGCAGCTCAATATTTCCATTCTGTATCCTGAAAAAAAATACACTTTGGACTCATCAAACACTGACAGTTTAGGGTTATGAATAAAAAAAAACTTATTTCACGGAAAACAAAACACTTTGTTTACTTGGGAGGAAAAAAAATAGAAAGAAGCTCTGTCATCATTTAGAGCTTTCTAAACTGCTTTTTAAGGAGAAATGCACAAGATTTGGTACGTGGGGCTATTAGTTATGGTAATGATGCCTTTTCCTGGTCTTAAAATCAAGAGTCATACACGGTTAGAAGGGGAAAAGGGATTTTACCTTGGTATTTTTCTTAAGGATCCTTAGGTGCCCATGTCCAGGTCATATGCATCAAAATGCACCCCGCTGAATTATGCCGCCCCCAAAAGATCAGGTATAACATTATAGGTTTTACTAATTAGGATATCTATCAAAGATTCCCCAATGAGAGGCTCAAGTGAGCCCCCCGTCCCCAAGGAACCTTCCCCTGGATGGTTCTATCTTGGTTTACAGAATGTGTTCTGGAGAGGACCTTGGGGTCTGGGGCACACTGATCCCTAGCTACGAAGCTTCTAAAATGTTTAGTCTCTTAGCTTGACAAACAAGTCCAAGAATGTAGGGAAAAAGCACTAGGAGTACAGAAGTTGTAAAAAGGTGTAACAGGGATATAAAAGAAAAGGCAAAAAATCTTCATGGCATCAGTAAAACGGAGCAGTAAGAATCCAGAGGTGTACTCCTTTACTTGCAAGCATTACAATGAAGGCTCTACAGTGCAGATGCTGTGGGGCCTGCAGGCCACTCACACGTGGTCAGTCTACGCAAGGAATGGATTGGGGTTTGTGAAATGAAGGAAATCACCTTCTGCAGGCCCCTGCTTATTTTCTGTCTATGCTAAAAGTCAGGCAGTGAGTTAGGTAAGGTGCTACAGGAATAGAAACCTTAAAGCAGCTTAGTATCTTTCCCTTCCTCATCCTTTGGGTACCTTTGGATGTTACACTGCTTCCAGACAGTATGGCCAGCTCTGCTTCAGGCCCTGCAAAACAGAAGGAAAAAGGTGCAGGGAATCTCTTGGCTTCTCCCTGTGTCCTCAGTGGCCTTCTTAGAGACACTGCTGTGACAAAAAGTGCAAATTTTAGTTTCGGGAGGTGGAAGAATATGCTTCCCTGGGAATTGCTGGAGTAGTTACATGGCCTTGTTTTGAAAAAAAACCCAAATTAGACTATGTTCGTATCCTTGGCTGGAGAAGGGTTTTGTTAGTTACACATAAATATTTTAAATTTTGAGATAAAAAAGAAATAGCTCCAGGCATTCTAATGCTCCTCTTGAAGAGGTTTTAAATGGCCATTAAAAATTAAAGACCTCTTTATTTACATGTTGTCCTTGAAGAGAAATATATTTAGGATGTGTGCCAAGTATCAGGTAAAAGTGAATTTATTTTCTCCTTTTGTTTTTATTATCTATCTCTTCTGTAAGCAACTGACTTTGACAGCCTTGATTTTATACTGCATTCAGAGGAAAAAACACGTAAGAGTCAGAAGTGGTTCTTGTAATGTTGGCAGCCTCCAAGCTGGGTAGGCGTCTAGGCTTGAGGGATTTGGCAACACATTGGAAGTGGTGTGAAAAGCAGTGATGAGTAATAGGGTCCAGTGCTGTTGTGGCCTCTCATCATAGACAGGGACAGGACAGGGAAAACCCAAATCACAGTGTTTTCATGCTGTTCTTTCAGTTCAGTGAAGGAGTCAATGGGAATGTGCACCTCTTCTAAATTCCATGCATTTTAAATTCCTCTCTTGCTGCAAAGAGGCAATATCCTCAGATCAATCATTGTTTGTTTTCTCGTGTTTTGTTTTTTGGAGGTTTTTTTCTTTGATTGCTTCATTGATTACTCCCCAGAGACACTCTACCAAGATTTCTAGTAAGAATGTAACAGAACAAAGGCTTTACAATCCAGTGTAGATCAATAGGTGCAAGGTTCATATATGAAAGTATTAATCACACCAGGAACTGAAGAATTTTTCTGTTTCCATGAGAGAACAGAAATATTTAACAAATGAAAATTTATAGATGCCTTTCAGGAAGTAAATAAGGAAACCGTAACTCTCATTAGCAGTGGGGTGGACAAGACCTGGCCTGTCCAGGTCAGAGGGATCCCATCCTCTCTTTGGGAGTCAAAAAGCGGAGCCTCCCTTCGGAGGCAAACCTTTCAGCACATCTCTTGTTTTATGCACACAATTATGTGCATAAAATATTATGACAAGACCAAATATCACTCTTTAAAGTTGCTGTAAAGGGGGAGGCCATGCCTCAATTCACAGATAATCTTCAAAAGTCATTTCAAAATGAAATTTTTGAACATAAGTCCAAAGATGGTTAGAATCAGCCTAGAGAGAGGGCAAATACTGAGTTCCCCTCCCAGAAGAAGCAGTGACCACTGCGTAACTTGACATATATTTACATGCTGGTGGTTACTTTTCAGTAACCTGTCCCTCTGGCAGATCCATGTCCCCCTCTCCCATGTGGCCAGCCTCAGGCATCACATGATCGCTCATTCTGTGGCTGGAGCCTCACCTGGAGATGCCCATTGTAGCATCCCAGGAGCTCTCCTGCCCTCAGATACACACCCGTGGCCTTCCCTACCTTCCCCCTGCTTGGATTTTCACACCTCTGGCAGCAATAATTTTGTCTGGTGGCTTTACATTCCCCTCTGGGCAAAGTGGCACAGGTCCATTGATACAGACATGTCTAATAATGATCTATATAGGCATTGTAATAATATTGGCAACAATGATCAGTGCAACAGAACTTAAATTTTTTCAAGTTATCTTAGTGCTTCTACAGTCTAAAAAGTGGAACAATTTATTATCCATAACAAAGGTCTGGTAGTGCTATATGTCCATCAAACCAACCATGTGCCAGCTTATTAATTGCAGGAATACTATGGTTTTAGCCATCACAAAACATAAAGGCTAGCCTCACTTAAAAAATCAATTTTTATCTTCTTATTTGCCAGTGGAATACAATCTGTTTAAGTTAACATTAGCTTGTGTTTAATCAAATTACACAGAACAAGGAACAAAAAGATGATGGGATTGAACTGGGTTTGTTGAAAACAGAAAGCACTTGGCTGACTTAATGTATTCCTCTGTTAATATTTGAGCTTCAAATAGCTTTCTCAGTAGAAATGAAGACATTAATATTTTTGTTATTCCACAATTAATCCCAACAAGTGCTAGACATTTTGAGGATGACATAAAGATGGTGTTCCAGTCCTGGAGCGCTTAGCATCTAAATAGGCAAAAGCCTGATGAAAACTGGGGAGTCAAATGGACTGAGTCTGGAGATTACCATATATTTAGTTTCTTAGGGGATTTATGTGGGAAGACAGGCATGTGTTTGTGTGTGTGCATGGATACACACACCTGCATGCATGTGAGCACACTGTGCGATGTGTTCTGCTTTCAGCTGTCCTCTGGGAAGAGGATCTGTGTTTCCAGTGACTGTACAGGGGACAGGGCTGGAGCACCAGAGGTCTTGGGATTGCTGACAGGGCCACAGTGACAGGCACCACTGGACGACTGGACAGTGAGATGTCCTGCCAGTGCGTCACCCAAGTGCAATAGTGAGGGCAGCCAAGAAGTCAAAGCAAACCCACATACACCAGGAGGTGCAGAGGCAGCAAGGGTTGTATGTATGCAGCTCTGTGAGCTGCAGAAGAGAGCCCAGCGAGTAGTTTCCTTTCTGCAGACAGGAATACTCCCACTGTTCGTGTTTATTTACACCAAATGGGTGTGATGAATATTTTACATCCCACACAGGTTCGTCCCATCTGCCCTTGTCGGTGTTTCCTGTGGTGCAGCACATTTCTCCAGGCAGCTGCAGAAATGAGCAGCAGGACGTGTCCTCAGCAGCACTTCTGGGCTGATGGCTGCTTCTGAGGCAAACAGGCTCCACAGCTATTCTTATTACCACATTCTGGTTTCATCTGTGAGGGAGAATTAGCTGTGTTTCTTCCTTGCTTTGTTTTGTTGGCTTTTTTTTTTTTTTATTGCTTAGTACACTACAGTCAGTGAATAGACCGAGAGGGATGCTTCCCCTCAGGGGACATATTGAGTGTGTCTGCCCATGGATTGTACAAGAAGCCCTGGCACCTTTGGTGTGCTGCCTGGAGAGTGCTGGGGTTCAACACCACTTACCAGAGAGGTGCCTGAATTTGGACCTTATTTGGGGCTGGAGATGCCTTTATACATCTGAGCTTTGGTGCCCCAGGCAGTTGGCTGCATGCTGCAAGAGGACCCTTTTGGTCCCATGACTCTTCAGTTCTGTGCAGGGTCTTGGCTTCCCCAAGAGTAGGGAAAGCTATTTTCCCCCTTCATCTGGAGTATTGCATCACCTGCAACATGGAACATTCTTCCCATGCCTGGCATAGGCACCTTGCTCAGGCTGAACCTGAGCCTGGGGGATTGGTCTGACCGCAAGATGGTTAAGTAAGCAGTGATCCCTTCAGCAGCTGAAGTTGGCTGCATTTCTGAAAATGGCTTTTGAAGCTTCTTGGAAAAACTTGTGTAATGTTGAGCTGTCTGTTTTAAGCTGCCTCACACCTCCTGCCAGGCAGGAGGTAAGCACCAAGACAGGTCTCTGATAGGCAAAGCTCCCCAGCCCTCTGAAGAGGCAATGACAACCCACAGATAACTTGCAGGTTAGGGAAGGATATGCTTGATAGGTTTAAGTGTCTGCCAAGTTATTTTGCCCTGGAAAGTAGAAGGAAAATGTTTAGGAGGGACTGGATGTTGTCCAGGTATCTCTGCATTTCCAGTGGGATCCATGTTGCAAAAGAAAAAAGGTTTTGGGATTTCTTTCTGCTCTGACTGTAAAAAACAGAGATCACCTCCTGATTTGGTAGAAGTTTTCAGATATTTGGCCTGATTTTTTTGCTTTCACCTCTTACTAACTGGTATTCTTAAAAACAAACACATTACAAAGGACCATAACATACTCAAAGCAATGGCTAGAACCATGAAAAGGATTAATTTAGAAATAAACATGGAACAGTTGGATATATGCCATGTATTTGTGTAGGTGCCACACATATGACTATAATTCTTGAACTTCTTTCCTATAGTTTTGGAATATCTTCTGTTTCATGTAAAACTTAATTTCACCAATCTTTAGTTAAAATGAAGTACTAGAAGTTACTGAGTGTTAGAGGCACTTAAATAAATGTTCTGTCTTCTTTCCTGTCACAATCCGCTAATACAAGCGAGGGTCGTGATGGTTCATTTATTGATCTCAGAGTGTAAAAGGACACAAGGGATTTCAATTTTATTCAGAACAGCGCACCTTTATTAAGGGCCCACAACACAGTAATGCAATAGAGGAGAGAAAGAGAGAGAGATAAAGAAAAACAAAGTAAAAGGGTAAAGAGGAAGAAAAGGGGGGTAATAGCTACCAACAGATGAGACGAAGTCCTCATGGCCTTCTGCCAATAGATTCGTCTTCTTTCCGTGGGGAGATCTCATCTTAGTTAATTTAGAAAGTTCCTTTATAGTCCTTTTCAGAAGTGAGGGGCAACTGGCCAAGGCCATATCTATGTTTCATAATAACATTGCAAAACTAGAAGCTAGCACTGACTATCACAGTTACATACCAAGCATGCCTTTCATAGGCAGTACTGCCTGCCATGGTTTGCAGCCTAGCAGCGTTAGCTGACATGAGTTTAGCAGTGCTCTCACTTCTGCTTTCTAGCTGTATCTCCACATCTCCCTCCTTTCCCCAAAAGGTGAGGAGATCTACAGCCGATGTTATGAGGCCTGTTGCTTTGGGAAACAGGTACAGGACAGGTGTACAGGGCAGGTCACTCCTTTCCGCTTCAGCGCAGTCCTTCCTGCCTGGGCAGCAAGAACGGCGCAGTCCATTGCGACCTGCACTAATTTTCCTCAGGAATGCGTACCAGTTCCCAGTGGGCACACCCGCAGGCAGCACTTGGGAGACATCCCACCTCAGCCAGGCCAGGACTCCTATGTTCAGTCTCTGTCCTTGGCGATGATCGTGAGGCAGATGAGGGATCTTCGGACCGTCTCTTACATTTCCCCGGTCCCAAAGGCATTTTTAAATGTCATTTGTAGAAAGACTTCAGATTATTTACTGTGTTCCCTCACCACTGCATACTCCTAAGCTAGAACGGTCTGCTGATATAATTTCCTGTCTCTCCAAAATTACTGTCGCAGTCCCAGGGGGTGAGAGTGTAAATATCACAAGACCTCTTATGTAGATGCATCAGCAGATGCATTCTGAGCTGACGCACAAGAGGGATTTTGCAGCAATGTAGTGGAACTTTCCCTGTTGACCAAGCTTCCTGGCAGATGTGAGATTGTTCCAGTGGAAAGCAAGGCTTGAAAATACAGATAGACTGTGATTACTATTTCACCTCGTGTTTCAAGACCGTGTGCCACATCTGCAAAAACCTCTCATATAGACATATAGACATGCTGACAGAAACGCAGCACTTCCTTTCTAAGTGAAGTTCTGATTTGAGCTTCAGTTTCTTAGGTACAACTTCATATCCCCATTGCAGTCTGTGTGGGTTGTGGTTACAGATTTTAGCAGCTGGAGAGCCACATATTTGATTAGTGGATGGCAAGCTGCCTGCACTTTTGAGCATGTAAAACCAACACACTCACAATCCCACTGCACTGGCTTTGAGTGGTGGATGCAGCAAAGCCAGGCTGAAACCAGCTCTGCTTGGAACTGGTCTGGCCATCAGCTGGAAGGGAGTAATCCTGGGAGCAATTAAGAGTTTCTGGTGTCAGCACAAATCAACATGAGCTCCTACTGTGAGCATGTGTTATGAAAAACTGTCAAGATCTTCAGGTGAGTAAGCGGAGATGCAGCAAGAAATAAGAGGGTGGTACCACCTGCACATTCAGCACTGGGGAGACTGATCGTGATTATATGACATTTAGCACTGGTGCTCAGACAACTTCAGAAAACAGCGAAACAATAGAGAGGAAACAGAGAAGAGCAATAAGCAACTCTGAGATCTGGAAAAATGCCTCTTTGTGAGAGACAGTAGAAAACAATTGATTTCCTTTGTGAAAAAGGGCAAAATGGCTTGAGTCCAGAGCAGAAGAGTCCTCATAAGAAGGTAGTGCTGTGTACTAGAAAGTACTTACCTCAAGCAGGGGAAAATTTAGCAGAAACCACTGTCCAGAAGCAGAAGCTTTGCAGCTTCAACGTGAAGGAAGCATGTGGGAAACAGAGAAGCAACAGAAGCACAGACTTTTAGGACTAGAGATGATCAGTTATTAGAAGAAACCACTGTGAGAAGAGAAAGCAGATCCACACCTTGTCAGCAGTTTGCCAATGGATGCCTTTGTAGAGGGGATGTTTTCATCGAATGTAGTTATAGAACAGCAACTGTGTAAAATATCATGTCCTGTGATACAAAAATTGTGTTACTTGATTGAACCATCCCTTTGTCCTTTGCCCTTAAAGTCTACTAAGATCTGTAGGTAGCAAGAATATCTGGACATTTAATATTTGGTGGTGCAATATGTGTTAGAGGGGAGATGCCTATTTTGAGGTTGGAAGCCTTTTTCAGATAGATGTCAGGATGAGTTTTCCATGCAGAACATCTTTTCATCACACTCTCTAATGCAGGGTTACTTGCACCTTCTTCTGAATTTTCTGGCAATAATCATGGCTAGATGCAGGATCTAAATTAGATGGACCATGACTCAAAGTTATATATAAATGGCAATTATTGTGTTCCAAGGACATTTCCACATTTCAAGTGGAAAGTATATCTCCTTGATACTCCTTCTATGTCCTCACAGCCATCCAAGAGTATGTAGCTACACTTTTGAGTCATATACCCAAAGTACAACATGTCTCTTGCTTACCCCCCTTTCAGGTCTGAGCTATCTGGTTCCAGAAACAAACTCTAAAAGGTTTCAGCTGCAATCCTCCCAAAATTCCTGGGCCTTGCTCTCACCCCTGAGGTCTGATTCACATGCTGCTTCCTACAATCACTTCTCACACGTCATAACTTCTGAAGGTGGTGTGGTTATTATAATGATTTGAGAACTGTTTATTATGGTTCCTTCTTAAAACCAGCTCTAACTACAGGGGAGATAGTATAAATGAGGCTTTTCGGCAATGAGTTCTAAAAATCATCTGAGATAGGGTTTTTTTGTATAAAAACATTCCAAGCCCACAACTGAATTTGTTTGACTTCTCATTAATGGTAGTAAGTACTATTCTTCTCAGCCGAGCACTGAGAATCCTTCCTATAGGAGAAACTTGGTCCATGTAAAGCTGCTGGAATTCTTTGCCGCTGAAATTGCTGTCACAGGATGTCAGCACTTGTCCCTTGCTCTGCTTGGCTTCAAAATACAGCAGCTTGAAGTTGTCATTGGCTTTGGCCCAGAGTAACTAAGGAGGGGAGGAGAAGAGATTACCTGTTTGCTGGGAGAAGGGAACATTTCTCTGCAAAGTTGACTTAAGAAAATGGCCATCTGCTTCCAGCTACTCAGAGGTTTGGAATTTAGATATAGCCTTGCAGGGGACGTATTCCTGGGTAGAGGGCAGATGAGGAGTTCAGTGAAAACATGCATTTTTCCTTGTGATCTTGATGCATAAATGATATTGAATATGAGGAAACGTGAATTCCCTGACAACGAGAGCTAGTTCATTTGGAATGCTTACTTTGTACTTTTCCAGACATCAAGAACTAGAAAACGTAGAAATAAAGCATTGTTCTCTCATGAATTTTTTATCCATGGCCTTGCAAACTACTGCCACTAAAATAAATGTAAGGCTACACCAGCAGAAATAACAAAAGTTGAAGGAATTTTGTTTAGATCCTCACATTCTTTTTATATGAGAACTGAATCTGGCTCATCTGGCTGAGCTCTCTCACTTGAGAAACAGAGGGCATGTAGTCCGTGTTAATTCCTTAAATTCTAGAGTAAACATTCTATTCATCCAAATAGGCAATAGCATAATTGTATAGTTGAAAAACTATATTAAAAAATGTTTGCTTCCATGTAAGTTGCCTGAGGATCATTAAAAGCTCATGGTAGTGAGTAATGCACAAAATGTGAAACCTCACCATAAATCCAAGAGAAATTGCCATTCTGGGGCCATCTGGCATGACTTTCAGCTCTGGCTGAATCATCTCACTGAAACTCATTACTGACTGCTCATGTCTTCAGGAATCCCCAAATCACTGTATTACATTCTCTGATTTTTTTTTTAAGTTAGGCAAGAACAAAAATAACAGCCCCAACCTGGAAAATAATGAACCACATGAGTATGTCTGAAGAGCAATGTGGAGAACTGTGTTGCTAACGAGAGAGCTGCATCAGAGAAAACTTGTAATGCACCTCCAACAAGGAAAGTGAAATGTAATAGTGAATGTATTTGCTTTTCTTATTTCCTTGGGCCACTGTAGTTTTCAGTCTGACAAGATTAGGGTTCAGGGGCTTGTGACAGGATTCTCTTCCTGGCTGACAGCAGAGTGTGGACTCCATTCCTTGTTCTGGGGAAGTTGGCCCTGTGCTAGCAAAGTTGACTCTCCCCAAATTCACCACTTTCTCCCTGCTTTAGTTTACCCCCCATCTGATTCCGTGCCCAAACACTTGTGTGACTATAAGGAAGGAAGCTGGGACAAAACAAGTGACCAGGAGAGGGGAAGATTAAAACCCTTTGACAGCAGCACTCATCTTCATTGGTTTCAAGCACTCACAGAAATACAGTGTGACTGGCAGTTTCAGTAAGTGAAACTGGAAGAGAATTTCGGACTAGTTGAGACTGTTTCCAAGTTGTACTCCTTGCAGAATTGAAGAATTAACAATACTGACAATAAATCAATTTCAGTCTTTGAGGCCAATGTTTGGCTTATTGCAAAACAAATTCAGTCTCCCCAGTTGTCTGCAGCTCCATCAGTATACTCAGCTTCTCTCTTGTAGATATCAAAATCCTGACAAAGTCCACCTGTGTGTTCTGTCACACAAACTGTAACGGTGTTTGAAGAGAGTACATGCAGAGAAATTGATTGTAATAATCTCAGAAGCTGTGCTGGATGTCCCTTCTCCTTGCCTTGCTCTCCCATCTTTGGCATGCCACTCAATGATTTCTGAGTCTCCTGTTCAAAATGCATTACTGGAATAGCATTGTCCTACCCTACCTCTGCACTGCCTTAGACAAAATCCTGCCCCCACTGAATGCTGCCAACCGGACTTCTCCTCACGCGTCCTTTGGAGGTGCTTAATGTCGGTGTCACGGTCGCCTCCCGCTGTTGACTGCAGAGAATGCCAGCAGGCGGCAGCTGCCGATAGCCTGACTTATCCATCACTCTCCAGAGCTGAGACATTACAGCAGTTGCAGTGTCTCAGTTATGCACCAGGCCATCTGAATCTGACCGTCCCGTCTCTCCTCATTCCTGCAGTCTCCTGTTCCTTGTCTCCCTCCACCACTGCATTTCCCTTTGTCCTCTGAAATGCCATCTGCAGAATGATCTTTCCTTTCTTAGTTTCATCTCCTTTTTTGAACCTGTACTTCTGTTTCTTTACCACGGCAAGCAGTTTTTAAACTTCTGGAATGCCCCACCTCAGCCTTCTCTCCCCATTATCTCTCTCTGTATCCCCATTGTGCTGTCTTCACTCTGCTTGGTCCTCCCCTCTAACCACTGTCTCCTTCAGCTTTCTCCTTGTTCCCTATGTTTATTTCCATAAGCACTGGATACTGCCCTATCAACTTACTCCTAGAGCTGGCAGTCCTCTTGCAAAAAAATTTACATCCCTTCCTGTTTCTTGTACTGTCTTCTGCTGCTCATGCCCCCAGAGTGTTATCTATTCAAATTAAATATTTGTTTGACATACTTCGCATGCTATGCCCCTCAGCAAACCTTTCCAGTGCTTCATAAAGGATGAATAATGTGCAGTTCACTTGAGGATTCTCCTGCTCAGTGACACACATAGCACTGTGTTACTACCTTTATCTCCCAGAGCTTTCCCAAGACTTCCATTTGGTTTTTCCCTCTCCATGGATCTCCATCTTCACACTTTGCCGTATCTTTGCACTGTGAAAATCCAGGCAAAGCAGTGTATTTCTCCCAGGAAAGTTTAGCCAGCCTCGATAAAACAGGGAAGCATCAGATACTAATGGTTAGGAATGCAA